>NC_073313.1:27102192-27809504 GCF_027595985.1 Sorex araneus | reverse complement strand
AAACTCTTGTGACATATTTGAAATATATAAAGCCAAATCCGAGTGAGCAAATAAAAACAATATATATTTTTTTCTGTCTAAAAGAGCATATTATCCTAAATATGTCAATATTTTCTTAATTTCTTCAAGATCATACGTGATGTAGGCAGGCAGGTAGATAGGGAAGGCCCCCTCCCTCAAGGCAATTGGCTATTAATTTCCTGAGAAATAGTAGTATCAGTAACCCTGAAGTTGCAAAAAGCCAACTTTTCAGCAAACAGGAAGGATGGCCTGATAAGGCTTCTCCTGGAACGGAAGGAGAAGCAGACCCAGAAAGCCTGAACCCCCCTCTGAGAGAAGCTCTAGCAGGAACAAAAGGCCCTAAGAGGGATTTCAAAGACCAATCAACCACTCCCAACACTATCACCCTTGGCAACCTCCATAGAAATGGACTCTTACCTAGGTAGAAGCCCCACATTTTAAAACCCTATAAAAGCCACCTTGAAAAGAAGGAAGGATGCGTGTATGCAGCCCCAGTCCATGTGCTGCTTGCACCTATGTGGCCAAGAGCATGAGACTCCCAGAGGACATACATTGTCCACATCACCCCTCTTGAGGTGTGTACTTTCCTATCTAACGCTGGGATGTGCGTCGGGGCTCTCTTTGGCCTTGGAGAAGCCTGGGTTCTCTCTTGAGCATGCTACTCTCTCTCACTTTCTCTCCCTCTTTCCCCTTCCTAAAAAGCTCCAAATAAAATCTGTTTTATTTCACTGCTTGTCGACTCCGGAAGTTCTTTCCTGCAAGGCAAGACAAGAACCCAGTAACTCTGGGTCCTGGGTGGCAGGGGTAGATTGGGAGAAAGTGACCATCTCTCTCCTTCCAGCTTCATAAAAGCCACCCGTGGATCCACTGACTTCAATATGTATATGCAATGATAATTACTAGACGGTATACCTAATAAATAGCTTAAGTTTATATGGTGAAGTTAAGTGATGCGTTCAGAGCTATTTGGGGTGGGGGAGGGTACAATGGCAACAATGCTCAGGGCTTGCTCCTGACTCTGCACTTAGGGATCATTCCTGGCTGGCCTCAGAGGACAATATGGGGTGTCAAGGATCTTACATGGGTTGGCCACTGTATCTGCTATGCTGCACTCTGGGCCCCAGAGATACTTTTTAATAAAATAAAGCATGCCACCTGCAGATTTAAATCTGTCTATAAAGCTATATGGAGCGATAGCAAATCGGGTAGGGCATTTGAATTGCATGCGGCCAACCCGGGTTCGATTCCTCCATCCCTCTCCAAAAGCCCGGCAAGTTACTGAGAGTATCCCACACGTTAGGCAGAGCCTGGCAAGCTCCCTGTGGCGTATTTGATATGCCAAAAACAGTAGCAATTCTCACAATGGAGACGTTACTGGTGCCCGCTCAAGCAAATCGATGAACAACGGGATGACAATGCTATAGTGCTATAAAGCTATATGAATTAAAGTCCTGTTTTATTGAATGGATCATTTTAAGAGAATTTTGGGTCAAAATGTTATCTATGAGTTCTCCAGTCATACCTTTCCTCTGCTTGCAAGTCCAATATTTTCCACTAAACAAAGTAAAACTGATTACAGTGACTTTCTGGTCCTTTCTAATATGGATCTCTGGAGCCTCTTTCGCCTCTTCTCCTGCTACACTGCTCCTTACACCATTCAGTCCAGCCACCCGAAATTCCATGTGAGACACATTCCTATCATTGCATTTTTTGTCCTCTCTCTTTGTCTTTCTCTTGCCCAGGCTATTTGCCATATAACTCACTTTCTCTTATCTCTTATAAATATTTGACTTTGGGGGTGTTTGTCTTCATCATTTACCTTTTTTTTTTTTTGGCAACTTTATTTTTCCAACTGTCCATATCCCTCACTAAAGCTATAGCAACTATCACATTCTTTTTTTTTATTTTTTTAAACTTTTTATTTTATTGAATCACCATGAAAAAAAATACAAAGCTTTCAGGTTTAAGTCTCAGTCATACAATGATTATACCCTCATCCCTTTACCCGTGCACATGTTCCAACACCAAGAACCCCAATATAACCCCCTCCCACCCACGCCCCACCTAAGTAGCTAATCTTCACTTTATTCTCTCTATACTTTGAACACATTCAATATTTCAATAGAGAACTCATTATTATTGTTTGGAATTTTCCCCCAATAAGCAAGAAGCTGCTCTGGGTGCCAAAATGAGTTAGAAGACCTCTGGGATAATAGTCTTTAGGAGCAGAGTTTCCGTTTCGAGTGCCGCAGCTCCGGATCTTATCTGGGCAGAGGGCGTGCCGGTAACGCCCCCCCACCCCATAATCAAGCCACGTCACAGCAACATTCATACCTCTGGTTGGGAGTCTTAGGGGGTGGCTCTCACCACGTGACAACTATCACATTCTGACAATTTTTATATATTTTAAATATTTTTCTCTACCCGAACCTCTCTGTCTGCTTCTAGAATGTAACTTCTATTATAACATTTGTTTGGTCTATTGATTATTTCCATTTCTTCAGTAATAGAGTCAGAGTCTTCCTGGACCTCGATACATATTTTAAAATGAGCAAATAGGTGTTACTGGAGATATCTAGAGAGAAATGGGAAGGACATGATGATTAGATGGAACTTATTTTTACTTTTTCACTTTTGAAGAAAAGTCATTTTATTTAAGAAATAGGAGGGAAAGAGAGGGGAGATATGTTTTCAAAAGAGAATGTGTCCTTCTCTAGAGAGGAGAAAGCTGAGGGTATACCATAAAGTAAAAGAATGAAATTAGATATCTCATGTTGATATGCTGGTAATTCCAGAATTGGGATGCACTGATACTTCTGCTATTAACTTATTACCTTGAACATTCAACAAAGAAAAGGCAACTGTCTGAAATTATAATTAGTGGTTAATTTTGTATGGTAGGAATATAGGTTTTCCTATATTTCCCTATACTTTATGTTCTGTAAATTCCTTTGGCATCTATTATCTAGATATTTCATAATAGTAAATAATTTAATAAGGTAATAAAACCATTCCACCTTGGGGCTCAGAGCGATAGAACCAATCTCCTGAACATCTTATAGCCTAGTTCTCCCTCTCAGAGAACCTAGCAAGCTACAGAGAGTTTCCTGCCCACATAGGAGAGCCTGGCAAGCTCCCCATAGTATATTCATATGCCAAATACAGTAACAATGATGAGTTTCATTCTCCTGACCCTGAAAGAGCCTCTAATGCAGCACCATTAGGAAGGACGAATAAAGAGAGGCTGCTAAAATCTCATGGGTAGGATGAATGGAGACGAGACGTTACTGGGCTCACCGGAGCAAATCAATGATCAATGGGATGATAGTGATAGTGATAGTGAATAAAACTATAATTGTAGCTCTACTCTATCACCAATGTTCACATAATAGAAATATTTCCATTTTCATACCCCTCTTTGTCTTTTATTCAGTAATTTGAGCAGTGCATTTCCTTAACTAATTTTCATTGATATCTAGTGTCTTGACATAAAAGGAAGTCAGAGCCAGAGAGATAGGACAGGGCAAAGGGTTTGCCTTCCTTATTATTAACTCCAGTTTCATCCTGAGCATCATATATGGTTCCCTGACCAAGCCAGGCGTGATTCCTGAACACAAAGTCAGGATCAATGCCTGAGGACTTCTGTGTGAGCCCCCAAATCTACATAAGTAAATAGAAAAGTCAGTTTATAAAAAGACAGAACTATAGATAAGTTTCATTATAAATGTCTTTATTACACACTGAAAAATAGAATGCATTCTTATTTATTAATTTCATTTTATTATAATTTGACTGTTTTATTCTGAAATTGGATACATGTTATTTCAATCACACATATATATACAGAATGAAGTTCAAATCAAAGTCATTATAAAGTCAACATTCTATAAATAGTCCAATAACATTGCAGCACCATACAAGTATCTTTTTGCCAATTTGTTAGTCATTCTCTGCCATAAAACTGGCATTCTCCTGTCATTTATAGTAATGACCCATTCACTTTCCTGCATAGTTTTACCATACCAGTAAACATTCTTAAATACTTAGGTTTAATTTTGTGTTTTGTTTTAGTTAAGATGATATTGTAAAAAAAAAAATCTAGCTTAACATTACAATTTTATCCTTTTGCTGTATAGTTGTGTCCTTTTTTTTTGCATGCAGGGGATGTGGAGGTGTTGAAATAACAATTACAAACATACCATATTTTTTCTTGATTACAAATTTAAGTAAGCTGCAGTTTGTGCTTTATATAAAGTCGAGACCACTCTTACATGCTCCATTACATGCCTGTGAGGACAAAATTTGAGCAGAGTGGTTTAAATCTCTGATCAACAGACCAAAATAATAATATAGTTATGTAACAAAGTCAGGGTTACATTTTGATCATTGCTCCTTGCTATATGTAAAGAAATTGTTCAATATAAAGTATATTGTTTCAGTTTTCAACTTTTGTAATTCCCATGTCTATAAAACTTCCCATTTCTTTACTGCTCTGTAGGAATATTTTGTTTTCCATTATTATATCTTATATAATTATTATATTAATAATCTCATCAAAATTCATATCAATATGATGTTTATCTTCTGAAGCAGATCCAGTTCTATTTAAGAAGATACCCTTAATCCTAGGCTTTGAGGATAAGTCACCTAAACACCCCATCATTCTTGAGTGATATAGAATAATGTCAAAGGAGAGAACATTACTTCGTGACCTTTGTCTTAATTCTCCTTATACCTCATTGCTGGAGGGCTGAGAGCCCTTTAAACTTTGTGACCTACTTAGCATGGCTGTAAATGTCATTCTTATTCATAGCAACATTTAATGCTTTCCTGGATTTTGCTAAACTATTTACCACAATGATATATTGCAGAATTGAATTCCACAGCTTGATTGTATGCTGCATAAAGAATTGTATTGTTCATCAGTCTAAAGTGGAATGCCATTCATTCTCATTGAGAGTCAGCTTGTTTCCATGGTATGAGAAAGCACCTTATGTTTTCAGTAAAACATTCATTACTTTTATGGCTGTTTTTTCTTTTCATAGTTTACTTCTCTCCATTACTAAGTAAATCACATTATAATGCCTTCCAGACATAATTTTTATATTTATTTTGGCCTTTTTACCCGGCATTAACATTTGGCCTGATTTTAATCTGTCACATTTTATATAATCTTCATTATGAATTGACTACTGAGTGAAATTGATGCTCAAAAGAAATATACAAGCATGGCAAAGGCATCCAGATTATGCAGTTAGAAATAAAACAGAAGTGAAAATTTGAAGTTCTGTTCATATGAATATTCCAGGCTGTCTCTTCTCTGGTTATATCTGCTTGAAAATTGGAAAATACACTCGTGGAGCAGTTTAATTGCATCAGAAAATTATCTTATTAAAATAAGTAGAATAGAAATGGAAATAAATTATCAATAATAGTTATTTTCATGTATGAGAAAAATTGGCACAAATATGTTTGTGTTAATTCTAAATCTAAATGGTCTCATAGTGTTCTTTGCAAAGACATTTAGAGTTAACACTTGCACCCATGGAAATATTTCAAGAGTGCTTCTCAAATAACAGGAAATGAATATAACTATTTTGGCTATACCAAAAAAGGAAGCAATTTTATTCTTTGAAATTGATTGCAGGACTAATAATTCATGTACATTCTAAAATACTTCCTATATATAATGCCAACCGAAAATGAACTTTGAAAAGTGTTTTACAATGACATAATATTTCTCAATGTAACCATCATATTGATACTTAAAAGAACAAAAATGGTTATAAGGACTTCATGAAAAATAACCTCAATAAATTAAAGTTTGCACATAAATTTAAATGCAGTCCAGAGCTTATCACTGAATAGTTCTTGCCTGAGACATTTCTTATCATAGACAATTCTATATTAAATCTAGAAGGCTCCACAAATGAGTGCAGTCCTTCTATGTCTGACCCTCTCTTTCTGACTCATTTCACTTAGCATGATACTCCGGAGGCAGGGGGAGGGTGGGAAAGGGGGGGTATACTGGGGAGATTGGTGGTGGGGAATGTGCACTGGTGGAGGGATGGGTGTTTGAACATTGTATGATTGTAATTCAAACATGAAAGCTTATAATTGTATCTCACGGTGATTCAATAAAATAAATTTTTTTAAAAAAGAGAAAAAGATCTAGAAGGCTACTAGGTGAACTTTTATAGCAAACATATTCCTGTTCATCCATTAAACAATATAATTGCTTAAGCAAATCAAATGTGTATATATTAATAATCATATCAAGATCTCTAACCTCTCCAAATGACAATGATATAGTAATTTAACAAGAATTGCTTTGTTCCTCTACAAGCTGTCAGTTATAGGTTTTAATTATCTTCTCATCACCTCTAGGCCCTTTCATATTCAGGTGGTATGTAAATTAATGCAGCCTCTCATTTTGAAACAGTTAAGATATAGGAATATCTCTAGAATATTTCACTCTCTTCCCTCTTTTAAGCACATACCTTTCTTCCTATAGAATGCAATCTGCAAGGAATATTTAGAAACAGTTCTGGGGATTAAATTGAGTAGGAAATACTTTTGCTCTCAAAGTAGAGATTAGCTATCCTTAAGGTCATCAATGCATAGTTAAGAGAGAATTAGTTTTAAAATTTTTACTACATATTTATAAAAGAAAACAAAACTCTGTATTTAATTTGATTTTTTTGTAGAGTAACCATTTCAAGTACCTTCTATATATTGTCATTATTCTAAACTTGGGACATAAGGCATTTGTCTATCCAATCACATCTTACATGCGAGTGAAAGAAACAGATAACCAATAAACAAATCATATGTAGAATATATGATAGTTCTAAGTGCTATGAATAAAGTAACTGGGGTAATGGGATGGAGTGAACAAGGGATAAAATCTAAGGAAATAATAGAAGGCTTTTCTTACATGAAAATTGAATAGTATTCCTATTGTGAGGGAGTGAAAGAGGTGTATCTGTGGGTAGAAATTAGAGATAGTCAAAGGTAATTCCAAGATTTTGACTGTGGTCAAGAAGAATACTGGAATATTTGGGACTGAGAGATAGTACAGCTGGTAGGGTGCTTGCCTTGCATACTGCCAACTCAGGTCAATCCCTAGCACCAGATATGGTCCCATGTGCCCCATGAGGAGTGATCCCTGAGCACAGAGGCAGAAGGGAGCCCTGTGCATCACTGGATGTTTCCCCCACCCACCACCACCCCCCAAAAAAGGGGGAAAATGCTGTAATACCATTAATGGAGATGAGGAAGATTCAGGAATTGGATTTTGACATTACTTTTGAAGTACCTATTGAACTTCCAAAGGGAAATATCACTTAGGCTTTCTCATATGACACTACAGTTCTAGTGAGAATTCTTACAAATTCGGTTTAAATTAAGGACTATAAATTCAGTGATTATGGGGCTAGAGCGATAGCACAGCGGGTAGGGTGTTTGCCTTGCATGCAGCTGACCCGGGTTTGATTCCCAGCATCCCATATGGTCCCCTGAGCACCACCAGGGGTAATTCCTGAGTACAGAGCCAGGAGTAACCCCTGTGCATCACCGAGTGTGACCCCAAAAGCAATAAATAAATAAATAAATTCAGTGAATATTAACATATAGATGGCATTAGAAGCCCAAGGTTTGACAAAATCAATGAGGACCTAGGCAGAGATGAAGATAAGAAAAGCTCTGAAGACTGAGTCCAGCATCTTTCCAGCTTTAGAAATTAAGAAGAGGAAGATGTAGCATAGAGGCTGAGAAAAAGCACTTATGTGGTCAGAAGTAAACACCCCAGAAAACTGTGCCTTAGTTTAAAATCCGAGTGAGGTAAATGTTTGAACTAAGAGAGAATGAACAAGTTTGTCCTATTCTGTTAGCAGGTCATGTATAACAACGTTTGTGAATTGACCATTGAAAGTCACAAAATGAAGACCATGATAAATGCCATTAAAGCTATTTTGGTGTAATTCTTCAGGAAAAGCTTGATTAGAGTGAGCTTAAGAGAACACAAGAGGAAATGATTAGAGAAATGCACCAATTTCTTTTTATGAGGATCTTGTTATAAAGAGGGCAAAGAAAAGAGGAAGCTAGAAGGGTATGAAATTGAGAAATTTTTAGGCGAAGGAAATAGTACAACCTACACATGTGGTAGTGAGAAAGAGCCATGAGAGAGGAAAACTCAATAGAAAGGAGAGAAAAAGAGTTATCCCCTTAAGGAGGTAAGAGAGAATGGAGTCTGGTTCATAAGTGTAAGGGTAAGCTTTACATAGAATCAGTAACCATATGGTAGAAAATAAGAATAAGGATATAGATCCAGATTAAATTAGATTCGTCAATTTATAGCAGGAATCGTATTTTTTCAATTGGTTTTCAATTATTTTACCAGGAAATTGAAAGGTTATTAACTTAAAGAGAATAACATATTCTAAATAACATATTCCTTTCTAAAGCGAATATGAAATAGTTATCTAAGCTAGGTGAAGAACAAATGCATTAAGGAAATATGGTATGATTCCATTAGGTGTCATGCATTTACAATGAGATCCTGTTAGTACCTCTAGATGTTTTTCTATTCAGGTTTAGCTGCATAGGTGCAAAAATGAAACAGGCAGTAAATTATATTAAGCTATGGTTGGGGCTTTGTCAGGCAAATAAATAAAGGAGACATGGCAACTGAAAGTGTATGTGAGAGTTTAAAGTAGGTAAGGATAAAAGTGTTTTTTGGGGGGGTTGAAAAATAGAAAAAGATTAAAGATCAGTTATTTGGTGATCCCATGCAGTTGGATACTCCTAAAAGTCAACGTTACAAAATGGGTAAAATAAAAAGGAGGAAGTTACTAGAATATATGTCTAGATATGGAGATAATGGAGTAGGGCTTAGGACGACAATACAGTGCAGTGACAGAGATTCAAACCCTGGCAACACATGACCTCCAGAACACTGTCAGGTGTAGCCTTGAAGGCCCCTGAGCACTACAGTCCCTGACATGAAATGCCAGAGCAGCACCACATCCTTAGGCCCTCACATGAAATCTACCACCCAGCTGGCTAAGTATTCCTGAGCACTATTTTGGAGCTCCCTTCCCCCTGACAAAAAAAAATGAAATTAGTGACATCAGGAAGAGGGTAGGGGGGAGGGAGGAAGGGGAGAAAGAAGGGATGGGAAGGAAGGAAGGAAGGAAGGAAGGAAGGAAGGAAGGAAGGAAGGAAGGAAGGAAGGAAGGAAGGAAGGAAGGAAAGGAGGAAGGAAGGAAGGAAGGAAGGAAGGAAGGAAGGAAGGAAGGAAGGAAAGGAGGAAGGAAGGAAGGAAGGAAGGAAGGAAGGAAGGAAGGAAGGAAGGAAGGAAGGAAGGAAGGAAGGAAGGAAGGAAGGAAGGAAGGAAGGAAGGAAGGGAGGGAGGGAGGGAGGGAGGGAGGAAGGAAGTGAGGGAGGGGTGGGAGGGAAGGAGGGAGGAAAGGAGGGAGGAAGGAAGGAAGGAAGGAAGGAAGGAAGGAAGGAAGGAAGGAAGGAAGGAAGGAAGGAGGGAGGGAGGAAAGATAGGAGGGAGGGAGGAAGAAGGAAGGGAGGGATGAATGACTGAGGGAGAGCAGAAGGAAGGGATGGAGGGAGCAAGTAAATGGACTGATATTTAACTGTTAGAACCAGTAGATGGCTGGGTGGTCACAGTTCAGCACTGGATTCATTGGCCTCAGATTCCAGTTCCAATAAGATTTTATCAGATTTTGAATTCTTTTTCTGCTCTTCACTCCTTTTGCTGTTGTTCGCTCAGAAACCTTTGGGGGAAAAAAAATTGTTATTCTGAGTGAATTATTATTTGTGAGGATTTCAGACTGCATTTTGTCTTTCATGCTCTTTGATGTCTGAGCACTGTGCTGGGAGTAGAACCTGAGTGCCACCGTTGTGGCTCCAAACCCAAACTCGAATTCTGTTTGTTCATAATCATTGTATGGCTGATCCCGAAGTTTATCATTTTACTCTGGTCTATTTATTTATTTATTTATTTATTTATTTATTTATTTATTATTTCTAATTTTTATTAGTGAATTACCGTGAGGTACAGTTACAAACTTATGAACTTTCATGTTTGCATTTTGTTTACATCCCTCTACCAGTGCTCATTCTCCTCCACCAATGTTCCCAGTATCCCTCCCACCACCCCCAGCCCAACCCCCACCACCCCACCCTGCATCTGCAGCAGGGCATTCCCTTTTGTTCTCTCTCTTATTGGATGTTGTAGTTTGCAATAAAGGCATTGAGTTGCCATCATGTTCGGTCTATAGTCTACTTTCAGCATGCAGCTTTCAACCCGAGTGGGTCCTGCCAATATTCTCTACAAGTTGTTCCCTTCTCTACCTCAGCTGCCTTTTCCTCTGGTCTTTTTAAAATTGGAGAGCTATGCTGGGGTGTGGGCAAAACACATCCCTTGCATGTGTGAGCCCCAGTCTCACTGCTGAATATGAGTAAATCCAGCACTACAACAGCAAAAATTTAAAATAAATAAGTAAAATTTGAAGACTGTCAATATCCCTTCAAAGAGTATAAAATAGACAAGCACATGTATTATACACATGTGTTCTATACTCACAGATCAGGGAATAAGTGGGGATAACTACTTGCCATGTGCTCATAGGTACGGACATCAGAAGTCAGTTGTTCCATAAGAACACAGAGTCTAGCTTATTATATTGCTATTGCATATTCTGCCATTCATAATTGTGAGTAATTGTGAGTGTGAGTGCTTTGCATGTTGCTTTGAAATAGGCCTAACTATTTAAATTTAAGATGTTCGCTCACTACAACTTTTGATCCAGTGACAACATGGATGTATAAATGAAACTATTTATTTGTATTTTTTGGAGAGATAAGACAGCGGGTAAGCACTTATCTTTTTCTTCATAAGGTTGTTCACAATAATAGATTACATTCAATATTTTAACACCAATCCCACCATCAATACATCTTCCCATCACCATTATTTCGATATGTCCCACCACCTCTCAAGCCTGCCCCGCAGGCAGATGCAAGACAATTTATTTTGTATTGCTTGTTATGAATAGTGTAAGATGTATGTAAGAGTCTATCTCACAGTGATTCAACAAAAAGCAAAAAAAAGAAAAAGTATAAGATGTTGCACAGCCACCTTTGCAGCCACGCGCTCCTGGATTTCTAAAAATTAGTATAATTGGGATCCGGAGCCATCCTTGCAGAGAGCTGCTTGGTTCTGAGATTCGTTTGTGAGTCTTTGAGTCATGGACATTACTGCGCTTAAATGAGTACTGGGAGACAGTTCATGGGCCTGACAACCAGGGCCCTGCGGGGTAGGGAGATGGGAAGGGACTGCCCAATCCCAATCCCGTGAGGCCTGGTGTTTTCAGTCACTGGTCCCGCATAACTGGTATTTCAGCTGATTTAGTCTCTTGACTGGGGGGCCAATGATGGGCCTGTGAAGATCAGCTGTGAGGGTGGGCGACTGGTTTCTGGAAGTTTGGGCTCACAGGTGTTCATCTGGTGCAGGCCGACAAAGAGGATGTGTGCTCCCATCTGAGGTGTCCCGGTGAAATCAGCCTGGCGCATCGTCTGGAACCATCCCTGCAGCGAGCTGCTCGGTTCTGAGATTCATTTGTGAGTCTCTAAATGAAGCTTTAGATCTGAGGAGTTAAAAAAAAAAAAGAAATTTAACTCTTTAGAAATTGTGAGCACTTTCGCTTGGTATTTCAAATAGAACTTGTTTATCAAACAAACCATTTAAAGTTATTTCTTACATGTAAATTTCCCTCCCTGCCCCAGCAGAGCCCCGGCAGCTGAAGACCTCCAGAACCCAGCCACAGCCATGCTCAAGATTCCGATGAGCCTCATGCATGAAGGAACCAGCAGAGGAACCCAGGTGTTCAGAACCCGGGGCTGAGATCTCCAAGACTGCTCAGATTGGGATTGGGCCCATTCCACCCAGACACCCCATTTTCCAGCAGCTTGACAGCCACACCCACAAACTGCCCCATCAATGGCCAAGATCCAGAGACTGTAAAAGAATGCTCCCAGAAGCATGCAGCTGCATTTGTGGCCACGCGACCTCTTATAGCCTAGTTTTTCCTCTCAGAGAACCTGGCAAGGTACCAAGAGCATCCTGCTCACACGGCAAGCTCTCCATGGCATATTCAATATGCCAAACACAGTAACAATGATGGGTCTCATTCCCCTGACCCTGAAAGAGCCTCCAATGCGTCACCGCTGGGAAGAAGGAGTCAAGAGAGGCTGCTAAATTCTCAGGGCTAGGACGAATGGAGATGTTACTGGTGCCCGCTCAAGAAAATTGATGATCAACGGGATGACAGTGATACAGTGATTACATGTAAGAAATGCCAACATTGAATTAAGTAACAAATAAATATTAAGTTGTGATACTTTGGGGGTGCTAAAGACCAAAACCAGGGCCTCCTTCTGGGAAGGCCTGTGCTGTTCCACTGAGCCTCATCCCCTGCTTAAGTTTCCTTCTCACAAATAAATGCTGAAAGCAGATGACCAGTTTTGTAACCTTTGCAATGATTATTTAATGTAAGCATTTTCTATAGGAAGTGTGCACATTAGTCTGCAGCGTGAATTTCATGGCTTAAATTATAGAGATTGCCAATTTCTCCCCAACTAGAGGATAAGGGACACACTGACATTTCAGTCAGATTCATTTGCGAGGACACGAATCTAAATGTTCCAAGTCCAAGATACTAATTTCAGTCTCCTTCCAGTGTGATGTTTTGAGTTTCTTTCCTTTTTTTTTTTTTTAGTCTTCATTGTTTTGGCCACATCCAACAGTGCCCAGGGCTTACTCCTGGCTCTGTGCTCAGGGATAACTCCTGACAGTCTCGGGGGACCATATGAGGCGGTGGAGATTGAACCTGGTCAGCCTTGTGCAAAGTAGAGCTGTACTCTCTCTGTACTCTGTACTCTCTCTCCTACCCCTGATGTTTAGGTTTTCTCAATTTCTCTGTTTTAGCTTCTGTTCTTTAACATATCATAAATTATATATAATACGTGTTCTGTTTTTTTCTTCTCTGCTATAGATAATAGAATGACTGAATGAATTGATACATATAATGGCACGTTTCTCCCTCTAAAGTATTATGAAAAACAGGTGATGCTTTTATTTTTAATTATATTTTCAAACAACAGTTTCTAAACTGAAATAGAAAATACAGCAAGCAGCAATAGAGAAGCGGGGTGGGGGTGAAGAAACAGCTTCTTTCCATAATTTTATAGAACTAAAAAGCTTCATAATCCTCCACATCGCTACTCTAAGCCAGTCCCCTAAATGCAGAAAAGGAGGATAATGAGAAGATGGAAAATGTGGGAGTGTTTTGGCTGTCACAGTATCAGGGAAATGCTACTGTGTTTATGGGGGTGGGTAGTTGGGAGGCTAAACTTTCTGCAGCCTGCAAACACAGCCACATAAAAGAATTCTCCTACTCTAAATGGCAGGAACAATACCCAGGAAACATTGAAATTTAAAATGTAATATATAGGTTAAATAAATTGAATCACTTTCCAATAAAAAATCATCTTGTAGGGGCCAGGACAGTGGCTCAGGTGTGGAGCATATGAAAGGCCATGGGTTTGATCCTTGGTAGGTCCCCGACAATCCCAGCACTGTCCTGCTGTTGCCCTGGTGACCTCTGAGCACCACCAGAATGTGGACCCTACAACAACAGTGACAGCAAGACTGCAACAACCCATTTTTAAGGGGCAAGGGAGGTGGCATGTGTGCAAGTGTACATTCTGCGTGTGTAGGCACTGGGTTTGGTTCCAGCACCCCTTCATCCCCCCAAATAGCATTAATAACCAAGTAACCAAAGATAGTACTACAGATCTGCTTATGAGCTAAAATTTTTTTGTAATTAGACATAAAAATTGATAGACATATATGTATATATATGTGTATATACATATATATATATGAATGATCGTGAAGGCTTTTGCAAACATCTTTTAGTTCTTGGTGGTGTTCACTATGTAATTTGATGCTAATCCCATCCTGAATTTTGGTATACTGTGGAAACATTAGCATTAATGTGGTAGAAGGTTCTATGACAAAATAGACTTTATTACAAATGAAGCTGAGGACCTGCGGAGTCAGATGGAATGACTAGAGTGCATTCCTTGCATGCAGAAAGCTGGGGTTTGAAACCCCCACAGCACATAGTTCTTGAGCACTGCCTGGAAGGAGTCCTCAGCACTCTGTTGGGAGGGGAGCATCCCCCCAAATACCACTGGATGTGGTTCAAAATAAAAGGAATGAAACTTGGTGGCTAAAAGAAGGAAAATAATTAAGATTTCTGATACCGTTTTGTCTTTGGCGACTGTAAAAATTTTCTCTAAAATTAAGAAACAAGACTATTTATTCCATCATTATTTATGGTAACTTTTTCATTGTATTTAAATAAATCTAGTTCCTTGTATTCCATTGCACTGGAAGGATGTCTTTGCAAGTAGACATTAATCCCTTCCTCCCACCCCCAATTAAAAATTGCTTTCCATGGCTAAGTGTTATATCAGTGCATTTATTATGTATTATCAATTGTTCACTCTCCTTTGCCTTTGGACAGGATAAGATACCTTCCAGCAAACACTATGAGTATGGTACTCAGTTTTTGTGGTTTCTCTGATAATAATTATCTTTAATCCTCTTTCTCACCTTTAACGTATGTCTTCACCATGCTGCAAACAAGAGTCACATGCTGTTTTACTCAGCTCCCTATGTCTGGAAACAAGATACTTTGAAAATTAGTGGCTGAAGTTGTAGCTTTCTAATTTCACCCTAATAAGATTCTGATAATAGGACAGTACAATTTTCATTACTTTTAGGAAAGAAAACCAATAGCTTCATTTTCTTCTTGGATTCTAGTCATGGTTTGGAAATTTTTTTTATACTGGTTGCCTTAAACACAAGTAATGAGTTTTTTATTTACTTGTTGTTCACTATCAAAGAAAGTACTACTCATTTCCATATAATCCATGTTTATTTATTTATACAGTGATTCAGTCCAGAAGCTTGAGATAGAATAGAAGTATTAAAGGAAAATTAATAATAGTAGAATGTACTAGTGTCATTATTGAGGGATTATTTTGCTTAGCTTGGTTCTTTTGTACTCTGAGTTTAATTGAAAAAGGAACATGAGGACTGGAGAGAGCGCATGACTCAAGTTCAATCCCCAGTACCGCATGTGGTTCCCTGAGCCTCACAGGGAATGATCCCTGAACACAGAGCCACGAATAAGTACTAAGTATTGCCAGATGTGGCCTCAAAATAAATAAATAAATAAATAAATAAACAGAAAAGGGGAAATTAATAAAAATTGTAAGTCTTTTATTCTGTATCATATTTACAGCTGAGGAAAAGAGTGTTTCAACTGAGATGCAAAATGATTAAGAATGGCACATGATACAGTCCACTGAAGAGTTTACAAAAATGTATACCAGATAGACATTTAATAAATAAAACAAGCGCTAGGAAAAAGTCCTTTGAAAGCAGGCGGGGGTTCCCCCTGTGCCCTGCGCAGACCTTTTGTAAGAACAGGCGGGATCTGAACACGGATTCTGTAGAGAAGCAAACCGAATGCACACAGAGTAGGGGGTGGTGCCCCCGGAGGGGGTGGTGTGGGGACCTGTCTGCAGGGCCTCGATCCATCTCTCTCACTCGGCGGCAGATTTCCTCTGTGAAGTCAGAGCGCTTGGAATGGCCTGCCAAGTCTTTTGTTAAGATCTTCCCGTCCTTGGGCCGGAGTGATAGCACAGCGGGTAGGGCGTTTGCCTTGCACGCGGCCGACCCGGGTTAGATCCCCGGCATCCCATATGGTTCCCCAAGCACCGCCAGGAGTAATTCCTGAGCACAGAGCCAGGAGTAACCCCTGAGCATCGTGACCCAAAAAGAAAAAAAAAAAAGATCTTCCCGTCCTTGATCGTGGAGAAGCATGTCCTTGCCCGCGATATCGGGGGCAGTGCCGTGGACCGACTCAAAGATGGCGCCAATGTGGCCGCTGGGCGTCACTCCCAGTCCTCCTATCAGTCCGGCACACAGGTCCCTGAGAATGTCGCCGTAGAGGTTCGGCATCACCAGCACATGGAACTGGGATGGGTCCTGCACCATGTTCAAACACACTGTATCTAGGTACAGCTCATGAAACTTTGTCTTTACAGGTTTCTGCAACCTCTCTGCTCTCTGCAGAAAAAGCCCATCTGACATTCGCATGATGTTGGCCTCGTGCACAGCAGTGACCTTGCTCCGACGGTTGTTCCGGGTGTACTCAAAGGCGAACTCAGTGATGCACTTGCTGGCCTCCTCGGTGATAAGCTTGATGCTCTGCACAACACCGTCCACGATCACGTGCTCGATGCCGCTGTATTCCCCCTATGTGCTCTCCCGGATGGTGACACGTTCACGTCAGTGTAAGGGGTCTTGTAGCCTTCAATGGAGACGCAGGGCCGGACGTTTGCATACAGGTCAAATATCTTCTGCAGCAGCAAATTCATAGAAGGGTGCAGCATCGTTAGGAGGGCTGAGTCGAGATAGACTTCTAAGATCTCAGGGAAAGGACGAAATGAGATGTTACTGAGCCTGCCCGAGAAATTGGTGATTAATAGAATTTCGTGATTCGTGATTCGTAAGTCTTATGAATTAATAATGTTGGATTTTTTTAACTTGATGCTATAGCTAAAATACTTTCATTTTCATATAAGTGTCAACTTATATAGCTTATATAGAGACAAATTTAATTTTTTGGTAGACTTATAAAATCATTCTTATCTCTGTTCATTTTATTATGCACAAATAATGTATCACTATATCACTGTATCACTATCATCCCATTGCTCATCAATTTGCTTGAGGGGCACCAGTAATGTCTCCATTGTGAGACTTATTACTGTTTTTGGCATGTCGAATACGACATGGGTAGTTTGCCGGGCTCTGCCTTGCGGGTGAGATACTCTCGGTAGCTTTCGGGGCTCTCTGAGAGGGGCGGAGGAATCGAACCTGGGTTGTTGCGTGCAAGGCAAATGCCCTACCTGCTGTGCTATCGCTCCAGTCCGCACAAATAATGAAGAGGTAAAATTGAAATGAAATATTTTCAGATCTGGGGCCTGGTCATTTCCTCTTTGTATTTGGTAAATCTTTCATTTTTTTCCTCATAGAGCACAAAATTTCCAGGAAAATAAATATCTTCATATTTATTCTTCATACAGCTAGCATGTATTAAGCTAATTAATATGGCATATGGTAAATACAATGAATTACTTTCAAATAATATTGATTTCACAATAGCAATGACTGTACCTATATTGTAAGTACTTCTGAAATTCTTTCTTTAAATTGTTTCTCACGAAGCATTTTCTTCATTTACTCCTCAGCTCTTTAAAATGAAAAATCTCAGTCCAAAAACAGTTTCTATGAGCTGATATCTATTCTTGGCCCAATGAATCACTCTTTAATATGATAGGCAAATATTTATAGGCATTTTGTCTTAAAATTCAGTCTGTTCTATATCATTGTAAGTTTTCTGACTGATGAATAGAATTTCCTTAGGACCTTTAGTGCATAGGGAACGATTATTCAAGTTCTCTAAATTTGGATTTTCAGAATTTCTATCTGCCATTAAATGAGTGACCCTGAGAATGTGCTTATCCTGACTGAAGTCTCTTCTATCATTTCTAAAACAGGGGATTGACCATTGGTTTTCCTGCTTGTTCCTGTACTACCATAGCATGGTCTTGCTTCTGGTTTGTTTTTTAATTGAATTATTTAATTAATTTTGGGATTTGGGGCTACATCTGGTGATGCTTAGGGTTTACTCCTGGCACTATGCTCAGGGGTCAGTCATTCCTGGCGGGCTTGAGGGACTATATGGGATGCCAGGGATCAAACCCAGGTCAGCTGAATGGAAGACAAGTGCCTTACCTGCTGTATTATCACTCTGCCCCCATTTACTTTTTTTAATTACTGAAATTAGAGGCATGCACAGTGGAAGAAAACAATAATCCACTTCAAACAACCAAAAATACTGAAATTATTAAAATAATTATGCCACCCTTCTTCAAATGCTTGCCCTCTTCATTCACCAGAAGATTCTCAATCTTGAACAAACCTTCCTTATTTCATGCATATTCTTAATGCATGCACATACGTATTTGTATATATGTATTTCAAAGCAATATTTCAAATTGCTTAGTTTTATATTTCAATATTGATGTACATATACAACCTATTATCTTTTTTGTTCACTTAACTTTTCAACTTTATTTATTTCTTTGGTTTTAGAGCAACACCCTGCAATGTTTAGGGGTTACTCCTAGCTCTGCACTCAGGAATTACTCCTTGAAGTGCACCAGGGACCATATGGGATGGCAGGGATCAAACCTGAGTTGGCCAAATACAACACAAGTGCCCTACCTGCTGTATAGTCGCTCTGGCTAACAGATTTTTAACTTTAACTTAACATATAAAATATACTGCTTTAAGGTTAGAGGTTAGGGATTAGGCGTTAGAGTAAAAACAAAGAGATAAGTTATATTTTCTTTATCCCTTCTTACTAATATATTTATATATATATATAATTGCATTATATGAAACACCAAAATGTACTAATATTCTCTCCCACTGATGGACATACAAAGTTAGACATTTTCATTATTATTGTAATGTGAAATAGGACATTATGTATATAATGGTTTGTGATTCATACCCCCTCATAACCTCTCCCTCTTTTCTGTCAAAAAATTTGTTCTTTGACGTATTGATTACTAGATGTCCTTAATAATTTATGTTTTCTGATTTTTAATCACTGATATGTTCTGAAGCAATGTTCTTCAACATTATTACACTTATGTGTCTGCATCTGCCCTGCATATGCGTCCACAGAGCAGCAGTCACTACCAAGGCGATAGCCCAGTGGTTCCCAAACTTTCTACACCTTCAGACCAGCATCTCTTCACAGTGTGGTAAATCAATGCAGGTATGCAGGTATAGAAAGTTTATTTTATTTTAAATATACCTCCTTTGGACTGGAGCAATAGCACAGCAGGTAGGGCGTTCGATTCCTCCATCCCTCTTGGAGAGCCCAGCAAGCTTCCAAGAGTATCCCGCCCACACAGCAGAGCCTGGCAAGCTCCCCGTGGTATATCCAATATGCCAAAAACAGTAACAAAATACTCACAATGGAGACATTACTGGTGCCTGCTCGAACAAATCAATGAACAACGGGACGACAGTGCTACAGTGCTATGCCTCCTTTATTTATTTATGCCTCCCAAGCAGTGCTTTAGGTCCCACCTGATAATACCTGGTCAGGCAGTGTAAGCCTAATCTTTTAATGCTGATCAGATCTGGTGAATGTGGTACTGCTCTGGTCCAGAAGTGCTGAGGCCCACCAGAGAGACACTTGTCCGTACCACCAGGGGCCAAGAAGTACTGGTGATTGAACTTGGAGCTCTGCATATGCCAGGTATCTGCTCCACCCTCTGAGCTCTTTTCATAACCACCGTGGCTTTTATTTAAAACATAATTAAGTAATTTGTTTGCCCATCTTATGGTTTTAGAGTTTTATGTTATTTTTAAGAAATCATTCTATACTTTCAGATAAAACATTTCCCTAAGCTTTGTTATTCCCCCCCTTATTTAAACACTGTGGTTTAAAGTTGTTTATGGTGATTTGTTACAGGTATTCAATATTCCTTCATCAATCCCACCACCACTGTCACCTTCCTTCCACCATAATCTCCATTTTTCCCAACTACCTTTCAAGCCTGCCCCTGTGCCAGACCCACAATAATTTATGTTGTATTGCTTTTTTTTAACCAATAAATTGTTAATGAAATGATCCAAAAATATTCCCTTAGAAGAAAATTAGTGAAAATTGTTATATCTCACCATGGGGATATTAAGTCCTTGTCTTAGGGATTACTAAGATGTAGTTACAAGTAAAATCTGTGTTAATGTTTTTGTTAGTCAAGATTGGTTGTCTACTATGTTACACCCTATCTGATCTGGTTTTCTACTACTGGATTGTAAGTGTCGTAGAGTTTGAAGATGCCCCAGAAAATACAGAATTTTTAACTCTGGAGTTCAGTTGGAGTTAAATTTTTAACGGGGTGGTAGCTTTGTGGTGTGGATATACCTGCCAGAGCTTTTGGAAGTATGGGGAAGAGGGGGAAGGTAGCCCATCCCCATTTAGAGAAATCTGGAGTTTTCAGCTACAGTGTACATGAGGTAGTTCTCTTTGAGGCTCAGTCCTGTGCCTATGGAGTCCATTTGGATGCATGACAGTGACTTTTGTCTCTGGAACAAGGTCCATTTTCCAAATCTTTAGAAATTTATGATTTGGCTGCTATATGTATGTAAGCCTTTAGGCTATGTGAAATTAACTTTATGTACAATATATCTCACATAGTATGAGATCACTGTCACTGCATCACTCTCATCCCATTGCTCATCGATTTGCTGGAGCGGGCACCAGTAACGTCTCCATTGTGAGACTTGTTACTGTTTTTGGCATATCAAATATACCACGGGTAGCTTACGAGGCTTTGCCTTGCGGGTGTATAAGATAATGATATAATGATATAATTTTTGTTTTTCCTTACTAATAGTGAATTGTCCTGTTATTGTTCATTTAGTAATGTGTCCATTCATTGTGTGCCGATATATTGCAATCTCCGTGCCAATAATATGTCATAAATGCTTAAAGTTTCTGAAATGTCCTGCTATCTTATATGAATATCAACACACTCGTGGATTTTACTTCTATTTATTTATATTTTATTGAGAGTCTCTTGCCTGCAATTCTGGCTGTCTTCCCCGGGGATGGGCTCCAGCTTCCCTCCCCACCCCAAGCAGAGCTCCCGGTGGCCAAAGACCACCGGAACCTAGCCACAGCCATGCTCAAGGCCCCTCTCCACACATTTGGACAAGCCTCATGCATGAAGGTACCGGCTGAGGAACCCAGGTGGGTGTAATCCCATCAACGGCCAACATCCAGAGACTTAAAAGCAAGCTCCCAAAAGCAGTATCTTATAACCTACTTCTCCATCTGGGAGAAACTAGCAAGCTACTGAGATTCCTGCCCACATGGGACAGCCTTGCAAGCTTCCCATGGTGTATTCATATGCCAAAGCCAGTAACAAGCTGGATCTCATTCCCCTGACCCTGAAAGAGCCTCCAATGTGGCATCATTGGGAAGGTCGAGTGGAGAAAGGCTTCTAAAATCTCAGGAATAGGATGAATGGAGAGGTTACTGAGCCCGCTCGAGAAATTCGACGATCAACGGGATTTCGTGATTTGTGATTCGTGATTCATGGGGAGGTGGGCCACATTCAGTAGTATTCAGGAGTTATTCCTGTTTCTGTGGTCAGGAGTGACTCCTGGAAGTGCTTAGGGAATCACATATAGTGCCAAGGATAAAACCAGGATCAGCCACATGCTAGCCAAGTACCCTCCCTCCTATACTACATCTATAGCCCCTATTTACTTACATATATATATATATATTTATTTATTTTCAGTAACAGTAATATTGATTTAAAAAATTCCTTTTCCATTTTTGTAACTGAAACTCACAGTTATAGTGATCTGGAAGCCGAGAATGGGATAGAATGGAGAACGTGTTTAATAAACTCTTCTCTGCGCTTAACTTTCACAAATCAGCTTAAATGCTTTGATGTATAAGTTGTTCTTTCAGATGTTTTTTGTTTGTTTGCTCTCTTCCCCCCATATTTATTTTAGGCACCAGGATTTATAATAGTGTTAGTGAAAGAGTTTCATGCATACAGTATTCCATCACCACACCCTGTACCAGAATGCTTCCCTCCACCATTGTACCAGTGTTTCCCTCAAATCGTTGCTCCCTGCCATGATGAACTTCCTACTTAAGTCCAGTTTCTTTTGCCTTGGGGCATTTGTTCTTTCTTTTTTTATTTGCTTTTTGGGTCACACCCGGCATTGTACAGGGGTTATTCCTGGCTCTTCACTCAGGAGTTACTATTGGCAGTGCTCAGGGGAACATATGGGATGCTGGGATTCGAACCCGTGTCTGCCGTGTGCAAGGCAAACACCCTACCTGCTGTGCTATCGCTCCAGCCCCTTGTTATTTCTTTATTATGTTTATATCTCATAGATGAGAAAGATCTTTTTGATTCAGATGTTTTTAAGTAGTACTGCTTTAACTACTGAAACACTTTAGTAATAGGATCATTTTTATTTCTCATATTCTCCCAGAACACATCAAGTCCTGTTGTTTAGTTATAT
Source organism: Sorex araneus (assembly GCF_027595985.1). NCBI lineage: Eukaryota > Metazoa > Chordata > Mammalia > Eulipotyphla > Soricidae > Sorex > Sorex araneus. Next base: position 27,787,186 of record NC_073313.1, on the reverse strand, counting down.
TACTTGTGTTTAGGCAATAGCAGATAAATGGGAGAATGAGTAGACTTCACGTTGTGACGATTCACTCATTGCCTCACACATGGGCTGAGAGAGCCCTCAGTACCATTTTGTAGTGAGAGGAATTTCAAACCACTTCTTAACTTTCATCTGTAGAAAAGCAATATACATAAGTCCATTTGTGAAAATTGCCTTGTCAACTCACTAACTAGCTTCTTGTTATATATTCTCTTGCATATAATACTTCAATTTTGCGGTCTTGAATAGAAAATTTCCAACAATATTGTACACTCTAATAAAACGAAAATATTCTAAAATCACTTACATTTTCCTATATATCACAATCACAAAATCCCATTATTCATCGATTTCTTGAGCTGGCTCAGTAACCTTTCATTTTGTCCTTTTCCTGAGATCTTAGAAGTCTATCTCGACTCTGCCCTCCCAAAGATGTCGCACTGGGGGCTCTTTCAGGGTCAGGGGAATGAGATCCAGCTTGTTACTGGATTTAGCATATGAATACACCATGGGAAGCTTGCAAGCCTGTCCCATGTGGGCAGGAAACTCTCAGAAACTTGCCAGTTTCTCCCAGAGGGAAAAGTAGGCTACAAGATATCGTGCGGGTGCGGCCGTGAAGTGGCTGCGCGCTTCTGAGAGCTTGCTTTTAAGTCTCTCTCTGGATGTTGGCCTTGATGGGATTACACACACCTGGGTTCCTCTGCCGGTACCTTCATGCGTGAGGCCTGTCTGAACGTGTGGAGAGGGGCCTCGAGCATGGCTGTAGCTAGGTTCCAGTGGTCTTAGGCCTCCGGGAGCTCTGCTCGGGGTGGGAAGGGAAGCTGGAGCTCATCCCCTCCAAGGGGCCCCAGGGAAGACAGTCAGGCATGTGGACAAGAGACTCTCTGCCCTATATATATACATATATATGTATATGTATACATATATATACATATATATTTTTAAATGGCCATATTTTGATTTATATCTGGGAATGTGCAAATGTACTGAATATAAAGTATAAAAGAGGACTAAAACAAAAATAATACTAAATGTTTAGTATCGAGAATGCATTGGAACCGACCACATAGGCCTCCTAATTCTGTTTTTCTAAAGCCAACTCAAACATTCTCTTTATGATTTTATTTTTACAGCTGTTACATTACAGCCCACAGTACCTTATATTGCATTTTACCTCATATTTTCCAAAAAATAAAATCAGTGAGCACAGTAAAGTTTACTTCTTGTAGAGTTCTTTATTACCCCTTCTCTTCCTTTTTGTTGTTGATGATGATGTTGCAGTAACCAGGGTCCACATACTTGGTTTTAGTGCCCATCAGGGGTTGCACAGTTTAGTTGTGGTACTTGCATACACTCTAGTGCAGTGCTCACTAAAGGTTGCACACTTGGTTGTGGAACTCACATGCTTCTGGTTGTGGTGATTGGAATGCCCACATATTTTAGTTGTAGTGCTCACATTGCCACTTGGTCGTGTTTAATCAGATATCACACACTTTTTGGTGCCATGTCAGAGATTTCAAATGTGTCACTGGGATGCACTTGACAGTCTGCAAAATTCTCAGATATAAATCCCAAATTCTCATGGCTGAGAGATAGGCTCTTTATCACTCAACTATGCTAAGATCCCTTTTTGGGTATTTTGTTACAGCTTTTTAAGGATTTTAAGATTATACACTACCTATTTATTTAAAGAAAACTATAGGTATTAACATAAGAGACGTGGCAGATAGATTATTATTAAGAATCCTTTATATGTGTTTGGTCACAGTATATTGAAATTTTTCACTTTTTTTCTTTTGGGAAGACTTTTTACATTTAATTCAAGGTTTTATCGTGCGAAGATAAGTACATGTTTATGCCTGTGTAATCATTATGTTTTGAAAAAACTGAATTTCAAAACAATTCTTGACATGTAGGACTTTAAAAACATGGGGATAAAAGTATTCTTTATCAAAATCATGAAGACTGCATAATGGCAAGTTTGAATGTGTTGTCCAGATAAGAATACTTGAAAGATGAACATGAAAACCTCATGCTAAAATTACATTGCCTCAAAGCCAATTCCCAATGTTCTGCAGAAATCTATCTTGTTCCTGATTATGAAAATTCTCTCAGTAACCAAGCATCTAAAACTGATGTGTTTTTTTTTCAGTTCTCTTTAGCAACAAGAAAAGAGAGAGTGGGAGTAAAACTGCAGATTATACTAATCTTTCTCCCCCATCCTCACATCACAAGACAATATATAGATGCATTCAACTTAATAAATCATTTCAATAAGGCATGTGAATATGGGAGGAATTGGAGTTACTAAAGCAAGTTCAGGATGTGCGGGTGGTGTGGGATGACAGAAAAGCTAACCATGAAGAAACTCTCTTGAAATAAATAATAAAGCAGTATGTAAAATGCACCAGTAAGGACAGCTTTCATCCTTTTAGGGAATAGAAGTAAGGACTGATGTTGGTTTTTGAAGAGTTGAACTGCTGGTCATACTATGCATCTATACCTCCATTGATGCCACTTATTAGATTTCCAACATGGTTGCCCAAATTTGCACCTGGGTCCATAGTATAAGAATAATTTATTCTGCAACTCGGTTATCACTTGCAAGGTGAAAAGGAAGATAGAGGCTGTTGTGGTTGAAAAGAGTGTTCCAGAATAAGAAACTGCATATACAAAGGCCAAAGAAGAAGGGAAACAGTTTGTTTGAACAACTGAAGATCATGTTTATGGATGAATATTGCTACAACATGAGGCTAAATACTAAATAAGCATGATATCAAGAGAGACTTTGCACACCATACAAAGAGGTTTAGAAGGTACCCTTAGTTAAGGGGAAACCAATAAATTATGTTGCAGGGTTTTTTTTAAATTAATTGAACTTCAGTAAAAAGATTTTGAAAAAATAAATAGGGGGTTGTTGAGTAAACATAGTATCCAATCATAAAGAGCTAAGTCAAACCTGTAATATTTATGGAAAAATATATATCACCGGATTAAAACCCATAGAATTAAATGAATAAGTCTATCTACCTAGATAGATAAAATCAAATACATAAATAAATTGAAAATAAATGGAAGCTCTTTCTTAAAGTAGAACTTGATTGATGTATGCAAAAAGAGGAAAACAGAAAATTCACTATCACACAGTGTGGATAATAATTGATACAGACTAGATCCACTAATAGGAAAAATATTAAGTGAGTTTGACAAAGAGAGAATTTACATGGTTTTGAAGTATATCCTAAAGTTTTTTTACTAACCACAAATCACAGATAGAGATACTGTTAAGATTAACAGTAGAAAATCTGGCGATACCCAAATGATAATGGATAACATAATCTTAAAATAGGCTGACATGGGGCTGGAGTGATAGCACAGCGGGTAGGGCGTTTGCCTTGCAAGCGGCCAACCCGGGTTCGATTCCCAGTATCCCATATGGTCCCCTGAGCACGGCCAGGGGTAATTCCTGAGTGCAGAGCCAGGAGTGACCCCTGAGCGCGTTGCTGGGTGTGACCCAAAAAGCAAAAAAAAAAAAATAGGCTGACATAATGAAGTCCTTGATAAAATGCATTAAGAAGGACATAATATTAGGTCTGTGATGTTCTTGCCAAAAATACATAACCTCATTCAATTCATGAGAAAAATCAGTCAAACTCAAGTTGAGAGTCATCTACAAAGTAGCTAACCTTTACCTTTTAGTAATATCAAAAGTATTAAAGACAAGAATGAAGAACTATCACATATTGGAGGAAACAAAGGAGACACAGAGACTAAATATGGAATATGGCATTGGATCCAGGAACAGAAAGTGAGAGTTTATTGAAAAAAATTGGTGAAACTTAAGATTCATAGTTTAGTGAATAGCAGCACTGCCATCCCGTTGTTCATCGATTTGCTCGAGCGGGCACCAGTAATGTCTCCATTGTGAGACTTGTTGTTACTGTTTTTGGCATATCGAATATGCCATGGGGAGCTTGCCAGGCTCTGCTGTGCGGGCAAGATACTCTTGGTAGCTTGCCAGAGTCTCCGAGAGGGACAGAGGAATCAAACCCGGGTTGGCCACATGCAACACAAATTTCCCACCTGCTGTGCTATCACTCCAGTGAATAGTAGTATATCAATATTAATGAATGTGTAATGAATTGCATAGAACATTAGCTTGAGGAGAAGTTAGAGGGTGAATATATGTGACTACTATTTTTGAAAATTTTCTGTAGATATAAAACTCAAAATTAGCTATTTTAAAAATATAATTACTTCATGGTAAGATAGGAAGCAGGGATGATAATTGCCTTGAACATAGTGACTTCAGTAAGTGAAATAAATTAATAAGAAACATAATAAAGACAATTTACAAATCCATGAGGGAGCAGCAACCCCAAGTGCCGCAATCAAAGAAACATAAATGTCTCTTAATCATTTATTTCAGAACAAAATGACTAAGTGAAACACTAAGTGTAAAAATGCACTGAAGGCTGAGAAGGACGGAGGGCATGCTTTGTATGTGGGAGCCCTGATTCAATATTCAGATCTTATGACCCCTCATTGTTATTCAGGAGGACCCCCTAAAGGAGCGAAATTGTTTTGATTTGGAGGCTTCGTGGGGGGCTGGGTTTGGGGCAGACTCAGCAGCACTTTGGGGCTACTCCAAGAACTGTGCTCAGAGGTCAGTTTTGGTCAGGGGATGATGAGTTCCAGGGATCAAACCAGACTCAGCCATGCAAAAGCATATACCTTAACTCCTGTACTATCCCTCCAACCCCTAAAATTGTATCAAATTCGAAGATTCTAACGCTCTTAGAACAAGAAAAATCTATAGAACTAACAGAACTGTGGCTTTTATATTGGAGAAATACAGCACCATTTTACCACAGAAGCCTCAAACTAAATAAAAGTCAAAAATATTAGAAGTTGAAGAAATTAGGGAAAACATTACTTTGTTTAATCCTCAAGTTAAGATAAGTTAGAAGAAGACTTTATAATGCCTATATAAAACAATCCTGAACGCAGATATTGAGATTTAAAAACATCAGTGCAAGTGCTAACTTAAAACACCCAATAAAAAGGAAAAAAGTTGAGAATTTTGACATGTGTGGGTGTTAATTTTTTTGTGCAGTGAGAAGAAAAATGAAAACAAAACAAAATTGTGAAGAAGATATTTAGATCCTCAAGCTAAAGCTGCTTATGGGAGTCTGAAATTATGACAGCAGAGAACTGAGCTGTCCAGTATGTTTGTTTCATCACCAATGTAGTTATAGAGCATTTGAAAAATAACTCCAAATTGGAGGACCTGGAGGAAAAACTCAATGGCTTAGAACACCTTCCTTGCAAATGTTAGGTCATAAGTTCAAGCCTCAATGCTACAATATGCATTAAACATGGTCATGGCTGTTTGAACCTGGCATCTCTGTTGCCTGTGACACCAAGCATTGCAAACAGTTTCAAGCTATACCATAGCCAGATGTGTGTAAACATCGCAGCTAGCATGCAATGCCCAGCAAGTATCACAACTAAAAGTTGTACAATCACCACAGCCAAAAAAGACCACCCCTGGAAAGCACGTGTGATATCACAGCTTAAAGAGTGCAACCCATGTCAAGGATCACAGCCAAGTGTAAAGGCACTGTACCCTGATAGGTGATTCCCAGGGAACACCACATTAAGTGTGCAAGCATCATAACCAGGCATGTGTGTAATCCTCTGTCATCACAACATTAGCAGAAACAACACGGCGGGGGGGGGGGGGATTTTTTGTTTTTACATTTTAACTGAGTGGTATTAAAAGTCTAAAACTGGGGTTGGAGCTATAGCACAGTGGGTAGGGCATTTGCCTTGTACATGGCCGACCTGGGTTTGATTCCCAGCATCCCATATGGTCCCCTGAGCACTGCCAGGAGTAATTCCTGAGTGCAGAGCCAGGAGTAACCCCTGTGCATCACCGGGTGTGACCCAAAAAGCAATAATAATAATAATAATAATAATAATAACAACAACAGCAATAATAATTTAAAAAAATAAATAAAAGTCTAAAACTCTTTCCCAAGTGGGTCATACCCCAGAGTGTCACTGGTATAATTTTAAGACCGAAGGAGCTTTGGGTACAATTGCAGGTGTTTTCCTTTGCTTAAAGAAGGTGCAATCCCAGGGGCACTGGTTCATTTTGTTTCTGAAAATGGAGCATCAGATAAAACAAGTTTTGGAACCCATGGTCTAAAATATACACCGCATGAGACATAGAAATAATCCAATAGGTAAGGAGCTTACCCCAGTTTCATAGCTGGCACTGCAAGGGATTGCCAGAGCACCACCAGGCACTTATGTGACACAGAGCCAGGAATACCCCTGAGTGCCATTGGGTCAGATGTGGCCTCAAATCCCACCCCTAATAAAATAAATTATTTATCAAGGCTGCAGAATTAGTATTGGGGTTAAGGAAGGAATGTGCCTTATGCAGGTTCAATCGCTGGCACCCCACGGTCCCCAAGCATTACCAGGTATAGCCCTCAGAGCCATGCCAGGGGACCCGGGTTGTCCCCAGCATTGCAGAGCCCAACCAGCACCAAGTCTACAGTGTTAGCTGTGATATAACAGCCTGGTTGACTGAGCATCTCCATGAGTGGCCCCAGACCCCCAGGGCACGATTTGGGAGCCCCTCCCCCCACCCTCATAGGATAACATAGCCTCAGGTAGTTTAGGTTTATTAGGTTACTCCCATCACAGTGCTCCCATTCCTCTGTGTTTATTTGTAACTTCTTTCTTTGTGTTCTGTTGACTTGCAAATATTGTTTTTCTCTTCTCTTTAAGTCCTTTGCATAGTTTATTCAGAGCCATGTCCTTTTGTATGGGCACAGGAAGACTGTAGCAAATGCTATGCTTTTGTAACCTGGGAGTCATTTCAAGGTTGAACAACCCAAGCTCAGTTGCCCTTACTTCCTAGCACCCCCAAAAGCAGGGTCCCGATGAGGGACGGGACTGACCCAGGGCTAGCGGTGAGTTATGTGCTACCCTGGCATCGAGATCGGCCTGGCCAAAGTGCCTAATGCTTAGCTATAAGTTAAGAGCTTGGTCATGGACAAATGTTGTCATGATCCAAAAAGTAATAACTAGATTCGGACCCTGCGAGGGTTAGGAATGATTAATCTGGTCTGAGCGCTGTAGTCTGAGTCTGTGGCAAGATGTTGCCAGGAGAGCTGCCCTACAAGCCTCAATGTATCTCTTACTGTGTCCATACAAAAATAACTAGTATTAAGATGTTAATGGAGTTTTGGCAGAGTCTCCCGCCTGCGTGCCTGGCTGTCTTCTCCGGGGCCCCTCAGAGGGGATGGACTCCAGCTTCCCTCTCAACCCTGAGCAGAGCTCCTGGTGGCTGTAGAACTCCGGAGCCTAGCCACAGCCATCCTCAAGGCCCCTTTCCACACGTTCGTAGGAGCCTCACACATGAAGGTACCAGCAGACGAACCCAGGTGTGTGGGACCCAGGGCTGAGACCTCCAAGCCTGACTGGATCGGGACTGGGCCTCTTCCGCCCAGATTTCCCATTTTCCAGTAGATAGGGGGGTCACACCCAGGGACTGCCCCCAGTGCCATGTAATCCCACCAATTGCCATCCAGAGACTTAAAAGCAAGCTCCCAGAAGAGAGCAATGCAGAGAGTCTATCGCCCGAGCGCCTGGCTGTCTTCCCCAGGGCTCCTCAAAGGGGATGGGCTCCAGCTTCCCTCCCCACCCCCAGCAGAGCTCCCGGTGGCTGAAGAACTCCAGAGCCTAGCCACAGCCATGCTCAAGGCCCTTCTCCACATGTTTGGACAGGCCTCACGCATGAAAGTACCGGCAGAGGAACCTAGGTGTGTGGGACCCAGGGCTGAGACCTCCAAGCCCACTTGGACTGGGACTAGGCCTCTTCCACCCAGATTTCCCATTTTCCAGTAGCTAGGCAGTCACACCCAGGGACTGCCCCCAGTGCCATGTAATCCCATCAACGGCCAACATCCAGAGACTTAAAAGCAAGCTCCCGGAAGCACATGGCTTCTCGATATCATACAGCCTACTTCTCCCTCTGGGAGAAACTGGCAAGCTCCAGAGAGTTTCCTGCGCACATGGGAGAGCCTTGCAAACTCCCCATAGTGTATTCATATGCCAAAACCAGTAACAAGCTGGGTCTCATTCCCCTGACCCTGAAAGAGTCTCCAATGAGGCATCATTGGGAAGGTGGAGTAGAGAGAGGCTTCTAAAATCTCAGGGCAAGGATGAATGGAGAGGTTACTGAGACCGCTGGAGAAATTTGATGATCAAGAAGATGATAATGATGATTATGATGAATGGAGTTTTTGGACTGAGGAAAAGAGAAAAACACCTTAAGAGGTGTTTTGCCTGCTGGCAGTCAGGAAGGGCTTTGGAATGTGAATACCCCTAGGTGGTGTTTCCTTTGAACCTGGTGGGCCCTCAGGAAGGGCTTTCTTATGTTGATTTTGCTACTGGGCTGTGTGTAGCCCAGAGGGCTAGGTGGAGAGAGAGAAGTAGAGGGGGAGACTAGTGAAGAGGAAGAGAATCCAGAGAGCAGGGATGGAGGAGTGAGGAGCTAGGAAGGAAGAGTGCTGGGGGGGAGAGAGGAGAGAGGAGAAATGGGGAGCTCAGAGAGACTGGAACAGGCGCGTGGAGAGAATGGAATAAACAGCAACTGATCAATCATCCGGCTTGGCCCTTGTTTCCTCTTCCATCTGTCCGTGGCCCGGGCCGCTCTGGCTGGGCGAGTGGCCCGGGACCAATCCCCTGAACCCGGGGGGCGGCCGACCACAGGGAAAGCTGCTGGGGCTCTTCTCCCGATCTCCCCTGGCAACTGCTTCTTATACCCCACCCCAACAAAAAAAAAAATAGTATTTCGACTCCTTAGTATAAACGACAGAATATAAATTTGTTAGGACATATTTTATGTTGGTCATGTTGCAGTGATAATATTCTGGATATGCTAGATTACTAAAATCAGTGATAAATTTCACATAATTATCTTTTTGAAATGTGACTAGAAAATCCGGTTAATACTGTGTGTGCATTTTATTGATGCTTATGCTTGCATTATATTTCTACTGGCTAAACTGATGCAGAAGATTACAATAAAATTACCACAAACAGGGAAGCTCTGGTTTTGGAACACTGAGCCGGTTTATCACTAAAGCTTGAACATTTCTTTTTAGTATTTGTTTAATATTTACTCTTACACTTGTACTATCTTTGAATTTTAACTGGAGAACTGAGTATTTATCAGCTATTGATTGAGCCCTTCATACCAGGACATGATGTTTTGGAGGAAGCTGTTTAAGATGTTTAAGTATCTGATTCTGCAGCCTGGCAGTCCTTCAGTGTTGGGGACAGGCCTGGGCACCCCCTGCCTCTGTCCCTGTAAACAGGGACTGGGTGAGGAGGGGGCCTAGGCACTCCCTGCCTTAGTTCCTGTAAACGGGAATCAGTATGGAGAAACGTGGCATGAGGGCGAGTCATCCCCTGACAGCCAACCTTGACAGGCGGCTGAAGGGCCACCATGCTCTGGCGGCCAGCCTGGAAAGGGGGTCGAAGGGCCACCATGCTCTGGCGACCTGCCTCGTGAGAAAAGTTGAAGGGCCACCATGCTCTGGCAGCTGGACTCGCGAGGAGGCTGAAGGGAGGATTAGCTCGTATCTGCCATGGCCATGCTCAAGGCCACATCTGCTTTCCCATGTTTCTCAAGGCTGAGAGAAGGAACCGAAAAACAAGTAAGATTGGCAAAAATAAAGTTGCCTGCACCGCTTGATTAATAATGTTTGTGCCACTTATGTAACCTGCTGATCGTTGCTAAAATAAGACTATATAAACCCTCTTGGATTTCAATAAACTTGCTGTATGCCGTATATTGCATGCAGTCCTTCCTAGCCCACTCAGCTCTCATTCCCTCTCTCTGGCTGAGGTTCAAGTTGACCAAGCGGCCGTGACATTTCAGGAGATTGGTGGGGGTGGGGTGAAGCAGGTTGATGCCGGGAGGAGGGGAGGATTGGGGACGGACCTAGTTCCTAAGACAGAAATCATAAAGCATTTAAAAAATTTCTTTCAGTGTCCAGCATAAAATGATATTTCAGTATCACTCAGAAAATGTCATCACTTGTATTAGATTCACTCAGTCTCAGGCCTGTAGAACAGAAGAACACAAAGGAAAAAAATAACTTTATTTATCCTTCCTTCTTTAATTTATACCCATCTTCCTTTCTGCTATGAAATATTCATGAGATTTCTCAAAGTTTCTCTTTTTTCTCAGCCAAAATCCAGACCACAGATTAGTCCTGATGAATTAATTCTCCTTTGGTTCTTTCTAGGACTGGAGCGATAGCACAGCGGGTAGGACATTTGCCTTGCACATGGCCGACCCAGGCCGATTCCTCCATCCCTCTTGGAGAGCCCAGCAAGCTACGGAGAGTATCCCGCCCATACGGCAGAGCCTGGCAAGCTACCCATGGCGTATTTGATATGCCAAAAACAGTAACAATTCTCACATTGGAGACATTACTGGTGCCCACTTGAGCAAATTGATGAACAATGGGACGACAGTGCTAAAGTGCTTGGTTCTTTCTACCAAGTCTGCTTGCCCTTGCACAAAAATGTCCTTATAAGCAAATGCGATCTAAATTTAACAATTAAGCATTTTCATTTGGGTAATATATTAGTTATTATTAAGCTCTTTAGTGTCAAGTCTCCTGTATTCTGATCAAAATTATCAATGATCCAAATGACTTTTGCTAATTAATATGAATTATGTGTACTATTACTATATTAAAATTAAAACTGAGAAAATGTTAACAAAATTTACTTATCATTTTATTTAAAGTAGCAATAATTAATCAACTACATATGTTCATAACATTTTATTTAACATATATATTTTTTCCAGAGAGATAATACAGGTCTTTGGCACCACATACTGCATATATGACCCTAAATACCCCAAAATATTAAAATGAAGAGTGGCATACCTTTACATTCTTGAAAATCTATCATAATAGAGAACTTCATACTTGTTCCTGTACAAAAACTGGAACAAAGTGGAATTTGCACAAACATACATGAAAAGAATATGGTATATAGTTTTCAAAGGGGTAAATATATTGATCATGTTTTCAGATCATCATATAAGTATACATGTTCAATACTCCCCCCAAATGCTCACGCGGCAGCTTTATATAGGTTTGTGGAATCTTAAAGCATTATACATGAACATTTTATTCTTTTCTATATAATAATAATCTATGCTAGGTCCTTTATCTTGCAGTTTCTCATTAGTTCTGTATGTTTGTTTTGAGGGCCACAGCTGGCAGGGCTGAGGAGACCATCTGGTGCTGGGCATTGAACCCAGGTTCCCCCCATGGAAAGCATGTGCTCCAGCCCTTTAAGCCCCCTCCTGGGCCACATTGGTCTCTCTAAGGAGCATCCTGACTTTATGAATCATAGTTAACAAACTGCTGCCTGGGAAAAATGTTGGCCTCAATACCCTCTACAGTTCTTTTCTCCCTTTGATACTGTGGTTTTCATTGAAAAGCACACAGTAGACATATAGACTCGAAAGATCTTGACTAAAGCAAAAAAGGAAATATTTATTATATCACTTGTCTTAGAAAACCTTCATTCTGAGTCATTCAGTCTCCTGTGACTCCTAAAAAAATTATGTTGGAGAATCATCATGCCACAGAGTAAGGAGTAGAATGAGTACATTGTCTAAAAAAACAGTAAGCATAAATGACCAGTAATTACTGGATATGTAAAAGTGATTTCATACATCTATAGTTTTCACCAAATAATTCCCTACTCATAATTATGGATGTTAGCAAGTGTGTAACAAGTGAAAATACTGACTTCATTAGGTTTCCTGGTATAAAACATAGTGACTTAAACATTTCCATAGGGGCTGAAGACATGGAAGGACATTTGCCTTACACAAATGTGGCCGACCTAGATTTGATCCCCAGTATTCCATATCATCCCCTGAACACCTCTGGGAATAATTCCTGAGTGTCAAGCCAGAAATAACTCCTGAGCATTGCCAGGTGTGGCTCAAGTCCCACTTCCACCCCCCAAAAATTTTTCTTTGGATATTCAAAAGGATAGAGATAGTTTGAATGAACTAGAGGACATGTCTGGCTCGCACAAGGCCCCAAGTTCAATCCCCAGTACTGCTTGCCTCCTCTTCAGCACAATCAGGTATGCCACTAGTAGTACTCACCACCTTAGAGCCCAATAGTACCACATTAACAGGCTGAACATTGAAGCACCTGGCTCTCCCAGCCAGGCCAGGTATCACTGGGAGTAACCACAGACCCCTTGAGCACTGTTTTTGAGTCCAGAAGAAACAGAAAATGAAATTCAGACATTTCCAGAAGTGCAGTCACGAGAGAATTTTACTTCCTGGTGTGTTGGAATAAAGTTGGTCCTATGTTTCTGTATGCCTCTTTCCACAGTCTGGAGTGTTGTTTGAAAGGTGCTCTTTTATCTAAATGCATTCATCCATAAACGTATTGTTCCTTTCATAACATGATGAATTGTGACTTTATATGTTTATTCAAGATAATTCTTGGTTCCTAGAGCTTTAATATCAATATAAATCTTACTTTTACGTGTCTTACTATTTTATATCATACCTTCATTATCCAAGTAGGCTTGAAATTCTCAGCCACAGGTTAGAACTGGGCCTCCCCCACCCAGATCTCCAGTTTTCCAGTAGCCTGGCAGTTACATCCACATACTGTGCCATGTAATTACCATGCCATGTAATCTCATCAACGGCCAAGATCCAAAGACTAAAATCAAGCTCCTGGAAGAGAGAGATGCCCCCGAGTCAGGCTGTCTTCACCAGGGCCCCCTCATAGGGGGGCCAGTTGAGTTTTCCTCCCCACCCCACGCAGATCCCCGGCAGCTAAAAATCTCCAGAACCCAGCCACAGCCATGCTCAAGGTCACTCTGCACACACTTGGATGAGCCTCACCCATGAAGGAAAGGACAGAGTAACCCAGGTATGTGGGACCCATGGCCGAAAACTCCAAGCCTGCTCAGATTGGTACTGGGCCTCCTCCACCCAGATCCCCAGTTTTCCAGTAGCTTGGCAGTCACACCCACAAACTGCCCCCAGCGCCATGTAATCTCATCAAGGGCCAAGATCCAGAGACTATAAAACCAAGCTCCCAGAAGAGTGACTTAATTTTTCCTGGAGCGGCCTCTCATACTCTAGCCCACTGATGTATGTAAAGCAGCACACATGTGTTTAGTTTTTAACATATTTGCTTGTATTCTCTTATATATAGGCTTAAAGGGCCCCAGGATATCCCGCCCGCATGGCAGAGCCTGGCAAGCTACTCGTGACGTATTTGATATGCCAAAAACAGTAGCAGTAACAGTAACAATAATGTACTCTTCATGTTCCTAGAGTGAGTAGCACCACTGGGCTACTACTAGCACGTGAAAGGGATTAATGAAAACCTTGTGCTGGTGCCTGCTCAAGTAATCAATGAACAACAGGACGACAGTGATAGAGTGATACCTTCATCATACCTTGTGTAAGTTACCATTCTTTTACCACAGTTACTAGGGGGCAGAAGAATGCAGTTTCTTTTCTTTAGTGAGTGTGCTAGGCATCGTTCTTTTTCATTAATTTAGCAAAGATTTCTGTAACTCCATACCAAAAGACATCATAGCTTTAAGCTATCATACTCAAGTCCTTCTGCTAACTCCTCATGGTATTTTCCCTTTGTAGTTGACTTCCTTTAGTGTTTTTCCCTCTTCAGGGAGAGAAAGGACTGGTCCAGCTGACCTCCATCTGCAATCAAGTTCACAGTGTGTTTCTCATAGTGAGTGAATAGATCAGCATTCAGCTTTACTATGGAATATCTTGGGAGTTGCTTAGTGTGCCAACACCAGGTAAGTTTCATCAGCATTGCAGCACCAGTAACATTGAGTCTCTAGCCTTGAACATGAGAAATTTAATAAGCAATTTCCACTGGGAAAAAGGCCCTTAGGAGCACATTTTGCAAGTTAATAATACAGCTATATGTTAGAATGTCATTCATTACTTTTCATATATCTTTGAGGTAGTATCCATAGGTGAGATACATCTGATAGTTAAAAATCAATCTTATGTAGAAATGTCTCTATTCCTGTATAATGGAGAGTTCTTCTTTAGATAAACCACTTTTAATAGGTCTAATGTATCTTCAACATAACCAGGAAACAGACGTCATTGCTGTTCCTTTGGAAGAATTTTTTGAAAGACTCATACTTAATGCTTTATAATTGGTGTGGCTTTTCCAAGTGGCACTCAGGAGGTCTAGTGGTTCCGTCAATAATTCTTGGCTAACCAGGCCTGCAGTGCTGTGCAAGGCCTGTGGATGCAATGCTGCTTAGGCCCTATAATGCCAGGGATTCCCAGCATCATGCAGACGTTGTGGTAGGCCTCCAGGGCTACACTTGGTCATGCTTGAGGGACCATTTGGTAACAGGAAACAAAACCAGGTCGGGTACATGCCAGGTATAACCCCCAACTATTGTGTTATATCACTCGATGCTATATTTGTTTTGTTTGCATTGTGATACGTTAAAAGTTCTTTCTTTTGGTTTTGGGGTTTTATCTGGCAGTGCCCAGGGATTATTCTAGGCTCTGTGCTCAAGAATCACTCATGGCGGAACAATATGTGGTACAAGGGATTGACCCCTGGTCAGCTGGTGTGCTGTACTATTTCTCTGGACCCTAAAAGACCTTTCTCTTTGTATTTTTGCAGACTTATTTTAGGAAATTTAATTTTTTCATCTTGAAAAACAAAGTTGCAATAATTATTTGTGCTCAGATCAAATATAGTCAGGTTTACAGCACTGTAGCACTGTCATCCTGTTGTTCATCAATTTGCTCAAGCGGGCACCAGTCATGTCTCCATTGTGAAACTTGTTGTTACTGTTTTTGGCATATCGAATATGCCACAGGTAGCTTGCCAGGCTCTGCCGTGTGGGTGGGATACTCTCGGTAGCTTGCTGGGCTCTCCAAGAGGGATGGAGGAATCGAACCCGGGTTGGCCACATGCAAGGCAAATGCCCTGCCTGCTGTGCTATCGCTCCAGTCCCAAATAAAAGTATATAATCATTATTTATTAACGTCAAGAAGCCAAGGTCATAAAAATAAGTGTGAAAGTAAACTAAGTCATGGCTTTATTGACTGACAGGGGTGATATTGTCTAATGCACAAAACATTTTAATTAAGGAGCAGAGAAATACTACAGTGTATAGTGTGTTTGTCTTGCACGTGACTGACCAGAGTTCAATCCCTGGCATCCCATATCATCTAAGAACTGTCATTAGTTATTACTGATCCAGATCCAGGAGTAACTCCTGAGTACTGCCTCCGGTTGTGACCCAAAAGGGTCCCCCCCCCAAATTTTTTTAATTAAATATCCTCCCCTCTCCCATTAGTTAATTTCACTTCAATTATCCATATAATTTTCAGGACAAAATTACTGGGCTATACCAAGATGTCACTAGAAAAAATGCTGAATGTGAACTGTTCTTTTTATGCAATTAAAAGTATTATTTGTGAATACTGCCAAAGGTCTTCATCTATTCAATGGTAGTTTTGCATACAGGAAAACAGTTGCAGAGGCTTGGCAGTTGCCAGATGTCTCCTAAACACAGCAGCACAGATCCTGGGTAGAACTGATAAATGTGAAACTTAGATTACTTCACTGGTCTTCACAGAACCAGATTCTCACCAATAGCCTCAACTGTACAATGTGCATAATGAAGTAACCGAGAATCCCAACTAAATTAATGGGGGAAGGTAACAGTCCAGCAGGAACCAAGTACTAACCAACTTAATAACCTCTCAGGTGACAACCTCTGAGCCACCTAGGTGAAGCTGTCCTATAAGATGAAAGACATGGCAGTACAGACCCCCAATAATGCAAGAGAAAGTATGAGAGAGGGTATGAGAAATACGAGAAACTCCTATCAGAAGCCACTAAACAGGTGAACTTTTAAAAACTCCACCGAAGGCCTTGGCAGCAAAACGACAGAAGCCAAAGAACAAATCAGTATGCTTAAAGTTTAGCTGCAGAAAGCCTTTAATAAGTAATAATAGGTAGAAAAACAATCAAAAATGAAGAAAATATCAGAGAATTATGGGATGAATTAAAGAAGAACAATATTCCATTTATAGGAGACCCCAAGCATCCCCCAAGGGGTTTCACCGCAAAGACTGACTTCCAACACAGCAAGAACACCAGAAAACCAATGCGTAAAAACATGTAGATACCCATCAAGCTCAAGACATGAACAATGCCACAAAATCCTCAGATAATGTCTCCGGTGACATTATGATAGGATGTTCAATGAGTGCAAAGAAATAATAGCACAGGTAGTCAGCAAAGCACAAGAAAGTCTAAGAGTCAAAATAAAAAACTACTATAATCAGAAATGACAGAAATGAAGAACTTGACTTTTATTGATTTATTTTCTAACAATTCCCTTTGCCATTCTTTTATGTTTTGTTGGAATAAGTAATATGAAATAAATGTATTATATGCCTGCAAAATGGGTAGGCTTGAGTGAGGGAGGGAACCTGGGGATATTGGTGGACAGAAATGGGAATAATCCAGGAGGTAAATAGAATGAGATTAATTTTTCCTTTTAAAGCCATCATTACTAAAGGTTTACTACTAACACTGGACAAAGCTTTGTAGTATTCAAATAATTGTAGTAATTATTGTTCCAGAAGAAAACAAATGCTATTTCCATTCTAGAGTTAAGGAACAGAGGCTCAGAAGTTTTTGATAACTTTCTCAAGTTCACATAGGAAGTAAAATCGAGGTTGAACTCTGTTTATGAAGGGAAAATCACAATTTCAAATGCATTATACACTGATGCTACAGTGTAGTGAGTTATGCTAATGTGTAATCAAATTGTTCTCGCTGCATATACTTTAATTTAGTAATGAATATGCTTTAAGTGAAGTGTCAATAGACTATTTGTTTTGTTGTTGTTATTTCATTTAAGTCTCTCAAAATTTGTTCAAACAATTAGGAATTCTTTTTTTCTTTTACTCATCAGAATAGGAACATTAAGTCATAATCTAATGCTTCAAATTCACAAAGCATAATGCATTCAACTTGCCAAGCACTGCTAACTATTGTAAGAATAACCACAGGATTGAGGGCTAGAAAGATACAGTACAGGGACTAAGACTTCTGCTTTGTCTATAACTAATCTCAGTTTGTTGCCTGGTCTCTTATTTGGTCTTCCAAGAGCCACCAGGAGCAATACTTGAGCACAGAGCCAGGAATAAGACCTGATCACTGCCAAATCTGCTATATATATGTATATATATACATATATATGTATATATATAATAACAACCTATATTTATATGTAAGGAGGAGGTAAAACTATATATCCCACAAAAATAAGAATTCAAATTAATTTATTTTTACCTAATCCCTCAAATTTCCAAAATGGAGAAAAGACCATGGTGTATTTATAATGGCATCCACTCTGTTATGAAATACATATTTGTGACTGGAAATAATTTATGCTTTGACTAGAATTAATGAAAAACAGATCCTCCGGTACACTGATATATTGATGGATGAGTGAAAAATTTCCCACAAATCAACTCCTTTGGAAATTCCACGGGTCAATTCAAAGCCAGGTTTCTCTCCCCCTAGCCACAAACCTTCAAATAGATTCCTTAGATCACATTTATATCACAGCAATACTTCTGGTCCTGCATATTGCTATCATGTCACTGGGTCATACTGTCACTGTCATCCCGTTGCTTATCGATTTGTTCGAGCGGGTACCAGTAATGTCTCTCATTGAGAGACTTATTGTTACTCTTTTTGGCATATCCAATACACACGGGTAGCTTGCCAGGCTCTGCCTTGCGGGCTCCATACTCTTGGTAGCTTGCCGGGCTCTCCGAGAGGGGCAGAGGAATCCAACTCGGGTCGGCTGCGTGAAAGGCGAACGTCCTACCGCTGTGCTTTCGCTCCAGCCCCACTGGGTCATACAGAATGGAAAGCTTTAAGCTTTCTTTCTGGAGCCTATATGCTACACACATAGCTAGAAATAAGTTTCTGTGGGCATGGCTGAAAACTTCATAAATATATATTCCATGAAATCCAAAGCAAGTGTTTTCTTATCTGCCTCACTTTAGTCATATCCAGAAAGTTTCTTTGGCTACACCAGTGGCACACAATAGGCAAGTGTGGAAGAAGCCTTGTCACACACAATTGACAAAAAAGCAGTGAGTAGTCCCTGGAATGTAGCTCAGCATTAGAGTCCATGGTTTCATTCCTGGCACTGCAGAAAAGGAAAAAGAAGAAAGAAAAGGGGGGAAAGAAATCCAAAAAACTAGTCAGCCTGTGAATTTTTACAGATGCCTTTGATCATGTGGCCCTATTGAGGTGTGTGGAAAATTACTATCAAGTGAAGAACATGCCTACTTGAAGGAGAATCTGCTTCTTCAGATGCCCTTCTCTCTTCTCCCAGCATGACTTATGTGAATGTAAACCTAAAATTTTCTTTCTAATAATCCTGTTGTTCCTCAAGCCCACAAAATTTAGTAATTAAGGAGTCACAAAGTTGAACATGCATGCATTGAGGTGACCAGTGCATCGGAGAGCCATCCCAGGTGAAGGTTTTCTCAGCCGTCTCTGATTCTTGAAAATATCAGGTCCAATCCCAGATTTATTTTCCTTACTGTAGTATCTCTCCTGCTTTGTTGCTTTTGAAAAGCTCAAGGGTTAGTCCAAACCTGTTGCTGTAATTCAGAAAAGCCCAAAAGTCGTAGACAAGCTCTTTCACCAAAAATTCAACAAAACTACCTCGGATGCGTTTTCTGGTTACAACATCCGCAGACCCTGAACAAAATTCAAGCCATCTGTTGATACACTAGGTCTAAGTGTTAGACTTTTTTTAATGTCTTTAATTTGCCTTTCTAAATAGGCTTATTTTGTGCCCCGATTATGAGAAATTGACTTCAAGTAAAGCATCACTTGATCAAGACACCGAAACTCTAATTATAATAGAAATACCTCTGGATAGCCAAAATCAGTTTAAGAGAGTAGGTCAAATGCTGAGAAATTAATGTCAGCTGCTCCAAATTAATGTCAACCATCCGCTCTATCTGTTGGTCAAATGTGTGTGTGTGTGTGTGTGTGTGTGAGAGAGAGAGAGAGAGAGAGAGAGAGAGAGAGAGAGAGAGAGAGATTTCTTAGATATCTGTTCCATTCACAGTTTAAGACATAGAAAAAGAGTCTATATATCAAGTATATTTGGGATAGTAGAAAGGAAAAATAATCAGACACTTTTAAAAGTGTGTTGCTAGCTACAGTGATATCTATAGAGGCATACCCTGAAACATGTTTTATAATAGTTGGTTCCATGGGAACTAAGTCTTTTGATTTCCTGCCTTTCAATACGTGAACCAGTAGGAAATGAACCTGTAGCTCTGATTCAGTTACAGGAAGAGAGATAGGCCAGTGGAGATCAATCCCAGTAGAGGAAGATCATTCTAGGAGAACTAAATCCATGCTGTTCATCAATTAGAAATAGAGCAGTGTGTAATGTGCTTATTCAGATCATGCTTTGAGACTTGCAAAAGTCTTCACAAAATGTCACTAGAGTGAGGGTTTTAAGCAGATAAGCCTTAATGAAAGAAAATAACAGGTCCACAGTACCATGAAAATTTTTTTCTTTTTTAAGATCCTGCAATTTAGAAATTGGTATTCAATATCTGTGAGAATGGACTAAGGAATTTTGGGATATACTGAACATTTTAGCCCCACTCCTTCATGTATACATCTAACCATTTTCTGTTTCACATCACTATTACTTAATTCCTGTGACAAAACTAAATCAGGGATCATTCTTCCACATAAAATTAAGAGACATAACACCTTTTGAGATAGAACTGGTTTGATCATAACTTGTTGTAGTTCTATGATGATGAGAAAATTACATTTGATTCCACCTGGTCTATGTATATAAGAGTGTATTTATATTTCACCCAGAAGCTCAGGGTTCCATGAGGCAAAGAAATAAAATTTTCTAGTTAGCATTTTCGTTTTTCCAGTGTCCCTGGACGAGCTAACTGCAATAGCCAGAAAGCCTAGAAATATAAGTCTTTGGAGACATATTTAGAATTATTTATATGATAACAATAAAATCTTTTAAATTAACAGCAGAGGACATCAACACAACCAAAACCACTTAGCCAGAGTACTCAAATATCCTAGTAAAGGTTATATTGTGGGGCATAGGGATGAAAAATAATGCGTCTTGAGGGAATTGTGTTTCTTATTCTGGTTATCTATTGCAACATAACATTAATCATCAGAAAACTAGTGGCCTGCTAAAAACAATTATTTTCCCTTGTAGTACTATAGGTCAAGAATTTAGGCAGGGCTTGGTGAAATGATTTTTCTGTTCCATGCGGTGTTGGCACAGCCAGTGCATGATATTTGGTGTTTGGCTAGATTGGGAGGATTTAAGATGGCTACATTGATGCCTGCCAATTTAGCAGAGACAGCTAGAAGACTGGGTTCAACTGGGTCTCTATGTTGTATCTACAAATGTTCTCGCCAGTACTAAGATTTTTTACATATCTACTCAGGTCTGTAAGAGGATGAAAGTGTCAATTATTAGTCTTCAAAAGATTAGGCTTGTTCTTTGAACTGACCATCTATGTCCCACCCTAAACTCTTATTTATTTATTTATTTATTTTCCTTTTTTAAATTTTTTTTTTTATTAATGAATCACCGTGGGGGTACAGATACAGGTTTATGTATTCTCATGCTTGTGTTTCAGTTATATACAGCTTGAGTATCTATCCCTCCACCAGTGCCCGTCCCCCACTGATGACCCCATCATCCCTCCCACCCACTCCCCCCCAGCCCCCCACCCCGCCTCTTTGGAGGGCATTCCCCTCTGTTCCCTCTCTCCCTTTGGGCGTGGTGGTTAGTAATGGAGGTCTTGGATGGCCAATGTGTTTGGTCTATAGTCTGCTCTGAGCACGCCTCTTCCATCCCACATGGGTCCTCCCGCCACATTTTTGCTTGGTATTCCCTTCTCTATCTGAGCTGCCCTTTCCCCCAGCATGTGAGGCTGGTCTCCAAGCCATGGAGCAAATCTGGTACTTATATCTGTTATTCTTGGGTGTTAGTCCTCCATTCTGTTGTTTTATGTTCCGCAGATGAGTGCAATTCTTCTATGTCTGTCTCTCTTTCTGACTCATTTCACTTAGCATGATACTTTCCATGTTGATCCACTTGTATGCAAAGTTCAAGACTTCCTCTTTTCTGACAGCTGCATAGTATTTTACTGTGTAGATGTACCAAAGTTTCTTTAGCCAGTCATCTGTTCTTGGGCACTCGGGTTTTTTTCAGATTCTGGCTATTGTAAACAGTGCTGCGATGAACATACATGTGCAGATGTCATTTTGATTATATCTTTTTGCCTCTCTGGGATATATTCCCAGAAGTGGTATTGTTGGGTCAAATGGGAGCTCGATTTCTAATTTTTTGAGGAGCAACCATATGTTGAAGCCCAATTTCCTGTGGTAGTACGTGGGGTACTTAAAATGAGGCCTTTAAGAGTTTGTTAGGGTTAGATAAGGGCTTAAGGGTGGGGCTCCGATAATAAAATTAGTGCCCTAGTAAAGGAAAAGACAGACAAGCACTCTTTCTGTCAAGCAATAATTCAGCCAAGTGGCAGCTGTGGATAAGCTTAGAAGGTACTTTCCAAGAACTGATCTGCTGAGAACTTGATCTTGGACTTCTCACCCTTGAAAACTGAGAAATATCTGTTGTTTGGAACCATCCCCCCTGCCCTCCCCCTTCCCCCCTCCCCCCAAGTCTTTAGTATTTTGTTACAGCAGTGCAATAAAAACTGAGCATGATATCACTATTTCCATATGTATTGATCACAGCAGTCAAGACTTAAGGGGAGGAGATATAATCTCAATCTTCCAGAAAGAATAAAAAAGAAAAAAAACTGTATGGAAACAGAGAGATTGTACAGCAACAGACTCTGGTTTGATTTCTGGCACCACTTATGGTCCCCCAGCACTGCCAGGAATGATCCTTGAGCACAGAACCGGGAATAAGTATGAACACTGCTAAGTGACCCCTTCTGCCCCTCCCCCCCATAAAAAACCAAAACAACTCCAAAAGCTAAACTATGTGTCCATCTTCATCTTCCCACACTTTCTTTGATACAGGTTGGTGAAGTCCCAGTCAGCCCCTCTCACCAAAGGCCTTGGGCTCATGGAGGAATTATAAAAGCCTTATGTATATATAGGTTGAACCCGAACTCCAATCATACACAAACACCTATAAAAGGAGGCACTGTCCTGGGGGCCTGAGCAATAACACACTTGCCTTGCATGTGGTAATACTGGGTTCAGTCTCCAGCACCAAATATGGTTCCCCGATCCCTGGTGGGAGTGATCCCTGAGCACAGAGCCAGGAATAAGCCCTGAGCATCATTGGCTGTGGCCCCAAAATTAAAATGAAAAAACAAACAGAAAATAGCTGTTGTTTTACTTCTGAGGGGTGTTGAAGTTTGTAGGGGTAAATGAATTAGTATGCATTTTTCCCTCTGGGAATCTTTGGAAGCCAGGTTTAAATCTTCCCATTTATAAAAATATATGAGAGAGACCGGAAAGGACCCAGCAACCAGCTGAAAATATTAGAGGGTAGGAAATTATTTCTCTGAACAAAAATGAAGAAGTACAGGTTATTGAGACTCAACAATGCAAGCTATCCAAGCTTAATAGATGTCTTCAAGTGTGCGAGAGGCTATCCGAAGAAGGAAATTAAGCAGTTACTCCACTTTAAAAGTGCAGTAGCAAGAGGAAATGACTTATCAAGACAGATAAAGCAGGTAAGATCTTTCTATTTAAAAAATCAAAAAGTTGAAACCAGATAAGTGAAGAGCAAAAGAGATCCATAGGTTGGTGGAGTTAGTATATTATCATTGAACTCTACTACTTTAAATGTATGGGAAATTAATGAAGTGATAGGATGACAGAGGAGCAAGAAAGGTACATGGATGTGATGTGATCCCATCCTTAGATCGCTGAAATATACCTGGAAAATAACAAACATTCTTGGGGCTTGAGGGGCACACCCATAGTGCCCAGGACCCACTCCCAGTGATACAGCTACAAGACTCATGGGACAGGAATGAACCTGGGATGCACAAAGCCTTGCTCCAACCCTTTGAGCCATCCCTCCAGCCTCAGCAAATGTGTTTTAAATGAACATTTAAAGGTGACAGTTCATAGGCATACAGGAGGCCCCCTGGCAAGAGGTACTGTGAACAGAGAGGACCACAAACATCTACATTCCTCTGAAGGAGAAGAATAGGAAGTCAAGAGTGACTTTTGACTGCTTGAGAGGTTAACTTCCCCTTTAGTTAAGAAAGTTATAGAAAAGGCTGTTTTCAAAAAAAAAAATTGTGAGGCTGGAATGGTAGCACAGCGGGTAGTGTTTGCCTTGCATGAGCTGACCTGTGTTCAATCCCCAGCATCCCATATGGTTCCCTGAGTAATTCCTGAGTGCAGAGCCAGGAGTAACTCCTGTGCATCGCCGGGTGTGACCCAAAGAGCAAAAAAAAAAAAAAAAAAAAAGGGAAAAAATTGTAACAAAAGCTCTCCATTAATTTCCTGGACTACACAAAACGCTTATAGGTGAAACAGGAACTCCAAGGAAGAAGGCTTGACAGTCATTAGAGCAGTGATGCAGTAACTGGGGTTCTAAATAACCACCAAATGGAGTTCTTCCCCACCTGCTGAAAAGTTTGTATCTTCACAAATTAAGGAGTTCCCAACCTCTCCTCATTCACTACCATCCATCTCTTTTCCTGATGGGTCACACACCCTAGTTTGCATTCGTAGAAGTTATCTGCCTATTCTCTCCCTTTTGCCTGACCCTATAAGATTACCCTGAATCATCACCCACAATTTGCTTCTTGGAAATCTCAAGTTTCTTACATGAAGAGATAAATGCAGATTCCCATTCTGAAACAGGTCATGAGCACGCTCCAGCTTCTTTGCAGAAATAGCAAGAACTGAGAGTGATGACCTGGGTACCTTTTGTGATGTGCTTGACACATGTTTTAGGTTGTGAGCCATTTGAAAACTACCCCTTATTATAAGAACTGTGTGCTGAAAGAAGGTAAAGGAACAAATATGATAAGGTCTCAGTATCTGTATTGCAAACCATAATATCTAAAAGGAGGGAGAGGGTAGGGATAAAGAGAGAGACAGAGACAGAGAGAGAGAGAGAGAAAGAGAGAGAGAGCAGACTGGAGGAGGGGGAATGGCTGGAGGGAAACTGAGGTCATTGGTAGTGGGAAATAGACACTGGTGGAGGGATACGTGTTGGATAATTGTATGACTGAAACCAGATCATGAACAGCTTTGTAACTGTGTATCTCACAGTGACTCAATGAAAAAAAGAGAAGAAAATTGCCCACTTTGGGAGATCTGCTTGGGGCCGCACCTAGAAGTCCTTAGGGCTTATTCTTGACTCTGCACTCATAGACCCCATATCACTGGCATGCTTGGGGGACCATATGGGGTGCTGGACATGGGACCTAGGTCAGTCTTCTGCAAGGCAGCACCCTACCCATTGTACTATCTGCCAGCCTCAGCCTAAAAATATTAGGCATTAGTCCTTTTACTAACTCTGAGAAGAAGCTACTATAAATGCATTGTATGCAGTACTTTTAGTAAAACTGAGAAGGATAGCCACTTGAAATAACCTGCAAGACATCACGCAGGTAGCCAGGAAAGCAGCCAAGATAGTAACAGAGTTCTATTCAATACAAATCCCCATCTGCTATTCTCGATATACCTTATGTCCTGTTCACACCGTTGGTATTTTACGTTAAGTATGTTTTATTTTTCACACTTTGGAAAGGCTACCTCCTACCTTCAGTGTAATTTTTACACTCTTTTTGTTAGATGATTTACTGTATCTAAGCTTTTAGATTCATTTTTTCCCTCCCTTTTCCCCTCCCTTCCCTTTGTTGTTTTATTGTTGCAATGGCCAGTAATCATGCAGAGTTGTGGTACTCTCAGGTGGTCTCACAAATGGAGTGTTCTCACAAACCCAATGTGGAATTCCAGAGATCGCTACGCACTATATTGAGGTGTGGGGGAGTCTCAAAGAGCAGAGCAGCCAACCTGCTCTCAGTACATGCATGCATGCCTATGTTCATTGCAGAACTTAGTACAGTAGCCAAAGTCAGGAAACAATCCAAGTGTCCAGCAGATGAGTGAAGAATAAAATGGTGGTATATTACACAATGCAATACTAAGCAACCACATGGAATGTTGAAATCACGCAACTTGCTGCAATGTGAATGGAACTGGAGGATCATACTCAGTGAAGTAAGTCAGAAGGACAAAGTCAATCACTGGATATTCTCACTAATCTGTAGCATATAGAACTCCATGTCCAGGGAATGAAAAGTTTCAATGGTGGGTGAAATGTTGGCCCTAGATCACAGAAACTAAAGTGCCAAGGAAGGAGAGAAATGGAGGGGGATGCAAAAAGAGGAGGGTTGGACATAGCACAGGGCAAGTTCAGGTGCCTTAGGCCCCTCTGTGGTATAGAGGCAAAGTACCTGTGTAGATCTAAAGCATTAGACCCAACACTACTGAGATGATGGGACCAAACTATAATAATTAAAGTGAAAAATATCTCTGTCAAGGCATCAATTTGGGGAATAAGAGAGAACCTGGGGTTATTGGTAGAGGGATGGGAGTCACAGGGTAGTGGGATTGGAGGAGGCAAGACTATATTTTCTGAAGCCTGAAACCCTATTATAGCCAACTTTGTAAGTCATGATGTCTAAATAAATTTCTAATGTCAATATAAATCCTCTTTGGATTTATTTCCGTTTGAAAAACCGGGAACTAATGTCAAATGTAGACTTTTTTTAAAAAAATTTAAGTGGTGTAAGACAACCTTTTGAAAATCAGGACTACCTGAATACTGATCTTGCCAAATGAGTCCAAACAATAATGAAGTCAACAAAATATATATGAAAAACAAGCATGCATTGGCCACAGATATTGCACACTTGAATTTCTGCCTGACATGAGATCTATGATTATATTGTGGAGATGGAGCTTGTCAGCTGGTATACTCAGATCAAGTCATCCATTAATTTACTCATAACAGTGTCTGGGCTATGGAATTTAAAAAGAGATCCAAGGTACAGGCAACAGTAATGGGCTTCAAAGGCATGTGAAAGCAGACATACAAGGGGTTTACACAAATATATCTAGTTCTAAGTAGAAAAGAGTATGTTTTGGAGATGGGATGGCAACAGAACAGTTATAACTGAAGTAATATGCAGAAACCAAACAAGATATGGTTTCATTTGAAAGGGCAAAGTTCTCTTCATTGTTGAATCCCTAGCACAATGCTTGTTGCTTTAATACATGGATGGTGAATTGAACTGGTTTCTAGGCAGCAAACTATTCCTAACAGCAGAGGTTAAAATGTTAAGTGCCCTAGTCTCAGGCCGGGGCCGGAGCTCGGGCTCCGGCCGAGATTCGACCCGGGTGGCCATGCCTTTGCATAGCCGCATGGATGTGGAACAAGCAGGAACCAGAGACAGCTTTAGGACTTGGGGTTCCAGCGAGTGCTTGCACCCATGTATGGAGACTGTGAACTAAGCTTTTGCCCCACGCCGGCTAACGGAGGAAATATCCTTCTTTCTTGGTCTCTCTCCCCTCCGGGAGAAGGCGTGGTGTCCGACATTTTGTGGGTCCTTTGAGCAGGTATGAACTTTGTGGCACGGAAAAAAAAAATGTGCTTTGAACTTGAAACAGCTGCGGGACACCTGGGCAGTCTCAGGCCGGGGCCGGAGCTCGGGCTCCGGCCAAGATTCGACCCGGGTGGCCATGCCTTTGCACAGCCGCGGGAATGCCGAACGAGCAGGAACCAGAGACAGCTTTAGGACTTGGGGTTCCAGCGAGTGCTTGCAACCATGTATGCAGACTGTGAACTAAGCTTTTGCTACATGTTGTTCCAGGAAGGGAAATGATTCATTTTCCAACTTAAATCTCCCTGGACTTAATTACTATAATACAGAAATTGTAAACTGCGCTGCCGCTCCTGCGGCCACGTGGCTTTTTATCTCTTCATTCTCATCAGTGGAAAACTTATTATCAAATATTTCCTTGTCAATAGAGCTGTATTCTTGGGGATAAATTCCAACAAAAATAGTGAGTCTGTGTTGAAACTCCAACAACAATAGTGAGTTTGGTGTTGAAATCTGGAATGTAATCAAGGTAAAGAGAAAAGAAAGTGCAATTATCAGTCACGCAGCGGGGGGCTTGGGGGGGAGGGGTGGGATGTATACTGGGTTTTTTTTGGTTTGTTTCTTGTTTTTGTTTTTGTTTTGTTTTTGTTTTTATTGGTGGTGAAATATGGGCACTGGTGAAGGGATGGTTTTTTGAGCATTGTATAACTAAGACATAAGCCTGAGAAGTTTGTAACTTTCCACATGGTGATTCAATAAAATGAATTAAAGAAAAAAAATAAAATGTTAACTGCCCTGAACATACATTTTAAGTGCCAGAGTCTTGCTTAGATATGAGAGAATAAAGAACTAGAACCAAGTGCCAACTACTTCATGCATCTAGTCCTTGCTCTATATGTCCCATAACTGAATAGAAATGTCAAAAGGACAAGAACATAGAAAACTTAGACTTCTAACTCTCATAACTGAGTTTCTGTTTAATTCATAATGCTGACTGAGAAAATTGAGAGTGCTACGGGTCTCAGCACTCAAATAAGAATTTATTTAGGTAACCTAAAATTATGCTTAAAATTATTTAAAGTCAAACTTTGAGTTATATAAATCTTTCAGGTCGAATTATGGCCTTCAAAAATATTGCCACAGCAATGGTAAACCAGTTCTGATAAAAGTTTTGTAGCTTAAGGGAATGCCCTGCCACAGGGGCAGGGTGGGGGTGGTGGGAGGGATACTGGGATCATTGGTGGAGGAGAATGTGCACTGGTGGAGGGATGTAAACTAAATACAAACATGAAAGTTCATAAGTTTGTAACTGTACCCCACGGTGATTCGCTAATAAAAATTTTCAAAAAAATCACTGGGCCAGAGATAGCACAGGATGTAAGGTGCTTGCCTTGCATGCAGCTGACATGGGTTCAACCCCTAGCATTGTATTTGGTCTCCTGAGCACCACCGGGATTGATCCCTGAGCACAGAAACAGTAAGCCCTGAGCTCTGCTGCCTATGGCCCTTTCAAAAAGAAAACAAAAATAAATCCTGACTCTAAAAGTAAAAAAAAAAAAGTTTTGTACTTGATTTGAAAAGGCCTTTCCATAAGGGTCTTTTATTCAGATATATATTATCTGAAAACCAGTAAGATGATTAGATTATTTTAAGAAGTTTGTTTCTTTTTATTTTGCTATAAGCCATAATTTTAAAGAATTTTTCTGAACTATATTTCATTTTAAAAAGAAGTATGTTTATGTTAGTAAAAACAAGCTATTTTCCATAGCCAATTATATAGTCCTGTGTTCTCTAGATGATGTCATATTAATAGAAGAAATATAAGGCAATATTATCTGCTACCACGATTGTCTCCTAATATTACAACAAACCAACTCACAGACATGACAACAAGGCAAAGAATGTAAGACTGATAATTTGATAGGCTCTCAATGTCTTATACACTACAGATCAAATTTATCCCTATATTTATTTTTCTTAAGAGGATTTTTTTTTAATTTATACTACAACCCATTTTTATCCCATCTTAGGAGCAAGAGAAAAAAAAAGAAATCATAGAATTTTATTCAGCAGAATTCACCTCTCTTTGGGATTTTGCTGAGATTGAAAGGCTTTTAAAGGAAGTATAGCCCAAATTACTAGTTGTATATGTCCAGCTGTGTTCCCAGAGAGGAAGCTTTACCACTTACTTTCTCTGCAACAATTTTGCTCCAGTCTTCAAGGACGAGAGGTAATCCTATGATTCTAGTAGTTGAAATGGGTTCATCAGCCCATTTCTAGTCTTTAACTTCTCTACTATGATGAATTCTAGCAGAAAAGAAAATCAAATAAATTTCCCAGGCATCCTGATGTGACATAGAAATCTTTGTGTGTTGTGTGTTTGATGAGCTTTTGTACTAAGGATAGAACCCAGAACCTCACATATATAAGGTTAGGGCCCTCCCACTAATCTACAGACCCCAAATCTTACCTATACTTTCTCATACTAAAGATCTGCTTTTCTTTATCATTCATCTGAACTCACTGGGATTCACATTTTTAAGACAACATACAGAACATTAAAGTAAGAGTGAGTGCTGAAAGCATAGACCTGTGTGAATTACTTAGGATAAGAGACAACCTCTGGACCCTTTTGAGCTAAATAAATATACAAGCCATTAAAATACAGACGGTGCTAGTAAATTGAATGAAAGGTCAGCTTGTTAAAAAAATTAAATACATATTGTATGAGAAAGTCATTGCTTAGAAAGCAATATATAAATGTATATTAAATGGATTTGTTCTTGCTATTTACCTCTGAATGAGCATATTTTAAACTTTTTTGTATTAAGTCTAAATGGATAGTGTACCTGTCACTTAAGGTAAGAATTCCATACAACTTGCCTTTTACAAACTTTTCTTTCTCTGTAGCTAAATAACCTAAATTGATTTACGTTTTTCAAAATGCATATTATGTTACTCCTTTCCTCAGTCACTTCTACAGCAAAGAATGAATTCTGAGACATGAAAGATCAATGTCTTTGCAATATAACAATTAAACCTTGTAAGAGTCATGTCCAATAATACCAAAAGGTCAAATTATAGAAAAGGCTAGAAAAATGTGAGAAATGTATATGTAGTTTTTCTCTCAAAGTCCGTGAAACTCTAGATGAAATTTCCCTTTCACTTTGTAACAAAAAACCTTTAGTATAAAATTGAGTGATAGTTGCAAACAAGAGTTTTCAAATGAGACAATATCATTTTATTATTTTTAGTGGATAAAAAAGTTTTATTTGCAAATGGAACTGTTTAACATTCTTTTTTAACTATATATATATATATATTATTGGATCACTGTGAGATACAGTTACAAACTTTCATGATTACATTTCAGTCATCCAATGATCTAGCACCCATCCCTCCATGAGTGCACATTTTCCACCACCATTGTTCCCAGTGTCCCTCCCTCCCCCACCCATTCTACCCCCTACCTCTGTGGCAGGTACATTCCTTCTTACACTTGATCTAATTTTGGTCGTTATGATTTGCAATACAGATGCTAAGAGGCCATCATGTTTGGTCATTAGTCCGCTTTCAGCACACATCTCCCATCCCGAGTGATTCCTCCAACCATCATTTACTTAGTGGTTCTTTCTCTATCCCAGCTGCCTTTTCCCCCAGCATATAAGGCCTGCTTCCAAACCATGGAATGATTCTTCTGGCCCTTATCTCTATTGTCCTTAGGTGTTAATTTCATAGTATGCTACTTTATATTCCACAAATGAGTGCAATCACTCTATGTCTGTCCCTCTCTTTCTGACTCATTTCACTTAGCATAATACTCTCCATGTCCATCCACTTATATGCAAGTTTCATGATTTAACCTCTTCTAAGAGCTGCATAGTATTCCCTTATGTAGATTTACCAAAGTTGCTTTAACCAGTCATCTGTTCTCAGGCACTTAGGATTTTTCCAGATTCTGGCTATGGTGAACTGTGCTACAATAAACATACAAGTGCAGATGTCATTTCTACTGCGTTTTTTGCATCTCTGGGATATATTCCCAGAAGTGGTATTGCTGGGTCACATGGAAGCTCAGTTTCTAGTTTTTGGAGGAATGTCAATATTGTTTTCCAAAAAGGCTGAACCAGTCGACATTCCCATCAACAATGAGTGAGAGTCCTTTTCTCCCCCATCCGAGCCAGCACTGGTTGTTCTTGTTCTTTTTGATGTGGGCCAGTTTCTGTAGTGTAAGATGATACTTCGTTGTTGTTTTGGTTTGCATCTCCCTGATGATTAGTGATGTAGAGCATTTTTTCATGTGCCTTTTGGCCATTTGAATTTGTTTTTTGAGTAAATTTCTGTTCATTTCTTCTCCCCATGTTTTTTGATGGGGTTAGAGGTGTTTTTCTTGTAAAGTTCTAACAGTGTCTTGTATATTCTGGATATTAAGCCCCTATCTAATGGGTATTGGGTAAATATTTTTTTCCCATTCCATGGGCTCTTCCTGTATTGTAGTCACAGTTTCTTTTGAGGTGCAGAAGCTTCTTTGCTCAGCGTAGTCCCATTTGTTTATACTTGTTTCCACTCGATTGGTCAGTGATGTTTCATCATTGAAGACTGTAGGCTAACATAGTCTCAGGTAGTTTAGGTTTATTGGGTTTTTTTCCATCACAGCGCTCCCATTCCTCTATGTTTATTTGTAATTTATTTCTTTGTACTCTGTTGCTTGTAAATATTGTTTTTCTCTTCTCCTTGAGTCCTTTGCATAGTTTATGAAGAGCCATGTCCTTTTGTATGGGCACAGGAAGACAGTAGCAAATGCTATGCTTTTGTAACTTGGGAGTCACTTGACTCTGCATGATATCTTCCTCCTGGTCATCTGTTCTCTCGACTTAAGCCTCAGCTGCCCTTACTTCCTAGCACCCCCAAAGGCAGGGTCCCAACAAGGGACTGAAGGGATCCAGAGCAACCTGTAAGCTACCCTGGCATCGAAATGGGCTAGGCCAAAGCACCACAATTCTTAACTATAAGTTAAGAACTTGATCATGGACAAATGCTGTCATGATCCAAAAGCAACGAGGAGACTAGGACCCTGCTAGGGATGGGAAAGATTAATCTGGCCTGAGCACTGTAGTCTGAGATCAAGATGGCCCCAGGAGACCAATTCTATAACCTTAATGTATCTCTTACTGTGTGCATATAAAATGATTAATATTATGAAAGCTTATATGTTTGTTGGACAAGGAGAGAAGAAACACACCCATGGGATTCTACCCTTTCCTTTCCTGCTGAAAGAGAATCTGTCCTAGAAGAAGCATCCTCTGAGGGAAAGAACTTTACCCCTATTGATTGTGACCAAACCTATGTGCAAGCCCCAACCCCTCATATTTTGGGATTTAACTAGACTGTAAGAGTGGGCTGGGGGATCCAGATTCAGATCCAGAGTGAGAAAGAGAATGAAGTAGCATGGGGGAGGAAGAAGCAGGAGGAGAATCAGAGGAGAATGGAGATGGGAATGAAATAAACTACAACTGAGACCAACCAGCCTGGCCCTCATTCCTTCCTTCGCCTGCCCATTGCCATCGACCTCCCCGGGGTGGGGGAACCAATGTGAGACTACCAAATGCAGGCAGTGGGAGAGATAGAGCCCTGATGCCCCCCCCCTTTTTTGTTGTTTACACAGAAGACGTCTTTAGCTTCAATATCATGGAGGGTTCTGCCTACATTTTCCTTCATATACCTTATGGATTCAGGTCTGATGTTGAGGTATTTAATCCATTTTGATCTGACTGCTGTGCTCTGAGTTCATTCTTTTGCATGTAGCTGTCCAGTTTTCCCACCACCACTTGTTGAAGAGCTCCACTTCATTTCTTCGCTCCTTTATCAAAGATTAAGTGATCGTATGCTTGAAAGCTGTGTGAGAATATTTACCATTGTTCCATTGGTCTGTGGGTCTCTTTTTATTCCAGTACCATGCTGTTTTAATTACTACTGCTTTGTAGTACAGTTTGAGATTGGGGAAAGTGATGCCACCCATCTTCTTTTTCCGAAGGATTGCTTTGGCTATTCGTGGGGGGGTTATTACTCCATATGAATTTCAGGAGTGTTTTGTCTATCTCTTTGAAAAATGTCATGGGTATCCTTATAGGTATAAGACTACAGAGACAATATCACTTTAAACAAGATCTAAATTAAAGAAGAATGTAAAGCAATAAAAACTGTATCAGTTAACTATATATCTTTATAAATAGGATGTAGTTATATATGCACATACCTATATATGAATCTATATATTTCCTTTAGTGCCATGGAACTCTCTAAGGTTATACAGTTTTATGTGTTTTATCAGTTCATCTCTTTCTACAAACTGATAAATAGGCAGAAAAAATATGAATATATGCAAGTAAATAACTGAAAAAAGGAAATTAACCCCTGCATATGTTATCTATCAACACTTCCTAGTCATCATTTAATTATTTAATGTTTGGAAATTATTCAACATGACTGAAAGCTACTTAATATAACAATTGGAAAGGCCTCTTTAAATTGCATCCAAGTACACCATATGTGATAGACATAGAAATGTGTACCCAGATCTCTTTAGAAGGAAAAAATATGATGCCCAGATTTGAGAAGGGAAGTAGGAGAAGTAGCAGACAGTCTCCAGCTATTAACACCTTATGGTTTCACTATATCTGCCTTACTTGAGGTAGTTCCTGCTGAGAAAAGCCCGCATGTGGCAGCTTATTCAGGCAAGGGGACATACAGATCTGGCCATGCGGAGCCCAAAGCAGACTCTGTGCTAAGCAAATGTATGAAGTTAGGCAACTATGTCTGATGTGAATCTCAGCTTAAGTCATTTTGCTGTTGTTGTTTTGGTCTGGGAAGGTCACACCAGTAATGCTCAGGGGTTAGTCCTGGCTCTGCACTCAGGAATTATTCCAGGCTGTGCTTGGGGGACCATATGGGATGCCGGGAATAAAACCCCGGTAGCTGCAATCAAGGCAAATGCCCTACCTGCTGTACTATCTTGCCCCCTGTGCGTCCCTCCCCCGCCCCCCCCCAGTTTAGTTCTTGCTCTTTGTGTCTAGGGTGCATTAGTGAAATGTGATAGTTCAAGGCATGCACCATGCAAATACAATTTCTTTTTTGTTTGTTGAAGTAAAATAGATTTAATTTGGTGGTTTTGGGAAGAAGAGGAGGAAGAGAAAGTGAGAGAGAGAGAGTAACATGCTCAAGAGAGAATGTGGGCATTGCAAACCACAATGCCCAAAGGGAGGGAGAGGGAGAGAGATGGAGGGGTTACAGAGAGAGAGAGAGAGAGAGAGAGAGAGAGAGAGAGAGAGAGAGAAGAAAAGTGCCTGCCATATAGACAGGCAGGGGTTGGAGGGGTAACATGGGAGGGAAAGGAATTTGGGGACACTGGTGCTGGGGAATGTACTCTGGTGGAGGGAAGGGTGTTGGAATACTGTATGACTGCAATCACTGCAATCCAAACATGAGCAGCTTTGTAAGGGTCTATCTCACAGTGATTCAATAAATTTATTTTTTAAATGAGGGCCAGGAGATGGAAGTGATGGGTGTAATTTTGAATGAAGTCAGTCAGAAGGAGATAACAGATAGAGAACGAATCTCTCTCCTATGCGGGATATATAAAGATAGTAAGGATTAATGGTAACAGACCCTGAGATCGGATCTATGGAACCATGCTTACCATGTTAGGCAGAGAGAGCACCCCTACACACACCCCGGCATTAGTGTGAAAATAGGAAAGCACACATCTCAACAGGGGAAGTGAGGTGAGTGTGCTGGGGCTCCACATGTGCTTGCCCATGTGGGCACAGGCAGCACACGGGCTCGGTCAGCATAGGCACCCCAGGTGCAATTTCAAGGAAGGACCTGCTGCTCCGTTGTCACAGAGGCTGCTCCCAGTCTTCAGGGGTCTCTACTTGATCTCTGCCAGCTTCAGAGAACTTCCGCATCAGAACGTCCATGCTCCCCACAGCTCTCTTAGAGCAAAGCTGGAATACGAAGGCCCAGCCACTACATGACAGCAAGAAACATTTGCTTTTTCACTTTAGTCTATTTTTACATATGTGCTCATTTTATTTTAATTTTTTATATTAGTCACCATGATTTGCAATGCTGTAAATGATAATATGCATGTCCACACCCAAAGCTCTCCACCAGAGAGTAAGCTGCCCCACATCATTGTTTCAGAATCCCTTTCCCCACCCCACTCCCATCTCTTTAACATGGTAAGCATGGTTCCATAGATCAGATTTCAGGATCTGTAACCATCAATCCTTACTATCTTCCTTTATATATCACACATGAGAGAGATTCATTCTGAATATGTTATCTCCTTCTGGATGACTTCATTAAGAATTACACCCATCACTTCCATCCACAGAGCAGCAAATTGCATGGTTTCTTCTTTTTTTTTAATAGCAGAGTAGTATTCCATTGTATGTACCATAGTTTCTTTACCCAGTCATCTATTCTTGGACATTTGGAATTGTTCCAGATTTCTGTGACTCTAAGTAGTGCTGCAAAGAACATTGGAGGGCTGATATCTTTTTCTAAATAGAGTTTTGGCCTCTACCCACCCTTGGCGCCATCTTGCCATATTGAACAGAGAAGAGGCCAGGCAGTCTGGTGAGCAACGCGGCCGGAGAAATGCTCCGGACCGGAATCCGGGCCAACAACACCAGGGTTCCAGACGGAGGAGGTACAGCTGGGACGCCTTCTCCAAATGGAGCCCTGGCGACACTGAGCAGCAACTAACACGGCTCCGGGTTGCGGGACTGGAACACATCCGAACCGTGCGGCTGCTAGCGCGGCCGCGCGACCTTTTCTAAAAACTGAAAACATACAATCTTTTAATAGAAAACCAATTATCAAATGCTTCCTTAGTAAGGCTGTCTTTCTTGGGGGGAAACTCCAAGAACAATAGTGAGTTTTGTTTTGCAATATGGAACTTAATCAAGGTAAAGAGAAAATGAAGTGAAATTCATCAGTTATACAGTGGGGGGTGGGGTGCGGGGGGTATACTGGGGATTCTGGTGGTGGAATATGGGCACTGGTGAAGGGATGGTGTTTGAATATTGTATAACTGAGACATAAACCTGAAAACTGTGTATCTTTCCACATGGTGATATAATAAAAATTAAAAAATAAATAAATAAATAGAGTTTGGGGATCCTCGGAATAGATGCCCAATAGTGAGATTCTGAAAAGCATTACTCACAAACTTCCTGCTTTGCTGTTCAATTGCATCATTTTTTCTTCTTGAAAACTTAGTTTCAAACTTTTCGAACTTAGTCTCAAGTATGACTCTTGGCAAGTTCAAGCTGGGACAACAAATTTCAAAACAATTTTGATTCAGAAATCCTTGTGCTAGTAATGCTTACCATTTTATTCCTGGAGCAATAGCACAGCGGGTAGGACGTTTGCCTTGCATGTGGCCAACCCGGGTTCAATTCCTTCGTCCCTCTTGGAGAGCCCAGCAAGCTACCAAGAATATCCTGCCCACACAGCAGAGCCTGGCAAGCTACACGTGGCATATTCGATATGCCAAAAACAGTAACAACAAGTCTCACAATGGAGACGTTACTGGTGTCGCCTTGAGCAAACTGATGAACAATGGGAAAATAGTGCTAATTTAGATAAATAGTCTAGATGTAAATGTCTTTATCACTACTCTAAATAAACCCTTTTAGAGGTGTTTTTAGTGGTAAATCTTTGAATTGAAGAGAGATCTCAAAGGGTTAAACATTTGATTTGCATTCAGAAAGCCCAATACTATAAGGTCCCCTGGGCTCTGTGAGCAAGCTCCAAACACTGATCTGGGAGTAGCCCTAGAGAACCACCAGGCGTGGTGCAAGACACTCCACCAAACCAAATGTTTTAGAATTACAGTACTACTGGCACCAAACATTTGATCTTCACATCCTTATCTCTGAAATTCCAGGAAGGGCAATGAAATTTGCTTGCTTACAAGAACTATCAGCAACAAAAATACCTGTAATATTTTTACCATGCAATATAATAGAAATAGTTTTGGTATAGAAAAACTTAAGCTTAGGTATGGATTTTAATTTTTTATTCTTTTTCTTTTAAATTCTTTTGGCCACAGCTGGCAGTGCTCAGGGGTTACTCAGGCTCTGCACTCCTGGCACTGCTCAGGAGCCAGTATGGGATGCCGGGGATCAAACCCAGGTTGGCCACATGCAAGGCAAATGCCCTACCTGCTGTATTATTGGTCTCTTAATGCAAAATAGCTCTCAAGAGTGAATTTGGTCTCAATTTTCATTCTTTTCTACACCTTTGAATTGAGCACTTCACAATACTTCAAAATCAGTTGCGTAATTCAGAAAGAAAATTTACATTTATTTTTTGGCTTATTTATTTGGGGCCTCGCCCGCTCTTGCTCGGGGGTCACACCTGGCAGTGCTGGAGGCCCATATGGGGGTGGGGCTGGGATTCAAACCCATCTCCCAGACACACTCACCTGCTAGGCAAGTGTCTTAACCTCTGGACTATTTCTCTGATTTAGTTCAAAGTCATTTACTGAGAGAAAAAAAACACTAAGTTCATATCTTTGGGTGCTATTTAGGTTCAAGTATGTACAGAGGTCTGACAAAGTTAATACTGGTGTTGAAATCCTCCCTACACTCTTCCATTTGCCACCAAAGTTCATCATGCTTTCCTTTCAGAGGATACATTTGGCAGATGCAGAGCACAGATGACCTGTCCCACAGCACATTCCTAATAGCTGTATCTGGAGCTGATGTTATTTTCTTGGCTGCATTAGCATTTGGCTGTGTGATAAATATCCCTGCCTGGGATTTCTAAGCTTTATAAACTTGCTTGGGTGATTTTGCACTTCCAGTCTTTGGCTCTTTATCATGTTCTCATGGCACCTCAGTCAGAACTCTTCCTCTAAGTAGAGTTTTATGATAGAGACGGGCATGGTTCATCATTGCAGCTTGCATTTTCAACTTTTCTGCATGAGTAAGAAGGATAATTTGGAAATAATCCACAAAGAACTGGATCATTTTTCAGAATCAGGAACACTGGTGGTGTAATAACCAAACATTTGTATCAATAATCAGATATTAGGTTTGCACAGGCAATCGGTGGGCATTATTGTTAATATGAAAAGAAAATGGCCCGCATTTTGATTGTATATACCACTCAACAAAGTGCTTGAACATACATCCTCTCAATAGGTCCTCTGAAACACCACATAACCTACTTGGTCAATTCTGACGGTCTCTTTTCTTAGTAGGAGTAAATACTGGATCTAGAGCAGCAACAATTTCAATAGAGGCCCTTTAATAAAGGAATAATTGTGAGCTACTAGAGAGTTATATGGTAACCCAGGGCAGAGGGAGAGTAGCTCTGGAGGTTCTGCTTTAGAATGGAGCCTACTCCTGAAGGCAAGCTTGCGCAATCTATGGGAAGAAACAGCCTCAGGTCACTAAATAGCAAAACAAGTTTGCTGGTTTCTCTGGGCCAGACCTGAGTCAGTAGCCACTGATCAAGCAGGCAAGCTGTTGAGTAGACAGAAGAGAGTGAAAGTCTGGACGCCTGGAGCCTGTGGCGTTGACACTGGGAGGGCTAGGGGCAGATGATCACCTCACAGGATCAGAAGTGTGAGGTTCACTAGGGGTTTCACATTGCTGAGGGGCAGAATACCAGCCAGCTGTTCTGAAACACTTCTAATATATATATATGAATATATATTATATTAACTGTATATTATCTATCAATATTATATATATTAATATATCCTAATATATATGTGTGTGTTATATTTGAATTTTTTATTGAATCACTGTGAGATACAGTTACAAAGCTTTCATGTTTGAGTTTCAGTCATACAATGATCGAGCACCCATCCCTCCACCAGTGCACATTTTCCACCAACAATGTCTCCAATATCCCCCTCCCAGCTCAACCCTCACCCTGCCTCTATGGCAGACAATTTCCCCCATACTCTCTCTACTTTGGGGCATTATGGTTTGCAATACAGATACTGAGAGGCTATCACGTTTGGTCCTTTATCTACTTTCAGCACACATCTCCCATCCCAGACGATCCCTCTAACTATCATTGACTTAGTGATCCCTTCTCTATTCCAGCTGCCTTCTCTCCAAGTTCATGAAGCAGGCTTCCAACTGTGAAGCAATCTTCCTGGCCCTTGTCTCTACTGTCCTTGGGTGTCTGTCTCATATTATGTTATTTTATATTCCACAAATGAGGGCAGTCATGCTGGACCACAAGACATACCTCCATAAAATTAAGAAGATAGAGACTGTATCAATGATCTTCTCAGACCATGATGTGCTACAAATAGAAGTGAATCACACACAAACAGAAAATCAGTTCTCAAACACTTTTGATCAATGTCTAAGCAGTTGGATCAGAAGTTTCTTTCTTCCCCAGTATCATTACAGTGGCCTCTCATGAGAAGGCTTATCCTACTCACTGTGAGAGAGAAATGCTTTAAGAATTCTATCCCTTAGTGCAAAATAGCTATCAAGGGTGAATTTGGAGCTGAGAAGCCATACAGCAATATGTTCATGGTCTTGGGTGACAGAGAGATTTTCTTTGGTGGCAGAAAACCTTTTCTTCTTTGTTGGGTGGGAGATGGTTGGTGGGGGTGGAGGCACACCCATAGGACTCTGGGGATCACGTGGTGCCAAGGACCTAACCTGGGGCTCCCACATGCAAAGGATGTGCTCCAGGCCTTGTAACATTTTCCTAGCCCTGGTTGAGGGTGTCTCTTGGTGAAGGACTTGAACTTGGATATCTTTATAACATTTCCAGCCCATGGGAAAAGTGTCTCAGTTCTGGAGGGAGAGTTTTAGTGACTCATCAAGCTAGCCATCACAGTTGTTTTCTTAAATAAGTGCTAAG
The DNA here is from genome assembly GCF_027595985.1 of Sorex araneus. NCBI lineage: Eukaryota > Metazoa > Chordata > Mammalia > Eulipotyphla > Soricidae > Sorex > Sorex araneus. The sequence goes on along the minus strand of NC_073313.1, from coordinate 27,747,432 downwards.
AAGCTATCTTAATTTCATAGTCTGTATATCACCTTCTTACTGAGACATATTAATGGAACTTTATTGTCCTCTGTGAGCTTTATTCAAGTAAGCTTTTCCTCTGTCATTTTCATTAAAGTCTTATTATCTGTTAAAATTAAAATCTGTGAACTAAATAGGTAATAAATTCAAGTTTAATAATCATGTTAATTATTATCAAGTTAACTATTCTTTGCCTTGGCAATCTCTATATGTCTTAATAAATGTCCACCAACATTTCCTTTTCTAAAGTTATCCATTGTACAGTAAATTTGTTATATCTACAATGCTGCTATAAGAGCACTGCTTTCAATTATCCAGTATGAATGGCCGTTAACCAAATAGCATCACGACTATATGCTCAAGATGCTTGTGATCATCTTTTCGATAAACTTAAAAGTCAATCATTGCATGCATAAACCTTATACATTTCACATGTACTGTTTTATCTGCTTTTCAGAATATGGAGAAAACCATTAAGTGATTTATTTCAGAAGGGGATAAAATAAAGGGATATTTTTCTTCTATGCTATTAATTCAAATTTCACTAAATAATACTGTCTCCCACTAGTTCTATTATAAAAATAATTACCTTTGTTCACTCCTGGAACGTCTTGTGCAGTAACCCAGATGATGGAGTATGCTTTCTACTCTGCAAATATGGAGCCTTGTTTCTGTTCTGGGTCTCTTCTGTGTAGGCACATATGCAGCAAAGCTTTTCTCTCCTTTATTTATATGATTCTTCTCTGGGTGAAATCCTCAATTGTTTCCACATCACTTTCGGAAGACAGAATTTAAATATCTAGGCATGAGAATAATAAAGACCCTTTTGAGTTAGGCAACTTATTCCATTTTAGTTCCTTAGGAAGCACTCCTTAGGGGCTGGAGAGATAGTGCAGTGGGTGGGGTTTCCTTGTATGCAACCGCCCCAGCTTCAATCTCTAGCACATATGATACCCCAAGCCCTGCCAGTAGTGAACCCTGAGCACAGAGCCAGATGTAAGCCTTTATAATCACTGGGTGTGACAACCCGCCACCAACCAAAAAAATAAAAAGAGAGGGAGAAAGAGCATTTGTCATCTCAATCATCCACTCTTTTTGGTCTAAGCACAACTTAATGGTTTTGTTTGGAATGACTTTTCCCACCTGAAATATTTATACAGGAATTTTCTTGTAAATTCTGGACCCAATGGTGCTTTCAGGCATGGGACACACAAGAAATGTTTGTTTCTTGAGTAATTAAATTGAGTATATCTGGTTTCTTGTGTCTTTCCTAAGGTTTTGTCCAATCCACAGACACACTTGGTCAAAAATGTTGAGCCAATTATCAACACTTAAAAATTACTGTCACTGTCACCGTCATCCCGTTGCTCATCGATTTGCTCAAGCGGGCACCAGTAACGTCTCCATTGTGAGACTTGCTGTTACTGTTTTTGGCATATCGAATATAACATGGATAGCTTGCCAGGCTCTGCCGTGTGGGCAAGACACTCTCGGTAGCTTGCCGGGCTCTCCAAGAGGGGTGGAGGAATCGAACTCGGGTCAGCTGCATGCAAGGCAAACGCCCTACTGCTGTGCTATAGCTCCATCCCACAAAATAAAATTACAATATTTTTATAATTGTAATTATATAATATTCAAATTTGGGGCTAGATAATACAGCAGATTTGATCCCTGACACCCCATATGGTTCCCCAAGCTCCATCAGGCATGATCCCTGTGCCCATAGCCAGGAGTAAGTCCTGAGCACTTCTGAGTGTGGATCCACAACAAAAGAAGCAAGAAATAAAACTCCAAATTCAAGATTTTAACTCACATAAAATTGAAATATCTCTGATTATTGATCCTCATGAAAACAGCAGGTAAGTGTTTTCTGGTTTCCATCATTCTGGATACTCGTGATCAACTTGACACTTTTCTTTTTAAGGGGAGGGAACTGGAACTTCCCAGTGGTACTCAGTGACCCCCGTACCTCCTTCAGAGATATTAAACCTATTGGGTGGGCTTGATAGCTCAAATACAAGGCCTGGCAATGTGGTGTGACTTGGGTAGAGAAAGTCTGAGAGTCACCAGTGCCACCCACAGCAGAGCTCATCATCCCCCTGTTTTTTAAAAAGGACTTGTTCAATTGATATAGGTACTTTAGCTTGGAGCCCCTAAAAGATATTTGGGAGCATATATGTCAGTGTCATGAGTATCTTTTGGAAAATATTCTGCTTTCTGCTTTCTATGAAATAGCTCATAAAGTGTCCTAGCTGCAATGGGAAAACATAAATAAGACAGCACCAAAAAGGCAGGAGTAACAGCAGAGAAATGCAACGTGGAAGAAACACTGGTTTTCAGTGGCAGTCCTAGGATCATACTGATGAGCACAACAGCAATTAGGAATAGAAGTAGTAACACTGATTGACCTCGTAGTACAGTTGATTAATTTTGTATTGAGGAAGAGAGATTTAAAGAGTGAAATGAAAGCGAGTGCAAGCGAAGGGACACTGATAAATTACCACAATTAACATTCCTGATAGCCTAAAGCAACTAGCACAGCATGATAAAAAGTGGAACATCTTAAGTTACAGCAGGTGAGAGATACAGAGCTCAGCTGAAGATTGAGACCTCAATCTAGGTAAAGACTCTCTAATGCCTTCTGGATAAGGCAGCACCGAGATCCTGTGACGAGACAAGAGCAAGGTTGGATATATATATGCTCAGCAACCTTGCCTGTGTGAGGCCCTGGGCTCGATCCCAGCACAAAAAAACAAAACGCACAACAGAATAAGGAACTTAGTTCATCTTTCTGCCAGATATATATTGTATAATATTCTGCACTCAATGGTGACTTGATTAGTAAACTATAAATGTGTGTGTTTACACTGAGACGGACACACATCATGTGGATAGTCTCAGCAAAGCTTTTAATAATTTAATTTTCAAATAAATATTGAAAGGATCACCTATAGGAACTGGTAGGGAGATAAAATTAAATTATACCAGATGAGCCCAAATGTATACAGTACTTAATATCCTGGTGTTGCGTGGGGTACATGAGGAAGTACAGCTCTGACAAAAAGGGCACCCTAGTATTATATTGACTAGCTCTCTTTTCATTTTTATTCACTTTTTTGTTCTGAATTCCTTTTCTTCTGCCCAGTCATCATCTGCCATAGGCCAATCTTAATGCTTCAAAATCATAGCCAGGGCTGTTACTTGCTTAGTTATTTATGAAGTTCTGAAGCTCTTCTTTCAAAAGGAGAACCTTAAGTCCTTTTTAATCACCCATAAAGAAGTGACAAATTAAGTATACTGGTAATGAAGCGGGAAGTTCATCTGTAGGAAAAGGCACAGGTAGTGTAGATGTCGTTAGCACAGCTGGGTAAGTATTTCTCTCCTTTCACTTACGTGTTCAGATTCCATTTCTCTGCCACAGGATAAGTTTACAGATGAATATTTTTGGGCCAATAAAATGTGAAATGGAAATAAGATATTCCTCTTCTGTGGCAGATTTAGGAGGCAATGAGTGATTTTTTAAAATTTTCTTCTCTCAGTCAAGAAGTTGTTGAGGAGGTACTTTAAAGAGTGTGAGTACCTGAATGTTTATAACGAGCTTTGGTCCTTAGCTCCCTTGTGTCATACAGCATTAGTGACAAATAAATTTTTGTTGTATTAAGTCACTTCTTTTTTAAGCTGGGTTGTATTTGCTATAACAGAACCTTGCCCATTGTGCCTAAAACAACCTGTTAAGTTGCAAACAGCAATGCTAAAAGACTCATTTTGGAATCACATGCAATAACAACAACAACAAAAACAACAAAACTTGATAGCATGGCTTAGAATTCCTCTGTAACATACGTGTCAACAAGAGGGAAATTTACACACAAATAATATTGAGCCAGATGACCTAAAACAATGATTTTCACTCTGTGCTTTGGTGATCCTCCAAATTCTCATTAAGAGAGAACGTGCAAGGGTGAGCGGGGGAGTTCTCTGTAGACCCTAACCAAACAAAACATCTGTTTCTGAGATTAGCTAAGATAATTTGTATACAGATAGGATTTCCAAATATTATTGCACTTGAGCAAAGGATCATCTGGTGGAATATTACTGGAAAAGCATTCGAAAATAACTGAGAGTAGAATTGAGAGCCATACAAGACTCTCACTAGTTGCTAACACTACCAGACTTATTCTTATCTCAACATTTATGAATAAACAGAAACAAATCTCTCATTGCAAATTGCTCTCTCACAAATGGCTATGCACTCTTTAACATGAATATAAAATGCTGCTTTCTCTGTACAACCACCCCAGATATGTGTGCATATGCACGTGCAAGCTAATATATGCCATTCCTTACAATTCCTTATCATGTTCCTCCATCAATGCATCCATCACAGTATGCCACAATCCATTTATAAATCACTCTCATTTACTAGAATATGTGTGGCTGACCGAGTCTAAATGAACCTAAGTAGTTTGAAATAGCTAAAATAATGTTTACATAATAAAACTTAATTTAGGTCACTTAATTTACATTGCCATGTTCTTTTAAAAAACTGTTAAACTTTAACTAAAACTTCCAAGTCTTTGCTATATTCTGTCTTATATATGTAACATAAATCCCCCATAAGCCATAAAATTAAATCTTGTACAGATGATTTACTGCCATAATTTCACAGTTCAGTGATTTTTTTGCCCTTTTGAAGCATAAAGTACAATTAACAAGGAGGATAAACAACCTAGGATAACATAAATTGAAACCTTTGTAATTTACTATTTCAGGTATTCCCAATCTTTTTCTAACCTCTACCCAATATTCGATACTTTTCTGTTTTGATTTTCATGTTACTGCTCTTACTATAAATTTTTCTCCATGCAAAAACACACTTAGTTTTTAAAACATGCCAACAGTGCAGTCACACTGAATTCCATTTACAGAACTCCTCTAAAGTGAATAAAATTGTGATAAACCAATATTTTTCAAACAACTTTTAGTCATAGAAGATTGCAACAAATCATCATCATCATCATCATCATCATCATCATCATCATCATCCCGTTGATTGTCGATTTTCTCAAGTGGTTTCAGTAACATCTCCATTTGTCCTAGCCCCGAGATTTTAGAAGACTCTCTTTACTCATTCTTCCCAACGGTGCTGCATCAGAAGCTCTTTCAGGGTCAGGGAAATGAGATCCATCATTATTACTGGTTTTGGCATATGAATACGCCACGGGGAGCTTGCCAGGTTCTCCCATGAGGGCAGGAAACTCTCGGTAGCTTGCCAGATTCTTTGAGAGGGAGAACTAGGGTATAAGATGTCACGTGGCCTTGAGGTGGAAGTAGTCTCTTGATGTTGGCAGTTTCTGGGTGTGACCGCCTAGTTACTGGAAAATACGGTATCTGGGCAAAAGAGGGTCAGTACCCATCCGAGCAGGCTTGGAGATCTCAGTCCCAGGTCCCTCACACCGTGGTTCCTCTCTCGGTCCCTTCATGTGTGAGGCTTGTCCGAACATGTGGAGAGGGGCCTTGAGCATGGCTGTGGCTGGGTTCCAGAGGTCTTTAGCTGTTGAGGCTCTGCTTGGGGCGGGGAGGGAAATTCAACCCACTTCTTCCGATGGGCCCTGGGGAAGACAGCCAGGTATGGGGGCAAGAGACTCTGCACAACCAATGCAACAAATAATAGTAATTTTAATATACATGAAAGAAAATTTGAACCTGCCCTTTTTTTGGTCAGATAATTTCAGGCTTAGAGCAAAAATAGTGCAAAACGTCCTCAAATAGCCCTTTCCCTGCCTTTCCAAATGTAAAATTTTTATAGTGTTTGCTTTTGTATTCTTTACCTATCTATATATCTATAAGTATATATTCATGTATATATCATATTTGTGTATATGTATTTATCTCTGTGTATATATCTATGTTTCCTTCTGAAACATTTGAGAAAAGAAATGCAGTTCTCCCATGTGTAGTTACAAAGTAAATAAGTGAGGAATAAAGTAAATAAGTGAGCAACACAGTAGCATGGTCTCTCTTATCCACCACATGCATTCAGTGGCCATGAGCCGCTTCCCCATCCCAGCCTGCAATCACCGACAACAGACACCTGAAGGAGGAAATAGGGCCGCCAGGCTGGTTGGTGATCAGATGCTGTTTATTCTATTCTCCCCATGTGCCTGTTCCAGTCTCACTAAGTGCCCCATTCCAGTCTTACACTGCCCCTCATTCCCATTTTCTCCTATCCCCGCTGCTAGTCTCCCTGTGCTCCATCTCACTGCCTTGGTCTATCCCCTACCTCCAAACACTGGGGGTAGCAACTACACCTAGGTCAAGTAGCACAATCAACATATGAAATCTCTTCCTTCCAAGGAAGCTCTTGTAAGATAAGACAAAGCTCTCCTACAGCTAGGAGATCTGCTCAAGGGTGAAATACCATCTAGGGATGTGTTTCTCCTTTCCTTAATCCAACAACCATTTAAACATTCATCTTAATTCTACTTCTTAATAATATTGGTCATTTTGTATGGATACAGTAAGAGATACATTAAGCTTGTAGGGTGGCTCTCCTGGGGACATCTCACTATAGATCCCAGACTACAGTGCTCAGGCCAGATTAGTTTTTCCTAACCTTAGCAGTGTCCTAATTCTGTTGTTACTCTTTGGATAATGACAGAATTTGTCCATGACCGTGCTCTTAATTTATAGTTAAGTATTATGGCACTTGGTCTGGCCTGTTTCAATGACAGAGTAGCTGACAGCTTGCCCTGGGTCCATCCAGTCCCTCATCAGGACTTTACTTTTGGACTACTAGGAACTAAGGGCAACTGAGGAAAATGCCCAGGAATGAATGTTATTCGGTGTCAAATAACTCCCTAGTTACAAAAGCAAAGAATTAACTGTCTTCCTGTATATATACAAAAAGGACATTTCTCTAAAATAAACTATGCAGAAGGACATAAGGGAAGGAGAAAAGCAATATTTCACTTACAAATACAAATCTAGATATTTCTGAGGAATTTGCCTTTACAAGTCACAGGTACTGCTTAGGGGAAATAGGTGATTAACCAGTTGGGGTGGGGGAAGAGAGCACAGAGATGTTAAAGATAAACACAGAGGAATGTGAGTGCCTCGGGAGCACTGTGATGGGTGTAACCCAATATAAAACTAAGCTCCCTGTGGCCAGGGAGAAACGACAAACCAATATTATCATACACTCTTGCTTCTAAATAGTGTGTTTTCCTAAAAATTAAAACATTTTCTTAAATAACCATAGTACTTTTGTCAAAGTCAAGATACTAACATTAGTGTAAAAAAATCTTTATTCAAAATATGCCAGTAGTGTTCATTAAACTAAATCTGTAACAGAATTCAACTCAGTGTTGTAATTTGAATTTAATTGCTCTGTCTCATTAGTCTCCTTTAATCTGGAAGAGATCCCTAAGTTTCTTTATTTTAAGTATGTTGACATTTTTGAAGTGAATAAATCATGTGTTTTATAGAAGGGTAATTTGGCTTTTGTCTTACATAGATTGCGCTTTTAGTTTTTATGTTTTGCAAGAATATAAGAAAAATAATGTTGCTATTTGCTTGGTGTGTCATAGCATAAGCACACAGATGAATCTGTCACACTACAGACAAAGTTAGAATTACTTGGTAAAAGTGCTATGTGCCAGCTATGTTTTTCATCCTTACAAACTATGACTGCAAATATACTTTATCAGTTTTATCCATTAATTTTTACATCCATGATAGTTTTAAGCAAATATTTAGGAAGAGAGAGAAAAGAGAGAGAGAGAGAAAGAGAGAGAGAGAGAGAGAGAGAGATATTTAACACCAGAGCTCAGATACAGGCAACTTCAGAATAGAGTGCACTCATTGATCATTCTTGACTAAAATAAATACTACACTTACAGCTTCCAAGGAACTCTTTTGTAAAAACTTAGTTTAATTTAATTAATTGATTTGCCATTTTGTCATGTTCTATGGGAGACATGTGTTGTTGGTGGTGGGTGGGCATGTGGTACTGAGGGTTAAACTCAAGACCTTGTATATTCTATGCATTTGCTCTACAATTTGCCTAATATCTCTGACTCTAATCCTTTGAATAAAGTGCTATTGAGTTCTTTTCTAAAAACTTTTGTAATTTTGTGAGCTGGAGTAATAGTACAGTGGGTAGGGTGCTTGCTTTGCACATGGCTGACACAGGCTTGAACATTGACACGAAATACAGTTCTTGGTGTCCCATCAGAGATGATCCCTGAGCACTGAGCCAGAAGGATGCCCTAAGAACAACCAGGTGTGGCACCCCCACAAATGATTGTGGAGAATGTGTGCGTGTGTATTATCATTGACTACTATCATTATTTATTATTTGAATTCTGAGAAGGGAGAACTTTGGGAATGACATAGCCATCCTGCGGAATTTGGTACATGGACAGGTGGATATGGCTGTCAAAGAGATCTGAGTAGAAGTCGTGAATAATCTTCTCCATTGCCTTTCTGGAAGATGTGATAGATCCATTGGGACGTCGGAGAGCAGTCATCTTGGTCTTGTAGTTAGTGAAGGACAGGCGAACATTTCAAATACTTTTCCCGGCTTCTGCTGCACTGTCCAACACTGCTGCTCTTCTCTCTTTGAGGTCTTCCTTTATCGAATCTCTGCACAGCTTTGTGGGCTCAGACGTTAGCTTGTGGTTGCCTGAGGCTTGTGCCAAACCACGTTGATGAATGAGCTCGAGAGTTTCCGAAGACAGGAGTCTGTTTGTGGCTTTCTCACTCTCAACATTCTTTGCACAGACATGGAGGAGCTGAACCAATCGATCGTATTCCTTGTCGATGTTGTCAAGGATGGCATCTTCCCACGTTGCTGCAATAGTGACAAAGAGCTCCCTTATGAAATCTGACACGCCATTTTGTTGGTAAAGACTCATACAGCACCTAGTCCGGACAAGGTCAGACCCAAAATCCTGAAGAATCTGCTGCCAGTACTCATCAATACACTGGTTCGACTCTTCACACGCTACCTGTCTGAATGCAAGGATTCGTCTCAGTGGAAAACCAGTAGGACCGTTCTGTTGTACAAGAAGGGAGACATTAACAACATCTGACATCGGCAACTATCGCCCAATCTGCCTGCTGTCTGTCGTCTACAAGTTGTTCACTCATGTCATCCTGAATAGAATAGGCAGAACACTAGACGAAGGACAACCATGTGAACAAGCCAGGTTCCTAAGGGGATTCAACACGATAGACCATATCCACACAGTGACCAAACTCACTGAAGTTTTGCTAGAGTTCAAGATGCCGCTCTGTCTAACGTTCATCGACTTAAAGAAGGCCTTCGATTCTGTTGAGACTGAGGCAGTCATCGAAACCCTGGCCAAATGGGGAGTTCAAACTCAGTATATCAAAATCCTCCGCGAGCTGTATTGTGGATTCACCACCAGGATCTCACCATTCTACAAGGAAATGATCATTGATGTAAAGAGAGGGGTGCGGCAAGGTGATACCATTTCACCGAAACTCTTCAGCGCCACCCTCGAGAACATCATGCAACGACTAGAATGGGAAGGAATGGGAGAGAAGATAGACGTTCAGCAATTACACCACCTCCGCTTCACTGATGACATCATTCTCATAACACCAAACATTGGCCAAGCGGCACAAATGCTGGCCAACTTTGACCACTAGTGTGGAAAGGTCGGATTGCAGCTGAATCTCAACAAGACGATGTTCATGAAAAACGAACTGGTCCCTGAAGCTCCATTTGCTCTCAATGGAACGAACATCTCCGAATGTAGCAGCTATGTGTTCCTGGGTCGAGAAATCAACATGAGGAATGACATGGTGCCAGAACTGCGTAGCAGGATGAGAGCAGCGTGGAATGCCTTCAAGAGCATTGAAGAAGTGATTAAGAGAACGAAGAACCTCTGACTCCGGGCACATATTTTCGATTCCACTGTTCTTCCTGCACTAACACATGCCTTAGAGACCTGGGCCCTATGCAAACAGGATGAGAATGTTATTAGGGTATCCCAAAGAAGAATCGAAAGAGCTATGCTGGGAATATCATGTCTCACTCAAGTGAGAGAAGGAATCCGGAGTTCTGACCTCCATCAACGGTCAAGAATCAGGGACGATGTCTCGTTTGTCAAGACATCAAAAATCAGACAGGCCTGGTCATGTAATGCAATTCAGAGACGACCACTGGACTAGAGCTGTTACCAACTGGATTCCACGGGATGTCAGAAGACCTCGTGGCCGCCCACCAACTAGATGGTCAGATTTCTTCATTAAATCCCTGAATGAATGATTTGAGGCTCTTCCTGTGCCTGGAGCAAGCAGATATCATTGGACTGCACTAGCACGTGACAGGGACAAATAGAGACGTTACTGGTGTCCATTCAAGCAAATCGAAGATCACCAGAATGACAAGTGATACATGTTATACAAGTGAATTCTCAGTATCCCAGATTTGGCTAGATTAAGCCTTTCAGGTTGGTGGTTGTATCCTTTTAATACATTCTTGGCAGTTATCTAAGCAGTTTCTGATTTTCTGTCACAGCCGGATATTCCAGACTCATTTTATACTTCCCCAGTCCTAGCCTTTCAATTAGGAGTTTATTTAAGGCTTTAGATATTACTCCTTTTAGTGAGGAATGATATTGACTAACCCAAATCTACTGCGCTAGTTCATTGTTACTCCCCTAAAAATGCTTATTACTACCAAGTGAATTTGTTCTCCCTTCAACATATATTACTAGGTAATATATCCATGTATACACGTATTTATGTCTCTGTATACCTACCATTCTAGTCATGACCAGCCTCTCTCTCTCTCTCTCTCTCTCTCTCTCTCTCTCTCTCTATATATATATATATATATATATATATATATAGTCAGTCACCTATCTATATGTAAATCTGATTTTATAATAAAATTTCAAATTCACTTTAAAAATTAGTAACCTAACATCATATGATATGAAAAAACTGACCTAGATTGGAAAGCATTTTCACTAGTAACATACCTGCCAGAATTAGGTCAGAATTCCTTTTTCGTATATGGTACATTAAAAAAAATTTAGGTGGACAGCACCCATTGTCTATCCCTAATGTAATGGAATGTATCAACTGTAGCTTTTCAACTCTCAGGCTGGAGAGGTTAAGGAACTTGCTTCACACAGGTCCAAACCCAGTTTGATCCCTCGAACAACATAGGGGCCCCCAAACACTACCAGGAGATATCCCAATGCTCCCAGCCCTGAGCACCACTGGATGTGGCCCTAAACAGTACCCCCATTAAGTAACACTGTCGTCCCATTGTTTATTGATTTGCTCGAGCGGATACCAGTAATGTCTCCATTGTGAGACTTGTTGTTACTGTTTTTGGCATATCGAATACACCACGGGGAGCTTGCCAGGCTCTACACGAGAGATGGAGGAATTGAAACCCCGTCAGCCGCTTGCAAGGCAAATGCCCTACCCGCTGTGCTATAAAATAAAATATAGAGGTCTCCCATTACAGGTACTAAACTCTGTTTTTTGGTGTAGGTTTGTTTTATGTCAGGAACTTAATCCAGGGGCTTATACATACAAAACAAAGTTTATCTCGACTTTTAAGCTACATCCCTAATCCTGGATTCTTAACTTTATGTGAACTTCAGGTCATAGACAATTTCCTAATACACTGATGGACAACAGATGTAACCCCTTGAAAAACTATATGTTTTATCCTTGTCTTTGTCACACTTACCTCGGACCAAGGCAAGATCAAGTGTGTGTATAATGGTTTTTTTCAGACTCTCTACTGGGGTGGTTTTTATGGTTTATTTGTCTTTTTGCATTAGGAAATCGCATAAGTCTATAGTCTCTGTGAATTGTTTTTCATAATCCTTTAAAGCTTCTAAGGCTTTTATGTTTCCTATTTTTATTGCTGATATGTTTTAATTTTTTTCTGTATGGCCCTCCGTGTTTATTCTAATGGGGTGAGGTCAACACATTTTTTATTAACTTTCTTAATCCGTCACAATCCAAAATCTTCATGACTTAGCATGATAACTTTTAGTTCTTTCTCATGCTCTGTGGCCAGTACGAATCATCTGGGGGTTCTGTTCCTCACAGTTACTCAGCAAACCAGGTTGCAAGACCCATCTCAGCATAAGTGTATGTCATTATCTCTGCAGGAGGGAAAAGATGTGCAGAATTATACACTTTGTTCTTCAATATTCTACCCAGAAGTGGAATACATCATTTCATTTACAAGTTCGATAACCATACTTAACTTTAATGGGGGACTAGAGTATAATTCTATCATGTGCCTGCAAGGCAAAGCAGGAAATATTTGATGACCTACTAATGAATACTGTAAACCATGTTCTTCCCAGGACATCATTTTTTCTCTATTCTGTAAGCCAGACAGATCGACTCATCATATGAGGAACAAATATATGAGTTATATCTGGTTCAGTGAAATTTAAAGTTCAGAACCCTTGGTACAAGATCGTACTTTCTGCTACAGGAAATGGTGTCTAGTAGAGTTTCAAGTCCTGATTTGGCTTCTCTCAATTTGAAAATTTATAGCAGAAGAAGACAATTATCTACCCCACACCGACAGTCACTGCTGATCACTTCTGAACATAGAGCCAGGAAGAGTCCATGAGAACCATCAGATGTGGCACAAGCACCACCCCCTTTCCTCCCAAATGAAGACTCTGTTCTCCAGAAAGTTTCTACTGCCTTCCTCCTGCTTATATAAAAGTAGAGATCCATGTGTTATTTTATATCTCAAGCGGTTGCCTCTTTTATTCTAGTCTCTTGTAGACTTAACTAGCTCCTTATTGTTTGATTCAGGAAGCTCCATTTGCCAATCATCACACCTATAGTCTGCAGGAAGGAAGGGAGAGAGGAAAGGTAGGAAGCCTTTCCCATTTGTTAGGGAGATAGCCCAAATGACTGGACTGCAGACTTTGCATGGGTGAGTCCCTGGTTCCATCCCAACACCATAAACATTTCCCATTTGCCCTTTTTTTTTTGAACTTTAAGTATTATGCTCATCCTTCTGAACTTAATTGCTGCTAGTGTGAGAATATATTATTCTCTTTCCCTAAGACATTTTGTTTAAAGTAAAAGACTTTCTGGACATTGCAATCTTCATAGGGAGGCTGAGATATTTCTCTGAGGTAATTTGATCCATTCCCATGTTTCAAAATTTGGATGAGAGCAACTCTTAATCTAACCCCCCCATGCAATTTGAGTTTCAGTCATCCCTTTTATACAAAGAACTCATAAGTATTTTTGTTACTGTTTGGATTTAAGACTTACTTGTCTTTTTCCAGCCTACACACCCTTAAATTTGAATATATCTTTCTTTGCCTTTTCATTCTTGCCTGCAAATCATTTCATTGTTTTGTGAGCTCACCTATTTCTTAGTAACACCTTGGAAGCACAGCCAGCAGAAAACAACACTGACTACCAACATTTTAAATTTTCTTTTCTTCCCTGGAGGCTACAAGTTCATAAGTATCTGAGCTATATTTTCTTGTTGGCATTGAGTGTTTTACTTAGTATTTTCCCACAGCACAATATGAATCTCCTTTTCATTTCTTTCTTTGGAGGGAGTGGGTTTGGACCACACCCAGCAGTGCTCAGGGTTTACTCCTGATTCCCTGCTCATGGGTCATTCTTGGGAGGATTGGGATTGGGGGACTCTATGGGATGCCAGGGATCAAATCTGCATGAAAAAGGAGCGCTCTACCTGCTGTATTATCACTCTGGCCCTCCTTCTCATTTTCTAATGCACTGTCTTTTACCTGGGCTATTTTAGAAGTTTTGTCCTATGAGCAGCATATTCTTTGAAAATCTTCAGTGCTCTATAGGATGGGCAACATTATGCTGCAGTAGAAGCAACCGAGCTCCAATTTTAAAAATAAAGCCTATTTATTGTACACAATACTAATGAAATGTAAGTTGGCAAGTGGTTTGACTCATTGTAGGTACACTGAGAGCTTGACTGACAGAAAAATCCCCCAACGCTTTCAGGATCATTTCAGCAGAAAGAACAGAGTCTAGAAAACATTGGCTCATCAAGTTTCCACACCGAAGAGTTAAATATCTTTGGCATGTTTCTTTGATCCAAACAAGTGGTGTGATGATAAGGGAGAAAAATAGATTACAGTATTCAATTCGTAACACTAAAAAACATACTAGTAATTGCCATACTGTCTTTTCCTAATTCATTCATTTTTAATAAAAGTCAAACTTTCCACTGATATTCACACACTATTATCTTTAGCCCTATACCTTACTGAATGATACTCAGCTCATTTGCGGGGAGTAAGTTAAATGTCATCACGGGATTGATAGTAAGGGAGTACTATAATTCAAAAACCGACAAGAGAAAGTGTTGTTAAAGATCCAAGTGCCAATTCCTGAAAAGAGATAATTATTTAACAGAGTAATTATTTTCAATTACAAAGACACAAGATTTTTCTGTTTACTTTATAAATGGGTAATTAATGACCTTAATATTATAAACATTAAACTTGCACACACATAGAAACATGCACATGTGTACATATAAGTGTGTATGTATATAAATATTTGCCAAACATTGACTTTGATTGTAGTTGTGGTAACTTGGCTATAATAGTGCTGATATTTATGGGATAATTTGTGCATAGTGACTGCCCATTTACCACAGTTGTCCTTATACGCTTACTCTTTCTTCTCTACCCTTCAACCTCTCTCCCCCACTGCTTAGTAACAGTTATTTAGCCAAATTTCAAGTATTTGTTATAGTTGGATGTCATTGAATGCTTACTTTGTTCCTTTATATACCGCATAAGAGTGAGATCGTTGTGTATTTGCTCTTTTCCCTTTGACTTATTTGTTAAACATAATCTCCTCTAATTCCATCCATGTCGTAACAAAAGGCAAGATTTCATCTTTTCTCATAACTGAATAGTGTTATGTATGTATGACAATTTTTTCTTTATCACTGACAGATTGTTTCCATAGTTTGGCTGTTGTAAGTAGTACTGCAATGAATATAGGTGTGCATTTATTTTCAAATTAATGGTTTTGTGTGGGTTTGGCTCCTCTTTTCATACTTTTGAAAAATGAGGTTATTAGTACTTCTGTTGAAACTTTTTTTTTAAAAAAATTAATTGAATCACCATGAGAAAAGGTACAAAGCTTTCAGGCTTAAGTCTCAGTCATACAATGATCAAACACCCATCCCTTCACCAGTGCACGTGTTCCACCACCAAGAACCCCAGTATACCTCCCATCCCACCCCCCCACCTGTGTAGCTGATGATTTTCACTTTAATCTCCCTTTACTTTGATTAGATTCAATATTTCAACAGAAAAATCACTATGATTATTTGGAATTTCCCCCAAACAATCAGACCTGCTGAAAAGGCATCATTTGATAATATGTTTTCCATTGCTGAGAATGAAGAGAGTATGAGGTCGCATAGTTTTTAGTAATTAAGTCCAGAGAAATTTCTGCCAAAAGTTGCATCACTGCAAGCTTGCACCTCTCTTTAGTGGGGTCAACAATGTGGTGGTCACCACGCAGCCGGCGAAAGGAAAGGCCGAGAGAGAAAAACCTTTCCCCTCGCGGGACAGCCATGGGGCCATAGCTTAGTTCACTGTCTAGAGGCATTTCTGCAAGGAGCCACTGGGTTCTGAAAGTAGTTAGTGGGCCTCTTGGATCATGGTCACTCAGGAACAGAGGTGCCATTCGTGTGTGGCCTCTCGGGTCTCATCTAGGTGGAAGGCGGTGCTGGTACCACCCCCCCCCCTTTAAAAATATATATTTTTAGTATCTTAGTCGCACCTGGGTACATTTGGGGGTTGCTCCAAGTCAGTGCTCAGGGTATCCACATAGTTTTGGGGATCAAATCTGGGCCTGCTGGATGCAAAGCAAGTACTCAGCCCTTTGAGCTATCTCCCTATCACTGATGAACTTTTTAAATGAGTTGTAAATCTTGTATATTAGCCCTTTGTCAGATGTATAGTGTGCAAATACTCTCTCCCATTTGGTAAAATGCCCTCTTTTAGCTTTATTTTCTTCCACAATGCAAACACTTAAATTTTATGTAGTCCCGTTTATTTATTTTTGCTTTATCGTTACCAGTATAGTTGAATCATTGGCACCTCTGAAGACAGTATCACAGAGATTTCTGCCTGTGCTTTCCTTAATGAGTTTTATAGATTTGCATCTAATGTTTAGGCATTTTATTCACTTTGAATTAAACTTTGTATATGACATAAAATAGGGATTCAATTTCATTTCTTCCCCTATGTGTCTATATACTTTTCTCAGCACCATTTGTTGAAGAGAACTTCCTTCACTTATTATACCTAGCTCCTTTGTTACTAACTATCCATCTATCTCTGAGTTTACTCTCATTCAATTCCATTGGTCGGAAAGTCTGCTTTTATCCCAGTATTATATGGTAAAACATTTAATGAGAAGCCTTAATTGGAATAATGTCGTTGATAGAGGTGGATTCAGAATTCAGAATTTTTAATGTTTACTGCTATAACAAAGAAATTAAAAATAATTTGAGAAAAGTAGATATTGATATATGTAACAGTATAACAAATGAAAAATGCTGCAATAATGACGCTAAGAAAAGGTCTCAATTATTTCTCAGTCCACTCTTCATTGTTCACTCGGAAGGAACAAATGATTTCTCGGGACCACAAACATTTAGTACTAACAAGCACTATAAAATTTTATGATCAAATTTGTGAAAATATATGTTACTGGGAATTATACTATTTTAGTTATGCCAGACTTCACTTCTAGGAACTTTGTTTACTGGGCGGATTTTTAAAATAATAATAAGTAGCCAGTCTTTGGATCATTAACCCACTGTTATACACACTCATAGATAGATGGTAGACAGTATATATTATATATGAATTTATAATATAATTTATATCTATAAAAGGCTATCTTGTTTTAGGATCTAAGAGCACAGGCTCTGAAATAAAATCACCAAAATTAGTTTTTGATGTCACTATGTCTCAGCTGGGTATTATGTATTTTATGCAACAATTTCCTTCTATAAATTTAGCATCATAATCATCCTTCATTTATTTTGTCTGAGGAGAAAATGGGTCCAATAAAATAAAACACTAGAACAGTAAATATGGAATAACAATTACTCAATATATGTTAACTAATATCAGTACTTTTATATAAATATTACAGGCAGCTTGTCCAACTCTCACTTTAAACATTGCTTTAAATGACAAATGTCTTTATCAAAGTCAGTGCAAAAGCAATGGAAATCCTTCTTCTCCATTGCTCACTTGATAAGGTCGATGAGTACTCAAACGGGTTAGTATGTGCAAATATCAGTCATGAATGTGTTGCTTATTTCATCATTGCTCACGTGGGCATGTGAAGCTTACCTGCTTGCTGAATGGCAGTGTTCAGTGGATTCTGCTAAAAGAAGAAATACAATAGAAATGTTGCTGACTACTCTGCCATACGTACCAGTCCCTAGGTAGAAAAGACAAACAGACAAAAAAGGGCAAAACAACTGCGTAGCCACTTACCCACTTAAGAATCCAAATGCTCAAAGTGTGATGAAAGGTTTTCAATAGTCAAAGGATGACTGTTGAGTGATAGACCACATGTAAAGCATGTATGAGGCTCAGTGTTTGATTCCAGGTATAGAGGGTCCCTAAGGAACACTAGGAGCACCTTAAGTCCCTTAGCATCACCAAGATGTTACCCTATAGCAATAACAACAAAAAGGTACTTTACAATAGTTATCATATGGGAAATGAATCACGAATCACAAAATCCCATTAATCACCGATTTCTCGGGCAGGCTCAGCAACATCTCATTTCGTCCTTTCCCTGAGATCTTAGAAGTCTATCTCGACTCGGCCCTCCTAACGTTTCACTGGGGGTTCTTCATGGTCAGGGGAATGAGATACAGCTTGTTACTGGATTTTGCATATGAATACACCATGGGAAGCTTGCAAGGCTGTCCCATGTGGGCAGGAAACTCTCAGAAGATTGCCAGTTTCTCCCAGAGGGAGAAGTAGGCCAAAGATATCGTGCGGCCGCTTGCGGCCGCACGCTTCTGAGAGCTTGCTTTTAAGTCTCTCTCTGAATGTTGGCCGTTGATGGGATTACACACACCTGGGTTCCTCTGCCAGTACCTTCATGCATGAGGCCTGTCCGAACGTGTGGAGAGGGGCCTCGAGCATGGCTGTAGCTAGGTTCCGGTGGTCTTTGGCCGCCGGGAGCTCTGCTCGGGGTGGGGAGGGAAGCTGGAGCCCATCCCCTCTGAGGGTCCCCGGGGAAGACAACCAGGCATGTGGGCAAGAGACTCTCTTTTCATGGGAAGTGAAATGAAACAATAATGAGATATTACCCCATACCTTTTGTGATGGACTGAAGTGATAGCACAGCGGGTAGGGCATTTGCCTTGCTGACCTGGGTTTGATTCCTCCGTCCCTCTCTGAGAGCCCGGCAAGCTACTGAAGAGTATCCCACCCGCATGGCAAAGCCTGGCAAGCTACCCACGGCGTATTTGATATGCTATGAACAGTAACAACAAGTCTCCAAATGGAGACGTTACTGGTGCCCACTTGAGCAAATCGATGAACAAGGGACGACAGTGCTACGGTGCAGTGCTACCTCTTGTGATCTCTGTTATAAAAGAATGAAATAACATGAAAATTGTCAACAAGATTGTAAATAAATGGGAACACAATGTTAATATAAAATATTACCACGGTGAGTTAGAACAATATGGAAGTTCCAAGAAAAAAAATTAAAAAATAGAACTATCTTATCCAGTAATTATACTTATAATATTTTGTCTAAAATAATTAAAATGTGAATCTTGAAGAGATATGTCCCTGAAAAGTATAGTTTTACTCTTGAAAACTAGGAAATGTATGCTTAACTATATGTCAGAAGGATGAGAATTTTTTTAAGATTTTGAGGTATAACAATTTTAAATATTTACATAATTTGTAGTATATCCCATGAATATGTGTTTAAAATGTCACTTAAACAATCTTTAACTTATTAGTGAAATCATGCATTTCTATATTGCATGGGTTTCTTCACAGCTGTTCAGTTGTTATAGTGTTTCTTCTTTTATCTTCTGCTGAAGATATAGAGATTTTATAGAGATTGACGCTTAACTCCAGGACTCCAGGTTAAGAAACAGAATGAAATAGATGAATGCAAGTCAACCCAGATTTGATGCCCAGGACTATATATAGTCCCCTGAGTGATCACTGAACGCAAAGCCAGTCTGACCCCAAAATCAAAATCTAACAAATACTTATGTGTACGTGAATAAATTAACTGAATAAAGTTGGATTCTAAATTATATTTCATAAAGATTTGAATTGTTGGAAATTTGTATCTGTACTGGGAAATTAGAATATATATGAAATATTATGGAAATAAACTCTTGTTTTCCTCTACGCTGGGGGTCTAATAGCTTTACAGTTATTTTTTTCAATCTATGAGTGTAAAAAGTACTCACATGGAGAATAAAACCTAATTGGATAAATCTTCAGGAAGAGGTTGTTTACAGTTTCTATAATTTAGCTCTAAATTAAGATACTTAGAGCTAGAGTTGTATTCATCTATTGGTAGGATTTCTCACCATTTCACTTTATCAAGGCAAGAGGTATTTATTATCTAATGTGTGTCTGTAATCAAATACAAGGGCAGAAATAGACTTTTCTATTTTACTCATATTTTGAACTTCCTAGTTTTGTTTTGTTGGGGGGGGCACACCCAAAGGCTGCTGTGCCTCTCTGTCGGTCTCCTGGGGCCTTGCCTCCGGTGAGGTGGGATTCTGTTCTGCTGGGGATCCTGGACACAGACAGAGCACTTGAGCTCTCTCTCTAGGGCCCATGGACTCCTTTACTTGGAGGCTTAACTAAAAACGAATCATCTCCTCTGTGATCAGCAAAGGTGAATAAAGACGCTATTTTTTCTTAAGGTCAAGGATCAGGTCTAGCTCATCAGAGTTTAGTCATCTGTCCCCTGCTCCCTGAGGGTAGGTTCTGGCGGATACAGTTGTGACACATGGAGCTTGGTGCAATAGAAAAATTACATGAAGGTAGAGAAGTATTTGTGTTTAGACTATTCCATTGCATCTTCTTCTGGTGCTTGCAGAGTGGGGCATAGTTGGGCAAAGATCACAGGGGTTTTGTCGCCCATAGCAGTTTATTTTACGACTGACTTAAAACCTTGGCAGGCTGTGCCCATAGTTGCTGGTTTTCTTCCACAGAAGATCAGATAAATAATTCTTTTTTCAGCTTAAAAGGCCTTATACACAACAGTGCTAATTGAAGCAGGCCACCTGATGAAAGATAAGCTTCAAACAATTTATACCTAAATATAAGCATTTATGAGATTTAAAATTCTCTAGTATAATCGATAGAAATAATTTTATTCTTTATCTGTCATCGAATACACGAATTTGTTCACTTCATCTTTTTAAATCTCTCAATGCAATTCTGCATATATCTACTAAATATTGAAGAGTAGGATTTCATATTCTGTCTTTCATCTATGATCAGAAAAGGTGAATAAAGAAGCCTTATTTCTTAGAGTCAAGGATCAGGCCTGGAAATCAAGTTGTTTTTTTAAAAAAATAGAATTAGGAAGTTACAGGCAAAAACTGACTGGTGGTAGAACACATTCCTGCATGCAAGGCTCTGGGTTCCTTCCCCACACTGTATGCCGACCCCCTGCAATACTATTGGATGTGGCCCCCACAAAAATAGGGGGAAAACCCCACTAGACTATATTAAATTGATATTTTTATTTTGTATAGTAAAGTGACCAACTTGCTTTTACTTTTAAATCATTGTGTTATTGATATTATAGAATTTTCCAAATGCAGTTAAATGCAAAATATATAGAGAGAGTCAGAGGCAAGCACTATGGGTACGGTGCTTGCCTTCCATACAGCAGACCCTGGTTCAATCCCAGTACCCCACATGGTCCAAGCAGGAGTGATCCCTGAGCACAGAGCTCCACTGGGCATGGTTCCCAAATACATATATGTGTACACACATATATTACGTATGTAATATATATGTTATATATAATATATAATTATATTAATTAAAGGGGAAAGAATTATTTTTAGAAGCAATAGTTTTGGGACTACATCCAGCAATACTCAAGCTTGGGGGCTACTCCCTCCTCCCAACTCCCAGCTCAGTGCTTGTGAGTCACTCCCAATGGTACTCGGGGTACCCCATGATGCCAGGAATGGAACTCAGGGGCTCCTGAATGTACATGTTCTGCATACTGAAGGACCAGATTCCATCTCTAGCACTACATGGTCTCCCAGGGACCCCTGAGTACCTCTAGGTATGGTTTTGAAAGCAAAACAGAGCACAGTTTATATAAATATAGGAAATATAGGAAAAAATTGGCAGAAAGTGGGTGTTGTTGGGGAAATAATCAACATGTTCAAGGGCTTTCCTCTGTGTGTGCTACAGGGTCACTCCTAATGGGACTCAGGACCATATGTGGTGGCAGGATTCGAACTCGAGCTGCTGGGACCATGCTAGGTGCATGTTGCACTCTCTGGGGTCCACAGACCTTAGTTTTAGAATTGACACACAGTTGGGACACAATAAAATAGCAATAGAGGGCCAAGGGCAACATAATAGATCCACACAAATGAGACAGATGGGGGGGAAAGAGAGGGACTTTGGGGCACTTGAGGAAGGAAGGTGGGTACACTGGTGATAGATACAGTGTTGGAAATATGTGCATGAGAAGCCATCATAAACAGTATTGTAAATCACCAAATTTCAGGCAATAACAAAAATAAAAGAATATTGTAATATAGAAAAAAAGAGTTAACTCACAGTTGGCAAATTGTTTTCACACTCAGTGTCTCTTTTATTTTTACCCTCACAAACTGTCAATTAGATGATTTGGACAGGTAAAATTATCACCGTTTTTACCATCAGCTCAGGTGCAAAATGTTTAAGTGACTTACTCCAAGGTCACTGAGCAATCAGGTGACAAAGCACCAACTTCTTTTCTAATATAAATCTTGTATAGAGCAGCCAAGACAAAGAAGTTGATGTTTAGAAATGTTTTATTATCACAACATGTTACCTTAATCTTTAAAGAATTGGTAATCCATATTTCCCCTAACATATGAGAACTATACAATTGTTCTATTTTACTGAACTATACAATTGTTCAGTTTACTGAAAATATTTCATAAGTGATAACTAAGACTTTATGTGGAGTCAAACTGTTCTGTTGCACTTATGCTTGGAATATGAACAGCTGTTTGAACGCACACATGAAAAATTTCAATCTGCCTATAAGGGAGCATTCTGGTGATTCTAAGGATAAGAGAATTAAGTCAATTTACCTTTGCAAAGGAAAACTGTTCTGGGGATTATTTAAAGTGGTTGAATTAGTAGCTTTAGCCCCACAAGCTGTCAACAATAAAGAGATTAAGACTTCATTTGCAAGCTTTACCTTGAATGTAAAATGACAATAATTGACATTTAAAACCTGTATGGTATAGGACTCCACATGACACAAGCAGAAACTTCTAGTGCCTGTACATATCAGCTTCACTTGTCTCTTACCAAAGCTGAACTATCTGAACTCTTTTTTTTGTGTGGTTGCCTCTAAAATATTATCTATGAGAACAGGGAAACGTTGCTTGAGATAATGCTATAGGAGATCAAATTAAGGACATAGAATGCATATTACTTTTGACTTCTGGTCCACCTTCAAAAATGAGAGCTAGCATTTCCAAAAGTGTAACATTCTATGAATTTGCATAATTTGCTTTTCAGTGCAAAGTAACAGGTCCTGACCCAGATTATCTCAAAGTGAATTTTCATCGGGCCAATAAAAAATTGAGCAGATGGATGTCATTTTTCAATATTAGACTTTCTTTGACAATAATCATTCTTGATGTTCTAAGATAATAAGAATCAAGAAGATGAATTCTTCAAGCAAAGCATTTCCTCACATAAATATGTTTATAGTTTACGTAGAAGCAGAGGAATGGTTGGCAAAAAGGAAAATCCTTCCTAATTTCATGAAAGGAGAAAGGAGTTTCAGTTTAAATACATACATATTTTCACACACATACAATTGCTTAAAGTTTAAGAATATCACATATTCTTCTTTGCTATGTATATTAGAGCATCTTTCATATTTTTTATTTTTATTTATTTTTTTTTGCTTTTTGGGTCACACCCAGCGATGCTCAGGGGTTACTCCTGGCTTTGCACTCAGGAATTACTCCTGGCAGTGGTTGGGGGACCATATGGGATGCCGGGGATTGAACCCGGGTCGGCCGCATGCAAGGCAAACGCCCTACCTGCTGTGCTATCGCTCCGGCCCCTCCCATATTTTTTAAACCAGTTATTGAAGTACCGGGATTTATAATATTGTTATATTTTTTTCATGCATACATCATTCCAACACCAAACCCATGAGCAGAGTCCTTCTCAGCCACCCTCCCTCCCATAAAAGCTCAATTCTATACTCACAATCTCCAGTATCTTTCATTTTTATGCTGTGCAAATGCTTGGATAATTTCCACAAACATTCCCAGTTTCTACATATTGTATTTTTGAAGGCATAAAAAAGATAATCATATTTTATAAAGAACAATCTGTCTCTTCAATTAATACCTCATGCTAAGTTTGAAATTTACATCCTACACACCAGTTTGGTTACAAAATAATTAATTTGATTCAGATGTTTAATTAAGCATGACAAGAAGGCTTTGGTTTAAAGTTAAGAGGGGGAAAAAATGAAAGAGTTGCCTTGGAAAAGCCTGGAGCATATTTTGCAGAGCATCTTGGAACAAACAGTTTTAACTAAAGACTTAGCTGATTCCTTTGATGGCTTCATTAGCAAGTCAAGTCTTCAGACCCAGGAGACCTATGACAGAGAATATTCTAGTAGTTAGATGTAGGACACATAGATTTTGGATTTTTTTGATCAAGTTGTAATAAATATCTTTAATTAAGCAGGTTTTTCCTGGGGAATTTTTAAAGGAAAGGGGGAAAATACGCCTTGTTATTTATTTTTGAATCATTACTTCCTCATTCTGTATTAACTGGATCTGCTATTCACAGATACTATCAAGACTTCATAAATAGTCACTATGTACATTGTGCACATACTTTCTTCCTGTTCTATTTTGTTGCACAAACTCGTTCAAAAATATAATTAAAGCCAATTCTTTTGTTTTCTAAAGCCAAGTGTTAATCCTCTTCATTAAACTTATATTTTGTTTGTACTCAAAACCCAAACCACAACGTTGAACTTCTCATAGCAATTTATTTGATTGCCATTTTGGTGATAAGTTTTCATCTATCTTCATGTACAACAGGGAGAAATTGAGGAATATTCATAGAAATGGCACAAAAGAAAACATAATTTTTTTAAAGTACAGTTATGGGGCTGGAGCGATAGCACAGTGGGTGGGGTGTTTGCCTTGCATGCGGCCAACCTGGGTTTGATTCCTCCGGCCCTCTCTGAAAGCTTGGCAAGCTACTGAGAATATCTAGCCCACAGGGCAGAGCCTGGCAAGCTACCTGTGGTGTATTTGATATGCC
Organism: Sorex araneus; assembly: GCF_027595985.1. Taxonomy (NCBI): domain Eukaryota; kingdom Metazoa; phylum Chordata; class Mammalia; order Eulipotyphla; family Soricidae; genus Sorex; species Sorex araneus. Next base: position 27,722,788 of record NC_073313.1, on the reverse strand, counting down.
AAAAACAGTAACAACTCTCACAGTGGAGACGTTACTGGTGCCCGCTTGAGCAAATCGATGAGCAACAGGATGACAATGACAATGACAGTTGAGGGCTAGAGTGGTAGCAGAGGAGGTAGGGTACTTGCCTTGCACCTGGCCTGAAAGAGGAAGCCTCAGTTTCCCCTTGTCAGCTGTCCCCAATTGAGCAGTCCCATTTGTGTCTATCCCCATCATACTTTTTTGATTCGTGTGAATTCCTGGCTCTTTTGATAAACAGGAAGTTAGCAATTCACTGTATCACTGTCATCCTATTGTTCATTGATTTGATTGAGTGGGTGCCAGTCATCCCTGTCGAGTGCTAGTGTAGCCCAGTGGCGTATAAGGGGCTCTTTCAGGATCAGGGGAATGAGGACCAAAGTCAACAATTGTCCAACATAAAATTCTGCCTCAGAGTTGGGAGGCTAAGATAATGGGCATATGACCAGACAATCATCTGTTTGATCTCTGCATTCTCTGTAGCACTCTTGTCAATTGATCATCATCATCATCATAATAATAATCATCCCGTCGATAGTCAAATTTCTCGAGCGGTCTCAGTAACATCTCCATTTGTCCTAGCCCCGAGATTTTAGAAGCCTCTCTCCACTCGTCCTTCCCCACGATGCTGCATTGGAGGCGCTTTCAGGGTTAGGGGAATGAGACCCAGCTTGTTACTGGTTTTGGCATATTAATACACCATGGGGACCTTGCGAGGCTCTCCCATGTGGGCAGGAAACTCCCGGTAGTTTGGCAGGTTCTCCCAGAGGGAGAAGTAGGCTATAAGATATCAAATGATAAGAAATGCAAAGCTCAATTTTCATTTTCAAGAATCTATACACACCAGAAAAAAACATCCTTATCTTTAATGTCCTGCATTCCCTGTAACACAAAGAATTTTTCTTAAAAACCCCACAAAATGAGCCATACTTAGTCTTTTACTATATTCCTCCCCATCTGGGGAATTCCTTTCCCTTTCTCTTCTACTTTCCAATATACTTTTCTACTTTCCAACTCTGAGTCTGAGCATTTTTATTTCTCAATATTTTCTTTCTTTAAAATATAGAAATACCTGGGAACACGTGGACTCACACAGAAACTTCCAACAGACTCCTGCATCAGACAGAACCGGGCTTGATCCCTAGAGCTGCATATGTGCCCCCAAGCCCCACAAGGAGTGATCTCTGAGTTCAGAGCCAGGAGTAATCCCTGAGCACTGCCAGGTGTGACCCCCCAAACAAAACTATAACAGTGAAATACAATACTCATTAGACAACCCATTTCATTTTGCAATTTTCATTTGCAAGAATATTTTATGTAGAATTACACTCTGTGAAAAAGTTAGGAGTGTCAAAATGACTGACAAATGTTCTCGTATCCCAGATTTGCAGTAATATCTATGCTCAGACTTGAAAGATTTTTTTTTAAACAGGGAGTAGGTTTATACAAATGCTTACAAATTAATCATGGGTATCAAGTCAAAGACGAAATGTCATTCAAAATGTTCAACTAAGGGAAGGGAACAGGTTATCAGAGGAGAGTTAAAGGTCAGGATATGGTGTCAAAATAAAAGAGCTAGGGTAGTTTCTTCTATTGCTTGACTCTATCCACCCTGGGCCTCTAAATGCCAGTTAAAAAACACTATGGCAAATGAGAGCATGTCACATTTATCCTCCAATCCCTTTGCCCTTTTTTTTTTCCTTACTTTTTGGGTCACCTCCAGCAATGCTCAGGGGTTACTCCTGGCTCTAAAATCAGGAATTACTCCTTGGGGTTTCCAGGGGACCATATGGGATGCTGGAGATGGAACCCGAGTCAACCACGTGTAAGGCAAATGCCCTACTCATTGTACTATTGCTCCAGCTCCTGTACTCCAATCACTGTATTCCTGTCATCCTGATGCTCATTAATTTGCTTGAGTGGGCACCAGTAACATCTCCATTGTGAGACTTGTTGTTACTGTTTTTGGCATATTGAATATGCCATGGGTAGCTTGCCAGGCTTTGCCGTGTGGGTGGGATACTCTTGGTAACCTGCAGGGCTCTCTGAGAGGGACGGAGGAATCAAACCCAGGTCGGCCGAACTTAAGGCAAACGCCCTACTCGCTGTGCTGTCGCTCCAGCCCTGTACTATCCTCCAATACCTGATACAAAATAATGCATAAACCATCATTCTGCTGAAACAGTTATTCCTGATAGAATAGTGGATTTATGGCCTCCATCTCCTATCACCAAGGATGTTTAGAGAATTTGAACCTAGTCCTGCACCACTAATTCAAGGACTCTATTCAAGGACATGTAAGGACATGTTAGACCCAAGAAAGTCCTCTAGAGCTTTATGAATCAGACCAAACATCTATGTCTTATTGTCCAGGTGGTACATCAAGTGATAGATAACTAGCATTGTCAAGATATAGCTGCACAATAGAATGAGTACTTTTTTGCCCTGAAGGAGCCACATGACTGGCAAGGTACAAATGCTGAAGAGCTCTCAGAGACACAAGTTTCTTCATCTGAAGTAGTCTGTCAAAGCCCAGTCTCATCTCTACGATCACATACCGTCTAAGGCTAAAGTGACAGGAACCCGGAAGTTGTGTTTCTGAGTGGCAAGTTCCCCATACCGTTCCTGTGCATGTTGTGTTGATACTGGTCCAACAGCTCTTCAGACAAAATGTACCTGATACCGGGTAGTGTTTGCTATCTTAAGATTTTGATTGCCAGTGGAAACTTCCGTCATCCCCCTCTGCTTGATCACACAGTATATGCTGTGCACGTTGATTTCATTGTGCCACTACTTCACGATCAGAATACACTTTGTGGGTTCATGTTAGAATCTTATCCTAGTCTTCTATTCTTTTGCAGATGGGGGATAGGGTTGGGTCACACTCAGGGTGCTCAGAGGCCATTTCTGGTTCAGTACTGGGGGTAGCATCCTGTGGTGCCCAGGGGACCATTCAGTGCCAGAAATCCAACCCAAACCTCCAGCATGCCAAGTTTGTGCTGCAGCCCTTTAAAATATCTCCCTGGCCCCCATTTATTTATTTAAGACAAGAAATTTGATTGAGGGCTGGAGAGGTAGTACAAGGTTTAAAGTGTGCCTTGCCTTGCTTGTGGCTGATTCAGGTTCTGTCCCCCGCCTGGCTTGGGATTAATTCTCCTGAGCATAACATGTAGAACAGGAGCAACCCTCATGCACCGAGCCAGGAGTGCCCCTTGAAAGGAAGGAAGGAAGAAATATAGGAAGGGACATTTCATTAAAAGACAGAGAAAAGTAAATTTGCTAAAGAGAACATGGACTTCTCCCGACTCTTTGTCTCCTGAGAAAATCAGTTGACTTCTTGTAGCTTCCATTTATTTCTTTTCTTTTTCTTTATCTTTTTGGTTTCTGGACCACACTAGCTGTGCTCAGGGCTGACTCCTGGCTCTGTCCTCCAGGATCACTCCTGGCGGTACTCCAGTTTGCCGGGAATCAAACTCAGGTCTGCCACGTGCAAGGCAAGCACCTTTACCTACTCCAGCCCCTCAGTTTCTTCTTACTAGCATACTAGGTCTTACCTGTCTCATAATATTACTTAAATATAAGATTGTTTTGAATGTGTAGATAGATGAGAGTAGGAACAACCTGGAAAATAGACATATGAAATTAGATGTTGCAAAGCTTAAAAATAACTGCCATCAATCATTGTATATGATGATACCTGAGCATATACTATGTCTTATATTTCCATACATTATAGCAGACTAAACCATCAGTGTAATCACTGTATTTAATTCCCACAGGAAAATCAGAAACTTTATATATTTTATTTTGTTTTCTGATAATCTTTATTAAATAAAATTGCTAATTTACATTTATCAAATCTATCAAATGCTATACTTAATCTTTAAAGCAAGTCTATAAGTTACTATTATTATTCAAAGAAAAATATATTTAGAAGAATTATTAGCATTATTGGTGAACTGTTGGAATTTAGGATTGTATGATTCTCAAGTCTATAATCTTTCAATTAGTAATGCCTCCTCTTATGGATTCAGTGATTAGAATTTGTAAGTAATATATATTTATTGAATGGCATACAGATTACTCTTTTTTAAAAAAAATTATTAGTGAGATACAGTTACAAACTTATGAAGTTTTGTGTTCGCATTTCAGTCATACAATGATCGTTTACCCATCCCTCCACCAGTGCCCATTATCCTCCACCAATGTTCCCAGTTTTCCTTCCACCACCCCTACCCCATCCTCCACCACACCACCCTGCCTCTGCGGCAGGACATTCCCTTTTGTTCTCTCCCCTTTTGGGTGTTGTAGTTTGCAATACAGGTATTGAGTGGCCTTCATATTCGGTCAATAGTCTACTTTCGGCACGCATCTTTCAACCCAAATGGGTTCTCCCAACATCCTCTACTTGGTGTATCCTTCTCTATTTCAGCTTCCTTTCCCCCCAGCATGAGAGGCCAGTTTCCAAGCTGTGGGGAAGACCTCCTGGTTCTTTCTTATCTCTACTACTCTTGGGTGTTAGTCTCCCATTCTGTTACCTTATATTTCACAGATGAGTGCAAATTTCTATGTCTGTCTCTATCTTTCTGACTCATTTCACTTAACATGATTTTTCCATGTTGATCCACTTATATGCAAATTTCATGACTTTATCATTTCTAACAGCTGCATAGTATTCCATTGTGTAGATATACCAAATTTTCTTTAACCGGTCATCTGTTTTGGGGCATTCCAGTTTTTTCCAGATTTTGGCTATTGTAAACAGGGCTGCAATGAACATACAAATTCAGATGTCATTCCTACTATACCTTTATGCCTCTCTGGGTATACTCCCAGGAGTGGTATTGCTGGGTCAAATGGGAGCTCAATTTCTAATTTTTTGAGAATCATCCATACTATTTTCCAAAAGGGCTGAACCAGTCAGCATTCCCACCAGCAGTGAAGGAGAGTCCCTTTCTCCCCACATCTGCACCGACACAGGTTGCTTTTATTCTTTTGGATGTGGGCCAGTCTCGGTGGTGTGAAATAATATCTCATTGTTGTTTTAATCTGCATCTCCCTGATGACTAGTGATGTAGAGCATTTTCTCATGTATCTTGTAGCCATTCAGATTTCTTCTTTGAGAAAATTTCTGTTCATTTCCACCCCCCATTTTCTGATGGGTTGGATGTTTTCTTCTTGTAGAGTTTACAGATTACTCTTATAGCTTCCTCCCTTGGAGTAATATTTTCTTTTCACCAGTGGATAAGACATTCCAACCATCTTGTATTAATATTATATTGAGAATTTAACAACACCTGGAATCACTAAAATTAGAATAAATTTAAAAACGTGATTAGGTGGAAAATGGAAAAAAAAACATTTCAATGTTAAAAGGTATTTTTTAATGCTTCCTTTAGCTAGAGACAGAACTTTTATTGTACTGAATTTTATAAAGAAAACTGCTACATCATTAACCATAATCTTTTGAAAGGTACAACATTTAGAATAAAGTAAGATAGCAGACAATTATGTTAGAGAAGAGTGTAGATAATAGAAAATATAACTTCTTTGACCGCATGATTTAATTGAGCTAAGGATGAATGTTTAAAAGAAAAGAACACCTAGCCAGATATGTGGCTCAGTGGTAGAACATGTGTCTTATATGTATGTTATGAGAGGTCCTGAGTATGATCCTTAGCACTGGACCAGAGGGCATGAGGGCAACTTAATAGACAAAAGAAAGAAGTATTAGTTGTTTAAGATTGAACTGGAGTCCTGACGAAATGGTTTACAGAGCTGAAGAGTGTGCTTTGGGGACTGCATGGGCCCCTCCAATATTGCCATGGGAGACCAGATCACCACATCAGGAGCAGTCCCCAGGTACTCCTAGGTATGTCCCAATACCACGAAAATAAACTGAAGAACTAATGATTGAATTATGTCCTCCAAAAAGAGAATTTTAAGCGCTAACTCCAGTAATCTTTGAATGTGACCTTATTCAGAAATAGGCTCTTTGCAGACGTAATCAATTTGAGGTCACTGAGTCTTAGCAAATATTGATCTAGCAACACAGGAATAGGAGGAAAATAGACAGGGTGATATCAGAAAGAAGGGTCCCAGAGGACAATTCTGAGAAGGAACCCAAGATATGCACCCAATGTAAACAAAAAAGGTAATCTCTCAAAAGCCCTGTGATTTCCCAGGCCCTGTTTTAAGCCCTGTGCAGAGTGTTCAGCCATTCCCACCTAGTAAAAAAAAAAAAGAAAAAGAAAAAGAAAGTTTTTCTATATTTTCCTAGGCTTCATAGTTAACAATACCCTCCTTTCCTCAAGCAGTTTCTACTGAATTAGGCCCTCTTGTCTCTAGTCCTCTACTTTCAATCTTGACTGTGTTCATTACAGCAATATGATTAGTATACTTTTAGGGAGAAAGCCATTTCAGAGAATCACTGATAGGAGAATGCCACCTGAAAGCATAAACGCATGAGAAAAGAGGAGAGTTAGAATCACTAGGCAAAGAACACCTTAGACTTCTAGATATTGGAAGAACAAAGGCTGGCTTCGTCAACAAGAGGATTCAGATGGAGTAAGACCCTATGAAGATTTTGAGTTCAAATTTTAAGGCTCAGGAACATGAGTTTGTTTTAAGTCACCAAGACTACGACAATTCTTTACAACAGTCCTGGGAAATGAATACTGTTTTAAAACTCTTCACTGCAAAAACAAAATGTAGACAAACAAAAATCCTCTACACTTAGTTTTTCATAGGCCATAGAGTATACAAACTTGTTTTAGAGTGGAGAGTTGTGTGAAACTCTCAATTTTCACTCTGTAAATATCTTAACATGGGTATGTTCTCATTCTTGACAAAGATTTGAAGTGCGAATGAAAGCTTTTTCACTGTTTTATAAATCTGTGATAAGACGATTTTTCTGTCTTCAATGATAAACATGATTTCTTCTCTCATTGCTCTGTTAGCTTAAATCTCAATAAACTAGGAGCAAGGATATTGGAAGTTGTGCCTCATTTATGATCATTGATTCAAGGTCATGGTTCGCTTGGATATATAGCCCTGGTCAGAGCATGGGACTAGACTGTAGGGGTTAGGCCCCTGCTCTGCATCAAGGATTTCATCCCTGGTACCCTATATGGTCCCTGAGCCTACCAGGAGTGATCCCTGAACATGACAAGTTGTGACCACAAAAATGAAATATAATTTTTTAAAAGTACGAATAGCTTATTTTTATGTTATTTATTATGATGGAGCAAAATTATCCTCGAATTTAATGGCTTCAATCAACAGCATCCATTATCTTAATTACTGTGAGTCAAGAATTGGATTACAGTTGATGGTTTCCTCTGGAATTGGGATTGTCTTAAGGCTACACTCATCTAGAGACTCAAGTGAGAAGACCCTGCTTCCTGTTTTATTCTAGTTGGCACAATTCAGTTCCTCTCAGGTTATCAGATCGACTACTTAAATTCTTATAAGCTGTTTGCTGGAGTCACATCTCAGTTCTTTGCCTTGTGGACCTCTCTTTAGAGCATTTTTCACTGTGGCTGCTTGTTTTATATAGTGAGAAAACAGAGTATTAGCAAGAAAGAGTTGAAGGTGCACAAGAGAGAGTACAATGGGCAGGCTGCTTCATTTGCATGTGGCCAACCCAGGTTCAGTTACTGACATCACATATGGTTCCCTGGGCCCGACTTGAGCACAGAGCCAGGAGTAATCTCTGAGCATCATAGAATGTGCCTCCTCCCCGCCTAAAAATAGAGTTGTAAAGTGGTAGAAGCACACGTTTTTGTAACCTAACCATACAAATGTCATCTCATCACTTTGGCCATACTATACTAATTAGAATTAAATCATCTAATAATTTAATTCATTTGAAATAAGTAGCAACACCAACTTATACTTAAAGGAAAAGGATTGTACAATGGCATAAATATCAAGAAACTGGAATCATTGACAGCCACACTGGAAATTGTCTATCATATTATCACAGGGCTGACCAAAAAATATGCAATTAGCATTAAATGTGGGCATATTATTTTTTGTAATAATAATTATAGCTTCTCAGAAACTTAAATTAATATGTATACTAATTTTATTGAACTGGAGCAATAGCATGGTGGGTAGAGCATTCGCCTTGCACGCAGCTGACCTGGATTCCATTCCTCCGTCCCTCTCGGAGAGCCTGGCAAGCTACCGAGAGTATCCCGCCCACACTGCAGAGCCTGGCAAGCTACCCGTGGCATATTCGATATGCCAAAAACAGTAACAACAAGTCTCACAATGGAGATGTTACTGGTGCCTGCTCGAGCAAATCGATGAACAAGGGGATGACAGTGCTCAACAGTACTATACAGGCAAACCAAATGGTTACTCAGCTAATCCCGCCTACTCATTGAAAATTACAAGTTAAGCATTGTTTTAACCCCTGTCACAGGCAGAGATCAGTCAAACAGCTGTATGTCTTGAGGCAGTTACCTCCTTATCTATGGTTTGGCATTAGAATCTGCCCGCCACTGCCCCTGGGGTTTAGCCTCACTAAGTTTTAAAGTTTAGGCACAAAATGGACTCTAGTTTCAAAATGGAGCCACAGTGGCCTGTTACCTTTCACATCTCACTGTGGAGAGTCCAGGGAGGTTAGCAATTGTTAAAAGTCAAGAGCACTTGCACAGAATGGACATTTTCATCCACCAGCATCACTAGGTTAGTCATCAGGTTATATCTGAGGTCCTCTTGATCTACCTGGCATGGAAATCTGGTCTCTACAACTGGATGTGCAGCTTCAGGAAGGGACCAGGGATGGCTCTTTGTAGAAAAAGTTTGTCCTGATCTTTGCACTGGTTTCCTAGCTTCATCTTCACACATACACACACACACAAACACACACATGAATTCCAGGAAGAGATAAATGGTAAAGAAATTTTATTAGCAGGGAGAGAAAAGAAAATGAATTGGGGAGATGGTCCACGGATTAGGGCATGTGTCCAACCCCTATTCAATCCCAGAATCACATGGCCCCTAGTGTATCCTTGGAGGCCCCAAGTGTTGCTCTTATGGTTCGGAACCTGTCAGGTTTTGTGCAGCTCTGTATCCATGGCCTCTTGAATTGCACTGCAGGCACAGATGGCTAAGTGTCCTTGGCAATGGTCACCAGATTCTTTAAACACTGTCTTCACTCACACAAATAATAATACTGAAGAAAAGAAAAAGAGAATGTTGACTTCTCCAGAGAGAGGAGAGAACCTCATGAAGTAAAAGAAAGAATTACATATCCCAAGTTGGGATATCAGTGAATCCAGAGTTCATAAACCCAACTTGCTTTGCGAAGTCAGTTTTCCAGGGTTTCAACAAACCGCCCTGGCGTGGGACCTTCTTATGCAGATGAGAACCTGGACTGGGTCTTTTAAGTCTTGAGCCTTGGGCTGGTATAGGGCAAGGTGATTCCTTTGCAAACCACATCTTGATATTTTTTCTTCTCAAACTAATTGCCAAGGGCTCTCTTCCTGTCTGCTTCATTACCAAAATAAGTCCTGGCTTTTGGGGAGATATTGAAGGTAAGCTTCATGGGGTAATCTAAAAAACAAAAACGAAAACAAAACAAAAAACCAGACATAACCACAACTTTGGAAATAATAATAAATTAGAGAAATTATTCTACTAGATTAAAAACTTACTACACAACTATAGTTATCTAGAAAATGCAGTACAGACCTCAGACTAAGGGAATAGAATTCAGAGTCAAAGGTAAGTCAAAGCCTTAAAATATACTTATCTTGGGGCCAGAGCAATACAATGGCACGTAGTGCATCTGCCTTGTACGTGGCCAATCCAGGTTCAGGTTCCATCCCAAGCATCACATATGTACCCTTAGCCCAGAGCCAGGAGTTAGCCCCACACCCCAAATTGGTAATCTTAAAATTAGCAATTTTAATCTCAATCAGAAAAGGGGATTATATCCTGAATATTAACCTTTTAAATTCTCTGAGGATACCAAATTCAAACAGACAAGCAACAATAACAAAAAATAACCAGTTAAATAGATGCAGAGAAAACGTTTGACAAGATTCAGCACCCATTTATGATAAAAACTCTTGCCCAAATGGGTAGTGAAGGAACTTTCCTCAACATAGTCAAAGCCATATACCACAAGCCTATAACAAGCATCATCCTCAATGGGGAAAAACTAAGAGCCTTCACTCTAAGATCAGGGACTAAACAAGGATGCCCACTGTCACCACTGCTTTTCAACATAGTACTGGAAGTACTTGCAATAGCGGTTAGGCAAGAAAAAGATATTAAGGGCATTCAGGTAGGAAAGGAAGAAATCAAGCTCTCACTATTCACAGATGATATGATACTATATTTAGAGAACCCTAAAGCCTCTACCAAGAAACTCCTAGAAACAATAGACTTGTATAGCAAAGTTGCAGGCTATAAAATCAATACCCAAAAGTCCATAGCTTTCCTATACAAAAATAATGAGAGAGAAGAAAGTGACATGAAAAAAGCAATCCCATTCACAATCATGCCTCAGAAAATCAGTACCTCTGAATCAGCTTAACTAAAGAGGTAAAGGACCTCTATAAAGAAAACTACAAAATGCTACTTCACGAAACAAGAGGACACAAGGAAATGGAAAGATATCCCCTGCTCATGGATTGGGAGAATTAACATTGTCAAAAATGGCAATACTCCGCAAAGCGCTGTACAGATTCAATGTGATCCCTATAAGGATACCCATGACATTCTTCAAAGAAGTGGATCAAACACTCCTGAAATTCATATGGAACAACAAACCCCCATGAATAGCTAAAGCAATTCTAGGCAAAAAGAAGATGGGAGGCATCATCTTCCCCAACCTCAAACTCTACTATAAAGCTGTAATAATTAAAACAGTATGGTACTGGAACAAAGACAGAGCTGCAGACCAATGGAACTGGGATGAATATTCTTTTTTTTTTAATAAGAATTTTATTTTATTGAATCACCATGTGGAAAATTACAATTCTTTCAGGCTTAAGTCTCGGTTATACAATGCTGAAACAACTGTCCCTTCACCAGTGCCTATATCCCACCACCAAAAAAAAAAACAAAACACACAGTTACCTCCCATCCCGCCCCCCCTGCACCACCCCCACCTTGTAACTGATAAGTTTCACTTTACTTTCTGTTTACTTTGGTTACATTCAATATTTCAACACAAACCTCACTATTATTGTTAGGAGTACCCCACTAGAGTCAGACCTGTTGTGAACAGGAATGAGGTTTTGGATTTCTGTACTTTAACAACTAAGTCCAGGGAGATTTCTTCCAGATATTGGATCACTGCAAGCTTGTAAACCCCATCTGTGGTTGTCATAATATGGCAGTCCCCACGCCCTTCATCCCCGGAAAGGAAGAGGTGAGAGAGAGAAATACATTTCCCCTCCTGGGCGGGCATGGGGCTGCGGCTTAGTTCTCAGGCTGGAGACATTCTGCGAGGAGCTGCCCATGCCCAAAGTAGTTTAGCTGGGTCTGGATTCATGCTCGTGCAGCTGCGGAGAGGCGGATGAATATTCTTATACACACCCTCAAACATATGATCACCTAATCTTTGATAAGGGAGCAAGAAACCTGAAGTGGAGCAAGGAAAGCCTCTTTAACAAGTGGTGCTGGCAAAACTGGACAGCTACATGCAAAAAAAAAGAGGGCTCAGATCTCTACCTAACATAGTGTATGAAAATCAGATCAAAATGGATTAATGACCTCAACATCAGACCAGAGTCCATGAAATACATTGAAGACAAGGTTGGCAAAACCCTCCAGAACAACGAAGCTAAAGGTATCTTCAAAGATAACATGCCACTGGCCAAGCAAGTGGAAACAGAGATTAACAAATGGGACTATCTTAAACTAAGAAGCTTCTGCACCTCAAAAGAAACAGTGACCAAATTACAAAGACAGTCAACAAAATGGGAAAGGATATTTACCCAATACCCATCAGATAAGGGGTTGATATCAAGGATATACAAGACACTAGTTGAACTCTACTAAAAGAAAACATCTAACCCCATCAGAAAATGGGGTGATGAAATGAACAGAAACTTTCTCAAAGAAGATATCCAAATGGCCAAAAGGCACATGAAAAAATGCTCTTCATCACTAATCATCAGGGGGATGCAGATCAAAACAACAATGAGATATCATCTCACACCACAGAGAATGGAACACATCCAAAAGAACAAAAGCAACCAGTATTGGCACAGATATGGGGAGAAAGGGACTCTCTTTCACTGCTGGTGGGAATGCTGACTGGTTCAGCCCTTTTGGAAAATAGTATGGACGATTCTCAAAAAATTAGAAATTGAGGGGCTGGAGCAATAGTACAGCGGGTAGGGCGTTTGCCTTTTATGCAGCTGACCCGGGTTCAATTCCCAGCATCCCATATGGTCATATGGTCCTCTGAGCACTGCCAGGGGTGATTTCTGAGTGCAGAGCCAGGAGTAACCCCTGTGCATTGCCAGGTGTGACCCAAAAAGAAAAAAAATTAGAAATTGAGCTCTCATTTGACCCAGCTATACCACTCTTGGAAATATATCCTGGAGAGGCAAAAGAGTATAGTATAAATGACATCTGCACTTGTATGTTCATTGCTGCACTGTTTACAATAGCCAAAATTTGGAAAAAACCCGAGTTTCCAAGAGCAGATGACTGGTTAAAGAAACTTTGATACATCTACACAATGGAATGCTATGCAGCTGTTAGAAAAGATGAAGTCATGAAATTTTCATGTAAGTAGATCAACATGGAAAGTATCATGTTAAATGAAATGAGTCGGAAAGAGAGGGAGAGACATAGAAATATTGCACTCATCTGTGGAATATATAGTAACAGAATAGGAGACTAACACCCAAGAATAGTAGAGATAAGGACCAGGAGGTTTACTTCATGGCTTGGAAGCCAGCCTCAAATGCTGGGGTAAAAGACAGCTCAGATAGAGAAAGTAACAGCAAGTAAAGGGTATTTGGAGGACCAGCTCAGGTTGGGAGATGTGAACCGAATGTAGACTATGGATCGAACACAATGGCCACTTGTGTTCTGTAGTGCAAACTACAACACCAAAAATGAAGGAGTACAAAAGGGAATTCCCTGCCACAGAGGTGGGGTGAGGTCAGAGGGAAGGATTGGGGGTGCTGGGAGGGATACTGTGATCATTGGTGATATAGAATGGGCAGTGGTGGAGGAATGGGTACTCTATCATTGTATGACTGAAATGCAAGCACGAAAGTTTGTAAATCTGTAACGGTACCCCACGGTGATTCACTAATAAAAATTTTTAAAAAATAACCTGTTAGGTGTGGGCAAAGTTTCCAATAGAAATTTCATCCAAGAAGTTAATCAAATGGACAAAAATATATGAAAAATGGAGTGGCTAATATATTGAAAATTAGATTTTTAGTGAAGATTTAGCAATTTATAAAAAGTCATTTAAGTATACATTTAACATCAGATAATTTATGATACTATATGTTATACCTCAAAAACGTTGTAATTAACTTCTGTTAGTGTCTGTGAGGAACCTGAGCAGGGTGAGGGGATGAGAAAACACCAATATTCTGTTAGAAATGTCTTTGTTATGAAACTCATTGATATCTACTACTTTATTTTCAACATTAGAATCATATTTCATGCATTTTCTCTTCATTATTAACTTATTGCTTAAATGCTAAAATCACAATACAATATTATTATAATAGCTTAGATTTTTATTACAGCAGAATTTCTACTACATTGAATAAAGATAATGGAGGTTTTATATCAGTACCAAGACATGTAATTTAATTACACATAAATTTAAAATTTTTGCAGGTTTCATAACAACACATTCTATGGTGACATACTATAGTAGTCTATGAAATAATGGTAACATGTATAATTCTGAATAGCAATAACACTTGATTTAGATTTTTAATGTCATAGAATTATAATTTCACTTTATCCAGATTTATACATGTTAAACGATTAAGTTAAAATCACAGTAGTTCTAAGATTAACCTGTAGAATTCTTTCATGATTTAATTAATGTTATCCTATTTGGTTACCAGTTCAAGGGTCAATCAAGAGACATGGTGAAGGTGATATTGCAAAACTGGATTTATCTCTAAGTGTGTGTGTCGATTATTATATGGAAGATTTGCATAGAAGACACCAGATGTGTATGAAGTTATGGTTATTTAACAGCTTTAAGAAGGTAACTTTGGAACTCCTGATGGTCCATGTCAAGACCTCACTGGCTCATGTGTGCACCATCTTTAGTCTGTGCTAGAATCTCGCTGAATCTATCTCTCCAGAAGTCGACTTCTGTTCTACGGTCTGTTGCTGATGCTTTGTAGTCTATTATTTAGACTCCACAGCCTGCAAAGCACTTTGTGTTTCCTTGGTTCTCCCTCCTCGTGTCAGTGGTTGAAATTGCTGCTTTCCTGTCATCTGACCAGCCACAGGGGAGGGGATTAAAGAGAAGCTGTCGCTACTCCATCGGTGCAGGCCTAAGCATGGTGTCAAAGAGGAAGTTACCTGGTCAAAGCCTCTTTTATATCTTACTATTTCCTAGCCCCCACCATATCACTATATGTTTTAACAGGCTACCTTTTCAGTGGGCAAGATTTAAAAGGACCAATTAAATTAACTATATTATTCAGTGCCCCACCTTTCCCCCCAATTCCAACATTCTCGTTTTGTTGGTGGGTTGGAAAGTGGTTGAAGTCATGTATTCAGAATAACCATCCTTTCTGCACAATCACAAGAGATGTTTTTGAGGGGTGAGGTGTGGGGTTACACCTGGTGGTGCTCAGGGGCTACTCCTAGCTCTCTGTTCAGTAGCCACTTTCAGCAATGCTCATGGAACCCCAGGGATGGAACTGCGGTTGGTTGCATGCAAGGCAGGGCCTTAATTCCTTTACTCTCCTGCCTATAAGAGAGCATGATAGAGAAAAGAGAACAGGGAGGCAAGGTTTTTTTTTTTTTTTCGTTTTTTCTTTTTAGAAAGAGTGGGTTACAAACCAGTGGGTACTAGATTGAGCAAATTCCCTCTTAAGCTGATTCTGAAGGACACTCCATCTTATCTACAAACCTAAACAAAGTAAGGGCTAGGATTTTGGAAGAGGACAAAATTAGAACTACTCTTATTTTAGTCATCTTTGCCTAGATAAGATTTCTGCTTTCGAATATTGATCTTGTACTGGAGGGATAGCACAGTGGGTAGGGAGTTTGCCTTGCACACGGCCGACCCGGGTTCAATTCCTCTATCCCTCTTAGAGAGCCGGGCAAGCTACTGAGAGTATCCTGCCCGCATGGCAGAGCCTGGCAAGCTACCCTCGATATGCCAAAAACGGTAACAAGTCTCACAATGGAGACATTACTGGTGCCCGCTCGAGCAAATGGATGAACAATGGGACGACAGTGCTACAGTGCTACAGAATATTGATCTTTAGGTCATTTTCAATTATCATAGACTAACGACTATTTTGGGATATTTTTACTTTCTTCTTTGAATCTCCAATGGTGATGCATAACCACGACGGGTAGCACTAAGAGAGAGGGTTACCAGTCTTCAATCCTGTTGAACTTTCCCACCAGCTGCCTGAAAATAATAGAATTTAGTTACAGAAATGTGGCCAGTAGCATGCCCCTTTAGTAGCTGTGTTTTGTTGGGTGTGCATGTTTTTCACCATTCTTCATTATAGTTAACAGTACTCAAGGACAATAAAATCAGTTTTATTAGAATATGCAGAACTTGATTACAGCAGCATGTGTGCTGTTAAAAAAATGTATCCCAAGAAATTTATAGATCTAATTGGTTTTATTAAATGACTCATTAATCAGGTAGTATCCCATCTAGCAAGTAGAAAAATGTGGCAAGGAACTTTACAAAATGGAAGGTTTGCATAGTCAGAGAGAGTGTGGGGGTGGTGATTAGCAAAAGAAAAGAAGTATTATTTCAGAGAAAGCCACTTTGTTTCCCAGGAATAGCAGGAAGGGGTCTTAACATTTATATTACCTCACTATTACTAGCTAGGAGACTGCAGGTTGATTAACTACAAGTTCGTTTGGGGGATAGGCTGAAACTGCAGGAAGCTCAAATCTTAAGTCTTAGTGAGTGCTAGGCATAAATGACTCCATTTTGGTTCTGTTTCTTTTATTATTTAAACACAAATGATTTAAAGCAGTCATATATTAGCTTGAGAATTTTATATGTCTGTCACATAACTTCATTTTTCCAGTTGTAATCTTACATTAAGAGCGATTATGTCTCTGGGCTGGAGCAATAGCACAGTGGATAGGGCATTTGCCTTGCACACGGCCGACCCGGGTTCAATTCCCAGTATCCCATATGGTCCCCCAAGCACCGCCAGGAGTAATTCCTGAGTGCAGAGCCAGGAGTAACCCTTGAGCATCGCCGGGTGTGACCCAAAAAGTAAAAAAAAAAAAACAAAAACCAAAAAACCGAGAGTGATTATGTCTTACATTAAGAGTGATCATATCTATGTCCCACAAAAGCATATACACACAAATATTAGTAGACAACATAATAGTCTTGGCTCTTAAGGAAGTTGTATGCTGCTCCGTAGCAGATTCTACACGATCATTTGAAATACTGTTTTGAATCAGACACAGTCTTAGTGTTTATGTGTTAAATTCCAGAATTTAATGCCCTCAACTCAAAATCATGTTATATCTGCACGTCAGTGTTTTATATTGTTGGAGTTCTACTTGGCCTATTTCCCTGACCATCTGGGCTGTTGGGCCTATGGGGAAGCTCCAGGTCCCAACCTTGATGAGGGTGAGCTGGCACCAGGGGACGTGGCATTCCCCGAAGGTTAGTAGAGCTTGATGACCTTGCAATTACCAGAAGCTAGGGTTTGAAATGTGAGAAGCTGGCAGGCACCCTTGGTATTTTACAGCTCTGCCTCTGCTTTAGATCATAGGGACTCTGTCACAGGTAGCCCATGTAAGCAATAAATATGACCTTCCTCTCCCCACTTACCTCATGGTCACGCCTCGTTCATGTTCCACATGTACGGCATTCCTTTTGCCCCTGTACAAACATTGTTCTCCCTGAATAAACTTGTCATTGGAACAGTGACCCATGTGGATGGCTTCTCCTAGGCAATTCACTGGGTACATGTCTTCGAGCTATCAGCCCTAGGCCATTATAAAATCAGCATGTTCCCAGGTCTCTGTAGCTGCTGGACAGCTACAATTTATAAGAAATGATTCACCACATGGAGAGTTTGTCCCGTAACTACAACTCCCACAAAAGAAATGATTTAAACTACAACTCCGAATTTTCCTTTCTTAATAGATCTATTTTTTATTGTTTTTGCATTTATACTTTACTGATCACTTTGCTTCCGTTCACACTTTCTGTCTACTTTAGTACTGGGTTCGAGTCTGTCATTCTTTTTTTCCCATCAAGAGATTTTTAGAACTCTTTAAAAAAGATTTTTTTTTAATTTAATCATCAGATATGGTCACAAAATTGTTAACGATTAGATTTCAGTCATAAAGTATTCCTACACTCATCCCTTTACCAATGTACATTTTCTGCCATCAAATCCCCAGTTTTCCTCCACCCCGCTCCCCAGCCTGCCTCTCCTCACCCCACCCCCCTCTTCTCTCTCATCCTCTCCCTCTCTCCGTTTTTCCTTTTAGGCACTGTGGTTTGCAATACGGTTACTGAAAGGGTATCATGCATATCATTTTACCTCCTTTCAGCACTCAGTTCTTGTTCAAAGCGATCATTTCCAACTACCATTGTCATAGTGGTCCCTTCTCTGTACTAACTGCATCTGCTTCCCCTTTGTGGCAAACTTCCTACCATGGAACAGTCCTCCTGACCCTTGTTTCTGCTGTCTTTGGGTATTATTCTTCTACTATGCTTTTCTATATCCTGTAAGTAGAGTTCTCTCTCTCCCTCTCTCCCTATCTATCTATCTATCTATCTATCTATCTATCTATCTATCTGTCTGTCTATCTATCTACACACACACATATATACATCATCATCCCGTTGATCGTCAATTTTCTCAGTAACATCTCTATTCGTGCTAGCGCTGAGATTTTAGAAATCTCTCTTTACTCGTCCTTCCCAACGGTGCCACATTGGAGGCTCTTTCAGGGTCAGTCATTGTTACTGGTTTTGGCATAGGAATATGCCATGAGGAGCTTGCCAGGCTCTCCCATGTGGGAAAATAAAATAAACATAAGAAATAAAAATCACTATTAGACCAGGAGGACTATTCACAAAGTCTGAAATGCATGCTCTATATGCAGGAGGCCCTGGTTTGAATCCCACCCTGCATGGTCGCTAGTATGAACATCAGTGGAGCTATCTCGACCCCAGAACCATGACTGGAAAAAAAACCAAAAACAACAACAACAACAACAACAACAAAAACCCAAATACCAAGGTTCTGACCTACGTGTTAGAATTTAAGTGGACTTTAAAGTATGCTGGAACTCAGGGTCTCACACACATATGTGTATGAATATATGTGTGTATATACACAAAAGCTGATCTTTGGAATCTTTTATGCAAATAATGAACTTTATTTACATACTATGCTATTTCAACTAGGTAGTCAATGTTTCTAAATTAGACTGATTTGATTCTAGCTCATCAATATCTGAGTGGCATGCAGGTGTTATTTTATTAGCTTAACATAAAATAAGAACTTGTTTTGACTTTGTTTTTATAGTTATCATTACCAGTACTGTCATTTGGATATATTATTCATTTGTTATTGTCTTGGGAATGAGGCATTCCTGTTTTCCAGGGGTCAGATTGTTTGATCTTTTAAGTTAGTGCAATAAATATTTTATAAATTTTAAATAGAAGAGGATTTGCAAAACTCTAGAGAAGGATTTGAATTTAATCTGAAAATCACTCTGAAAACAAAAATCATTGGAAAGGTTTGAATTTTCACTGATTTTAGCTAAGTCATTTTTAAGAAGTACATAAACACTATATACACATTCTCCCAGAATTTTTATTTACTTGCTGTCCCTGAAGACAAACAAGTTTTAATACTCTTCCAAATAAATCTGAAAGTCTTAATACCTGATAATATTCAATGCTAAGATATTCATTACCATAAAATAATAGAGAAAAGAATGAACCAATATGCCAAAGTATCATTTTCCTTAAAATGACATTGGCTATCAATGCCGAATGTCTGAAATGTCTGCTTGAATTTCTTAGTCCTCATTATAGAGTATTCAGCAATAGAGGATCTTACTCCAGGGAGGCTACATGTCCTTCTCTCTACATCCCCTCTTTATCTGCACAATTAATTTAGATCAATTCATTTAACACTGGGAATCACTTTTAAATATAGTAAACAAATGGGAAACCAAAGTGTAAGGAAGGGAACTATTACTTCTCGCTGCAAGCCATAGCTCCCACTTTACATTCAGACTATAACTGGTCATAGTAACACTCATGCTTTAAGCCTAATTAAGAAAACCCCAAGTAGAATAAATCTTAGATAAAGGACTTGATTTTTATATTAAATCAAAAGATTTGATGTGCTATAATTTAAAAACAAGTATTCAAGTATTCAACTTATGGCTGCTTCTCATGGAAGAGAACATAAAATGAGGCCCCCATAACCATGGCACTGGATTTCATGCCAGCCTGTTTCCACTTGGGGCGCCCCAGAGGGGGGAAAGGTGAGAGCCCTCCTTGACCTAAGGGACTCAGCCCTGGCACTTCATCTCCACTACCCAACCACCGCCACACTCCAGGCCACTTTCCACACGCTCAGGCCGAGCTTCACGCATGAGTGAACATATTCCTGGACACAACATCATAAAGGGTAATATATATATATATACATATATATGTGTGTGTGTATATATATATATATATATATATGCCTCTCGGAGAGCCCAGCAAGCTACCAAGAGTATCCCGCCTGCACGGGAGAGCCTGGCAAGCGTATTTGATATGCCAAAAACAGTAACAATAACAGGTATCATTTCCCTGACCCTGAAAGAACCTCCAATCATTGGGAAAGATGAGTAAGGAGAGGTTGCTAAAATCTCAGACCTGAGACGAATGGAGACGTTACTGGTGCCCGCTCGAGTAAACCGATAAATAACAGGATGACAGTGATACAATGATTCAATGTATTTAATCTTATTCAAATTAAGCCATTCAACTAATCTGTTTTTTCTGTCCCATGACCAATTACACAGTATTTTAAAACAAAAAGTTAAAATCTTGATGTATTTATTACTTGAAAAATCTTTTCATCGTGATTTATATTAATGATGATTAGCATTCTAAGCCCATCATTCATATCTTTGCATATTTTGCTCTGATCTAAGCATTGGGATGGTTTATTCTGCTAGATATAGCATGCTATTATTGATATGATTTTTGCATTTTCATCTTTTTAACAAAATTTTTGTTAAAATGATTAAAACCTTTAAAACAAACATTTAGGTCAATGCAACAATTGCTTAAATTGTCTCTGAAAAAAGCAGCTGCCAGATTACCCATAACTATTTGGAGTTCATATTACTGATCTCATAAAAACACATACAGAATGAAGATACAAACACACAAAGACAAATTGGAATATTTCCATTACAGGAACTTGCTTGAAACAAATGAAACTCTCAATATAGAATGTTAATATCAAAATAACAAATTATGTATCTTGACAGATGTATCTCTCTCTCTCTTTTTTTGGGGGGGTCACACCCGTGGATGCACAGGGGTTCCTCCTGGCTCTGCACTCACGAATTACTCCTGCCAGTGTTTGGGGGACCATATGTGATGCTGGGAATCTAATCTGGGTTGGCCCTACTCGCTGTGCTATCACTCCAGCCTCGACAGATGTATTCTTGACATAAGGAAAAGAGTTTAAAATATTAATATGATGAAACTGACATATGACTTAATCTAATAACTTTCAGTCGAGGGAAGATGTCCACCATATGTTCTTCACAATTTTTTCCCTCTACCATTCTGTAAAACCCTAAAATACTTTCATAAATTTTAGAAAGGTGCATTCTCAAAGTATCAACTATATAAATATATTAAATGTTAGATTTTTTTCCTCCTGTATTGTTGAAGTTATTGAATTTCTCTAGTGACATGACTGATAGATGTCTATGTTTTTATTCCATTTACTTTGAAAATATTAAAATATCATATCTAAATGTGAGTTTTGAAGAAAAAGAACAGAGGACATTGTCAAGAAAACCTTAAATAAAATAATAATTTCTTCCTCATTAAGCCTGGTGGTATTCCTCTTTTCTAACACTAAAATTTCCAATTCACATTGAATTCATTGAGTACTTCTAAAATGCAAGGGCTTTCTATTTTCTCTCATACAGAAATTTTAAAATGGGACCATGCTAATCACCACAAACTAAAGGAATTTTTGCATTTAAATTCAGTCTTCATTCATTCAATTTTCCATGTTTCATCTGGGAAGAGTAAAAAAGTAAGGGTCATTTAGAAGAAAATAATTTAATTCAAATTCCAAAAAGTTGCTAAGTATCTAGTCTATATCAAAAAGTGTGGGAAATAGAGACACTAACATGAATAATTTGTTTATAGAAAATCAACTTTCCCAAACTAAGTTATTGAAAATATTTTAGAGTGGAAATGCCTTTCTTACCAAGATAATATGTGTAGATCAGCTCTTTTCTATTTGACTATGGCAGAAAGCAAAAGTAAATAAATACTATTAAGATAATTATTAGTGGTGAATTCAATACTGTCATTCTAACAAACTGATTCATTGTTTTTGAAATCATTTAAATTCAATAGCTATAAAATGAACTCATTCTCTTTCCTCCCAAGTTCAATCTAGGTAGTCTAACTCCATTAATAGCATTATATTCATGTTTCTGCCAAGGAAAACAATGGCATCATTTCTCTTATCACACCAGATACTCCACATTTCTTTCCAAACATTAATAGCCCTGTCATTCAGGTATTGGAAAATTGTAAGCACATATTCTTTGCAGAATGTTTTATGATCTCTCTTACCACATTTTGACTTAGTTGATACATACTTATAATTTATACTTCAGTTCAAAGGTAACATCTTGGGGGCTGGAGTGATAGCACAGCAGGTAGGGCGTTTGCCTTGCACATGGCTCACCCGGGCTCGATTCCCAGCATTCCATATGGTCCCCCGAGCACCACCAGGAGTAATTAATGAGTGCAAAGCCAGGAGTAACACCACTTCCCTAACTAGGTTAAGTACCCCAATGTAGCAATCAAGAACAAGTTAGTAAATAGAACCCACGCCAGGGAGGTCAATGGGGACAGTTTAAAATTGGAGGCAAGTTAAGAAATTGTTAGGTAGGGGATGGAGTGAGTAGGGTGCTTGCCTTACAGGCAGTAAACCAGGATTTGATCCCCCATATGGTACCCCATATAGTTCTCCAAGCTTCCAAGTCTTAAAGTAAGCAATGTGGCCCTCAAACAAAGACAAATTTAACAAATTGCTAGGTGAAGTAAAGAGCAAAGAAACTACTAGACACTCATGGATTTGCAACTGTAGGAAATTGCCACAGTGATGGAAGGTAAAGTTGAAGAAGTGTTGTTGCAAAATATCAGGAGTTAGAGTCATTACGTGAATACTTGAATCACAGAGGTAGAAGTTTTCTGTTAGAGCTTTAACCAAGGAGCAAACAGAGTCATAGTCAAGGGACTCATAAGAAGCAAAGAGAGAAAACGATACGCCATAGAGATGTCTCCAGACACCACGCTAGGCTGTCTCATCTGGGGCAACCCAGAGGTAAGAGGGAAGGTGAGTTCCCCTCCCTGCCCCAATTGAGCCCCAGCAGCCATAAACCTCCAGAACTCAAGTGCCAGTGCCGCCATGCTCATGGCTGATTTCCACAGGTTCAGAAATTATTTAGGTCCTGCTTTGTGGGGAGGGGTTGGGAGTTAGGTGAAAACATTGGAAATATGGTGATGTGTAGGTGTCATGGTGGTGAGATTGGTGTTGAAATATTAAATATAACAAATTATTGTGAATGACTTTTTAAAATAAAATATAAAGAAAGCAAAAGAACGAAATTATTCTGACCTTCCTCTGCTTTAACCTTCCAACCACACCACCACACACATCGTTAGTCAACCTTATAATGATGCTAGATGGCAGAGGCGCCTGCACCATGTTTGCAGATTAACCCTTAAAAAATAAAACAGAGCAAAGAAATGAAAACTATGGTTTTGAGAGCAACCAGGCTCATGCAGTTAGATACTTCTGAGCAATTCCTAATTTGTCTTCCCAGAAGACTTCATGATTAATGTTGGTTTTCCCTACTAATGTGTAACTCCCATAGGCGAGAACTCTTTAGTATTGTATTTAGTATTTTATATCTCTTTAGTATTGTAATGTGAATGCCCAACATGGTCCTTGATAAATGTGTTGAATGAATATAATAATCAGTTAATCAAACATCTCTTGTGATCACTGTATCACTGTCATCCTGTTGATCATCAATTTGCTGGAGCGGACACCAGTACCGTCTCCATTCATCCTAACCCTGAGATTTTAGCAGCCTCTCTTTACTTGACACCCAGAGGTGTCACATTGGAGGCTCTTTGAGGATAAGAGGAATGAGACCCATCATTGTTACTGTATTTACATATCAAATAAGCCACAGAGAGCTTGTCAGACTCTGCCATGGGGGCAGGATGCTCTCAGTACTTTGCCAGGTTCTCTGAGAGGAAGAACTAGGCTATAAGAGGTCAACACTTCCTGAGCATTGTTTTATAGTCTCTGGATCATTAAACGTAGGTTAAAAAAAACCTGCATTAATGGAGCTTACTTTTTTAATAAGGGTAAACTGGAGGATGGGGAAGGCAGAGTGATGGCAGAGTGGGTCACTAGAAGGCCTGATGGTTCGGCCCACTCATGTGACATGGCCCTTTCTCCTCCTCCTGTGATTGACACTGATTGCGTTACACACTCCTCTCTACTGCATTCAGCCAGCTCTGCGCTTTTCTTTCCCCTTTTCCTGAGCCACTTTACCCCTCTTCCCCTTTATTCGCCCTTCTGCTCCCAGTGCAAGTCTTCTCTTTGGGCACCCAACCATATCGCACTCTACATCGCCCCTTGCTCCTGAAACACTGGCCACAGTTTGGCTTCATTTGCTCAACGTCTATCACTTCCCTGGTACTCCGTGCAAACACTAGCATGATCTCCTTCGGCTAGACCGCAGCTGAGGCAGGAGCGCAAGAACCCCCCAGCATCTCTTATGATATTTAAATAAACGTTTTAACAATTATGACAAAGTGAATCTGGTGGTATGCTTAATGTAGTCTACATATATTTGGGGCCCACAAGTTATTTTAGTTTCATTTCTTAAATTTTTACAAGTCATGAAACTTTTCATTGAAAAACTGCAATAAAAAAAGAAAAACTGCAGATGAGCCAACATTTTACATAGAACATTTTAGCAAAGGACTCATAGAGAAGCTAAAACTCATTGGGATTTCTTTTATGTACAACCTGGTTCATAAGACACTCAAACTCCAGGCAGCCCACTGAACTAATTCCGGCATGGGACCAGAGACCCCACGGTGCGCTGAAACAGTGGGACCCGGGCATCCCCTAATTCTTTTAACCTGTCTCTCTCTCTCAACTCCTCCCTCCTGAGCACAGCGCAGGATCCGCGGTTTTCCTGAGCGCAAAATGGAGCCGGCGATCCAGCTGAAACAGGATGCTTTCGCGCGCTTGCGGGAGACCCCAGGGGGCGGGGGCGGCGACCCCCGCCCACCGCAGATAGATATTTAAACCCACCTCCCCCACGTGTGCTTCCCTTTGGATCCGGCTGCGGAGCGAGCATGATGGAAGAGCCCAAGGGAGCGCCCTTGGACTCCAGGCAGCCCACTGAACTAATTCCGGCATGGGACCAGAGACCCCATGGTGCGCTGAAACAGTGGGACCCGGGCATCCCCCAATTCTTTTAACCTGTCTCTCTCTCTCAACTCCTCCCTCCTGAACACAGCGCAGGACTTCTCCATCTTATGAGCACCATAAAAGGGTAAAAGTTTGTAGTGATGTTATTTCTGGTTGTACTTTCCCTGGACTTTATACAGAAACCCAAAACCGCGCAGCCGCAGCAGCGGCCGCGCGACCTAATGTCATCTTAGCATCAGCAATATGTAATATGTCCCTTTTTAATGGGTCGGACTTTTGTGGGAGATCCTAACAAGAATAGTAAGTCTGTTGCTGAAATATTGAAGGCAATCAAAGTGGTAGCCATCTCTCTAGACTGAACTAAGCTATATCCCCACACCAGCTGAGAAGAAATATCCTTCTTTCTCGGGAAGAAACGCGGCGTGGTGTCAAACATAGTGTGATGTCCATTAAGCAAACAGACCTGGTGGCGTGGGAATGGGATATAAGGGGAAAAATTATGTACATGGAACAGTGGGACGCTGGTGGAATCTCGAGCCGGAGCTGATACCAGCGCAAGCCGTTCGGTTCCAGAAACTGCTTGCAGACACTCGACTAGTCTATCAACTAAGCCAGAGCCCCACGCCTGCCGATGACGGGAAATAACCATCCTTTTCGGTTTTTTTTTCCCTTGTCAGGCAGCGTGGCGATTACCAAACAGGCGTGAACTCGGTGGCGCGGGGCAAGGGGGAAAAAGAAAAGTTATGTAACAAACAGCGGGACTTAATATCTCTATATTCTTAGCAGTGGAGAACTATCAAATGCCTCCTTGGCAATAGGACTGCTTTCCTTTTTTGGGGGAAACCCCAACAACGGTAGTGAGTTGTGTGTTGAAACATGGAATTTAATCGAGATAAGGCATAAACGAAGTGGAACTTATCATGTACAAGGGTGGGGACTGGGGAGGTGGGAGGGGGCGGCAGGTATACTGGGGGGGTTGGTGATGGGAGATGGGCACTGGTGAAGGGAAGGGTGTTTGAGAATTGTATAACCGACATAATCCTGAGAACTATGTAACCCTCCACATGGTGATTCAATAAAGTTATTAAAAAATAAAAAAACAAACAAAAAAAAGACACTCAAAAACATAAAACAGTATGATTTTATGTTTTTGATGGGAGAGATGTTTGGGCCACATTGTGGTAATGCACAGGGGCTATTCCTGGCTTTGAGGTTGGGATCACTCCCGGGGTGCTCAGGGGACCCTGGGTTATCAGGGATCACTGAGTTCACCATATGCAAATTCAAGTGCCGCAACTCCTTTACTATGTCAGTTCCCCGTGATTTTCTTTCTTCATGTGGCTACAGCACTGTTTGAGGGCATTTTTTCACTCACAATATATGTCTGAGAGTGAGACATACTATTGCTACTTAGTAAGAAACAATCAGGTAATAAAGGTTCTTGCAGAAAAACTACTATTCTCACCCTTCTTGCTAGTAATGACATATTCTAAATCTCAGGATCACAGATTAAAATTATATGGTGAAGAGGCCTAAGAGAAAGTAAAGCGTATGGTAAGGTGCTTGACTTGGCCCAGACTGAACCGGGTTCAATCCCTCGCACCCCGTACGGTCTCCCAAGCACTTCCAGGAGTGGTCCTTGAGGACATAACAGAGTGAGGACTAACCCCTGAGAACTACCTGATGTGGCCCCCCAAACAAATAAATTATATGTATATGGAGAAAAACATACATATTTTGTATTTTTTATGAAAGAAAGAGGTAACTCTCCTTATTGGGGAGAGGGCCTCCCAAGGGGTGCACAGGAAGCCTAAAGGTCTCTGATTGGGGAGCAGAAGGGAGACGTCTGATGGTGTTTCAAAGGCCCATGTACATATGTGCTTTAACCCCTGTATGAATCTCTCTTCTCCAAGATGTGTCTTCCAAATTCTAAATAATATCCCCTCTTTAGTGACAAAGGAATTCACCATGGAAATTTTGCTTTAAAAATGGCTTCTTGGGGGTCCAAGGTGTGGCTCAGAAGTAGAGAATTTTATTGCATGTTTGAAGCCCTAGCGTGATTCCCAGCACCATATACTCCCCTACCCCGTAGCATAACCAGGGGCCTCCCCCAAGCACAGAGCTGGCAGTAACACCTGAACACCATTCAGTGTACCCTTCCCCCACCCAAAATAAATGAAGCAAAACTCAAAAAGTGTGGCTGGAGAGATTGCTCAGCGGGCTGGGCACATGCTTTGCACCGAGAGGTGTGGGTTCAAGTCCCAGCACTGCATGACACCCCCTCCCCAAGCACTACCAGGAGTGACCCCCAAGTCCAGAGCCAAGAACAATCCTGAAGCACCCCCGAAACAAAATAGAATGGCTCTTTGAATAATTTACACCTTCCATATTTGTAAATGCTTACTTTATATAAGACTTGTCACTGAGGTAATATATAACAGAAATATACGGAGTATAGTGGTGAATATTCATGGCGTTTTATTATGTATCTTTCTCTAAGATTATCCCCAAATTCAGTACCGTAAAACAACACACATTTATTAGTTCACAGTACCTGTGAGTTACGAATCTAGGTGCAGTTTACTTGAATTTTCTGGCTTTGAGACTACCAGGCTGTATTCAGACTGTAAGAGAAGGTTGTGATCTCTGAAGGCTCCACTGAAAACTCCTCTGAAGGCTTTTAAATTGGCATACGTGGTTGTAATGGGGATGTACTTGAACTGAGGGTTGTTGACTAGAAGCACTTCTGTTTCTTGCTGGCAGTTGGTCAGAGGCTACCTTGGTCACTTGCACATTGGTCTCTACACATGTCATCTTGTTTCATCAGAGCAAGCAAGTGTGAAAATGCAGAGTATCTGAATGAGAGAGAGGAATCTGAGTGAGACAAATCTTTTCTATCTTCATCTTGAAAGTGATGTCCTTTCACTTCTGCCTTTTTCTGTTCATTAAAAGAAAGCCACTAGGTTTAGTCCATACACAAATGAAGGTTCTGGCGCAAAGGAATAAACACCAGGAAGAAATGTCATTGGGAGTCATTTTAGAATGTGCTATACCACAGGTATGGGGCCATAATGGCAAAGGAAATTAGAAAGGTTCTTGTCAGAAATTGATTTGCCTAATTGTAGTTACATTTTGGCTAGTAAACAATCAAAATTACATTTTGTGACCTTTTCATCAAAAGACAGATATATAAATACTAAAATGTCTCTCCGTTTCTACTCTATTAATTTCCACCTTCTCTGTACCTGGGCCTTCTATTAATGGCACATTTAAAAGAAGATATTATGTCTTAAGTTAAGATAAAGCAAACTTGAATGAGTTATTGCAGAATAGTTTGACTACCATACCTCCGGGAGTGATAATGTAATTTTTTACTTGTGAAAAGACCTTTACAACTAATTAGCTTATGAATTATGTATCTTCCACACAAAGAAAGCAAATGTGATCCTAACTCTTTATGGGTGAGACACCCTATATTTATTTCTCTTAAAACTAAATAGAGGTGCCTTCAGATATTTCATTACTCTTGAGAAATTAAATGGCTCAAGCAAAAATCAACTCTCTCTTCTAGGCAGGCAAATAAAAAAGGCACTTATTAATGCATGAATCCACTTTCCAGCTTATATATGCTTTAATAACAAGAAAGAGAAATTTAAATTTTCAAAATGATCTTTAATTTTATACCTCCCCCATAATTGCAAGTGCCACTGTTCAAAGAGAGGGTGGATGTGAATACTTCATTTCACTTTGAAATTTGCCTTAAACTGGAGTTAGAGGGTTAACAGCAAAGTTCTTTATTGTTCCTGGGAAAGAAACTGCCTTCCCAGGTGTCAAATCTAAAAATAACCATACCCCAAATAAAAGAATGACAAAGCAAAATTGGACACATGAGACTAAAGATTCATTGAAAATCACACTTTGGAGAGAGCTCAATTAAATCCGTGGAAACATTGCAACCAGGGCATATATTCTTTCTTGGGGAGCTAACAGTCTGCAATCTAGGTATTTTTGCTCTGAAAGTAACTCGAAGGTTTGTTGTGGTTTATTTGAGGTTAAAATCTAGAGCAGTTTTGGCGTGTTGTCTTTGAATGATAGGGTATAGTTTCATTTAACATTACTTATTCCTAAAAGCTCATTGGTCACCCCCCTCCCCTTATATTGTATGCCCTAAAATATAGTATCTGCAGGTTTTGATGACAAAAACCACTTGGAGATCTTCTAGAGTAAGGGTCCAAACGGTGTATGAGGTCAGCAGGAGACTACCAGGTGAGTCGCTGCATAGTAAAACCTCAAAAATATCCCTGGGCCAGGGAGGTGGCTAGATTCTAAAGTGAATACCCTGCGTTCTGTCCCCAGCATGAAGAAAGAAAACAGCCAAAGTGCAAAGGCTAGGGAGAGAGCTCAAAAAAAAGAGGGTGGGTGCTTTTTATGCAGGGGCCCCAAGTTGGGTTACTGGTAATTCACAGTCCTCCTAGCACTGTCAGAAATCTCCCAAGGAGAGGAAGGGGGGGGGGGTTCAAGTAAATCAGCTAAAACAAAGAAATGCAGAAACACTGAAAACATGCCTTTGTTGTTCTTTTTGATTTTGTCTGGAATCACGTCAAAATTTAATTTTCAGAAGGAAGAAATCCAAATTCTGGACGCGAACAGACGAACAAATTATCATGCAGTTTCTTTCGAATCTACTGAACACAGGGAGTTGGAGTTATATGTACTGCTTTGGCAGCGAACTTTTCAGGAAAGGAAAGGAAGAAGTGCCAGGAAAAGTTGCAGGTCTTGCTCAGCGTTACTAGCTGGGATTTCAGTTAGGCAATCATACAGAACACATGTTGCTACTTTCAGTGAGTTGATTACTTCCAGCTCATCCCAGACCATTCTTGGAAAGAAAAGAAAGAGGAAGGCAACAACCTTAACTTTGGCATTCAGAGCTTCGGAAACACAATTTTCTGTTTATGGTTATGGAGTTGGGCCTGAATTAAACAAGGGGCAAGCATGAATAAAGAAAGCAAAGCGCTGCTACAAAAGAGGGACCCTGGCATACACCTTTCTCACCCTCCCCCCCTCTCCATGGGTAACTCAGACATGAAAGCTTGTAACTACCTCAAGGTGATTCAATATTTTTTTTTAAAAAAAAAGAGGGACCTGAGCGCTGGCACAGTATGTAGGGCATTTGCCTTGCATACGGCTGACCCAGGTTTGATCCCCAGCACGGAGTGATCCCTGAGCAAGGAGCCAGGAATAAGCCCTGAGAACAGCTGGGTGCACCCCAAAACTTTTAACAACAACAAAAAACACTCCCCCCATCCGGGGGCCTGGTGCTGCTGGCCCCCTGACCTCACAGTGGACGTGAGCACAGAGTGGGGGGCGGGGCTTGCGGCTACGGAAACGGCAGCCACTCCAGGCAGCTGCAGTGTGTAGGACCTTGGCCTCGTCGAGCCTCTAGGCCTCCTCCCACCAGGGGCGGCCCGTGTCCGCGCCCACCCACTCCCGCCGGCCCCCACAGCCCCTCTCGCCTCTCTTCATCTGCTGTGACCACCGGACCCATGTCTGCTCCCAGCCCCCAACACACTTTCCCTCCGACTCTCCCCGATGCTGAGAGCACTGTGGCCGGAGCTGAGCGGCATGGAGCTGCGCCCTGGCCCTGCTGGGGCTGCCCAGGTGAGGGATGGCGACGCCTGCCAGGTGGCCCAGCATCATGCAGACAGGGGACCAGCCCACCGCCAGGAAGCCCGCCGGGAGGTCAGGAGCCGCCCTGGCCACCACGGACAACACCCTCAGCCCCAGGAGGAAGAATCAGCTGGATGACGAAGAGCCTGGGCTGGAGAAGGAAGACTCAGCTGGAGGATGAAGAACCTGACATGGAGGATGAAGAATCGGAGCTGGAGTACGAAGACCCTAACCTGGAGGAAAAAGATCCTGATGTGGAAGACGAAGATACTGATCTGGAGGATGAAGATCCTGACCTGGAGGACGATGACTGTGACCTGGAGTTTGAAGACCCTGACCTGGAGGACAAAGACCCCGAGCTACAGGAGGAAGTATCAGTTCTGGAAGACCAGGACCCCGAGCCGAGGGTGGAAGAATCTGAGCTGGGGGGCGAATACCCCAGGCTGGAAGAAGACGAGTACTCTGCGTTGCAATACGATAACTCAGAGAAAGAATGATTCTGAGGTTGAGGCTAGGCAGAAGGCGGGGGGCGACGGCGAGCCTGATGGTGGGTGATGGCGACTAAGGAAACAGCAGCCCCTCCTCCCTCTCAAGGTCCTCCAATAAACTACAGGGAAAAACCTGCCTCTAACCTGCCTACTGTCTGTTTGGGCAGGGAGTGGGAGCGGGCTTTTTGTAGAAATGGGGGTGTATGTTTTCAGCTGTGGAACTGTGGGGCAACTGGCACAAGCAGTGTTTGGATTGGTTTTCAGTCTAGTGGGATTAATTTCAATAGAACGTTGATTACTCAAGAAATTCCTGGAAACACGGGAGGCAGGGAGGGGCAGGTTGGTTTGGGGCAATGTGGGGACAGTGATGCGGGCAAGGAGACACTGGCGGGGGTATGGTGACATTGGTGGTGGGAAGTTGATGGTGCGTGGTTTGTGTTGGAATATTGGATGCCTAAGACTCAACTATCAATAACTTTGTAAGTCATGGTTCTTTAATAAAATGTGTTTTTGAATGGGGGAAACTTTTTAACTTAAATAATTAAACAATGAAGAAGATGGAGGGGTTGGAGGGATAGTACAGCGGAGACGGAGCTTACCTTCCATGCAACTGACCCAGGTTATGTTCCTGGCGCACCATATGGTCCCCCGGTTTTTCCACGAGTGATTCCTGAACAGAGCCAGGAGTGAACCCTGACACAGCTGGGAGTGGCTCAAAACAAACAAACAAAACAAAAACCACTTTATTTTAAAAATGACTTTTAAAAGAGGAAGAAGATCCAGGAACTAGAGAGAAAGTCCTAGGTAGGGCACTTGCCTTACACATAAGCTGACCCATGTTCATTCCCTGGCACCCTCCATGGTCCCTGAGTGCAGAGCCAGGAGTAAGCCCTGAGCACCGCCAGGAGGAGAAGCAAACAATGTAAAATAAATCTCAATTGGAAATTTTTAAGGGGTTCTTTATTACTATGCATTGATACCCCTATTTTTAACCTTCAGTTTTTGTGATAAAACAGTTCTATGGCCAAAAATACTCATTTCTAAAGTTCCTTCAAAGGCTCTCTGTAGAGTACCACTGTGTCACAGCTACAAAAAAAAGAATGAAAAGATTAATCTTTGTATTATATCATGGTCCTATTATTGTAATATTCTGACTCACAAATCCCTCATTCTCAATTTTCCTCAAAGGAATTAATCTTCGACTCCCCCCAACCCACTCTTCTTTCTAACTGAAATACATCACAATATAATAAGTTGGTAATTATTTTTTATTGTTTCTCCATTTGCCCTCATCACCCTCATTCAAACCAATCAGGAAGTTCTGTTAATTAAAATCTTTAAATGCCTCTTGAATTTACCAACTTCTTCCCTTCACTGCTAAAATTGTAGTTCAGATCACAGCTATCTCTAAGATTTTGATAACATTCTTCATTAAGATCCCTGGCTCACTTTTCTTCTCCATTCTCTAGGCAAATGTAATAAAGGATTCTGGGGTATAGATAAGATTCTATGAAGTTCATCCTTTCAAGTTTACTGAATTTACATGATTTTGATTAACTAGAACTTACTTTGCTTTTTAGTTGTTGTCTATTTTCCTCTTTCCCTCTCACCACCTCCTCCACAACACATCTCTAATCCTTATTAGGCTTCAAGATAAAACTTAATCAACGTTTTGTCTGGTAAGATTCCTTATTACATTTGGGATGTCTGAAGTGCCGTATAGTGCTTACATTATAGGGATTTAATTGACTCCTAAGACTGAAGTTTCAGAAAGGACAAAGGTTGAGCATTTTTCTTTACAATTCCTTTTAAGTCACCAGCCAATTTCCTAGCACATAGGAGGCACTCAAGGAATACTCATTGAATACTTGAAATAACTTCATTTAACTTTCATAAAGATCAGTTCTAGTTTTAAATGTCTAATCACTGACAGTGTGTTGGTTTGCATTTAAGCACTATTGCAATTAATTTTGTTAGTTGAGCATGAAATTTGTTCTTTGATATTTTCAGCACTTGCGTGGCAAAAATTTAGGAACAAAAATATTTTAAATTTGACATTCAACGGCCAGCCTTCGAAGAGAAGTCTTGTTTTTATTCCAATCATATCACAAAGGAAACTGAGGCAAAAAGAGATAACTTACTCAAGTGATACATTGACAATCTAAAATAATGCCAGGATTAACTCTCTGAATATTTTAAGTCCACTTTGACAGCATAACTCCTGAACTGTGTGTGCTCTTTAACATCCATGGGAGAAAATGTATTTTGCAAAACTGTTAGACTCTTGAAGATGGATGTTATTTTTGCTTATAAAGCACCCATAAATATCTTCAAATGTAAATTGGCTCTAGACTAGAAACATCTAGCAAAAGTTTGAAATTTTTGAAAAGTAAGTTGGTAAATAAAGACTTCAGCATGATTTGGGAAACTTGATTTCAGGGTGCAAAGTGTCCTTGTTTCACAAGTCAGGGTAGATTACTTACGCCTAAGAGATGGGAGTGTCACAATCCTACTATTCACAGAACTTAGAGGGCTTTTGTTTGATCCATGAAAAATTTGAGACCTGCACAAAATGACTCTGCTCTGGACTGAAGCTATAAGCAACTTGAACCAATTGCCACAAGAAAATCAATTAATAGCAGGGACCCTGAGATGTAGCAATATTACCTGGAGTACCATGTGTCTTAATCCACTGCACTGACCATCTCACTCCTTCCCAATCCTCCTCCAAAGCATCCCAGGTGACGTTTCAATGCTGGGAAGAACTTTTGTTGGAAGCCTTGATAAGTCTTGACACTGACCACTCAGCCAATGACACCAACAAGCTCTCAGTTTCTTGCACCGATGTCCCTAAAAAATGAGTAAACTACTGTGAAAGATATTTTTCCCCTTGCTCAGATGAAGGAGTTATAAATGGCCAGTATGAGTGTTTTTGTTTGGGGGATTGGTTTTGGGGGCCACACCCAGCCGCCCTCAAGGGACACTCCTGGCTCTGTGCTCAGGGATCATTCCTGACAGTGCACTGGGGACCATTTGGGGGGCTAGGATGGAATCAGCCGCATACAAGGCAAGCTCCTTAACCACTGTACTACCTGTCTGGCCCCTGCATGTTAAAATGATAGCTTCAGCAGGTACAGGACTATGTGTTTTATAAGGGTTATTCTTTGTAGTCCCATATGGGCCAAATAGGTTATAGTTCTGCTAAACTATAACTAAACCTATAACTAAATAGGTTATAGTTCTGCTTTAAGATGCAACAATTGAGTCATCATTAAGAGTACATTAAGTAAGAGTTTTGGTGAATCTCAGGCCAAGATTGAGAACTGTTGTGCAAGAGATATGTTTGGAGAGAAATATGTGAAAAAAGCAGTAGACAGAAGTAGGAGCCAAAGGGAGAGGAGGTGGAGTTGTCTCAGCTCTGGAGACCTGTTTCAACCTGGTCTTATAAGGGCTTCAGGTCATGTCATTAGCCACCTGTGGTGGTACCAGGGATGGAACCAGGTCATCACATATGCAAGGCAAGGGTTCCACTGTGGAGCTACATTGCTGGTTGAGAGTACAGCATTTAGTAAAACATGACATTAATATATATATACTTTTAATATATAATAGTTTAGGAAGTTGCCATGGTGTTAAAGTTTATGGAATCAATATCCAAAATTACTACAGCTCCCCACCATTAATGTGCCCCTGCCCCTCCACCATTGTCCCTTTGCCTCATCTAGTCTAGTCTTCTCTGCCCCATGCCACCCCCATCACTAATAACTTTAAATCACATGCTAAAATGATAACACTTGGGATTAAGTAAAATAGATCATAAAAATTTCACCCATTTTATGCAATACTTTTTTAAAAGCATCCATTATATCTACACCACATGCTTAGTGAACCTTGGTTTCACTTTGAGGGATCTATTTTTGTATTGAGCTTTCAACCACGAGATCAGCTTTATCTCTCTTACTGGATGCGGGTATATGCAGGTGGGATATAAATGCAGATGCAAATAGGTGGATGGACCTATATGCTACCTCATCTATATTTATCTCTTAATTATAAAATACATCATAAATATATATTG
Source organism: Sorex araneus (assembly GCF_027595985.1). Classification (NCBI taxonomy): domain Eukaryota; kingdom Metazoa; phylum Chordata; class Mammalia; order Eulipotyphla; family Soricidae; genus Sorex; species Sorex araneus. The sequence goes on along the minus strand of NC_073313.1, from coordinate 27,687,602 downwards.
CATTTGTTTTTTCAATATGCTCTTATGTTTCTTGGTACGTTTTCTTCGTTCAAAGTCTTATTTTGCTACCTTTCTTTTTGTTTCTCTTTGAACTATTTTCTGCGTGGGAATAATTGCTTCTTCTACCATGAACAACTGACACTTCCCTGAAATAATTGAAAAGACTGAGGGGCAGATTTATAGTCAGAGACCTTAGGTGTTAAAGTACCCTTGGGACTTCAGTTGTGACTGAACATTAGAGCCCTAGGAAATTGATATGCCTTATCATTTTTCTTTACTTTCCTTTGCTGATTATTCTTAATGAATGGCAAAGACTCCTGTATGTGCCCATAGCAACCTGAAGAATATTGCAAAAAGGCATATTCTCCTTCTCATTTTTTTCACCCTGTTGTTGAATTAAAATGAAACACAAGCATATATTGCCAAAGGCAATGTAAGTACACATGACATGGAGATTGGATAATTAGATATGTGTAATTTTAGAATAATGGAGGATTTCTTTAAAGATGTTTACAACTGCAATGCTTTAGAAAGGTGTTTTTCTTTGGGATATGCAAGTATTGTTGCTGAGAAAGAAACTCTACACCCACCTACCCCCGAATTCAGTTTAGCAATCAATTATAAAAGAGGTTAAAAAATACAGAAGGTCTGGTGTCTCTGACCTTAACTGTTGATGAAAGAAAGCAACATTCTGTATATGTGATCCCTAATTCTGCTCTGCCATTGGCAGAGAAATAGGAGAAATTAAAATTGGAAGTGCTGTGGAATGTGGCCCAGTTAGGCTGGGAAGAATCCAGCGAGCACCCAGAGGTCTTGAGCACGTGGGAATTTATTTCCTACGGGCATTCTCAGATGGAGTATCATCCCCAAAATCTGAGCAACGAGCATACAGAAGTCAGGGGTTATAGACCTTTATTAATTATGTGTACATGATGAAGTAAAGGCCTCACATACATGGGGAAAATGAACAAAGCAATGGGAAGGCTGCCATTGCTTTATAACTAGGGGGAGAGATGTGTCTAGGGCTTTTCCATTGGGGAAGTCTTGTTGCAGGGACAAAAAAAACAGGTAGAATTAAAGCGGGAGTCATCGGTAACAGGGTTACCAAGGGAACTGTAATCAGTGATGAGAGGAGCAGGGAGGAAGAGCTGCAGTTTTCCTTTGCAGGCCACGAAAGGGGTGCTGTAATGTGCCCTGTTAGAGAAGCTGCATATACCACTTCTGCTTCAGGCCGTCCTTCCACAAAGGGTCTACTCAAGAACTAAGGCCAAAATGTGTATATATATATACATATATATAATACATTCCTTATGAAGGATATCTTGGAGGTCTTTAAATTTAAACAAAGAGAATAGCTGCTCCAGACAATAAAGCGAGGTTGATAATGCAGTTTTAGTTGTGGATGGTATGTACTTATATAAGGGCAGAGGGAAGGAAGATATCAGTTAGAAAATTTTGAGCAGGGGTGGGAGCAATAGTCCAGCGGGTAGGGCTTTTGCCTTGCATGCAGACGACCTGGGTTCAATCCCCGGTATCCCATATGGTCCCCCAAGCACCACCAGGAGTAATTTCTGAGTTCAGAGCCAGGAGTAACCCCTGAGCATTGCTGGGTGAGACCCAAAAAAGCAAAATAGGAAAGAAAATCTCTTGAGTGGAAAATGTTGAAAGGGTACTTCGTAGGCGATTAAGTAAAAGACGCATAGTTGAAGAAATTACCAGCAAGAGCAAGCCTCATCATGTAATTCCAATGAAGAATAATCCCATTGAACGTAAAGGAGACACATGACTCCGAACTTATATTTGCAAAGGTGTTTTAAGGCACCTGAGTACAGCAGGGAACTTGCCTTGCACACAGTCAGCCAGGATTTGTGCCCCTCATTCCATCTGGTCCTCCAAGCCTACCAGGAGTGATTCCTGAATGCAGAGACTGGAGTAAGCCCTGAGCACTTCTGAGTGTGACCCCCAAACAAACAGAGAAACAAAAGTCTTTGAAGAGTTCACAGTGAAGAAAAATATACACACAGAGAACAAAGACATTTGGGGGAAAAGTGAAAGGATGAAGATATTGCTGAAGGCAAATTCAGGTAGCACAGTTCTATAAAAATGATGTTTCAGTTAAATGTAAGACATAATCAGAAGCATAAGGGGAAAAAGGAGAATAAAATTCAAGGTTACATTATCTATATTGAGAGAAAAAATAATAAATAGAAGAATGATGTTGTTATTTCGGGGGCAAACACCTGAAGGGAATGAGATAACGAAGTGGAAACACTTGCTCGCTCATTGTCCTCTAGCTTTCTATTAAGGAAAAAAAAAGAGATAGAGATATTTATAGCCCTGTCTCAAAATGCTGAGGGTTTTCACTTGATGCTTTTCTAATATTAAAATATAACATAGCTTCAGTATTTATTTCTAAAAAAGGAAGAGATAGTGTTAATGAGCTATGTAGCAAACAGTTTAACTGTACAAATTCTTGAGTCAGGTTGCTAGTGTCCAAATCTGAACTCAGAATTTTTACTTGCTGACTGGGGAAACTCAGGCAAATTCGTTAACCACATTATCCTTACGCTGAATTAAGTTTAGGGAAGAACTTGCAAGATATCTTGTTCAAGAAGCTGAATGTTAGGGAAACAGATTTTAATAAGATTACAAGAGAATTAATTCCTTTAAAAATGGTGTATGCAGGGCCACAGAGAGCTTAACAGCCTGGCATCCATGCTTTGCTTGCAGGAGGCCTTGAGGAACACTAGGTTCAAACTTGAGCACAGAACCAGGAGAAGCCCCTGAGCATGACCAGATATGACCCCCCAAACAAACAAAACAACAAAAAGAAAGAGAAAAGAAGTATATCTATGGTAGAATTTAACATCATCATATTTTCATATCTACCCTGACTCTGTCTATGTTTCTATGTGTCTATCTACTGGTCCCCCCAATATGCAAATAAAAAACATTCCCATGAAACTTTTTGGAAACTCAGATTGTGTAAACAGAAGAACCAATTATGATTAACTTACGGCAGTCCTCAGGGCTGACTCCTGGCTCAGTGCACAGGCATTTCCCTTCATTGACTCTGGGGGCCATCTGGGTTGCTGGGGATTGAATCCGGAACTGGTTGTGTGCAAGGCAAGAGCCCTATCCACTGTACTACCACTCCAGCCCTCAAATTATGTTTTTAAATTACTGTGAGCAAGCCTGAGATTTTTCTGAATGAAGTTAGCTTGCGTTTCAAACATACATTACTGGGCGGGAGAGGCAGTATGGGTGATGGGCATGTAAAGTGCTTGTGTTGCACTCAGCTGACCCTGGTTCCATCCCAGCACTGCAAGGACTGACTCCTGAGCACAGCGCTAGGAATAACCCCTGAGTTCTAAGGAAGGCCCAAGTCCCTGCTCCATTGCCCCACCAAAATACATTCTGACACCGATATGCCAGCACTCCTGCCTGAGAAAGTGACAGCAGATCATTTAGTGGTAAAGAAATACCAAAGGCATTTTTTCAGGAGGAATGAATTCGATTTTCACACTTCAATGTAGCCAAGACCACACTAGCTGAGCAGTTTAAAATGTTCTCTTCATTATCATGATATTCTGTTGTTGTTTCTGAGTCAATCTAATTGTCTTATCAAAGTTTAATGTGTTATATTCCAAGGCACTCATTTAATTGTTAATAGCATGAGGCAAAAACACCCATTAGAAATCAACTGCTACCTAAAAATGAAAATTTACATTTTATGACATAAATATGTCCTTGCTGTTATTACTTTGCTGAAAAAAAACTAAGAAGAGTATTGTGAGTTTCCAAAGAAAAGGCGCGGTGGGGCATGCAGGACTCCAGCATTCAGTGGCCGAGAGCCACCTCCCCAGGTCGGACGACTGATGATGGACAAAGGACAGGGGGAACGGAGAAACAGGGCCTAGGCCCCCAACTGGTTGGTAGAAAGTTTATTTCTCTCTCCTCCCCAGTGTATTCCGATTTCTCCCTCATGGTGCACTCTTAGTCATGGTTTTGGCCATAATCCCAGTCATCATAGTCCCATCATCCTAGTCTCCTCGTAGACCTTGAAATCCTCCACTTCGTTATATCTTCTTCCTCATCTCGTTGTAGTCTCATAGTCCTCTACTTCCAGCCATCATCATCATCATCTAGTCCTCCATTTGGTCTCAAAAAGTCTCTTCTTTCCCCTTACAGCATAGTTATATGGCATGAGCGGTGATGTACACATAGATGGGGTTGAACATTGTCATAACAACAACCAGGTAAATCAACTCCTGCAAGGGAAGTTCTAGGAGATCAACTCAGGGACAAAATCTCATCTGAGGGTTCAGCACTCCAGATTACTAGGAGATCCGCTCAAGGGTGGGATTCCATCCAGGGTGCATTGCTTTATTCTTTCCTCAGATAGCAATCCATTTAAACACCATAGTAAATTTACTTCTTATAATATTTTTAGTCATTTTGTATGAACGCAGTAAGAGACATCCTTACTTAAGAGACATTACACTTAAACATTGACTCTTCCTGGGGACATCTCGCTATGTATTCCAGACCACAGTCCTCAGGCCAGGTTACTCTTTCCTAACCCCAGCAGCATCCTTAGTCAGTTACTTCTTTCTGGGTCATGACAGAATTTGTCCATCACCAGGCTCTTAACCTATACTTATGGTGCTTAGCTTGTCTCCTTTCGATGCCAGGGTAGCTTACGGCTTGCTCTGGGTCCATCCAGTCCCTTCATCAGGACCCTGCTTTTGGAGTGCTAGGAACTAAGGGCAACTGAGGCTTGAGTCAAGTAAATATGAATGCCCAGGATTAAGTATTATTTTCGAGTCAATTAACTCTCATGTTACAAAGCATAGCATGAACTGTCTTCCTGTGTCTATACAAAAGGACATTGCAAATAACATAAAGGAAAGAGAAAAGCAATATAGGATTATTAGTGCCCAATGGAATTGGGTGTGTCTCAGGGGCACTGTTGTGGGAGTAACTCAATAAATCTAAGCTCCCTGCAGGAGAAGAAAGGACAACCCAGTGTTATTCAACAGAGTATAAGCCATGGACTGAGAAATAGTGGCTCATAAAGCAAAAAGGGCAGGTACCAAAGTCCCGATGCTGGAAGGTCCTGCTTCAGTCATAACAAGAAGGCTAATATGGCTAAAACAGAATGTGGGTAAAAGACTATTAGGTGTTGTGCTCAGCTAGATCAGGGAGACAAATTTGCTTGGGACCTAATAATCTGCTGTTGAATTTTGACTTTTATTCTAAGTAAGATTAGGATATGAGTAGAGCTGTGGGAAAATTTGACATGTTTGAGAGGCAGGGCAAAGATTATTCCAGATTTTCAAATCAGAGATGATGGTAGCCAAAATAATTGACCTTCCACTCATGAGTTACCTAGAAAACTTGCAGGTCTTCATGTATATTTTTCACTGATGATTTTGAAGGTGAAGTTTTTGATCTACCTAATAAACCTAATCTTGATCTACCTAATATAGTGTTCTCTCTCTTACAGGTAAAATATATAGGTATATATATATGTATATATATATGTTCTATATGTAGCCCTATTGTTTGAATTCAGAAATGTATGACTCATATATAATAGCTATAAGATGTATACAACCTAAGTCCTTAGGAGTCACAAAATATGGATAAATTACATGATCGTTTGTGTGATTGGGGATCAAACTTGGGGCCTCACATGCAAGGTATGTGCTCTCCTCTTGAGTCATAGCCCTAGCAGAAAATATCCTTTTAAAAGCAATTTGTTTTCAGGGATGAGTCATAAAGAACCAATTCTTACTATCCCAGGGTCATGTGGAGAAAGAGACATGCATGAGAGGCAGGGATCCCAAACTAAAGAGGGATTCTTAGTTGTAAGTAATATTCATGTACCCATTTTTATTTTGAAAACTGATCTCAATGATTTTTCCTTCACAAAACAAAATGGTGAATGCCAGTAATAATTGGGATAAAATAATCACATTGTTACAGACATCTGCTATGATAAATTTATGTATAATCCAAGAGAAAGCATTAAATATTGGGGACAACAAAATTGTGAGCTAGAACTATACAGGCCTACTTATTTTCAAATCCTACCATCATCACTTATTGCCGAGGCTTGATTCAAATGTTTGAATCAGGTTTTGGAGTGTGAAGGTTTTCTTCTCTAGTAGGATAGTATTCGTTCCTTTCTTAAGCCATTACTATTTGAGGATTAAATAAAATATATGTAATGTCTATGAAAGGGATTTGCACAACTTCTAGACTGTGGAATTTGTTTATTCATATTCTGTGGTCTTTGTAAGACAACAAAAATGTCAGGTAGGTAGAACTAGTAAAAGGAAATTAAAGCACATTATTCTACTTCCCAAACCAAATCAGACAGGAATAGAAAGAATCAATTGTTTTCCAAAAAAGCTGAGCCAGTCAGCATTCCCACCAGTAGTGAAGGAGAGTCCCCTTCTCCCCACATCCATGCCAACACCAGTTGCTTTTGTTCTTTTGGATGTGGGCCAGTCTCTGTGGTGTGAGATGATATCTCATTGTTGTTTTGATCTGCATTCTCCCTGATGATTAGTGATGAAGAACATTTTTTTTTCATGTGCCAAAAGGAGAGAAAGAGTAAAAGGGAATGTGCCTGCTACAGAGGAAGGGAGGGGAATAGAGGAGGTGGCAGGAGGGACACTGGGAACATTGGTGGTGGAGAATGGGCACTGGTGGAGGAATGGGTACTCAATCATTGTATGACTAAAATATAATCACTAAAGTTTGTAAGTCTGTAACTGTATCTCACGGTGAATCATTAAAAAAAATAAAAAAAGAAAGAATCGATTGCAGAAATAGCAGTAAGAAATGTGGACTTGAGGCTTTTAGACTGTTAAGAGATTCTAGTTAACCTAATTAAGATAAAGGGGCCTTAATTGGCCTCAGGGAAACTCCCTGGGATAAAATTGTGAGAACACAAAGATTTGTGCTGAATGTTTCTCAGAGAATGAAACCTGAGGGCACATTCAGCCAATTGACAGTATTATAATTGATTCTGATAGAGACTTTAACATAACCACAGCAGCAAAATAAAAGTTGCACCATTAGCTGAATGTCATTATCATTATTATAGATTTACATCTTTATTGAAATAAGGAGTTTTAAACTAACACATCGGTTTTGTATTAATTATTTTATAATCTTATATTTAAAATGAAGTATAATTTATAATTTGTCAATTTCTCAAAGCCAGCATTATTCTGGAATTCATTTGAGTTTCTTCATAAAATAATTATCATTTATATTCAGTTCCCCAAGTGCCCCAGCTGTAGTGTCCCAGGTAATATTTCTGTACTAGAATCTCTAAGAAGAGACGTGACAAGAGTTTTTCTAAGGGAAGAGTTTTTCTATGCTCTACTTAAGAATTGTCACACATCTCTAATGCAATATAAAATGAAGTGATTGTCACAAATAGAACTCTTCAAGTCCAAATGGGCTGGATATGACCCAATTCTCAGTTTTTCCCTTGCAATAACAGGGTTAATGTTTTGGAAAAAATATATTTTTAAAGAAAACTGCAGAAGATGCTGCTACATCAAAAATCAACTCGGTTACTATTAAAATTATATTGAACAGAGTTGTCATATACAGCTTCTATTTTTCGACGGGCTATACACAGATGTGGATCTAAAGGAGGAAGTGCGTGACTTTCATCTTCTCGTGATAATTTTATGTTGATTACAAATTATATAGATGGAAGGAATGTGAAATAAAGGGTAATGAAGGCCAAGAAAAGAAAGGGAGATAGCATAGTTCAATGACTGAGAAACTAATTTTGGAATCAGAAAGATATGTTCACTTTAGAATTCCTAAACTTTTGAGCAGTGTGACCTTTGGTTTGGAATTATCTAACCTCTAAATTCCTTTTTCTGTCTTAAAAGGATTCTTTATACTTTTTTTTACCACTAAGTGATCAAGAAAATAAAGAAACTAGGGGCCTGAAGGAATAGCGCAGTGACTTAGCGTGGGTGCCTTGTAAGCACACGATTATAAGTTCACAGTCCTGGTATCCCACATGTGCCAAACACAATCCTGGCAGCTCTGTTGTCTGTGATTCTAGTGCCACAAATAATTTCTGGCTGCACCACAAAATGTTGCGGTGTTTGTAAACACCATAGTATGATGAAGTGCAATCTTGGGTCCAGGAGCATGTGCTTTGTGTGTTCAGGGCCCAGCTTCAATTCTTGACACTGCATGACCATCCCAGCACTATCAGGTAGAGCCCTAGAAGACTGCAGCGTTACTGGGCGCAGCATTACAGCCCTCAGAGCCAGGCCCGACCGTTGAATCTTCAAGCTGTGTGGTTAAGAATTGCTGGGAAAAATAAAAGAATTGTTGGGGAGGGGCTGGAGGGATAGCACAGCGGGTAGGGCGTTTGCCTTGCACACCACCAACCCAGGTTTTATTCCCAGCATCCCATATCGTCCTCCAAGAGCTGCCAGGAGTAATTCCTGAGTGCAGAGCCAGGAATAACCCCTGAGCTTCGCTGGGTGTAACCCAAAAAGCAAAACAACAACAACAATAAAGAATTGCTGGGAGTGCCTCTCCCACACATACCCATGTGTATTTCTTGGGAGGCCCCTGCCCCCTCCTCGAAAAAATGGGGTGCGACCTCCATCAAATACTGCAGTTAGAAAGAGGTACGAGGGCCATGATCAGGAGGTGCAACCTCTGAAGAGCATGTACATGAACACCACAGCGACCCCTGGCAAGGCCCGCGATCATAATTCGTTTCCATCAGCCGAGAGTGCAGCCTGAAGCAAGCTCATGTGTTATAAAGAAGTGCAGACCTCGGGGCTGGAGTGATAGCACAGCGGGTAGGGCGTTTGCCTTGCACGCGGCTGTCCCGGGTTCAAATCCCAGCAGCCCATATGGTCCCCTGAGCACTGCCAGGAGTAATTCCTGAGTGCAGAGCCAGGAGTGACCCCTGTGCATCGCCGGGTGTGACCCAAAAAGCAAAAAAAAAAAAAAAAAAAAAAAAAAGAAGTGCAGACCTCAGTGAGCACCATGGCTGAGTGTGCAAGCACCCAAGCCTCCTCTGTGATTGCCACTCCAGCCACTCCAGCACCAGTTAATAATGCGCGGGCACCACAGCCAGGCATGTGTCCAACCACCATCATAGCAAAACTGACATCGACAGGGGGCCTGAAAGAGAGTATGGGGGCAGGGAGGTGTATCCTGCCAACCCCAGTTGCAATCCCCAGTAGCAGATATGGTCCATTCCTCAAGCAACACCAGTAGTGATCCCTGAGCACAGAGGTAGGAATCGGCCCTGAAAACTGCTGGGTATGGCTCAAATCCCTGCACCTCGCGCTCCCCTCCCCCAGTAAATAACAACATCAACATTAAAAAACAAAGGGGAGGGCAGGATAGGAATTTTTTTTCTTAAAAAGCACCATACATAAAGTTTTTGTCACAGCATCTTAAACACTATGAGCATTCAAGTACTGTATTTGATCTATTATGTTATTACCTTTATAATAATAATAAGCATTCAAGTGTTATTACTTGGTTGCTGCGGTTGTAATTATCGCCTAAATTATTATGAAAGAAATAAGTTAATTGATTGTGATGCTCAATACTCACTGGCGGCCAATTTTAATTCAATTTTCTTCCGGCTCACTCCTTTTCTAAAAATGAGGGGGGCATGGGGTGGACCGGAAAATGCTGAGCGTCCTGCTAAAGGGACCAGAAAGAGAGGGCAGGGTGCTTACTTTACAAATGTAAGTTTCTAGGCGTGAGTCCGTCGCATAATATGGTCCCCTGAGCACATCCAGGAGTGATCCTGAGCGCAGGGCTGGGAGGAAGCTCTGAACACCGCCGAATGTGGTTCCCCAGGCAAAAGAAAACAAACTAGAAATGGCAGTTCAGGTTGAGCGATAGAAGAGTCGCCAACGCCCTTTGAAACGAGGTCCTTCCCTTAAGAATGGCTGGGGGGCCGGAGCGATAGCACAGCGGGTAGGGCGTTTGCCTTGCACGCGCCCGACCCGGGTTCGATCCCCAGCATCCCATATGGTCCCCCAAGCACCGCCAGGAGTAATTCCTGAGTGCAGAGCCAGGAGTAACCCCTGAGCATCGCTGGGTGTGGCCCCCCCCCCAAAAAAAAAAAAAAAGAAAGTAAAAAAAAAAAAAAAAAAAAAAAAAAGAATGGCTGGGTGACGGGCCAGAGTGACAGTACAGGGCGTAGGGAGCTTGCTTTGCCCTACAACTGACTCGGATCCAATCCTCAGCGTTGCATACCGTCCTCGAGCCTGGCAGAAGTGATTGCTGAGCACAGAGCCAGGAGTAACTCATGAACAGCACCAGATGTGACCTATAAAATAGAATTTTTTTTTAAAGAAATGCTTGAGTGATACAGGCATAGACGAAGCCTCATAGAAAAAAAGCCCATGCACAGTCTCTCGTTCAACTGGCCAGTTTCCCGTGGTGGGGTAGGAGGGCAGGAGCAGAATTGGGAAGAAGGAACCTTAAAATCTGCATATAGAGGGCTGAAGCAATAGCACAGCAGGTCGACCCAGGCTCGATTCCCAGCACCTCCTATGGTCCCCTGAGCACCGCCAGGGGTAATTCCTGAGTGCAGAGCCAGGAGGAACCCCTGTGCATCGCGGGGTATGACCCCTCCAAAAAATATATAGATATTAACCTTGATATATTTTATATATTTGAATTTTTATTAATTGTATGTTTATATGTTAATAAAGTAAGTAAAACTTCTAGTTTATATTTTATTTATTTTGTTTCTTTTTACATTTATTTGGTTTATATGATACATTAGTTTATGTTCTCGCTATATTTCAGATATAGCTTATGCATTCCATATAGTTTATATATCCACATATATCAATAGTCAGATATGGACTTGACCTCCAGGTGCCTTCCCTGTAACTCGGCGAAGCTCAAGATAAAGTGCGTGAAAACGTTTCTGGGAATGAAATTTTTAGGGTGAGAATAAGTGTGCGTTCCCCTTTAATGCAGTGGCCGCTGCTATCCGGGAACTTCTGTGACGACAGAGTGGTCCACGTCGGTTAGAGTTTCCAGGGTGCTTAAGAGTCCGTTAGAACAGAGGCCCCCGGAACATGACCGCGAGTGGCGTCCGAGACTCCGGGTTTGAACCTGCTGTTCATGCGGCCTGAGGTCTTCCGCTGAGCCAAGCCCAAGTTTGAGGTAGGCGGGACACATGGATGCCCCAGAAAATCCTACTGACTCTGACCTGGGGAGGCTCCCGGGCACCCCGCAGTCACCGGCCCTCGCCTGTGCGATCCCCGAAGTGCCATCCCCTGCCGCCGAGGCGCCGCACGCCCAAGAGCCAGAGTTACCGTTGACCTTGGGCGCTAGTGAGATGGAAGAGCTTATTGCGGTGGACCCCAAGTACTGGGTGAATATCTTTATTGTTAACGATGATCAAGAATGGGCCAGTCTGGGCTCGGGATATGTCGTTCTCTCATCCGTGGAGAGCCACCAAGGCATGGTTCTGCTAGTTCGGTCGGAGACCGACAACTCTGTCATTTTGGAGTCGAAGGTTTGTCTGACCACGTGCTATCAGAGGCTGCAAGGCGTGCTGATTGTTTGGTCCGAGACAGATAGTGGCGGGGTGGCTTTGAGTTTCCATGACCCACCTACCTGCCAAGAAATCTGGGAAGCTATTTGTCGAGCCCAGAGTAAAGACGTGCACATTGAAAACACTCACGGGCTCCTAGTTGAGTCAGAAGAACAGTTCAGTAGGCTGCGGCGCACCAGGGATGTCCATCTGTCCGCCAGTGCCATTCAAAAGCTGAAACAAATTGCTTCATTGTTTAAATTAGTGCTCTCCTGGCCACTCTGTAAGCAACGGCTGGCTCTCTTCTTAGAAGATGAAGGATATATTCAAAAAATCCTGCAGCTATTCCAGATTTGTGAGAGTAGGAGGGATATTGAAGCCTTGCGCCATTTGCATGGAGTTATTAAAGGGATCTTATTTATGGACAAGACAGCGCTGTTTGAGATAATGTTTTCCAATGAGTGTTTTGTGGATGTGTTGGGATGTCTTGAATATGATCCAGCTTTGAAGGAGCCAAAAAAGTATAGGGAATTTTTTACTCAGAACACAACATTTAAAGATGTTGTACCAACAACAAACAACACGCTTATACAAAAGATACACCAGACATATAGGATGCAATACATTCGTGATATTCTCTCTCCTGTGCCATCCGTATTTGAAGAAAAGCTTCCCAATCTTACAAAGTTTATTTTCTTAAACAAATTTGAGATAGTTACCACACTGAAGAGAGATAGGAGATTTTTGTCTCAAGTTTTTACACTGCTAAAGGATCAGACTGTAAATAAGGATAGACGGCGTGAATTGATCTTTTTCTGCAGGGAATTCTGTTCATTTTCTCAGACATTGCCACCTGGTAGCAAGAAGGCACTATTTAATACCTTGGCAGAATTGGGAATTTTCCGAGCTCTAAAAGTTGTAATGCGTGTGAAGGATTTGGAAACAAAGTCAGCTGCTATTGACGTATTTACTTATATAGTTGAACACAGTCCATCTTTGGTTAGACGTTTTGCGATGAGGGAAGCCGAACAGAGTAAAGATGGTGACCTTTTCCTCAGGGTAGTAATTGAGCAGATTACTTATGATAGAGATCCTAATTCAGGAGGGGTTGTACAATTAGTAGAACTCCTTCATATTTTACTTGATCCAGACAACATGATAATATCACCTAGTACATGTGAAAGAAGTGGATTTTTGAATTTCTTCTATAAACATTGTATTTATAACCTCATGGCACCACTTTTGGCCATCACTTCAGAAGGTACCTATAAAGAAGATAATATAGTTAAGCCTGAGCAAATTAAGAACTGCCTCGATTATCATACAGCACAGCTGCTTGAAATAATTTTAGAGCTGCTTACGTTTTGCATACAACATCACACATATTACATCAAGAAATATATTCTGAGCAGTGATCTGCTAAGAAGAATCTTGGTGTTGGTGAATTCGAAGCATAAGTTCCTGGTCTTAGGTGCACTTCGCTTTATGAGGAAGATGGTGGGCCTTAAAGATGAACTTTATAATCGTTACATTATCCAGGGTAATCTTTTTGAGTCAATTGTAAGTGCTTTTCTGAATAATGGACCCCGGTACAATATGTTGAATTCAGCTATTATTGAGCTATTCGAATACATAAGAGTGGAAGATATCAGGTGTCTCATTTCATACATAATTGAAAATTTTTATGAAGCATTTGAGTTGGTAGACTATGTTCAGACATTCAAAAGATTGAAGATGATATATGATCGGGAGAAAGACCAACAGAATCAAATACAGAAGAATTTACATTCTGTATCTGACAATAAAATTCTTGGCAGAGATACCAAAGCTGTGGAAGAGAAAAAAGAAATTTCTTGCAATGAAAAAATAGAGGAAGAAGTACTCTTGAATGATTTTCAAGACTTTCCTGCTACAGATATGGAGATGGAAGAATCAGAAGGGAAAAAAATAGTAATTCCTAAAAGAAAATCTTCTTGTGACTCCACATTTACTTCCTCCATGTCCACCGAAGCTGCAGATGGAACAAGTAGCCCAAATATTATTATTGATATTACCTCGGTAGATTGCCCAAATGAGGAAGAGGATCAGGAAGAAGGAGCTTCCCCAAGGAAAAGACCACATTATAGCTCATAAAATCTGTAAGCAAAATCCTCAAATTCTGCGTTACTAAAATTCTAGCAACACTAACTGACTGAAATTCTTGAAACCAAAAGCTTTCTCCTGAACTTAAAGTATATGACTGCTAGCAGAGATCTTTAATGTATCTCTGAGGTTTTAGTTCAATAAAACCATACTTTCGGTACTTAAAAAAAAAAAGAACTGAATAACTTCTTAGCCAGGAGTTCAGTTGTGGGGGACAAGCTGATAGTGCATATTTATGCAAGTTTCTTCTGAAGGTTATATATATATATGAAATAACTAAAGTGCAGGTACAAAGTTTACAATAGTATTTGCACAAATATTCTATTATGACTTTCCTTTAGTTGCCATCTTTGAAATAAAACTTTATTTACACAGAAAGCAAAATCAACTGTAATTAAAAATAAAGTTAACCTGTGGACATTTCTATGAAGATTGAACAAACATTTAGTCTTCTGCATAATTGGAGGAAAGTAACTATCAGTTCAGATTTTCATTAATTAAAAATAAAGTTGGATTAAAAATGTGATGTTTGGTTTTTAGTTAAGAGATACCAACGATGGTCCTATTGGTAGTGCATGGGTTAAAGCATGTGCCCTGTAGCCCACCCTGTTACCATCCCTGACATCATATGGTCCCTGAGCATCCCTGGGTGTAGCTCTGGAGGCCCTCCCTTGTTTCCTTCCTGTGGTCCCCCATTCCACAGGTTGGATCCCTAGTCTGGTGCTGTTGCCCCTCTGAATTTTTTTGCCGTGTCCCCTTTGGAATAGAAGGGTATTCTGTAGGATCTTGAAAAATTGGAACATGTTTATAATTGCTCTATTTTGAAAGATACTTTGAAATCATCCCTGATTCATTAACATATTCTCTCTAGAGAAACTGGTAAGTTTTATTTGTTTGTTTTTTTTTTTTTTTTGCTTTTTGGGTCACACCCGGCGATGCTCAGGGGTTTCTCCTGGCTCTGCACTCAGGAATTATTCCTGGTGGTGCTCGGGGGACCATATGGGATGCTGGGAATCGAACCCGGATCGACCGCGTGTAGGCAAACGCCCTACCTGCTGTTCTATCGCTCCAGCCCCGAAACTGGTAAGTTTTAAGGGTAATTAAAAAATATTGACACACACATAGGTGCTGAAAAAAGTGACACAATGCCTAGAAACTATTTTGGACCAAGGAAAACATTACTGGGCCAGAGTGATAGTACAGCACTTGCCTTGCACACGGATGCCCCAGGTTGAATCCCCAGAACCTCTTACAATCCCCAGGTCCTTGCCAGAACTGATCCCTGAGGGAAGAGCCAGGAATAATCCCTGAGCATTGCCAGGCACTGTCTAAGAAACTAAAAAAAAAAAAGGTACCTAAATGTCAAATGACACAAGAAGACATTTTTTTGTTGCTTTTTTAATAAGCAAGTGTGTAATATAAAAAGTGCTTTATGGCAGAGTGAATGCAATGGAATTTCTAAAAATAACTTGCAGCAAAAAATTGAGGTTTGATTTTTTACAAGGAATTGCTTAAAATACCCTAGAATTGCTTAAATTGAAGCAATTCTTTGTGTCCTGGAGATTTTTGAGTTCATTTTAATTTTGGTCATTGAATAAGATAGGCTACCTAAGTAGAAATGGGTTAGAGTTTTTCATAAAATATATATTGAGGGCTTGGATTGCGTTCGGGTGTGTGGGGAGAGATAGTTCTCAATAGGTGCCAGGGATTGAACTTGGGGCCTCATGCATAGAAGTCATACTTTCCAGTCCTTTGAGCTATGTCCCCTATGTCTAAGGGTGACCGTTTACAATTTACTACTGTGTGAGTAGGAGACCCTTCTTAGGCAAAACAAGGAGCATGGTGTGTAAGAGCAGCAAAGAGAATGGGCTCCTAAGACAAAATTGAGTTCATTGGTTCTAAAGACAGCCGGTGTGTGGTCATGACCTCAGTAGATAGAATCATACATTGCTGAGGACACAACACAGCAGGGAAACTACATTTTCACTTCTATCAAGACATGGCATTGGATGTTTCCATGGGATTTTTTTTTTCACAGTGTGAATGTCTGTCAAAAGAACATAGTTAGACAAAGATTTCCTGTTTTCCTTCTACTTAGACTGTCATGGACCTCAGGTTTACTTGCATATGCAGCTTGGGTTTGCCAAACTTACACTGAACTGTTTTGTTGGGAGTCACCAGAGCACCTTAATGAAGCAGCTACTTACAACTGGACAGAAGAATTTTTGATCTTCTTTTTTCTTATCTTTCAGCTGGTTTTAATCTGAGAAGGGGAGGGGGTGGGAGGGAAAAGAAAATATGCTGTGTGGGGGGGAATCATATTTCTTGCTGTATTGCTTCTCATAAGTTTGTGAGAAAAGATGAGAGAGGGTATAAATATAATGGGAAGTTAAAAAAAAAGAAGGAAAAAGGGCAGGTATTTCATAAAGCTGGATAACCTCTAAGAGCCCCTTTAACTATCTTTTCCCATATACTTAGTGCTAGGGAAACAAAATGGCAAGCAAAATTGGTGTAAAGGCAAATTGTCCGTCAAATGGCATAACCTACTATTAAGGGAACAGTTAAGAGGGCAACAAAACACAGATAAGAAATCCTTTCTGTCTGCATACTGAGTGAAAAATGAACCAAAATATTCAGCCTCTGTAGATATTGTATATGAGAGCATTTTTGGAGAGGTGCCCTAGGTTCTTTTAGCTTTTAAATACATGACTTCTGGTAATTTCTGTGGCTTTTAATGTCTTTCTAAACACACCAACAAGGGGCGGGGGGCTATAGCAAATCAAGTGAAAGCTTCATTTTCAGACAGTCCTTGAGGATAATGCAGGCCCTGACTGTCACCAGTTCCATAACCTTAGACAATTTACTTATCTGCTCCTCTGACAATAATTTCTCCACCTTGTCTTAAAAGTTGGAAACTATATGTAAATCACCCAGAAAATATTTAATACTCACTAGATAGCTTTTAAAATTCATTAGCAGCAGCATAATCACTTCTAAGAAGATGGAAGCTAAAGCCAGGTATAACCACTTATATCACAAGTTATGCTCATAAATCAAGAAACCTATATTCTGAATAATATTGATAAAAGAAAATTAAAAATTAATGAGTTCCGTTCTGGTTGGCTTGTTCAGTTCTGACAAGTTTATGTGTATGTATCATGCCCTACCGAGACACAACTAAAATTAGAAAGCATCAGAATGAATGGAAATAAACCTCTTTACCAGTGAGGACACTTGGGTAGAGTGGCGTCGGTGGGTGGTGTTAAGTAAACAACGGCAGATGACAACAGCAGAGAATAAAAATGAAGTTAGAAGAGTATGAGGTGTAGAAGTAATTTAACTAAGATGTGTTAAATTGATGAGAGTCACTAAGCTCTAGTCCTCTTGTGCACACAGTCAACTTGAATGTATCCTTAGTTAAAGGAATAAATGACTTTATTTTTTTTAAAGTTATGTGTTAAGTCACCATAACTGTCATCCCATTGCTCATCGATTTGTTCAAGCGGGCACCAGTAACGTCTCTCATTGAGAGACTTATTGTTACTGTTTTTGGCATATCCAATACGCACGGGTAGCTTGCCAGGCTCTGCCATGCGGGCTCCATACTCTCAGTAGCTTGCCGGGCTCTCCGAGAGGGGCGGAGGAATCGAACACGGGTTGGCCACGTGAGAGGCGAAAGCCCTTACAAAATTATTTACAGTTTCAGGCATCCAATGTCCCAACACCAATCCTTCCACCAATGTTGCCAGGTTCCCTCCCACCCTCCACCAACCTCCTTGAGACGCTTTTATTTTTTTTTGGGGGGGAGGTCACACTCGGCAATACTCAGGGGTTACTCCTGGCTCTGTGCTCAGGAATTATTCCTGGCAGTGCTCGGGGGACCATATGGGATGCTGGGAATCGAACCCGGGTCGGCCGCGTGCAAGGCAAACACCCTACCCGCTGTGCTATCGCTCCAGCCCCTCCTTGAGGCACTTTTAAGAAAACTTTTTTTTCCTTTTTATTGAATCATCATGACATATAGTTAGAGTTGTTCATAATTTGGCTTCAGTCATATAGTATTTCAACATCTATCCCTTCACCAGTGTACATTTTCTGCCACCAATGTCCCCAGATTTTCCTTCCCTTCCCCAGCCTGCCTCGATAGCAGATACTTTTCTTCTCTCCCTGCCTCCCTCCCTCCCACCCTCCTTCCCTCCTCCCTCCCTCTCCCTCCCACACTCCCTCCCACCCTCCCTCCCTCTCCCTCTCTCCCTCTCTCTCTCTTTCTCTCTCTCTCTCTCTCTCTGTGTCTCTCTCTCTCTCCCTCCCTCCCTCTCCCTCCCTTTCCTTCCCTCTCCCTCCCTCTCCCATTCTGTCCATGGTGTGCATGGTTTGCAATACTGTTACTGAAAGGTTCCTGTGTATAAGGTTATCAGTGGACCACTACAACAATGATAATTGTAAATGGTCACTCTGAGTAAGAACAGTACTGTAAGTGGGTAAAGTGGTAAAGTGATATACTTGAGGCACAGTTTTAAGTGTGGTTATTTCAGTTTGCTTACAGTGTTGTTGACTCTGTGGTTTGATACATAGGTTTATTATACCTCTATCCCACCAACGTGCCTGAATCCCTTGCCCCCTGCCCAGCTGAACTCTCATTTGCCTCTTCTTACTTCTTCCCTCTATGTATTTCCTTCACTGACATAATTTCTATTATTTAGATTCAAGGGAAGTCTAGGTCCCTTCTCCCCTTGGTTCTGTCTATTATGGATGAGATCATCTGGTATTTGTCTTTTTTCAAAGGGCCAAAATTGTGAGTCTAAACATGTGTGGAACTTGATTAAAGGTCTTTGCTTTTATGATACTGCGTCCACATTCCCTAGGCCAAGTCATTTTGTTTTACCCTCTGCCCAAAAGGGTCAATTATAGGGAAGGATCAGGTGCATAATGCACTTTCATGAAAAGACTTACTTAGAATTGCCGAGATCCAGGTGTTGCTTTTCATTACCAGCGTCTCTGTGGGATATTATTTGATACCCCTCACTCTCCGCTTTCATATGTGTCAAACACAGCTCACAAAACTGTTATGATGAAATTGGGTTCCTTAAAATTCGTATGTTAGAAATATAATTTCCAGAGAGATAGAGTCACAAGAGATGATTAAATGTAAATGAAATCATTAGGGAGGGTCCTATTCCAACCTAACTGATGACTTTGGCAGAGAAAAAAATCTGGACACACATACATTCAGAGGGAGTAAGAAAGTCATGTACAAGTCAGAGAGGCCTCAGAAAATGCCAACTCTATTGAACCTTGTTCTTGGCATACAACCTCCAGAACAGAGGGAAAATAAATTTTTATAGTTTAACCACCCAGCCTGTGGTAGTTCGTTATGGTAGCCTCAGAAAACCAGTAATAAACATTAATAGGGAAACGGTTCATGATGGCTAAAGAATGAACAAGGATCAGATAAGTTTCAGAACTATTATGATACAGAATTCACATGAAATAACAAAAACTATTATTTATTGAACATGTGAAATATGTCATGTATACATCCTTAGCAATTATATCTACATTATTTCTAATTTCACAAGAAACCTGCAAAGTAGATGGGGAATATAGTTGAGGTCCTGGCCACTGTGCTCCAAAATCATTGTTTTGCTCTCTCTCTGGCCATGTTTCCTGGGTGCTACTCCCAGTCAGTGATGTGCCTGGCAAGGATATTATAGCAGCTTATTCCTGAAAGGTGGAATACTCTTCAGACTTAAAACATGGTCTTGAAGAACTGAAGGCCTTTCTGACCATTCTTTGCGTTTTGTGGTGATTATTGATGCTTTCTCATCTTTGCTCGGGGTCAGTTAACAGCATGAGCTGATAGCTCTCCCACTCTCCTCCAGCTTGCTTTCCACGGCCTCTCAAGAGCATATTCCTAACTAAAAACATGTGCATGTGAACTGTTTGCATGATGGCATCAAGTATCAATGACTCTACAAAAGAACCAAAAATACCACAAAACTGTGGTCCCCAAATTGCTTAACTAGTACTAATAAGACTGAATTCAAATGTTTGTCTGACTCCTTAGATTGGTATTTTCCCTATACATAATGTGTCTCATACTATGAGAGTGCTTTAAACATTAAAAATACTATATGCACCTAAGTGATATATTTATTAATACTAAAATAAAAATTTGAAATCACTGTATTATGTCTACAAACAACTGATGCACAGAAATAGTAGCAATGTCCCTCTTTCTGCTTCATCACAGTAAGCTGACACTGCTCGAGGTCTCCACAAAACCACAATTTTCTGCCAACTACTGTCATCACACTCACTATAGATGTGCCAAATGGGGTAGCTAGTGGAGTTTTACTCTTGCCTCAGAAGTCAAAGCATGATAAAACAGCTGACTTTCAGTCTGTGCCAAGGCCAACGCTAAGTACTTTGTGTATAGGTTAGGACACTTTGATAGTAAAAATGGAGATTCATATCACTTTTTCTCATGCTAGAATATAGTGGCTTGTCTAAAACAATTAACAATGAGGCCTGCTTAATTTGCTGAGACAAAGTTTCAGTTCCATTGAAAAGTAAGTGTTGATAAAGAAATCATCTCCAAATATAAACAAATGAAAAAAAAAATGTGTAGAGTGAGTTTCTGAGTCACTAGACTTGTACCAAGTCATGTTCCATTTTACCTTTTTATAAAATAATTTGAGTATTTATTTGTTTCCCTTTTTTTCCATTATAATGTTGGAAGATATGTTTTTGTTTCCAATCTGGAGTTAGTTTCAAGTTATAATATGTATACTTCATTTTCCAAAGACTAAGTTTAATTGGCCTATCCTTCCCTGGAACAAGAAAAGAAATCATTTTGTATCCATCATCCTTTTATAGTATTGCATGTGATTGCTGTTTTAATATAGCTGACACTTTTATCTATTTTCACTAGAAGGCTTTTGGTTTCCAAACTGTTAGCAAGAGAAGCAAACCAAATTTGAGATGCATTATTTCCTGTCCTCACTGCAGTTGACTAAATTGAGCAATTTTGTGCGTAGTATTTGAAGAAAACTGCCAAAATCTTTTCTTGGAGAGTTACTAAGGCAACCCTTTTATAAAGGACATATGAATGAGCTGAGGAACCTGATGAGATATCCACTAATATTGGGACAATTTCAAAGATACCCTACAAAACCTGAAAAGTGCTTTAGTCTCTCACATTAGGCAGTGGGGAAAATCTTTGGCATGTTTCCAAAGATTGTGATATAGAAGAGGAAAATAATTTCAAAGAAGACTGAATGCTCTGTCTTCACCTAGTTTGACCTTCCTTCCTCACTCTTTCAGATTCACTTTCCTCATCTCTCACTTCCAAGGTTCTGTATACCCACAATTCATAGTATATGCCTCTGTCGCAATTTGAGTTTTATATAAACAATAAGTTATTTAGTCTTAACTGCCCTTCCAAGACTCTCAGAGTAAGTAAAGCTAACACTGAGAATAAGGGCTCTTTCCCTCCCCCATCCATAATACTTTTGTTTGTTTCTTTTTAAGGATAAGCAAAATTTTGCTTTTTTAGAAAAGCAAAAATTTGTACCAGAAACTAATAACTTTCGGTCTGTTAAATTATAAGAATATAGGCTAAATATCACAGTATATCTTTTAGGTAATTTGAGTTATTGCAGGAAATAGAATATAATGCCACACTGATGGAAATTAAAATAGAGGGAATGTCTTTCTCCCTCCCTCCCTCCCTCTCTCCCTCCCTCTCTCCCTCCCTCCCTCCCTCCCTCCCTCCCTCCTTTCCTTCCCTCCCTCCCTCCTTTCCTTCCCTCCCTCCTTCCTTTCCTTCCTTCCCCTCCCTCCCTCCCTCCCTCCTTTCCTTCCCTCCCTCCCTCCTTTCCTTCCCTCCCTCCTTCCTTTCCTTCCTTCCTTCCCCTCCCTCCCTCCCTCCCTCCCTCCTTTCCTTCCCTCCCTCCCTCCTTTCCTTTCCTCCCTCCTTCCTTTCCTTCCTTCCTTCCTTCCCATTCCTCCCTCCCTCCCTCCCTCCCTCCTTCCCTTCCTTCCTTCCTCCCTCCCTCCCTCCCTCTCTCCCTCCCTCTCTCTCTCCCTTCCTTCCTTCCTTCCTTCCTTCCTTCCTTCCTTCCTTCCTTCCTTCCTTCCTTCCTTCCTTCCTTCCTTCCTTCCTTCCTTCCTTCCTTCCTTCCTTCCTTCCTTTCCATGCAGTGTTCTGGTTGGTACAGTTTACTCCTGGAGATACTTGGCCTGACAGTGCTAGCCTGACACTTAGTTACCTGGCCCAGCAATGCGGTGCTACTTCTTAGCCATGCTCCTGCAAGCAGGGCCACACTGGTAGGGGGACTATGCAGTATTGGGGCACAAACATGAAGCCATTACATGTGCTTCAGTCCTTTAAGGTATCTCCCTGGCTCAGGAAAACCTTTCCAAAGGATGGGCCAACAAACAAATTTGTTAATATTTTTGCTTTTTGCTTATTTTTGATACTTTCCTACCCTATATAAGTGGAACATAACATTTTTAGCATAATCTAAAGTCACAAAAAACATTTAATTTCTGTAAAAAAATGTACTTTAGCCCAGGTAGGTAGTGGGTAAGGTACTTGGCTTGCACACAGCCAAATGGATTTCATTTGTGGCACCACATATAGTCCCCTGAACCCCTCCAGGAGTAAGCCCTGAGTACAGCTGGGTATGGCCCACTGTGTCCCCCAAATTTAAACTAAGACCATGACAAACCATGACATAAGTTTTTGTATGTTTTTGTAGGGGGGCCACACCCTGAGATGCTCAGTGGCTTTTCCTAGCTGTGTGTTAGGAAATGACCCCTGGTGGCTTGCTTAGGGAATCCTGCACAGTGTCTGAAGATTATACTGGGGTCTGTGGGATGCAAAGCAAGTGCTTTAACCCATGAAAAATTTCTCCGCTTCAATGGTATCATTTAACTTGTAACTATGGGTGAACAAAATTACCACTCCTAAATATGTCCCTTTGGTACACGGTAATTTTGTGCTGCTTATGTTTACGGCTGAGACCTTCCCCACCCTTTTTTTGGGAGAACTCCTGCTGGTATCCAGGAATCCATATGATGCCCGAAACTGAACCCAGGGCTCCCACATACAAAGCATGTGCTCCAGCCCTTCAAACTATCTCCCTGACTGACTTGGATTCCAGGTTTCCTAATGGTTCCAATTCTGTGCAATTTCTGGGGAACAGAGGCTTCTTGATGATCTGCTTTGACACGAGAGATGGAAAGTTAAATATTTGGAGTCACAGTGCCCTCACCCCACAGGGAGACAAGATTGCTTCAGTGCTGGTGAGCTGAATTGTGGGTTCTCTTGGCCCTTGTGGGTCCCACTCTTGGATGCTCCAGGGAATCCCCCTGTCAAGAACCTGAATGCTGGCTGAGGCGAGCCTCAGGCTTCTCTGAATCCTGGGTACAGCACGTCAAAGTTTTGGGCCACCTCAACTGTCTCCTCATATGGGGACACCTCCACATCCTCACAGCTTCCCGGCTGCTGCCATGGGCGTTACACCGAAGCAGCATCTGCCTTCATACCATGATTCAGGTGGTCTTCTATTTATCCATTTAATTTTCTGAGGGATTTTTAGGCCACAACTAGCTGTGCTCAGGACTTACTCCTGGCTCAATGTTCATCAATCACTCCTAGTGGGTTGCAGGAACATATGGGGTACTGGGGATAGACCTGGGGTCAGAGGCATGCAAGGCAAATGCCTTACCCTCCCTCTGTCCTTTTAGGCAAAAACTCCCAATATCTGGCCTGAAGAAGTGTTTCTTTACCTCTCTTCCTTAACTACTAAAATGATTTGGGGGGCAGGGTTGGGGGGTGAGGGGGTGGGAAGGTGTTCGAGAAGGAGGTTATCATCAGAGATAAATTGCAAAGAGTCCAACCTGGGCCTCATAGACTGAGCAAAATTACAAGACCTGTTGAGTCAAACTCTTCTGTGCCCCTTTATTTCTACATGTCTTGGCAAAAATTAGTTTATCCTCTTCCTGTCATCTTTCTCTGTTTTGAAGTTCCAAGCTCCTTCCCTTTCTTACTAGCTAGGATCGCATATTAGACCCAATTGCCCGGCTGTCAGGGAGCCTCATGACTTTGCGGGGTTCCTGTACGTGCATAATTAAATTGGCTTTTCTCCTACTAATCTGGCTTTTGTTGTTGCTGTTAATTTATTAAACCAAAGAGCCTGTAAAGATAAATGGGAAATTTTCCTGTGATGACAAAAGCAACACGACTTAAATATCATGAGTTTTTACTTACTATCATCTATAAAAAATATATATACAAATAAAATATTTGCACATATTGGTCTGGAAAGACAGTACAGAGCTTATGATGCTTGCCTTGCATGAGACCTTCCCTGGCTTGATTCCCTGCATCACATATAGTCCCCTAGGCACTGCCAGGAGTGACCCCTGAGTTCAGAGCCAGGATAAGTCCTGAGTACCTCCTGTGTGACCCATCAAAACCAAATAGGTAAGTCAATAAATAAATAAATTTACATATAAACTCATATAGACTATTCAGTAGAGATGTATTATTGCTTTCAGAAAATAATCTTAATAATTAATGTTCCAGTGTGATATTAAATAACCTTGTCCCAGACTTAGCTAATGTGTTTCAGTGTGCTTTTCTTAAACTGACAACATAACCAGTGTTTGAATTCTGCTCTGAAACAATTATCCCACATGCTGATTTCTTCATTATTTTTCTCATTATTGAGTTAAACAAATATTTGGCATGTGTTCACTTTATCACTTTAACTTTTGAAAGTTATTCTTGTAGAGCACTCTGCCCTAAGAAAACAAATATACCATATATGCATGAATTGAAATTTTAGCATATACATCAAAAATTAGACTAAAAATTCTGCAGTCATAAAGATTTGAGGGGAACAGTATGTTTTGTGGATTTATTTGTGTTCCAATTATGGTTTATATCAAATACAAATAAATAATAGAAAGCATAAAACATCATATAATAATTAATTTTATAATATTTGAGTATGGTTTATGAGTAATATAGTCTTATGACTTATTATCTCATAACTAGCATTTTGTTTCTTGTCAATGAGTGATAGAAAACATTAAACATTTTGTTGGATGAAATGAGAATTGAATCATAACATGAGACTAACACCCAATGACAGTAGAGAGAGACAAGGGCCAGGAAGATTGCTCAATGGTAAGAAGCCTGCCTCATGAGCTGGGGGAGAAGGCAGCTGGGATAGAGAAGGGATTACTAAGTCAATGATGGTTGGAGGGATCACTCGGAATGTGTTGAAAGTAGATAAAGGACTAAACATGATGACCTCTCACTATCTGTATTGCAAACCATAATACCCATAAGTAGAGAGAGAATAAGAGGGAAATTGTCTGCCATAGAGTCAGGGGGAGGGGTGGGACGGAGTTTTGGGGGGAGATACTGGGGACATTGATGGTGGAAAATATACACTGGTGTAGGGTTGGGTGTTCAATCATTATATGACTGAAAATCAAACATGAAAGTTTTGTAACTGTAGATCATGGTTATTCAATTAAAAATATTAAAAAATAAAATAAAGGGGCTGGAGAGATAGCACAGCGGGTAAGGCGTTTGCCTTACACGCGGCCGACCCGGGTTCGATTCCCAGCATCCCATATGGTCCCCTGAGCATGGCCAGGGGTAATTCCTGAGTGCAGAGCCAGGACTAACCCCTGTGCATCGCCAGGTGTGACCCAAATAGAAAAAAAAAAAAGAAAAAAGAAAAAAGAAAAAGAAATGAAAAGTGAATGTAAATGAAATATATATTTACTGCTATGATTTGAATTTTAGTAGCAATCCCCCACTATGATGGGGAAGACTCTGGGCCTTCCAAAGATCTTTCATA
Organism: Sorex araneus; assembly: GCF_027595985.1. Lineage (NCBI taxonomy): Eukaryota > Metazoa > Chordata > Mammalia > Eulipotyphla > Soricidae > Sorex > Sorex araneus. The sequence goes on along the minus strand of NC_073313.1, from coordinate 27,661,988 downwards.
GTTTCTCGAGCCAGAATGAACGGGCCAAGTCATTTATGGATTTGATTCAGTATCTCTCCCGCAGAACAGGGGACCCACAACACTGCATTTCAGAGACCAACTCCTGTCCTGCTTTACAGTAGTTTATGAGATAAACCCTTGACTCCCGGATGAAGGGGCTCTAGAAACCAAGATTTGGAAAGAAGTTAAGAAAAATGTCTATAAGGCATATAAGGAAGGGACTAAGATCCCCGTGGAATTCTGGATTACATGGGAGATTGTTAATTCTACTCTGCTGTTTTGGGAAAGTACAGTTGAGGAGAATATTAGAAATAATATGGCCTCAGCTCCTCTTGTACCTAAGTCTCAAAAGGGTTTTCATAGTAAAAATATTTCTGAGGCTGATAGATATAGCTCCACTTTCAGTGCATCAGATTAAAGTGATGCGGATTATGAGTCTGCTGCTACTTCCTTAGATTCTGAGTCCGAGAGTGACTCAGCCAAGCAGCCTCCAGACTGCTTGGGACATGTTCCCAATTGCCCAGTCCAGGCGTGCAAAAAATTACAGACACATGTTCTGGGGGGAGGGGGAGATGAGATGTGTGTTGTGTTGTTCGCGGACTATGGGGGAAGCGCTCTCTCTCTCTCTCTCTCTGTCTCTCTCTCTCTCTCTCTCTCTCTCTCTCTCTCTCTCTCTCTCTCTCTCTCTCTCTCTCTCTCTCTCCCCTCCCGCTCGCGTTCGGTGCTCTCGAGCCGCTGTGTATGGACCGGATCGGGATGGCTCCTCCTTGTGCTCTGCTTCTGTGTGTGCCGCTGTGCACTCTTCTGTCTGTCTCTCTATGTTTCTCTATCTCTGTCTCTGTAGTCTCTCCTCTAGGCTCTTCCGACCTCTCTCTGTCTCTGCTTCTATGTCTTCTCTCTACTTCTGTGTCTTCCCTCTCCACTTCTGTGTCTTCTCCTTGCTTCTGTCTTGCCTCTTTCTCCCTCTTCTCTGTCTTCCCCTTACTGTGTCTTCTTCTATGTCCTGCTGCCTCTGTCTGTGCCCTGCTGCCTTTTCTTCTGTCTCTGCTGTCTCCCCTTCTGTCCCTGCTGTCTCCCCTTCTTTTCCCCCACAGTCTTAGTTCATATAGCAATCAAATAGGGCAGTGACACAAAGGTGGGTTGACATTAACAAATCAACAAAGAGGGGTAAGACCACTCCTCCAGGAGATTAACAAAAATCTCATCTAAAGAGATTACTCCAGATTACTAGGAGATCTGCTCAAGGGTGGGGTCCAAACAAGGGTATGTCAGGGTGTGTCCCTTTCTTCCTTCCTCAGCCAGTAATTCACTTAAATAGTTGTAGTAAATCTACTTCAAATATTTCTAGCAATGTCATTCTGTATGAGCACAGTAAGAGATATATCAGACTTAAAGTTTGGTTCTTCCTGAGGATATTCACTGTATATTCCAATCCACAGTCCTCAGGCCAGGTTAGTCTTCCTAACCCCAGCAGGGTCCTAGTCTCGTCGTTACTTTTGGATCATGACAGCATTTGTCTATGACCATGCTCTCAACTTATAGTGGAGTATTGTGGCGCTTTGACCTGACCCATTTCGATGCCAGGGCAGCTCACAGCTTGCCCTGGGTCCATTCCATCCCTTGTCGGGACTCTGCTTTTGGGGTGCTAAGAACTAAGGGCAACTGAGTCGAGAAAACAGATGCCCAGGATAAATATTATTGGAGTCAATCAGCTCCCAAATTACAATGCATAATATTAACTGTCTTCCTGTGTCCATACAAAAAAAGACATTGCTTTAAGGTAAACTAAGTTCCCTGCAGCAAGGCTAAAAGGACAAACCCAATGTTATCCTACACAGGTGGAGAACTAGCCTCCATCTTATCGCAGGTTAAGAATGGATCCTCTCAGTCATTTCAAAAAGGTCTGTGCCTCGTACAGGCCTACATCTCCATACTGTAGGGAGTAAATTACAGACTGGAGTAAAAAGGCTTACTGGGCACCTCAAGATTTTCACATGGTCACTAAGATGTGTTTAAGCCCTTCTCAGTACTTGCAGTGGAGGAAAATTTTCAGGGATTAAATTGACTTATTTGGCGATGGCTGGAGTGATAGCACAGTGGGTAGGGTGCCTTGCACACAGCTGACCTGGTTTCGATTCCTCCATCCCTCTCGGAGAGCCCGGCAAGCTACCAAGAGTATCTCACCCGCACGGCAGAACCTGGCAAGCTACTCGTGGTGTACTCGATATGATATGCCAAAAACAGTAACAAGAAGTCTCACAATGGAGACATTACTGGTGCCTGCTCGAGCAAATCCATTAGCAACGGGATGACAGTGATACAGTGGTAAATCGGCAAAATAGATTTTAACTTCGCTATCAAAAGCCACTACTAGGGCCAAAGAGATAGAACAGCCAGTATGTACCTGACCCAGGTTCAATCCTGGCATGCTCTAATGGTTCCCTGAACACTGCCAGGAGTGGTTCCTGAGTGCAAAACCAGGAATAACACATGAGTATTGCTGAGTACGACCCAAAATTTTTTTAAAAAGAAGCCACTACTGGGGCTGGAGCAATAGCACAGCGGGTAGACCCGGGTTAGATTCCCAGCATCCCCTATGGTCCCCTGTAATTCCTCAGGAGTAATTCCTGAGTGCAGATCCAGGAGTAACCCCTGTGCATCGCCAGGTGTCACCCAAAAAGAAAAAAAAAAAGAAGCCATGACTAAATCTCACAAAAATCATTTAAGACTATTATCTCTGGGCCTGGATTCTATCCCCTGAACTCTGCTGGGGTCAAGAGTCCAGAATATCAGGAGAAGGTCCCAGTGCTGGTTGGGTACACCCAAGAAACAATAACAAAAAAAGCTTTAATCTTTGAAATTTTGCTCATTGTTTCTCAAAAATATTCCATATGAACCTTCCAGTTCCCTATGATACTATTAAGATCATTCACCAGCACTATTTCTGCTATTGGAAGGTAATATTCTGTGTGGGTAAGGATTTTCCCTGAGGGATGGGCAAGAGAAAAGCTAGAAGAAAATGTTGCTATGTTTATATTTGTGGAATAGCATCACTTATAGCATTTAATATGTCTTACTAATTTTTTCTTTACTTTTTTCTAAAGAGAGAACATTTAACATCTACTAATTAGTACTTTTCATTTATGTAATATAGTCTTACAATGCTTTTATTGAATCACAGTGAGCTAGACCACTGGGCTTCAGACATACAGTCATGTGCTGGTGCCAGGAAGTGTACACTGGTGGAGGAATGGGTGTTGAAACACTGTATCACTAGGTAATTCTTATGCAAAGATATGCAAAGAGAGAAGAATTCCACTGTGAGCTCAGCCTTTCTTAAGTCTAAACAAATACTGGGAAATGTATAAAAGGAAGGTGATTATTTGGGAAATCATGCCTCTAAAAATAACCTATTGGGATCACCCTAAATTCTCATCTAACTAGTTCAGTGGTTGAATACCTGCCTTGTGAGAGTGATCCTGGCCGTGGACTTGGCAGTGCAAACATAAACTTTAATCACGATCACGAAATCCTGTTAATTGTTGATTTCTCGAGCAGGCTCAGTAACCTCTCCATTTGTCCTTTTCCTGAGATCTTAGAAGTCTCTCTCAACTTGGCCCTCCCAACGATGTCAAACTGGAGCTCTTTCAGGGTCAGGGGAATAAGATCCAGCTTGTTACTGGATTTAGCATATGAATACACCATGGAAAGCTTGCAAGGCTGTCCCATGTGGGCAGGAAACTCTCAGAAGCTTGCCAGTTTCTCCCAGAGGGAGAAGTAGGCTACAAGATATTGCTCGCTTTTAAGTCTCTGGATGTTGTCATTGATGGGATTACACACTCCTGGGTTCCTCTACTGGTACCTTCATGCATGAGGCCCATCCGAACGTGTGGAGAGGGGTCTCCAGCATGGCTGTAGTTCTGGTGGTCTTCGGCTGCCGGAAGCTCTGCTCGGGGTGGGGAGGAAAGCTGGAGCCCATCCCCTCCGAGGGACCCCGGGGAAGACAGCTAGGCAGGCGGGCAAGAGACTCTCTTTAATTTTAATTAAAATTTTATTAAAATTTGGCCTAAATAAAAAGTGATTTATGTGGGCCAAAGCACTAGTACAGCAGATAGGGTGTTTGTCTTGCACATGGCTGACCTGGGTTTGATCCCCAGCACCCCATATGGTCCCCAGAGCCCTGCCAGGAGTGATCCCTGAGCACAGAGCCAAGAGTAAGTCCTGAACACTGCTGAGTGTAGCCCTCAAACAAACAAAAATTTAGTAATTTATTCACAATTCTCTGCCCCCAGGAAAGGTACCTGGTTAATTTCAATTGAGTCAAAATGTCTAGCAGGTAGAGCATAGACATAACTTTTTAAATTAGAAAGTTTTAATTTAAAACTTCTCTTAGAGCAGTGTTAAGTAAACAGCAAAATTGGGAGACACATACAGATCTTTTCTAGGTCCCCGCTGCCACTGAAACCCCTGGAAGGACATGAAAAGCTGGATTCAGATTAGAAAGCCAGCAGTTGTTTGGGGCAGGGAGAGTGGCCATTAATTTGTCCTTCTGCCAGAAGCCTAAGGTAAAGGCAGGTTGCACCCAACCCAGAAACTGGAAGCTCAGGTTTGCAGATCAGATGCAGTGATGAAGGAACTAGGATCAATCTGAGGACCAGAGATGCAATCCAATTTCCTGAAATTATGCTTCCCTGGGCCGGAGCGATAGCACAGCGGTTGGGCGTTTGCCTTTCACGCAGCCAACCCTAGTTCGATTCCTCCGCCCCTCTCGGAGAGCCCGGCAAGCTACCGAGAGTATGAAGCCCATGCGGCAGAGCCTGGCAAGCTACCCGTGTGTATTGGATATGCCAAAAACAGTAACAATAAGTCTCTCAATGAGAGACGTTACTGGTGCCCGCTCGAACAAATCGATGAGCAATGGGATGACAGTGACAGTGACAGGATGACAGTGACAGTGACAGTGATGCTTCCCTGCTGTTGCCTGTGAGCACTGCTTATTGGGAGGTGCAGACAAGATGGTTTCTTGCAGCCCACATGTCCATCATCTTCCACCCTTATGGCTCACTGCAGAGCTATTAGTCATCTTGTCTCTGGAGTGTCAGTGAACCTTGACCTTTGAGATGACACCCTCACATATGCATATGCTTCCTTCTGACCAAGCCCCACCGGAGGAGGACCTTCGTGACAATTGAGGAAACCACACTGACATACCATAAGCTACCAACGTTCCTGGTTAATCTTAGATCTTAGGATTCCCTCTTGATATTGTGTGACTTGTGTGACTTGGAGAGCTACCATTACAGTACCACACAGAATATTTTCACTGCTATGAAATCCCCCTGCATTCTGCCTATTCATTCCTCTCATTTACCCTTAGAAACCTTGGCAGCTATTGATCTTTTTCCTATCTCCATAATTTTACCTTTTCCAGAATGCCATACAGTTTTTAAATCATGCACAATGTAGCCTTTTCAGGTGGACCATTTTTCTCTTAGTAGTATGCATTGAAGTTTCCAGCATTTAATTTGTGACTTGGTCACTCCATTCTCTTTTAGGCCTTAATAGGATTACTCCATCTGAATGTACCACAATTTATCCATTCACCTGCGAAAGGGCTTCTCAAATCCTTCTGAGTTTGAGCAGTTAGGAATATAATATAAACATCTGGGGACAAGCTTTTGTGGGAATGTCAATTTTCAGCTAGTTTGGATCAACAGCAAGAAGCATAATAATCGGATCCTATGGTAAGAACAGGTTTAGTTTGGAAAGGAACTACAAACTGCCTGCCAAAGTAGCTGTGTGGTTTTGCATCGCACCAGCAATGGCTAAGAATTCCAGTAGCCTCACATTTGGTGTTGTCAGTGTCCTGGATTTTAGCCATTCCTATAGCTGAGTGGTGGTATCTTGTTGTTGTTATAATTTGCATCTCCCTGATGACATATGATGTGCAGCATCTTTTCATATGCTTATTTGCCATCTGTAGAGACATTACTTATTAAAGTTTCTCGGATGTTTTCGAGTGAGGTCTGGAATGGAGGAAGGCAGCAAACTACTTCACATGGGCCAGATCTGGCGCACTGCCTGGTTTTGGAAATGCAGTGTTATTGGAACATCGCCATGTCAATTTGTTTATGTGTTGTCAGTGGCTGTTTTTGTGCTACAATGGCATGGTTGACTAGTTGTGACAGAGACCATATGGCCTGCAAGGTCTGAAAATACTTACTGTCTGGCCCTTGGAAGGAAATGTTTGCTTACCACTGCCTCAGATTTTAAGTAATCATCAGATTTCTTTTTTTTTTTTTTTTCAGAATTACTTTAGAAAGCACTGGGGACATTGAAGATTAGTACTACAACTGAGAGACAGGCAGCCGATCATGTCTGGTTCTCCTTTAGTACTGTGCCTCTTTAAGAAGGAGAGCACTTTTCCTAAAAAAAAGATCCTGGTGGGGTACAACTCTGCAACACTGACAGGTAGTTGTTTATGAGAGACATGATTCGGATCGCAATTTTATTTGTGGCAAACTTGCAATCCAAAAGGAAATAGCAGCAGCAAGGAAATTTCACCTGCTGGCAAATAAATAATTGCATACTGCAAGAATTTGTGCAGATGTGGGAGATAGGAATCACTGTGTCTTGTAGAGTGCATTGACTATTGCAAATCTGGTTATCAGTTCCTTAGTATTTGAACAAATTAAAGTTGAATGCACTTCTCATATCTTTCGTGATGCTATGGAGAATATATCTGGAAATAATTCAAATGTCCTCCATAGGTGAATGGATAAATCAATTGTGCTAGATTCCCAAAATAGAACAATATTCTGAAGCTGACTGTATTAGTTTCCTAGACTTGCAATAACAATGCACCACAAACTGAGTGGCAAAATGAGAACATTATTCTCTCACCATTCTGGAAGCCACAAGTTGGAAATCAAGGTGATGTCAGGGCTGTACTGCTTCTGAAATCTGTTGGAAAGAATATTTCTTTGCATCTTCCTAACTTCCGGTGGTTTTCAGACAGTCTTTGAAGTTCCTGCTCTTCACTCTAACCATCATCAAGTGGCATTCTCTCTATGTATCTTCAAATAGCACTCACCCTGTGTATGTGTATACATCCAAATTATTTATATTACTTTTAGAACTTTATTTTATCATTTGTGTGTCTCACCTGGCAGTGCTCAGAATTCACTCCCAGCTTTGTGCTCAGGGATTTCTTCTGGCAGTACCCTGGGACCATATGCAGTGCCAGAGATGGAACTGGGGCTGGCCTGGTGCAAAGCAAGAGCCTTCACCTCAGTACTATCTGTCTAGTTCAAAATCATTCCATTTTATAAGGTCACCGGACATATTGGATTAGATTCAAGTTTGTAGCTACAGTGCTTTAATCCCTATTTTTAACATCACATGACTTCATTCTCTCACCTGTCTCTCTCTTCTCTTCTTGAAAGAATGCTACTCATAGTGATGGAAGGTCCCTCTACTCTAGGATTACCACCTCTTAGTTTCAATAATTACTTCTGTCAAGACTGTCCTTCCAAATAAAGTCACATTCTAATGTACTGGATGTTATTAGGACTTAAACATTTTTATAGTCAAGGGAGAAAATCCAACCCATAATATAAGCTATAACATGGGTTAATCTTATAACAATTATTCTTAGTGAAAACTTGATAAGAAAGAATATGCATACTGCGTGATCTTATTTAACTCATATTCCTGGAAATTCAATGTATGTATTATAGCAAAAAAAAACAAAGTTTCTAATGAAGGGGCAGAAGTCAGTATGGAGGGTTACAGAGAGATATTAACATGTTCCATTTGGGCACTAAAACCAACAGTACAATTCATAGAGTACTTGCCTTGCACACAGCAAACGAGGGTTTATTCCCCAGCATGCTACATGGTCCCCTGAGACCACCAGGAGCGACCTCTGAGCATGGAGCCAGGACAAAGCTCTGAACACTGTCCAGCGTGGCCTAAGTAAAAAAGAGAGAGATTCCACAAGGAAACTAATGGGCATAATGCTTATATTTTAACTATTTCATGGTATATACATATGTGAAAACCTACTGTACATTTTAATATGTGCAGTTTATTGACCTAAATAAAATTTATGCCCTGATATTTATATTAGGCATTGATTTCCAATGTTTGAAATATTATGCATTTTGGGGTTCCAAATTTTATGTGGACTTTGAAGCTGTAATATAAAGAAAAAAAGATATAACAATACCTTGAACAATAGTTTAGCTTCTTTGCCTCATATAGTATCCATTGCCATTGGAGAGGAAGTACGTATCATTTTGTCAATAACTTTAAATAGTATATTGTACTATTTTAGTCAAGTTGTGATCATCTAAGTGTGTACTCCTCGACCTATGATCCCCTAACAGATGTTCTAGGAAATGCTAGAACTAACTCTACTCTAGTTAAATTCAAATGAATGCCAGACACTTTAATTGTTTTTGTCTTTCAATGAATAGAGCAGATTTTATTGTGTGAATATTAATGAACGTCCTGGCCTAGAAATTAATTCTTTTTCACACTCTTCATTGCCTATATGAGTAACCGATCACAGCATTAATTCAAAAGTCAGGTAATACACCATCTACTGTATAAAATGTTTATCCGTGACTTGCAGGGTAAGGATCCATTTATAATACACTTAGAATACTCTTGCTTTAACGTATGGTGTTACTTGGCGAAGCGTGTGCTCTTCATACTTCCTTTGAAGTAGTTTTAAGTGCTCAAGAGAAAAGAGGAAAAAAGAATTTCTCCAAAATTTTCCCCATGCTTTTTCTGCCTTTTCTCTTCCCTTATTCCTCCTTGATTATAACTTTGCTGCTCCAAAATACCTTTCTTATTTGAAAAAAAATTCCCTTAGTCTGGTAAAAGGACAAGAAAATAAAGTACCAAGAAAAGTTGGAAGTTATAGATATGTATACACATATGTATATATGTCATTATATATATAGCATAAAAAGTATATACTTTTATATATATACACATATATATATGTATATATATACTATGTGTGTGTATATATATGTATATGTGTATATATATATATATATCATACTGGGACAATCTCTCCAAACTGACCGGGGGCACTGGAACAGGGAGGCGCCAGCCCGCCCCTGCCGCCAGAAGTCACGCCCTCAACCCACCCTCAGTGCCATCTTGCCGCACTAGCAAGTGAAGTGAAGAATCACTAGCAGTGAAGAATCCGGGCCAGTGGGCACCGCAAGCCAGAGAATGCTCCAGACCCCAGACAGGTCCAACAACACCGGGGTGCCAGGCAGAGAAGGTGCAGCATCCCTGTCTTCTCCAGAAGGAGTCCCGGGGACACTGAGCTTCTACTAACATGGCTCCGGTATGTGGGACTGGGATATCTCTTCAAACCTTTCCTGATATAAAAAAACAAAAAACAAAACAACAACAACAAAAATGCTCAGGAATGGCTCCACCACCCCTGAGTGTCTATTATCCCAGAGGCACAGAAACCAATCTCGGAACGCAGCGGCTGCTGGCAGATAAACTCCTGGACTGTGAACTAAGCTATGGCCCTGTGCAACCCCAGGAGGGGAAGGGTTTTTGTCCTTCGGCCTTTTCCCCTTTGCAGTAGCACAGCGACGACCACCGTTCAGAGCCAATTGGACAGAGAGGTAGGAGCTTACAGTGATGGGACGCATGGGAAACCTCTCGATGGGGGGAGGGCAGAACCGGCCCAAATGAGACCCCGAGCAGCCCCCCATGAACAGCTCCTCCGCTCCTGAACAGCCATGATCCCAGGGACACACAAACCAATCTCGGAATGCAGCGGCTGCTGGCAGAAATACCTCTGGACTTAATGCCAGATTCCCAAAATTGGGCAACTGCTTTTGACCATGCAACATCATATGATCTTTGTTATCAACAATAGAAAACATACGATCTAATGCTGCCATTCTGTCAGGTCTGACTGTTGGAGGGGAAACTCCAAATAATGATAGTGAGTTTTCTGTTGAAAATTGAATGTAATCAAAGTAAGGAGAGAGTAAAGTGAAAATCATCTGCCACACAGGCAGAGGGGGAGTGAGGGCGGGGGGATATGCTGGGGTTCTTGGTGGTGGAACATGTGCACTGGTGAAAGGATGAGTGTTTGATCATTGTATGACTGAGACTTGATCCTGAAAGCCCTGTAACTGTTCTCATGGTGACTCAAATAAAAAAATTAATTAATTAATTTTAAAAAGAAATGATTCTACAACTACAGCATTTTTATAATTTAAAATGTTAAGTGTTTTACTAAATAAAATATACATTAATATTTTTTTAAAAAGCTAATCCGACAAATTATACCAGGTAGATCAATCTCTGGATTGAAAACTGAGACCTTCCTGGGATGTGGCAGCTGATTCTGCTCCCTTCTGGGGAGGCCCAGCAGACACAATAGCTGACCTTCTCTGACATGTAGGTGGTCCAACTTTACAGCTTCTGTATCATATGGCCACATATGTGGCCCCATCACACATACTCCTAATTTCACAGTGCTAATAGCTCAGTTATGAGCACAGCAGATTTTTTTTTTGGAAAGTTGCATAGAAGTCCATCAGACTCAATGAGCAAAAACAATAATATAAAATGCTCAACCAGCTCAATAAATCCTCAATGGAATTAGTGACATCATTGTGAGATAAAACAATTATCACAAAGTGACTTTTATTTATTCATTTTCTGATTATTCTATTTACTATTTTGTTGTGACAAGCAATAAGAAGTGAATTTGTTGGTGTCTGCTAAAACTTAGGGTGCTAGTGGGACTCTGGGGACATCGGTGGAGTAAAGATCACATTGGTGGTGAATTTGGTATTGTAACATTGAATGCCTAAAAGAACTGTATTATGAACAATTTTGTAAGTTACAATTTTTTAATTTTTAAAAAATTATATAGCAAGAGAACCTGAAATGGTTATATAAACACATTTTAAACCACCATTATTGGAATTGGAGTGATAGTACAACAGGCAGGGTACTTGCCTTGCATGCAACCAACATGGGTTCAATTCCTGGCATCCTATATATCCCCTGAGCACCACCAGGAGTAATTCCTTAGTGCAAAGCCAGGAATAACCTCTGAGCATCGCCAGGTGTGACCCCCCAAAACAAACAAACAAAATACAACCTACTGGCATTTTTACCTTTTTGTGTGTGTAGAGATACAGTTGCTGCAAACAGAGGAAGAGAGTAATGGCTTACACTAGTTCAGTACCTGGCACCACACATGGCCCCCCGACACCGCCCAGGGTCACTTCTGAGCAGAGTCAGAAATTGCCTGAGTGCTATGAAGCATAGCCCAAACTCCATTCACCTTCCCCAAACAGATCCAGTTGATCAATCATCTCTATTTCAGCTTTGAGAGTTATGGTCACATAAGAGAGTTATTACAGATAGTCTCTATAAACGGCAAATTTAAAGAACAGAAGTGGCAATAAAAATTTAAAAATCTATATTTAATATCACTTGTTTAGTTGAGTTTTTATCACTGTATCACTGTATCACTGTCATCCCATTGCTCATCGATTTGCTCAAGCAGGCACCAATAATGTCACTATTGTGAGCCTTGTTGTTACTGTTTTTGGCATATCGAATACACAACGGGTAGCTTTCCGGGCTCTCCGAGAGGGGCAGAGGAATCGAACCCAGGTCAGCCGCGTGCAAGGAAAACATAAAATATTAATGACAAATTAGTTTAGGGCTTAATAACGTGTGTGTAAAATTATAATTTTTTGATGCATAAAATATCTTGTTACTTTCCATGTTGTTCTGCCTATATGCAAATTTCATGACTTCATCTTTTCTAACAGCTGCACAGTATTCCACTGTGTAGATGTACCAAAGTTTCTTTAATCAATCATCTGTTCTCGAGATTCTGGCTATTGTAAACAGGGCTGCAATAAATATATAAGTGCAGATGTCATTTCTACTATACTTTTTTGCATCTCCAGGATATATTCCCAGAAATGGTATTGCTGGGTCAAATTGGGAGCTCAATTTCTAATTTTTTGAGAATCATCCATACTGTTTTCCAAAAAGGCTGAACCAGTCGGCATTCTCACCAGCAGTGAAGTAACAGAATGGGAGACTAACACCCAAGAACAGTAGAGATAAGCACCAGGAGGATTACTCCACAGCTTAGAAGCCAGCCTCACATGCTGGGGGAAAAGGCAGCTCAGATAGAAAAGGGACCACTAAGTAAAGGGTGCTAGGAGGGCCCGCCCGGGATGGGAGAGGCGGGCTGAAAGTAGACTATGGACAGAACATGATGGCCACTTAATACCTCTACTGCAAATAACAACACCCAAAAGGAGAGAGAGAGAGAGCAAAAGGGAATGCCCTGCCAGAGGCAGGGTGGGTGGAGGGGACGGGGTGGAGGTAGTGGGAGGAATGCTGGAACCATTGGTAGTGGAAAGCAGGCACTGGTGGATGGATGGGTACTCGACCATTGTATGACTGAAACGCAAGCACGAAAGTTTGCAAGTTTGTAACTGTACCTCAAGGTGATTCACTAATAATTTTTTTAAATATATCATGTAAGTCATAAAATAATCTAAATATATACAAGGTAGAAACTAGTAGATCTGTCATACGCTTTCTTCCACCTTCGTATGTGCTCAAGGGCCACTGCCTGGCAGTACCCAGAGAGAACTTGTAGAACCTGGAACTCCTATATGAAGAGCCTGTGTTTCAACCCTTTGAGCTCTCTTCCAGGCAAAGAAATTGCTTTTGAGAGGGAGGATCTTTCAAACAGTTCTCAGGTCCCCTGGGGCCACTTCTAGTGATCCTCTGCTGGTGCCACAAAGGTATCTTGGTAATCCATAGGAGACCACGTGGTGGCTAGAATAAAACCTGGGACTCTTGCATACTAGGCAAGCACATCAGTCCTCTGTGCTAATGTCCAGCCCCATATGCTTTTCTTAACTTCTTGTCTTGTAGGAGAACACAATCTCTTAATACTCATGCATCAAAATTAAATAAAATGTGATGAAAACTCAAAAAAAATGTAATTTCTACTGGGTTCAAACTATTTTTGCCAAATAGTGTTGCCTATACTATCTCTCATACGAAATATAGCTTATAAAATCATCCAGTTCTTTTGTCTTAAGAATTTCTTGAATAGGTGCTAGACATTATTTTAAGAGGAATTTATTCCTTCCCGCTCACTGTCAGTGTTATCTAGTTCTGCTGATAAAACTTTATATGTACATATTATATCTTATTTCAGAAATATTCCAGCTTTCCTTTCTTTTCTTTTTCTGGGACATAGGAGCAGTCAATGGGCTAGTCATTTTTCTTATTTCTTCCTAGTTACATTTCAGTTCAACTTGCATGATGTTTCATTCTTCACTTGCCTCATTTCTGTATTGCTTTCTGCCATTGTAAAGTGTATGTGCATTTTTATCCTCGTAAAAGCATGTATGAACAACTGCAATAGAAACTCACATCACAAATAAATAATAAAAAATCAAAGTATGAATGTCTATATATCTGCAGCACTGTAGTTCGGTTGTTCATTGATGTGCTCGAGCGGGCACCAGTAACGTCACCATTGTGAGACTTGTTACTGTTTTTTTATGGCATATCGAATATTCTACGGGTAGCTTGCCAAGCTCTGCCGTGCGGGCGGGATACACTTAGTAGCTTGCCAGGCTCTCCAAGAAGGGCAGAGGAATCGAACCCAGGTCAGCCGTGTGCAAGGCAAATGCCCTACCAGGTTTGCTCCAGTCACTGTCCAGAAAGTCTTGTGGCACACAGCTTTATTTGTCAAGACCTCTACCAAACCCAGTTTGGATATCATGGGTATAATGTCTCTAAAGATACCTAGGATTAGTTTTATATCTATATATCTCTTTTTGATTATAAGCATATTTTTATCTAAGCCAAAATTTTACTAGTAATTATAATCCTAGTACAAAGAAGAGCCCAACAAATGTTAATTAATCCAGAAGTACTCCCCTTTTACATCTGTTAATGACATATTTTAATTTTTTATGAGATGTTATGATATATAACTTAATGATATGATATGACATATGACTTTAAAAGGAATATGTTTTTTCCTTATTCACGGATTTTGGTCAGGATTTGGGGCGATGTATATGTTCTATCTGACAGGAGACATGCTTTTACAAAATATGGTAGCAAAATGATAATCTTGAAAGTAAGACTTTTTTCGTTTTAGATTTTATTTTAGATATATGGAAAGGTAAATAAAGTATGTTTATAGAGAAAGTATAAGTTAACATTACAAGTAACTATTTAGGTAATTTACTTTTTAATTATTGCTAGTATGAATACAACTTCTTAGAGAAGGAAGATGTTATATATAGAAGTAAATATATTGGAAGGTATAGAGTCCATTTGTGATACATGTCATGTAGTGAAAGTAGCATATGTCATGTACACATATGTGTATACATACATATATACTTATAGTTAAACATATGCATATAGACATGTGACTTACATTGTTCCAGTAATTCCGTGAATTGCAGAAATTAATCATCATATGGTAGAATAGCGAATGTATGTGACTTTGAAATACACTATTTTATCACCGTTTGCTAGATTAAAGAATATAAAAAGCCATATAAACACCCATTAGTGTTCTTTCTCACCCAGGGATGATTAGTATGTTATCAATTTGCACACATTTACTTCATATACTTTCCCCACAATCTTTTATTCCCCACAGCAATTTCCATTTTCCCTCACCGTAGTTTAGATGGAAGAAAGAATTGCTCTGGACCATTGAATTTTTCTGGAAATTTCGTAGTCATTTGTAGAATGAGTCAGAGCTATAGTTACTCCACAGTCCACTTTCCAATCTTTCTAAAATTTCATCCTTATCTTGAGCAAGTGTAAAGTTTTGGATTTTAAGTGAGTTGAGATGGAGGAGGTTTTGGTGCACCTTGTACTGCTTGATTTATCTTCATTCTTTGAATTCTTTTTAGAAGCCTGATCATGGTTAGATTGGGGAAATTAATTTGAAATGCTTAGAGAAGATTCCAACAAACCACATCCATTTTGTAATAAATAGAGGGGAAAAAACGAATGATTTATAAGTCATCCTGGAGCATGGTGCCACCTTATAGATGCACCAAAGGAATAATTGGTGTAATGACCAATTATTCTGCTGTTACATGATGATTAAGCTGCCAGGGTCATTCACAAAAACCTCTAATATTACCTTCTGTTTGTTATTTATATGAAGGAAGGGAATGAGTATCTGATGGTAGCCTAATGGAAAAACTATTGTGTGGGAAGAGCTGTAGCCTCATTTATAATAGATTACCATAGAAATGAGCCACTCCGACACTTGGTGTCCTCACCCGTTAGATGCTCCGATCTTTATTCCTACCCTACCCCTCCTTGTCAGATGAGTCCCTAATAGGGACTAGTGACCAGATTCTCTCTGTCCTTAGGCAGAGAAAATGAAAGAGACCTCTTAGGACACTGACTGTGATAGATTTATTTGGGTCATGGTTTACTGCTCCTGGGATGGGCCTCCTGATCAGATCAGATTGGGCAAAGAGTGAACATATACCTCAGTTTACACATTCACACACGTCAGAAAGTAGAGTTACTGCCAGGCCCAGTCCAACCTCTAGAGACACTGGTTTGTTCTTGTAGGTTGTTAACTACTGTTAAGGCAACTGTTAGTGAATTGTGCAGATAAGGTCACGAAAGCCTGAGCGGGATGGAAAGGTTGAGCAATGTTGAAGGACTCTGAGGTGATGAGGCTCCAAGTGAGGCAATGGCCCTAATCTCTGGTAGGAAGGATTCTTCTCTGGAGTCTTTTGACTCTTTCTTCTCTCATAACCAGTTGGTGCTAGCATACGTCAGTCCCAGGCGACCTGAGAGCATTATAACACGTTAACATATCAAAGTCATGCCCACCTGCATCTTGACAGTTTATAGTTATGACAGAAAGTCATGGCTATGACCAAATATGGTCAGGGCCACAGGCACCCCACCCTACCCCACCACCAGATCTTTCTTTCCATGTGAGGAGGAGAGGGGGAGTGACTGGGAATGGCATGAAGCCTGAAACTACAAGAAAAAGTAAAAAGAAAAGAAAAAGACAGCATCAGTCTCCCGTACTTTCCCTTCACCTAAGTACTTTATTCCCAGATGGGTACTTTCTCCTTTACCTCCTGAAATAAAAGCTTGATTTAATTACTTTTTTTTGGTGCTTTTTGGGTCTCACTGGCAATGCACAGGGGTCACTCCTGACTTTGCACTCAGGAATTATCCCTGTCATGCTCAGGGGACCATATGGGAAGCTAGGAATAAAACCTGGGTCGGCAAACGCTCTATCTGCCGTGCTATCACTCCAGCCATGCTTTAACTACTTTATGCTTACTATAAAACCCTTTTTTGGGAAGAAATAAAAATCTGAAACACGTGGGTGGGATGGGGTGTGGGGGTGGGAGGGAGAGAGCTGTTAACCCTGGACTCCTATGTATTTTATCACTACCTGAAAAATTCCCCTAAGGAATAAATAACCTAGAGGAGTAAGGATGTGGATCAGTGGTCGTGTATGGGCCATGCAAGTGGGAAGCTCTGGGTGCAGATCCACTGAACCACAGGTGATAAAGAAATAGCCTAGATATTGAAGAGCTGAAGTGAATCGCAGAACAGTTTACAAGAGTTCTGACCTGGCTTCATAGTGAGTGCATTTACTTTCTATTGACTATTACTGGTTGGAAAAAGCAGTATTATTTGCCTGAAGGTTGATTTCATTTCCTATTACTCCTAACTTCAAATTTAACTTCTTGAAAATTTCATCTGGTATATTCTGAAATTGACATTAGTTCATTTATATCATTTCTGTATTTGGAGGGATAGAGCCATACCCATTGGTACTCAGTGGCTGTTCCTGGCTCTGTGTTCAGAAGTGAATCCTTGTGGTGCTAGGGGAATATATGCAGTGCCGGGAATCAAACCAGGGTTAAGGGAATGCCCTGCCACAGAGGCAGAGTGGGGTGGTGGGGGATGTGGTGGGGGTGATGAGAGGGATACTGGGGTCATTGGTGGAGGAGAATGGGCACTGCTGGAGGGATGGGTAAATGATCACTGTATGACTGAAATGCAAACACGAAAGAAAGTTCTTAAGTTTGTAACTGTACCTCACAGTGATTCACTAGTAAAAAATTTTAAAAATCAGGGTTGTAAATGAAGTGGCCATATGCAAGGCAAGCACCTTCCCTTCTGTACTATCTCTCTGACAACCATCCTGTGTTCTGTTTTTAAGTTTAGTTATGGCAACATGACACTTCTTCAGCTTGGGCTGAGGATCTGGATCAGACTTAAACTTGTTGTTATCAGTCAAACTACTAGATATTAGCTAAGCCAAGTCTAGATCAGACAAACCCTAAATCACTGAGAAAAGAGAATGTTTTCCTAGGTAGCATTTGCGGGGGGGGGGGCAGTAGGAGGCAATAGCTAACCAGTTTTAATCATGTCCTTGTTTTATTGTAGTATGACTACTTCCATGCTGCCTGATACACAATAAACAAAATCACTGAAAGAAAATTAGGCAGTCTAAAGCAAACATAACCCAATGTACAATCCTAGATTAAAGAATTTCATATTTCTGGTTCATGATGTGGTTAACAGGTTTAGTTTAATTTTTTTTAATGTTATTGAACCACTGTGAGATAGTTACAAGCTTTCATGTTTGGCTTACAATCACACAATGATCAAACACTCATCCCTCCACCAGTGCACATTCCCCATCACCAATATCCCTGGTGTATCCCCCCTTTCCCACCTTCCCCCTGCCTCCATGGCAGACAATATTCCCCATACTCTCTCTCTCTACTTTGGGGCATTATGGCTTGCAACACAGACACTGAGAGGTCATCATGTTTGGTCCATTATCTACTTTTGGCATGCATCTCCCATCCCGACTGATTCCTCCAGCCATTTTCTTAGTGAGCCCTTCTCTATTACATCTGCCTTATCCCCTCTGCTCATGAGGCAGGCTTCCAGCTATGGGGCAATCCTCCCGGTCCTTGTATCTACTGTCATTGGGTGTCAGCCTCATGTGATGCTATTCTATACTCCACAAATGAGTGCAGTCCTTCTATGTCTGTCCGTCTCTTTCTGACTCAACCGCGCCAGCACTGGTTGCTTTTGTTCTTTTGAATGTGTGCCAGTGTCTGGTGTGAGATGATATCTCATTGTTGTTTTGATTTGCGTCTCCCTGATGACTTATGATGTGGAGCATTTTTTCATGTGCCTTTTGGCCATTTATATTTCTTTTTTTGAGGAAGCTTCTGTTCATTTCTTCTCCCCATTTTTTTGATGGGGTTGGAGGTTTTTTCTTATACAATTCTACTAGTGTCTTGTATATCTTGGATATTAATCCCTTATCAGATGGATATTGGGTAAATATTCTTTCCCATTCTGTGGGCTCTTTCTGTATTTTGGTCACTGTTTCTTTTGAAGTGCAGAAGCTTCTTAGTTTGATGCAGTCCCATTTGTTTATGTTTGCTTCCACTTGCATGGTCAGTGCTGTTTCATCCTTAAAGATGCCTTTAGCTTCAATGTCATGGAGAGTTCTGCCTACATTGTCCTCTATGTATCTTATAGACTCATGTCTAATATTGAGGTCTTTAATCCACTTTGACCTGGCTTTTGTGCCTGGCATTATACATAGGTCAGAGTTCATTTTTTTGCAGGTAGCTATCCAGTTTTCCCAGCAGCACTTGTTGAAGAAGCTTTCCTTGTTCCACTTCACATTTCTTGCTTCCTTGTCAAAGATTAAGTGGCCATATATTTGGGGGCCTGTGACAGATATTCAACTCTGTTCCATTGGTCTGCGATACCATGCTATTTTAATTACTAGCCCGATACCATGCTATTTTAATTACTACTGCTTTGTAGTAGAGTTTGAAGTTGGGAAAGGTGATGCCATCCATCTTCTTTTTCCCAAGGATTGCTTTAGCTATTCGTGGGGGTTTATTGTTCCATCTGAATTTCAGGAGTGTAGGATAACATAGCTTCAGGTAGTTTAGGTTTATTGGGTTACTCCCATTACAGTGCTCCTATTCCTCTTTGTTTATTTGTAGCTTCTTTTTTAGTGTTCTGTTGACTTGTAAATAATGTTTTTCTCTTCTCCTTGAGTCCTTTTCATAGTTTATTCAGAGCAAGTCCTTTTTGTATGGACACAGGAAGACTTAACAAATGTTATGCTTTTGTAACCTGGGAGTCATTTGACTCTACATGATATTTTCCTCCAGGGTTTCTGTTCTCTTGACCTAAGCCTCAGCTGCCCTTACTTCCTAGCATCCCCAAAGCAAGGTCCCGACAACGTGGGACGAGAAGGACCCAGGGCAAGCAGTAAGTTGTGTGCTACCCTGGCATCGAGATGGGCCTGGCCAAAGTGCCTAATGATTAACTATAAGTTAAGAGCTTGATCATGGACAAATGTTGTCATGATCCAAACAGTGATAACTAGCTTCGGACCCTGCTAGGGTGAGGAATGATTAATCTGGCCTGAGTGCTGTGGTCTGAGCCTGTGGCAAGATGTTGCCAGGAGAGCTGCCTTGCAAGCCTCAATGTATCCCTTGCTATGTCCATACAAAAATAACTAGTATTAAGATGTTAATAAGTTCCTGGACTAAGGAAAAGAAAAAAACCTTAAGAGTGAGGAAGGGCTTTGGAATGCCCTGCCCTCAGGAAGGGCTTTCTTATGTTGATTTTGCTACCTGGCTGGGTAGGCTAGAAGGCAAGGTGGGAGAGAGAAGGAGGGGGAGACAGAGAAGCCAGAAAGGAGCAGCAGTTGATCCAGAGAGAGGCTGGAGCTGGGACTGCGGGAGATGAGAAAGATGGAAGATTGAATAAACGGTAACAATCAGCAATCAGCTTGGTCCTCGTTCTTCCTTCGCCTGTCCTTGACCAATGGCCGTCCCGATCCAGTCCACACACTGCGGTTCCAGGGCACTGAACGCGGGCGGTGAGACAGAGCCACCCGGAGAACCCGCGAGTGCACTCGCCCCTCGGCGTTCCTTAGTTTTTTACACAGGAGTGTTTTGTCTATTACTTTGAAAAATGTCATGGGTATCCTGATAGGGACCACATAAAATTTGTATAGTGCTTTGGACAGTATTGCCATTTTGATAATGTTAATTCTCCCTATCCATGAGCAGGGGATGTGTCTTTATTTCCTAGTGTCCTCTCTTATTTCTTCAAGTAGTTTTTTGTAATTTTCCTTATATAGGTCCTTCACTTCTTTGGTTAAGCTGATTCCAAGGTACTTGATTTTCTGAGGGATTGTTTCTTTAATGTCTCTTTCTTCTCTTTCATTATTTGTATATAAGAAAGCCATGGAATTTTCGGTGTTGATTTTGTAACCTGCCACTTTACTAATTCGACCTATTGTTTCTAGGAGTTTTTCTGTAGAGTCTTTCGGGTTTTCTAAGTATAGTATCATATCATCTGCAAATAGTGATAACTTGACCTCTTCCTTTCCTATCTGTATGCCCTTGATATTTTTTTTCTTTTCTAACTGCTATGGCCAGGACTTCCAGTACTATATTGAATAGGAGTGGCAAAAGCAGGCAACCTTGTCTTGTGCCCAATATTAGAGGGAAGGCTTTTAGTTTTTCCCCATTGAGGATGATACTTGCCATTGGCTTGTGGTAGATGGCTTTGACTATGTTGAGGAAAGAAAGTTTCTTCAATGCCCATTTTGCTGAGAGTTTTCATCATGATTGGGTGCTGTATCTTGTCAAATACTTTCTCTGCATCTATTGATATGATCATATGTTTTTTATTATTTCATTTAGTGATATGATGAATTATGTTGATTGACTTGTGAATGTTAAACCATCTTTGCATCCCTGGGATGAATCCTACTTGGTCACAGTGTATGATCTTTTCAAAGAGTTATTGGATTTTATTTGCTAATATTTTGTTGAGGATCTTTGCGTCTGTGTTCATCAGGGATATCGGTCCGCAATTCTCTTTCTTTGTGGCATCTCTGTCTGCTTTTGGTATCAGGGTGATATTTGCTTCATAGAAACTGTTTGGAAGTGTTTTTGATACTTCAATTTCCTGGAAGAGGTTAAAGAGGATTAGGAGTAAGTCCTCTTTAAAGGTTTGGAAGAATTCACTAGTGAATGCATCTGGGCCAGGACCTTTGTGCTTAGGGAGAATTTTAATTAGCGTTTCAATTTTCTTGATGGTGATAGGTCTGTTCAGGTATTCCAGGTCTTCTTGGTTCAGCGTTGGGAAGCTATAGGAATCTAGGACTTTATCCATTTCCTTGAATTTTTCTTGTTTCGTGGCATAAACATTCTCAAAGTAATCTCTGAGGATCCTTTGAATTTCTGTAGTTTCTGTTGTAATGTCCCCCTTTGCATGTCTGATTCAGTTTTTAGGGTTTTCTCTCTCAGTTTTTTTGTGAGTCTTGCTAGAGGTTTATCGATCTTGTTTATTTTCTTTTTTTTTTCTTTGTTATTTATTTATTTTTTTTAATTTATTTTATTGAATCACCATGTGAAAAGTTACAAAGTTCTCAGGCTTATGTCTCAGTTATACAATGTTCAAACACCCGTCCCATCACCAGTGCCCATATTCCACCACCCAGAACCCCAGTATGCCTCCCACCCCCAACCCCCACCCCCGCCTGGGTAACTGATAAATTTCACTCTTCTCTTTACTTTGATTACATTCCATATTTCAACACAAAACTCACTATTGTTGTTGGAGATTCAACACAGACTCACTATTTTTGTTGGAATTTATCCCCCAAGAATACAGACCTATTGACAAGGAAATATTTGATATTGAGTTTTCCACTGATGAGAATGAAGAGATAAAAAGTCACGTGGCCGCAGTAGCGGCCGCGCGGTTTACAATTTCTGTATTTTAGTAATTAAATCCAGGGAGATTAAAGTTGGAAATTGAATCATTTCCCTTCCTGGAACAGCATGGAGCAAAAGCTTAGTTCACAGTCTGGATACATGGTTGCAAGCACTCTCTGGAACCCCAAGTCTTATAGCTGCCTCTGGTTCCTGCTCGTTCGGTATTCCCGCAGCTGTGCAGAGGCATGGGCACCTGGGTTGAATCTTGGCCGGAGCCCGAGCCTGCCCAGGTGTCCCGGTTTCAAGTTCAAAGCACACATTTTTTTTTTTTTCTGCACCACAAAGTTCATACCTGCTCAAAGGACCCGTAAAATGTCGGACACCATGCCTTCTCCCCCGGGAGGGAGGAGAGACCAAGGGAGAAGGATATTTCCTCCGTTTGCTGTGTGGGGCAAAACCTTAGTTCACAGTCCGCATACATGGTTGCAAGCACTCGCCGGAACCCCAAGTCTTATAGCTGCCTCTGGTTCCTGCTCGTTCGGCATTCCCGCGGCTGTGCAGAGGCATGGGCACCCAGGTCGAATCTAGGCCAGAGCCCGAGCTCTGGCCCGGCCCGACTCTTGTTTATTTTCTTATAGAACCAGCTCTTGGTTTTGATGATCTTTCGAATTATTTTGGGGGTTTCTATCTCATTAATTTCTGCTCTGAGTTTTATTATTTCCTTCCGCCTGTTTGGATTGGGCTCCTTTTGTTGGTCATTCTCCAAGCTCTTAAGCTGTGAGGTTAAGTTACTTATGTGGGCTTGGTCCTCCTTCCTGAGGAATGCTTGTAGAGCTATAAACTTTCCTCTTAACATCTTTTGCTGTGTCCCATAAGTTTTTGTAACTCGTGTCCTCACTTTCATTTGTTTCTAGGAATCTTTTGATTTCCTCTTTGATTTCCTTTCTAAGCCACTCATTGTCCAATAGTGAGCTGTTTAATTTCCAGGTGTTTGATTTCATTTTCTGTTTGTGTGTGTGATTTATTTCTAATTTCAGCGCATCATGGTCTGAGAAGATCGTTGATACAATCTCTATCTTCTAAATTTTATGGAGGTATGTTTTGTGGCTCATCATGTGGTCTATCTTGAAGAATGTTCCATGCACACTTGAGAAGAATATGTATTCAGCTTTTTGAGGATGAAGTGTACTGTATATATCTACTTAGTCCCTTTCTTCCATTTCTTCCCTCAGGAGAAGTATGTCCTTGCTAAGCTTGAGTCTGGTTGATCTATCAAGAGGTGATGAAGCAGTGTTGAAGTCTCCCATTAGTATTGTGTTGCTATCGATGTCTTTCTTCGAGTCAACGAGTAGGAGTTTTAAGTATTTTGCTGGTCCTTCATTAGGTGCATATATATTTAGTATTGTAAGTTCTTACATTTGTACACATCCCTTTATTAATAAGAAATTACCTTCTCTGTCTCTTGTCACCTTCTTCAGTCTGAAATCAATGTGGTCAGATACTAGGATGGCTACCCCAGTTTTCTTATGGTAGTTGTTTGCCTGTAAAATTGTTTTACAGCCTTTGACTTTGAGCCTGTGTTTGCTCTGACTGTTGAGATGTTCCTTGCAGGCAGCAGAATGTTGGGTTCAATTTTCTAATCCATCCTGCCACTCTGTCTTTTAATTGGTGCATTTAGTCCATTGATGTTGAAAGATATTATTGTTATGGGTTTTTGTCCAATTTTCTGTTGAAATTTGGTGTATTTGAGGGGCCTGCCTTGTCTTAAAGTAGCCCATTCAGTTGTTCTTGTAAACATGGTTTTGAGTCTATGAAGTTCCTGAGCTGTTGTTTATCTGTGAAACTATCTGTTGTTATGAATGAGAGTCTAGCTGGGTAAAGTATTTTTGGTGAGGCATTTATTTCACTGAGTTTTTTCACTATATCCCACCACTGTTTTCAGGCCGTGAGGGTTTCATCAGACAAGTCGGCTGTGAATCTTAACGATGCTCTTTTATAGGCAATTTCTTTCTTTGATCTTGCTTCTTTCAGGATTTTGTCTCTATCCAAGGTTTTGGTCATTTTGATCAGGATGTGTCTTGGTGTATTTTTATTTGGATTTCTTCTAGCAGGTACCATTTGGGTCTTCTGAATGTGGTCACATGCTTTCTTTAGCTCTGGAAACATCATAGCAATGATGTCTTTGACAGTTTCTTCTTCATCAGGGTTTTCTTCCTGTCCCTCTGGGACTCCAATAATTCTTATATTACTCCTCTTGGCTTCATCATGATCTTCTCTTGCCATCTGTTCCCAGATTGTGAGTCTCTTTTCCATTTTCTGTTCTTTTCTAGAGAGTCTCTGGACTTCATCTTCGAGCTCATTGATTCTGTCCTCAGCAACTGTTACTCTGCTACTGAGGGCTTCCACTGAGTTTTTTAATTCACCTACCAGGATTTTCAGGTCTGACATTTCCGTTTGTAATTTTGTTTGCATTTTCTGCATTTCTACCTTCAAATCCTCTTGTATTTTATTAGCATTGTTTTCCACTGTTTCTTTTAGCTCCCTAAGCATCCTCAGTAGCTCCCTTCTAAATTCCTTGTGTCAGAGAGGTTATCTAGCACTTCATTGCCATTGGGGTCTTCTGGGCTAGCCTCTTCAATAAATAAGCTTGGTGGTTTTCTGCATTGCTTTACCATTGTGACCTATGTGGTTTAGCCCTTCACACTCACTGTTACTATTCTGCTTATGATGCAGCATTAATTGAGGTAGGCTTAATGAATTATTGGCTAATGTGTTTCTGGTGGTTAAGCTAACCTAGTGAAAGTTTTAACAAAGAGGGTAACTTATGGTTCTTATGGGATACGAAGGCTGGGGGGGGAGGGGAATAACTTGTGGCCGCATTAGTGGCCTCTGCTCCGGGAAGGAGCCCTGACAAGGGCCTATACCTGAATGGGATAAGCGGAGGGTGCCCGGAACGTTGCAGCTTGGGGAGCATGCGAAGTGTGCCTCAATTCCTGTCCCCCGGAGATCAAGGATGAAAAACGGCTGCCCTGGGGTCTGGTTAGATCACGGCTCCAGGAAGGAGCCCTGACACAGCTGATACCTGATGAGCAGAGGATGCCCAAAAAGTTGCAGCTTCAAAGGTGAATGAATCTCAGAATCAAGCAGCTCATCCAGAGATGTTCCAGACCTTGCATCAGGCCAATTTCACTGGGATGCATCAGACTGGAGCATGTGTTGTCCCTCCATCTGCCCCAGATGAATCCTCAGGTTTAGTTTAGTTTTAATATCAGGATCAATTCTAATCATATGAGCTTGACAAACTATAGCTTGAAAGTGAACCTTGACATTACTTTCCCAAATTTAGAATACACTGTGATATTTAACCTATGTATATGTAATTTAACAGAATCCAACACACTGATTCCTGGTGTAAAATTTTGGTTTTCAGTCCTTTTTCCCAATTTGAACCCAAGTGGTTACATTTTCAACTAATACATCAGGAATGACAAAATTCTGAAAAGGCTAGTGTAGTTCTTTTATTGGGGGGTGGGGGGTGTTTGTTTACTGTTTTGTTTTTGTAGCACTGTAGCACTGCCATCCCATTGTTCTTGATTTGCTCTAGCAGGCACCAGTAATGTTTCCATTGTGAGACTTATTATTACTGTTTTTGACATATCAAATACAACACGGGTAGCTTCCCAGGCTGAGAATTGAACTTAAGGCCTCACACATGCAAGGCATATGATCTTCTGCTGAACTACAAACATAGGCATATAATCTTTCTTTTGGAAGGCAAATAAACACGATAAAGCAGTAATAATTCCCAATTGATTTTGAGGTGGTAAAAGAGACATATATGTAAATTACATTTTATGTTATCTATAGTGACATCAGCACTACATATTAACACGGACATAAGGACATTAGTAAAAACTGGTGCAAAAATTTGGGTCATATGATTTTATTTATAAATTCTTGTGATGATAGCCCTGTTTCAGTAGGGCAAAGCATCTATTTTGATAATACAACTAGGAGAAATTAATTTAAAATAATGTATAGAATTCCAAATTCTTCTGTAAAGATTATTAACATGTTGCAATTGGATATTTTATATACTTTCAATTTTCTTCAACTCAATTACTTTTTCTTTTCCTAAATATCTTGGGTTCATGTCAATACACAAATTGTTTTCTTTTCCCTGATATTCTAAACTCATGGGTCTTTCTGAATAGAAAATGTCCAATTTTTCAAAACTAAGTGCCATCTATATCACATATGCTTTTCTTCCAAAATATTTTTTGAAATATCATATTTAAATCAAATTTAAGGGCAGGTAATATATCTTTCTGAATTATAAAATGAAGGCAAATATATAGTCAACTTAATTGTCATATCACCTCATCCAGAAGTATATATATGGATCTAAGGAAAAAAAAAAAGGACTGCAACAGTAAAACAGTGGGATAAGTGGCTTTCTTTGCATGCAGTCGACCCAGGTTGGATTCCTGGTACCACATATGGTCCCCTGAGCCCCACCAGGAGTGATCCCTGAGCACAGAGCTGGGAATAATGCCTGAGCGAGCGTTGCTGGTGTGGCTCCAAAACAAAAACAAAAAAATCTCTCTCTCTCTGAATATATGTGCATACATACACACACATCTAATTTTCACATATTTGGCTCAGTTTTTATGTACTTCTAAGTTTGAATTTGAGTGTGTCTTAGGAAGTTTAAAACAAACATTTAATTACAGTGTCTTTCCTTTCTATAGCGCTATCAAAATTGTAATTTTGTATTAATAAATGTTTAATTCATAAGGTATAAGGATGTGCGGGCCAGAGCTATAGCTCAATGGTCAGGATTGCATATTTTGGCTTGGGTTTCATCCCAAGCACTGCAATGGGCTGTTGAGCATTGCTGGGAGTGAAGTTTAAGCACAGAGTTGGAAGTGGTCCCAAGCACTATGAGTGTGGCCCATATCCCTTCCACGACCCCGCCAAAAGACAGAATGATGTAACAGTGATGTAATAGCTGAAACCATGTTGATAAATCTGCTGTTAAAATAATTATGAGTATATTTGAGTTTTGAAAAGAATGTAGGATTCTCCATGATATGAAATTCCCCAACAGAAAATTATAGAATGTATACAATTTAAATCTATAAGGAAAGTATTCTCGAATTAAAAATACTTCCTTTTTACAGTATTTTTATTTATGTAACTACAGAAGCATATATTGTGTTTCCATTAAAAATACAAAGTGAAAAAATGAAGGATCCTGAAATTACTTTCCTGTGTTATTATTTTATGTTAATATTTTAGAAAATAGTTATATTGAATTAAATATTGAATATATAAATATATATAATATATAAATAAAAAATAAACCATATAAAATTATAAATTAAATATTGGATTCAATTAAATATTGGATTAAAATTGAAAAAATGAAAAGAAAACAATCTCTTAAATTTAACCTCATAAATTTATATGCTCTGAGTCATTCACTACAATTCATTCTATTATGTTTAGGATTATTTGTAAGTTTCAGCAAATTAAAGGCAGATAGTTTTTACTTTCAGACACATACACACACACACATATAAAGACACACGAACATTTGTACCCCATTCATAGCACCATGTTTGCCAGTATTTACACTAATAGTGTAATTTATTTATTTGAGTATGGGGTTAGCCAAACCTGGCAGTGCTCCTGGCTCTGTGCTCAGGGTCATTTCTGATGGATTTCTAGGGCTCATATGTAGTATCACAAATTGACCCAAAATTGACATCATGCGATGTAATCATTTTATTTCCTGTACTATCTCTTAGCCCCTAAAAGATAATTTTAAGTGTGACAATGTGCTGTAATACAAAAGCAATGTTTTGTTTTTTCATATACACAAGGTCTGCCTGTTTATAATACTTGGGCTGTAGAGCTTGAAAATGCCTCACAGGAAGGATAACCCTGAGGAATATAAATCATCCTTCTACTTCTTTGGCAAATTTAAAGACTTTGATCAAATTCAGCAATTACCTCTTTTTATTAACAGCTATAAAGGGCCAATTTGTTTCCATGTTGGTGCTTGCTAAATTGATCCTGGCTTTATTGAGTGACAAACTATGAATATGTTAGTGCCTCTCCCTATTGGTCTATCACACAATTGCAGGACTAGATACAGTTCTTCCTAAAGAAAAACTGGGTAAATTTTTAATAGAACCATCAACGTATAGACATTAAGTCATATGTAAAATGAACAAGTTTACTGATGTTTTCTAAGGTTTTCCTTATTGAACACAATGATTAAATGAGCATAGATAATGGTTGTATTCTATAATATCAATTTTATGTAACTGCAACAGTGAATAATTAAACTGAAGGAGATTATATAAGCACCATTACTGTGAAACTATTTTATGCCTTATGGACACATTTTTCTACAAATTGTGATGGACATGACTATACACATGTCAGTCTCTATAGCAAATGCCTTATTTGATTTTTAAGTTAAATATCACAAAGCATGTACTATAATAACACAACCCTCCCAAATTCACACTATTAAATTAATGAACTAATGTTTATTAATAAATTCATAAACATTAATAAACTTGAGGTAGTAGTAATAATACTAATAGAAAAATAGGAAAATATTCAACTCACCTTCTTCCAGGAACACACCAAATCTACAGTTATCTCTCATCTCTCTCTCTATATATATATATATAAATATATATCTGTATGTCTGTATATGTGTGAGGGTCTGTGTATACATACATACATATAGAGAGATGAATATATATCTTTAGAGGCGGGTGGCTGCTATTTTTGTGCTCTTCCTCTGCCTTGCTAATAATGGAGTTTCTATATACCCTTTCTTTGAAGAGCTCAGGTGTTGGGTTGTTATTTTTTTAAATTTTAATTTTTTAATTGAGTCATCATGAGATACACAATTACAAAGCTGTTCATAATCAGGTTTCATACAATGGCCCAACACCCACTCCTTCACCAGTGTCCATTTCCTACCAGCAGTGACCCGGGTTTCCCTCCCACTACACCCCTCCCCCAGACTGCCTCTATAGCTCTATGGCAGGCATTTTTCTTCCTTCCTCCCTTCCTCCCTCCCTCCCTCCCTCTCCCCCCCTCTCTCTGGAGATCTCAGTTTTTAAAAAGCATTCCCCCCTGTATAGCTTTATTGAAATATAATTCACAATCAAACAACTTGCCAACTTAACGTATGCAGCTCAATATTTTTTTCAGTATGCTCACAGAGTTTTACAGCCATCCTCATTATTAGAGAAAATATAAGCACCTCACAAAGAAAACCTGTATTCTTTAAAACTTTTTAGTCCCCTTATTCCTGTTATGGAGGAAAAGAGGAAGAAGGTCCAGATAATAAAAAACTACAGTCAGTCCGTTATTTACATACACTCTCTGATTGGTCATTGTACAAACACTTATTTGCATAGGGCATAAGGGCCCTGGTTGGTCAGTTCCACAAACCCTCATTTACATAAGGCGTTACCAGATAGTGAGAGTGGGGATGCGTGTATCACCTAAGCATGGGTCTGGTATTGTGGTGAGCTTGCTGAGGTTGCTCTCATGGACTTGAGGCTTGCTGTTGCTGCTGCCACATGAGCTGTGAATTAAAGAGCAATGACACTAAGAGCTCTGACACTCATCATGCTAATCTTACCCACTATTAACAGGAAGCCAAAGAAAGGTGAATCCATTACAACTTCCTCAAACTACTGCTAGTCTATTTCTATGCATTTGTCTATTCTAGTACTTTGCAGAAGTAGAATTATATCCTATGTATATTTTTGTAACTGGCATTTTCCACTTAGTCTAATGATTTTTTTAATTAAAAAGATTTATTTATATTGTTGTTTAGGTAAAATGGTTATAATAGTGTCAATATTTTTTCTAAACAAACTTTTTTTGGTTTCTCTTAGTAACTTTTAATAAGGAATATACAATAGTCCAATTAAAAGTATGATGCACTATAATTATTAACATTGTTAGACTGTAGAGTATGATGTTAATGTTATACTTACCTTATTTCAATTTATTTAGCAAATAGTTCAATTAGCGTTTTTCATTAACTAATATAAAGCAGACACATTGTATAGTGATTCTTGCTGTTTATGTCCTCTGTAACATATAACATACTAAGACTTTTGCTTTCACCAGTGAAAACATTTTTTGTTTCTGGGCCACCACTACTCCTAGCTCTGTGCTCAGCTATCACTCTTGGCAGTGCTCAGCCAAGAGTGACCATCTGTCATGCCAGGATCCATCCTGGGTTAGCTACATGCAAGGGAAATGCCTTAACGTCAGTACTGTCTCTCGGGCTTTAAGTAAACATATTTTAAGCTTAAAGTTTATTGTAATATAATCTCTGGGGGTTGAGAATTTTGGGGGGACAGGTCACACCTGGCGATGCTCAGGGTTACTCCTGGCTCTGCACTCAGGAATTACTCCTGGCAGTGCTCATGGGATCATATAGGATGCTGGGTATCAAACTGGGTTGGCCATGTGCAAGGCAACTACCCCCTGTACTATTACTCCTGCTCTATAGTCTCTGGTTTTAAAGTCGACATATTTTGTTGAGAAATTTGGTTCATAAAAATAAACCAAAAAGTTATTTAGCTTCTGTTTTTTGTTTTGATTTGAAAATACTGTATGTGTCTTGAGTATAACAGCTTCACACTTCATTATGCATATAAACCTCACCACATCTGCCACTAAAGTTCTAATTCTGTTCACACAATCAAATTGACCCCCTCTTCCTTCTCCCATATTCATTGCTTTTACCCTCTGGCAACCTTCATAATTTTCAGAAACTAAGATTTATTTTTTCTGTGCTTTGTTAGCTTTTTTTTTTTTAATTTTTTGCCTTGGATATTCTATTCTGCCTCTGAGAAAAACAATCCAGTAATACTCTTAGTTTACCAGAAAAATATTTTCTAGAAATTCTGAATTGTAAAACTTGTACTTAACAATGACTAATTGTATATTGAAGTTTTCTTCATATATCTTCATATATTTTAAATTATATGTTTCTTATCAAGTTTTCTGGGAGATGACAATTAGGTACAGGTAGATTCTCCCATGTAGGTTAAATATTTTTAATATCAGCATCTATACTTGTACATTTCCCTCTAAGCATTGCTTTAGTTATATGTTTTATATTTTGTATCTTCATTGTATATCGTCACTTGTAACATTTTTATCATTTTTCTTGTGATTTCTTTGTTCTTTCATTTATTTATAAATGTATTAGTTTCCAAATATTTGCTAAATTTCTAAGTTTCTTATTGATTTATTTCTAATTTCACCCCATTGTAGTCAGAGTAAATGCTTTGTGTGACTTTGGTGCTTTTAAGTTTGTGGAGGTTTGTTTTAGGTTGCTGAAGAAAGTTTTATGTGCATTTGAGAAGAATTTGTATTTCAGTGTTATTTGGGTATACAATTATAGATTTATAGATAGAGATGGACTAGTAGGTTTACAGTGATGCTCAAGTCCTGTATTGCCTTTAATTCCTGTATTTTTAAGCTACATATAGTAATATACAGGACCCTCTCCCAGCTGTGTGGTCAGTGATTACTCCTGGCCATTCTCAGGGCAACTATGCAGTGCCAGGGATCACACTATAATGTTTTTGCTTTTTCCTCAGTGTTCTATTTCTTTGTTGAGCTTTTGCTTGATTGTTCTATTATTGAAACTTGGTTATTAAAATCTCCAGGTATTATTTTTACTTTGTTCTTGACTACCCATTCTCAATGGTCTTGGAGTTTTCTATTATATTCACACTAAGTAATTATAGTAAAACAGATTTCCTAGTGTTCATTGCATATTACTGAGTCATATCTACCACCCAAGGATTGAGAAAGATCAAAAGAGGTTGCTTAAACCTATACTGTTCTGATCAATTATCTGATATCATTAGGAACTGAATTACTGAGTTATCAATTGTAAAAAACTAAGGCTCCTAGAAGGGTGAGTGCACTCGCGGACTCTCCGGGAGGCTCTGTCTCACCGCCCACGTTCGGTGCTCTGGAACCACTGTATATGGACTGGATCAGGATGGCCGGTGGTCAAGGAAAGGTGAAGGAAGAACGAGGACCAAGCTGGTTGCTGGTTAGTTACCGTTTATTCAATCTTCCATCTTTCTCATCTCCCGCACTCCCAGCTCCATCCTCTCTCTGGATCAACTGCCTTGCTCTCCATCTCTCTCCTCCCTTTTTCCTCTCTCGCCCTTGCCCCTAGGTTATACACCACCAGGTAGCAAAATCAACATAATAAAGCCCTTCCTGAGGGCTGTCAGGTTTAAAGGGAACACAACCTAGGGGCATTCCAAAGCCCTTCCCAACCTCCAGTAGGCAAAATACCTCTTAAGGGTTTTTTCTCCTCTCCCCATTCCAAACACTCATTAACATCTTAATACTAGTTATTTTTGCATGGACATAGCAAGAGATACATTGAGGTTTGCAAGGCAACTCTCCTGGCAACATCTTGCCACAGGCTCAGACCACAGCACTCAGGCCAGATTAATCATTCCTCACCCTAGCAGGGTCCAAATCTAGTTATCACTGTTTGGATCATGACAACATTTGTCCATAATCAAGCTCTTAACTTATAGTTAAGCATTAGGCACTTTGGCCAGGCCCATCTCGATGCCAGGGTAGCACACAACTCACCGCTTGCCCTGGGTCCTTCCACATCATCGGGACCTTGCTTTGGGGATGCTAGGAAGTAAGGGCAGCTGAGGCTTAGGTCAAGAGAACAGATGCCCTGGAGGAAAATATCATGTAGAGTCAAATGACTCCCAGGTTACAAAAGCATAACATTTGTTAAGTCTTCCTGTGTCCATACAAAAAGGACTTGCTCTGAATAAACTATCCAAAGGACTCAAGGAGAAGAGAAAAACATTATTTACAAGTCAACAAAACACTAAGAAAGAAGCTACAAATAAATAAAGAGGAATAGGAGCACTGTAATGGGAGTAATCCAATAAACCTAAACTACCTGAGGCTATGTTATCCTACAATCAATATTATTTTTTTTCTAGTGGAACAAATAATGGCTCATAGGAGAACAAGAATGAAGAAAGTGAAAAGACTGACTTTAGTCAGACTTACATACAATACAGAAGGAGCAATAAAGCTCACTTTCTTCGCTACTTTGAGCCCTCTAATAACAGTGCTTTGAAAGTTTATCCATGATGTACACATGTAAATCAGCATGTCATTTATCTATGACCAAATGCATTTAATTGTATGAATATACCACATTTATTTGTCTCATCATCTGTTGGTGAATATTGTGTTGTTTTACCTTTTGATTATTATGAATATAATGATGCTATGAAAGTCATATGCAAGTTTTGGGAACTTTTTATTTCTCTTGAGTATAAAGATTGGGGGTAAAATAACTAGGCAAATGGTCTTTGTATTTACATTTTTAATGAATAGCTGAATTCTTTTCCAAAGTGGCTATACCATAAAAAATAATTTAAAAATATTTTTTTTGTTTCTCTAAATTTTCATAAGTTCTTGCTACTATCAGACTTATTTATTTATTATAGGTTTTTTTGGGGGGTTCACACCTGGCGATGCACAGGGGTTAACTCCTGGCTCTGCACTCAGGAATTACTCCTGGCAGTGCTCGGGGGACCATATGGGATGCTGGGAATTGAACCCGGGTTGGCCGCGTGCAAGGCAAACGCCTTACCCACTGTGCTATCACTCCAGCCCCTATTATAGGTTTTGATCCACACCCAGCTGTGTTTAGTGCTTATTCCTTAGTCCTGCCCCTCAGCATCCTATGTGGTCCTCCAAGCACTGCCAGGAGTAACTCTCCTGGCCAGGTGTGGCTCTCCTCCACCAAATAAATAAAATAAAATTCCAAGTAGAATATATACATAGGATAATTGATTATTCAGGAAACAATATTTTAATAGAAACAATTAAATCATGAATAGAATAGTTTCCTATGTTCTTGATAATACATGGAATATATATGTATAGATATACATATAACTATAATTATAGATATACAATTTCAATTTATCTTTGTCCAAAGAATGATAAAAAATAGTTAATGGCTTATGGGGGCCTCCTCCTTTGTGAAATCCTTTTCAAGTCTTTTGTCCATTTTCCAAATTAGGGTTTTTTTTCCATTTACTTATTGATATAAGGAGAATTGCAGAATAAACAGTTAAACCAAGAATTCATTGAAAAGTTATAAAAGGTGTTCACATAGAATCATGAAGTAAATCTCAATAAATCTAAAGGAAGTAAAAGCATGCTTTTATTAGATCAGTATATAGCTGTCTTAGAAATTAATATACAAAGATAAGAAATCCCCCACTGTGTTTGAAATAAATTCAATGAAAAATTATCCATAAGCATAAAACTAAATTCAATGGACATTAGATAACATTTCAATGATAATAAATTATACTGATAATGAAGATAATAATAACACTATAATGAAAATAGAACATTATTAATAACATTCAATGAAAAACAGGAAACAGAAATTATGTATGTATTCATATATGTGGAAACTAAGCAATTTGAAACCAAGATCTGTTGACTCTCTGAGAAAAGTAATCAGATAAATGAAGAAATAAGACAGTATCTTTAAATCCTAAAAAATGCAAATATTTTTAGCAATTCAGTAAATATTCAAATGGATCATAAAATGATACTATGAACAATTCTTCATCCATATAAGTGTCTCCAGCAGTTCCATAGACTAAAACGCTTGCAAGCACAAGGAATTTATTATAGTCCTGAAGAAGGAGAAGCTCAAGCACAAAGTAGTGGGAAGTTCAGTGTCTGATGAGGTTCCTCATCTGTAGGATGCCTTATCTTTTCACTGTCTTCTCTTGGTGGGGATGCTATGAGTAGTGAGCTCTCTGGCCTTTCATAAGTGCACAACTTCCATTCATGCGGACTCCACCCTCATGACCTAATGCCTTCCAAAGTCTCATCCCCAGGCCATCACATTGGACACGATGTTTCAACATGTACATTTGGAGATGACACACATTCTAACCTAACAAACTGAAAAATTTGGAAAACATTGAAAAATTACCAAAAATGAAATTCTTAAATAAAGTAAGATCCCCTCCACCCAGGAAAACTTTGATCCCAGTTATCTTTATCAGAGAATTATAAGCAACATCTGAGGGAAAAAATAAAACCAATTCATTAAAAAAAAAAACTCCAAGAAATAGAAGTTATTATACCAACCTCCAACATTAAAAAACTAATAATTTTTTCTTAAGTAGAGGACATTCCCTTTTTTCCTCTCTTCCAGTTCATCTAAAGTAGACTGAGCTCCATTTTTCTTGAAGTATCACTTAACCCCCAGTCTGTTCTCTCATATGGCTTTGAAAATATTCTCCATTTCCTTGCAGTCGCCCATGAAAAGAAATTTGGGACATTTTCAAGAGGTAAAATAGAATAAATAGAATGCATATTAGTCTCTGACCCTCAGTTTAAAGATTCACAAAAAAGAGCCTGTATTGTATATATATATATATATATATATATATATACTATATATATACATATATAAAGTTATTTATTAAACAACTGTAAACACATCACTGTAAAAATCCATAAAATTTTATAAACAAACATTTTTGCAAATAGAATCTATACAACAGTAAAAGAATTAACACAATTATTCGCATGCAATATTGACAAATTTGGTACTTATTGAAAAGAAATGTACAAAACACTTGTGTGAAAAGAAATTAAATATAAAAATCGCAGAGCATTACTATCATGCATTTTGCAAATACCTTACAAGTACTTATGGTACAGCTAGCAGAAAGCATCAGGTTTCTATGTAACTTTTAATATGCTTCTATAATTTTGTTGTAAAACTACCTGAACATTGTCAAGAATAAGGTCAAATGCTATATTCCAAACCAAAAAAAAAAAAGATGAACTCTGTTTATGCTCATTTTAATCACTTTCATACTTCAGTCTGTTCTTTTCATTATTTTTATTTTGTGAGGTTAGGGTCACACTGGCTGTGTTCTAGGGCTACCCCTGGGTTAGTGCTTAGGGATCATTCCCTGAGTGTGCTCAGAGGACCATGTGGTAACAGGTATTAATCACAGGGCTCCTACATGCAAAGCATGTGCTCTTGCCCTTTGGGTAATCTCCAGGGCCCCAGTCCGTTCTTGAAATTTGGATTTGCTACTAAGGATATTTGTACCACAGTTCTAGAAATTGCATACATATTCTGTAATGCAAGTGTAATATAAATGCTGGGAAATAATAACTTAGGTTTGCTTGCTATTTCTTAATCAAATTCAGCCAACAAAATGCTAAGCCTACTAATTATTGAAACAATTTCCTAAGCCACTTCTTTGGGGGGCCTCCCAAGCTGTGTTTATGGGGTCCTGGAGCCATCCCCAGCAATACTTCCTCAACTAGGCAAAATGGCTCGATTCTCAGAGCCAACCAGCTTAGGGCCATGTTGACACCTATCACGGAGCCACATCTAGTGGCTCTCAGGGGGCTGGGTGGTGCTTGGGATCAAACATGTAGAATATACTTACAAGGCACGCATCCCGCACCCCTGCGCCATCTCCCGACCTCAACAAGACACTTTTGATTTGAGTATTCTGATATATATTTTTTTAAAAAAACAGGAAAATTTAAAGAAGCTAATAATTAAAGATTGTATTGCCAAGATTCTTATTGTAAGACCTGGTGGAATTGTTTTGTCCTGTTTTTAAGCCATTGCAGCTTAAGGAGTAAAATTTAATTATCAACATCAAAATAGTTTTCACAGTTACAGAAGGAAATAGTTATAATTAATAAGCAACTAGCATGAAAAGAATGAGTATATTTGTGAGTATAATCAATGATAAAAAAAATAGTGAGCTCTTCAATATTGGCTATTATAAATTCCACAGGCTCTGGCAATGAAATCCTTATAATGACAAATAGTCAGTGTTAATGGAAATTAAGATTATATAATACTTTCAACAAGGGACTACTCTTACAATAGAATGTTTGACTTTAATCAGTAGACACCAGGAATGGAGACAGGGTGGGGAGAACATAGAGGCTGGGGTGTTTTTTTCTTTTCTTTTGTTTTGTTTTGTTTTGAACAATATGTTATTTTGCTTCCAGGTTCTTACATAGTGTCCTGGAGTTTGGGGTTATGTAGTTCTCCATGGATGGAAACAAAAAATAAACTAATTAATGAAGACTATAAAAACTCTGTTTCTATTAAAATTGGACCATGAAAATCGTATGCAAACATATGATGATATGCAATTAATTAACTTGGAGAAATAGTTTGATTTTGGAATCATATCACAATCAGAATAGAATTGTTTTTTGAGTAGGTGTTTCTCTAGCAGAGCTCAAGGGGCCCATGAGCCATTCCATGTAATAATTGTCCAACTGGGTGAAATGGCTCGTTCCTAGGGTCACCAGGGCCACACCTGCTGGCGGGACCATGTAGTGCAAGGGATAGAACTCAGGTCCATTCATATGTCTGGCATATGTCTTTTTCTATTTTAATGAATCATCGTGAGATACATTTACAGAATTACAGACTTTCATTATTGTGTTTCGGTCAAATAATGTTCAAGTACCCATGCCTCCACCAGTGCTCATTCTCTACCACCAATTTTCCCAGTATCCTCTCCCCACCCCCACCCCTCCCAGCTCCTGCCTCTGTGGCAGGCAAAATTCCTCTTACTCTCTCTATCATTTTGGGTATTATGTTTGCAATACAGGTAGCAAGCAGCCACCATGTTTGGTTCATAGTCTATTTTCAATACGTATCTACTATCCCGAGTGATCCTTCTAACCATCATTTATTTAGTGCTCCTCTCTCCATCCCAGACACCTTTTCCCCCAGTGCATGAGATCAGCTATCAAGCCATGGGGTAGTCCTCCTGACCCTTATTTCAACTGTCCTTAGGTGTCAGTCTCCTATTATGTTACTTTACATTCCACAAATGAGTGCAGTCCCTTTATGTCTGTCCCTCTCTTTCTGACTCATTTCACTTAGCATGATACTCTCCATGTTGATCCATTTATATGAAAATTTCATGACTCCTTTTTTGCTAACAGCTGCATAGTATTCCATTGTGTAGATGTACTAAAGTTTCTTTAACCAGTCATCTGTTCTTGGAGACTCGGGTTTTTTCCAGATTCTAGCTATCGTAAATAGTGCTGCAATAATGGCATTTTTCTTTAAATCTTTAGATATTTCCCCAGCTCCCAGAATAAAGTACTTTGCTTCATCCAGTTATTCTAGTATGTGGAACATAAAATTAAGAAGGCATGATAATTTGCCAAATGTCCAACATAGAATAAAGCAATTAGAAGCTTATTTATTGCTAAAGTCATTGATCAGGCATACTTAATTCAAAATATGAGTAAGTGGGCCAGAAAGTAATTACTGGGTATGGCACCTCCCTTTGAAAAAACTAAGGCACACTGAAGGGCTTGTGCACTCTCGGGCTCTCAGGACGGCTGTGTCTCACCTCCCGCGTTAGGTGCTCTGGAACCGCTGTGTATGGACTGGATCGGGACAGCTGTTGGCCAAGGACAGGCAAAGAAAGAACGAGGACCAAGCTGGTTGCTGATTAGTTACAGTTTATTCAATCTTCCATCTTTCTCATCTCCTGCACTCCTAGCTCAGTCCTCTCTCTGGATCTACTGCCGCCCCTCTTTCATCTCTCTCCTCCCTTTTACTCACTTGCCCTTGCCCCTAGGCTACACACAGCTAGGTAGCAAAATCAACATAAGAAAGTCATTCCTGAGGGCCAGGCATTCCAAAGCCCTTCCTGACTGCCAGCAGGTAAAATACCTCTTAAGGTTTTTCTTTTTTCCTTAGTCCAAGAACTTATTCACATCTTAATACTAGTTATTTTTGTATGGACATAGCAAGAGATACATTGAAGCTTGCAAGGCAACTCTCCTGGCAACATCTTGCCACAGACTCAGGCTACAGCACTCAGGCCAGGTTAATCATTCCTCACCCTAGCAGGGTCTGAAGCTAGTTATCACTGTTTGGATCATGACAGCATTTGTCCATGACCAAGATCTTAACTTATAGTTAAGCATTAGGCACTTTGGCCAGGCCCATCTCCATGCCAGGGTAGCATACAACTCACCGCTTGCCCTGGGTCTGTCTCGTCCCTGGTCGTGACCCTGCTTTTGGGCGTGCTAGGAAGTAAGGGCAGTTGAGGCTTAGGTTGAGAGAACAGATGCCCAGGAGGAAAATATCATGTAGAGTCAAATGACTCCCAGGTTACAAAAGCATAGCATTTGCTAAGTCTTCCTGTGTCCATACAAAAAGGACATTGCTCTGAATAAACTATGCAAAGGACTCAAGGAGAAGAGAAAAACGATATTTACAAGTCAACAGAACACAAAGAAAGAAGTTATAAATAAACACAGAGGAATGGGAGCACTGTAACGGGAGTTAACCAATAAACCTAAACTACCAAAGGTTATGTTATCCTACACCCTTGACTGGATTTGATCCCCAACACCCATTATGGTACCTCAATCTTGCAGAAGTGATCCCTGAGTACAGAGCCAAGAGTAAGCCCTGAGCAGCAATGGGGGAGACCCTACTTCCCCTCCCAAAATTAGTAAGAGAGTGAACTCAAATTTGAAGTTCAAAAATGTTGCTATTAGGTTGCTGCAACCTAGTTGGTTCTTAATAATTTCACGTGGTGTGAACCAACTGTACAAGTATAACATTGCAATTGCATAATTGATTTTGTCCCTAGAAATTGATAACTATTAGTTAGTTTTTGCATAGTCCAGTAATGATTATAAGATAAGTCAATATTTTTCATACAAATCTGGTAAACTCTCTCTCTCTATACACACACACACACATATATATATACATATATATATATATACATATATATATATATATCCCAAAGTACAACTCATAAAATAGAATAATTCCAGGTAGAAAGAACCTGTCCTTTTGTAAATCCAGTTCCATAGAACTTCTTCAATTTTTGATATATACATATATCAATATATTTTATTTGTAAATAAAAAATTCTGTGACTTAAAGAAAACAATGCCTTCGATTTGCCACTTTATAAGTGAAATTATGTTTGTTCATGGGAGGCAGGAAAGGTATATGTTTTTATCTTTGTGTTTTACTTTTGGGGGGCACCCAGTTGTGCTTAGGTCTTACTCCTGATTGTGTGCTTAGGGAGTCACTCATGGTGGTGCTTGGGGAACCATCTGTGGTACTAGACATAGAACCAGGTCAGACACATATAAGGCTTTAACCACTATACTATCTCTTCAGCCCTGATGTTAATATTTCAACAGCTATTTTGTAAGTATGGACTAAATTCTGGAAATTTAGATAGCGCAGCAGGTAGTGCATTCACCTTGCACGTGGCTGACCCGGGTTCAATTCCTCTGCCCCTCTCGGAGAGCCCAGCAAGCTACCGAGAGTATCTCGTTCATACGGCAGAGCCTGGCAAGCTATCTGTGGTATATTAGATATGCCAAAACAGTAACGACAAGTCTCAGAA
Organism: Sorex araneus; assembly: GCF_027595985.1. NCBI lineage: Eukaryota > Metazoa > Chordata > Mammalia > Eulipotyphla > Soricidae > Sorex > Sorex araneus. Next base: position 27,621,577 of record NC_073313.1, on the reverse strand, counting down.
TGGAGACATTACTGGTGCCTGCTCGAGCAAATCAATGAACAATGGGATGACAGTGACAGTGACAGTACCTAGATATTGATTTGTTACTTTTCAGTTACAAATAAAAACGTCTTATTTGACATATATAATGTACCAATCAATTCTTGCAAGGTAAGTATAAAATAATCTGAACTGCTGCCTTCACAGAGAAAAAGATTAATAGCCAAAAGGAAGCAGTGAAAACAATCAACATTTAATTAATGTTGGGCTGGAGCGATAGCACAGTGGGTAGGGCGTTTGCCTTGCATGCAGTCGACCCAGGTTCAATTCCTCCACCCCTCACAGAGAGCCTGGCAAGCTACTGAGAGTATTTCGCCTGCACAGCAGAGCCTGGCAAGCTACCCGTGGCATATTTGATATGCCAGAAACAGTAATAACAAGTCTCACAATGGAGACATTACTGGTGCCCACTCAAGCAAATTGATGAGCAATGGGATGACAGTGATACAGTGATACAGTGATGGAATAAAAGTCTGGATAGTCTAGGAATATCTACCAAGGACACTCAACTTGATCTAGAGGGGACAGATGTGGATGAAATGGATATGGGTACTGAATCTGGAACATGCATAGACAGGATAATATTAAAGACTGAAAAAAATCATCAAAATCATCGTATGAAGAATATAAAAAATAGAAAGCATGTTATATTCCAGTTATACAAGTTTTAATTGCATTTAAAGGGGGAGACTGAATGTATTAAAACTATACAAATTACACTTAATTTATTTTTCATATTTATATTCTGTCTCTAAGATGAACACTGTTCATTTCCTAGTGGGGAATTATCATAGCTTGCTGTTGGCTTTTAGTTAATTCGATAGAAAATAGATTCTCACATTTGTACTAAAAGATAAAAGTAAAGTGGTATGGAGGTCTGGTGTATGTATGTAAACCAGAGTCAACAACACTGAAAACATGAGAACCAAAGTGCATCAACCAAACTTGAAAGTGTGCCCATCAAGAAGGCCTGCTGTGGGGTGGGAGGGAACCTAGGGACATTGGTGGAGGGAAGCTGACATACAAGGTTATCCCACTATTTCTGGAGTTAGTGTGGGATATCCCAGGACCTCAATTAAAAAATTAAAAATACATAAAACTCTGGTTAATTCAATGATTCAGACATTTAAATAGATATAAATTTATCTATGCATAGATGTATATATACATATATATAGGTTGTCAAATTAATGTCTCAAGGTTAAACAAAAAGAGAGGTTTGGGGGCCATTTGAGCTTCTTTGTTGGGGCCGCATCTGACGCTGTGTTTAGGGGCTACTCCTGACTTTGTGCTTTGGCATCATTCCTGGTGGTGACTGGAGGATCCTGTGCTGCTGGCCGACATACACAGCACCAGCTCAGTGCCTTGACCCATCTCTCCTGCCAAAACAGCAAAGATTTTGCCTGTTGGACCATATTCCTTTTTTTTAAAATGCATTTTTCTGTCCTTATCACAAAACATGTTTCAAAGTTTTGATGATTATTTCCAGATTTTAAAAATATATTTTGTTGCTCAGTGATTAAGATAACTTAAGAGACAACTTAATACAACTTGAGACAATTCAATATAAATCTTGGAGGGATAGAGAGATAATACAAGGGATTGCTTGCCTTGCACACAGCCAACATTCGTTTTATCCCTGGCACCACATATGGTCCCCTGAGCATTGCCAGGAGGGATCTCGGGACAATGAGGAAGGAGTAAGCCCTGAGCACAAAGAGATGCGGCCTCTTGCACTTCGACTTCCCACTAAGAAAAGGACAGATTCTTAGATGACAGATATCCCAGTGTTATAAAATATGTGTGCATCGTTTCTTGTTTGTAACAAATATCCTAACCACATCAGAAGCAATGGTCAAGCAAATGGGCTTAATTCCTCCCGTATCCTCCCTTAATTTTTATTGAATACAATGATCCCCTTCCTTACATATTGTAATATTAAATGAAATCTATAAAATTGTGACATGGTATTTTTTAGATAATCAGAATTAGCTAGAAGTGTAAAAGCAAAAGAGTATAAGATAATAGAGCCGAATAACAAGATAAATCAAACAGTGCTTTTTATTAGTCAGGACACAAACAGGGTATGCTGACTCAGACTAAAGGTTTTTCAAAATCTGAATAGATTTCCACTGCAGTGAAGATTTGTATATTGGTATTTGTGCAAAATCCACATTGCATAATGTTTTAATCTAGTCAAAAATATTTGCAATGTTTCTACTCAAGATAATATGTGGGGGTAGCACTTAATAAGATTTAAAACTATTTTCTGAACAAGCAGTATATAGACCAATTAGAGCCTCTTCAAAAAATACTAGCTCTAATAAAAAGCATTTTTTCAGGCCTTTGCTCACTTGCTTGTTTATTGTAAATGGTTCTAGCTGCAAAGTTCTCCCACCATCTCAATATTACATAATGTCTTTTTATTCCTTGCAAAATAGAGCCATATTGAATTTTCTCAGCTTGTGGAAATTAATATGATATGATTTCTTTCTTTGGTTGTTGTGATATATATACATGCATATATATATATACATGCATATATATATATATATATATATATATATATATATATATATATATAAAGGGGGAGGTGTCCAGACCAGTGCTGGAGGTCACAAGGGCCACCCTAGTGGGGCCAGGACTTTGTGCAATGCCGGGAATCTGTGTAACAACCATATGCATGAGCCCTAGCTCTCCGATGCTGGATAATTGCTGAAGAAATGAGTAAAGCGGTACATTTGCAATCACATAAAAAGCTACAAGAATGCAAACTTTGTTTACTTCATGACACTGAAAAAAAGGCCATCTAGCATCTATCATTAAAATCAGATGTGGCAAAATGACATTTCCATAATCTTTAAGAAAACAATTGCCTCCAATGGTAAACAAAACATCAGGTATTTTCAACAACCAGAAGTTCTCGAAGTAAAGCCCATTTTGGGCATTCTGATACTGGAGAGAGTGTACTCGGCTAGGAAACTGCCTTGCACATAGCCAACCCAGATTTGATCCAGCACCACCTATGGTCCCTTGAACCCCACCACATCTAATCCCTTGAAGGCAGACAGGATTGAGCCCACTGGGTGTGACCCAAAATACCAATATAAAAGAATATTTTTATAGTTTAAATGTATTTAAATGTATCATTTGAATTTATTTTGTATCTGACTTAGTGTTTTTGGTGGGGACACACCTGGAGGTGCTCAGACGCCACACCTGGCAGTGCTCCAGGAACTATATGCAGTGTTGGGGATGGAGCCAGAGTCCCATCTACAGTTGTGTTCTAGGCAACCTCCTTCACCCTCTGTCCTGTCTCACTGGCCCTGACTTACAGATTTCTGCATGAGCCAAGATATAGTTGCATAGATTCATTTACCCATCTTCTAAAATATCTGTTTTACCAATATGTATTTTTTTTAAGTTAGCAAAAAGGATAAATGTTGTTTTGCATGGAATGTTTATTATTTGAAGCCGATGGGCACTTGGAAGTCTGCCAGAGTCCCTCACAGAGATCTGAAGTAAACCAAAAAGCAAATGACGTTCTTATCAAGCCTTGACAAAATTTGTCTCCTAATTTTCATTTTTCTCAATCAGCTGCTAAAAGCACTCATTTTCATCTCCTTGATTAGATGCTGTAGTGACTGATTATTGGATTTAATAGTTCTTTTTAATGGAACATTGTCATTTGCTTTTCTATGATTACCTTAAAATGCCACGTATTACCCATTAGCTTCTTTCTATTTTTTCCCCAAATTGTTAGTTCCCTTAATTATATCCAGTTGTTCCTCTATGTATTCTAACCCTCACCACCAAGGCCCAGCTTGCTGCCAAACCACTCAGGTGGTGATTTTATATTCAGCTGCCTTTAGCATAGAAAGAAATGATAAGATGTGTATTTTTTCTGAAAGCAACTCATAAACTTTAATACTGTTTAATGTCTTTTTAATATAAAAATGTTGAAAGAAAACGAATTATGTTATTTGTTCTGATACTAAGGTCTTTTTCTATTCACAGTAATAATATGAGTTCACAAATTTTATGTTCTTACAGGATTCTATAAAGTCCTGTAAAGTGGATAGGGGTCAGCATCATTTCCTTTTGCAGGAGAAGAAAAAGCAGGTCTAAAGGAGAATGCAACAAAGGGCTTTCACCTACTAATAATACAGTTTTTCCACCATGCCAGATCCATAATCAAAAAACTATAACTGATAATCTTCTTTGCCTCATTGAAACTATTATTACCTGATAACTTTCAGAGACTACGAAGCACACATGACACTAGAGTGTTCTTTATTAAAAGCTTCTCATGTAAATATATTAAATATGTACATGTTGTTCCTGGAGCGAGCAGATGCCATTGGGCTACACTAGCACACAACAGGGAGTAATGGAGATGTTATTGGCTCCTGCTTGAGCAAATCGATGAGCAACGAGATGACAAGTGATACAAGTGATATGTAGATGTTGATGGCATTTTCTGTTGATAAAATCTACATCCTTAATTAATTTGAGCCTTATTAAGAATTTAATATCATATGTATTTGAAGTCTTATTTTAAATGCAGCTACCTAGTGCCAGCAAGATAGCACAGGGGTGAGAGCACTTGTCTTGCACATGGCCATCCCCAGTTTGCTTCCTGGCACCTCATAGTGGTCTCTGAACACTACTAAGAGTGATCCCTAAGAAGACAGTCAGAGCTCACTGAGAACACAGCCTTGAGCAACATCAGTCATCCCCACAAAAAGATGCGAATATTTAGTAGCTGTGACTGGTTTCTGATTGAATTCTCCTATTCTTACTTTGATAGTAAACATAACTTTATAGAAAATGTCAACTTAACTCATATTCAACTGTTATAAACAAAACCACTCCATGGCCTGCAACTTGATGAAGTACACATTTGCAATGACATAGGGTTGAAGGTTCATTTATAGATTGTCTTGCTTGCTACATCAAATTTAATCAACTACTAAGCAACTACTGTCAGAGTTTGAAACATGAACTGGCTGGGCTATTGAAAGATAAGATAATTTGTCTAAGGTTATAGAGCGGGCATGAAAATATGAAAACTGAAAACCAAATTTGTGAGCCAGAGGCCCAATTTTTTTGTGACTTTTTTCTATCCCACAACTAACTTTGAATAGAGAGAAGGGATTTCCATGCTAACTCATTCTGTGTCTCTAACTTTATAGATGAGTCATATAGAACCAGCTGACACTTCTGACTGTTCCTTCTTTCAGTTTCTCCATATATTAAAATAAGTCATTGTTTTCCCTCAATGTGTAGTATTTCTTTGTTAATGTCCATACGTTTTCTATGTTAAGTTTTTATATTTTGACTCAATGTTTAAGTTTTCATATTCTTACTCAGCAGTGTTAAATGATCTCATTTTTATTTTTCTTTCCCTTCCAATTTCTTTTCATTTCTGCCAGTGTAAAAAACTAAAGCTCACCACGGGGTGTGTGCACTCGCGGGCTCTCCAGGTGGCTCTGTCTCACTGCCCGCTTTCGGTGCTCTGGAACCACTGTGTATGGGCTGGATCGGGACAGCCGGTGGTTAAGGACAGGCGAAGGAAGAACGAGGACCAAGCTGGTTGCTGATCAGTTACCGTTTATTCAATCTTCCATCTTTCTCCTCTCCCGCACTCCCAGCTCCGGCCTCTGTCTGGATCTGCTGCAGCCTCTCTTGCTTCTCTAGTCTCTCCTCCTACTTGTCTCTCCCACCTTGCCCTCTAGGCTACACCAGGCCAGGTAGCAAAATCAACATAAGAAAGCCGTTCCTGAGGGCAGGGCATTCCAAAGCCCTTCCTGAGTCTTAAGGTTTTTTTTTTCCTTTCCTTAGTCCAAACACTTATTAACATCTTAATACTAGTTATTTTTGTATGGACATAACAAGAGATACATTGAAGCTTGCAAGGCAGCTCTCCTGGCAACATCTCACCACAGGCTCAGACTACAGCACTCAGGCCAGATTAATCACTCCTAACCCTAGCAGGGTCCGAAGCTAGTTATCACTGTTTGAATCATGACAGCATTTGTCCATGACCAAACTCTTAACTTATAGTTAAGCATTAGGCACTTTGGCCAGGCCCATCTCCATGCCAGGGTAGCACACAACTCACCGCTTGCCCTGGGTCCATCTCATCCCTCGTCGGGACCCTGCTTTTAGGGGTGCTAGGAAGTAAGGGCAGCTGAGGCTTAGGTCGAGAGAACAGATGCCCAGGAGGAAAATATCATGTAGAATCAAATGACTCCCAGGTTACAAAAGCATAACATTTGTTAAGTCCTCCTGTATCCATACAAAAAGGACATTGCTCTGAATAAACTATGCAAAGGACTCAAGGAGAAGAGAAAAACAATATTTACAAGTCAACAGAACACTAAGAAAGAAGCTACATATAAACAAAGAGGAATGGGAGCACTGTAACAGGAGTAACCCAATAAATCTAAACTACCCAAGGCTATGTTATCCTACATGCCAGTGTCTTCCTAATCTTCCTCCGTCTTTATTCCATACAATATTCTTATTTGCACATATACAATTTGACATACATTTGTATTTATAAAAGACATTTACTTTAGGGCAGAGATGCTCAGCACCATGTGAATTTCATACCCCTCAGGGAGCTATCCCACCTCAGCACCTCGGAAGTGGGAGCCAAAAGCTAAAAACAAAAATCAAGAAAACCTATTTCTTTGGGACCTTTTGGTGCTACCAGAACTCTAAACTGTCTGTTTTTCTTATTAAGGGTATCCCTGCATTTTTTTCTTAAACGTATCGGTTTTGATTTGGTTAAGAGAAAAACAGTCTTTAGAAAAATGAAAAACAACTGTAATAGTTTGGTTTAATAAAAAAGCTTTTACGAGTCTGGAGCAACAGTACATCGGGTAGGACATTTGCTTTGCAAGCCAGCCTATTCGGGTTAGATTCCCTGCAATCCATATGATTCCCCACCCCCACTCTACAACTCCAACTCTTGGAGTAATTCCTGAGAGCAGAGCCAGGAATAACCCCTGAGAACCACCTGGTGTGGTCCAAAAGGGAAAAAAAAATTTACATCTAAGTTAGCATAACAAGAAAATACAGTCTTTTTTTTTCTTTTTGGGTCACAACGGCATTGCACAGGGGTTACTCGTGGATCATGCACTCATGAATTACTCCTGAAGGTGCTTGGGGGAACATATGGGACGCTGGGATTCGAACCCAGGTCGGCCACGTGCAAGGCAAACACCCTACCTGCTGTGCTATCGCTCCAGCCCCAAGAAAATGCAGTCTTGAGTTACAGGCTAATTTTCAAAAACTAGGGGCTAGTGAGATAACACAGTGGGTAAAGTACTTACCTTGCATCTGACCAACCCTGCCAGGTGTTGTTCAAAAACAAACAAAATACATTAAAGTATAATAAACAGGGGCACAGCTGGTAGGTTGTTTGCCTTGCACGCGACCGACCCGGGTTCAATTCCCAGCATCCCATAAGGTCCCCTGAGCACCGCCAGGGTAATTCCTGAGTGCAGAGCCAGGAGTGACACCTGTGGATCGCTGGGAGTGACCCAAAAAGCAAAAAAAAAAAAAAAATCCTTATGTGCATCACATGTAGAGGGAGAAACATTAGCAATAATGGAATATGAATTGGGATAATATTGACTCTGTGACTCAGTGTTTGAACATTAACAATATTGAACCTTCTCAACCCTAAGAGTACTCTATTAATTACAATAACAATGATAGTAACGATTGTTCGTGTCTTCAAATCCTCCCCAATTTTCTACAGTTTGTGGTGTTCTGATAGAGTTTGTACATATTTCATTGAATTTAGACTTTTGAGTTTGATGTTCTTTGGTGTCCTTTAAGATGATATTTTAATAGTAACATAATTTTTAATTACTTGTTTGTGTTGTCTAGAATTACATTAGATATTTTCCCTTGAACTTGTACTCAGTAATCTTCCCAAATTAATTCTAACGTCTCATTATTTAGATATATTATTATGTCTAAATACATACTAATATAATCAGTAAATAACAGCAGTCATATGTGTGCTTCCCTTTGCAGTCCTTATGCCTTTGTTTTGATTTTCTCCCATACCCCCACCCACCATTTCTTACTTCCCTAGGGCTCACATAGAATTTTTGGTAAAACTAGTGATACTAAACATATTTGTAACTGATTTTAAGAATGTAAGTGTTCAAAATTCTACCATGTCATTATTTCTTTAACTCAATTTTTTGAGGGATCCACTGCCCAGCCCCTACCCTGAAGAAGTGGCAGGAAACTCCCAAGAGGTGCTCGAGCCAGAGGACTTGGTGGCCTCTGGTGCCAGGAGTTTCCTGGGTTACCTCTGTGGTGTTTGGGGCTTCCCTGGCTGCACCCCTAATGCTGTGAGTAGGGAACATTTAGCGCTGGAGTTGAACCAAGGTCTCTGCAGGCAAAGTACGTGCCTTAACTTAGCCTGTCTCTGGTCTCAGTGGTTTTCTTTCTTTCTTTTAATTGTATGTGGTAAATTTTGTCTAACGTATTTCTATATACTTTTGCTTAATGTTCCTTGGCTCATTTATTCTATTAATTTTGCTTCCTTTCCAAGTGATAAAGACCAAGCACTAATCCTTGAATTAACTCCTTCATTCATGCATATTACAGTTGATGTTTCTTGGATTCAGTTTGTTAAGTGATTTGATTCTTTGTTTTCTTTTGTTTGATTTAATTTTCCATTTGGTCATGTGAGAGATGAAACTTTGATTTCTTTTTTTTTTTATATAAAATCCCTGTCTGTTTGGTGCAAAATTTAAATGGGTCAAAGTACTTTTTCCCCCTGTTTTTGTTTTCTTCAAGGAGAACATTTAAAATGTACTGTTCCCATGTATTTATTTCATGTTTTCATTTTTTTATAAAGTCCCAAGATGAAGAATCAATGCTAAATTTTCTAGCTTTTTCTCTTATGTATTTGAGTGTGGCAAAACATTAGGAAAGATAGTAGAAGGTGTAGGGCACTTGACTTGCAGTTAGCAACACAGGTTTTATCTGTGGCACCACATAGAGCTCTTGAATCTCCCCAGGAGTGATTCCTATTCAAAGGGCCAGGAGGAGCCATGAGTACTGCCAGGTATAAACCCAAAAGCAGAACAAGAAAAAAATTTTTAGATGTGTATTTTGATTCATCCCCCATAGTTGAAAAGGTTTATTGAGGTATATATATAATCATTTGAAAGTGCAAATATGCTTTGTCAATATGCACATATTTAATAGAAAAAGTGAACATATCTATTGCCTGCTAAAGATTCCAAGTGTATCTGTATGATAATCTCTCCTGATTCAGTGGTCTCATATTAATACTATGATTATGGCTTTTGTCTTGACTTCTTTTTTTTTATGTTACACTTGGCAGTACTGGGGACAGAGGCTGCTTCTGACTCTGTGCTTGGGGGAGGGGGGCATATGGTACTTGAACTTGAACCTAGGTGTCCTGCATGTGATGCATGCACTTAGCCCACTGAGCTATCTCTATAGCCCTATCATGGACACTTTCACATAAGTATGGGTGTGTACACATGTTTTACTTTCTCTAGGTTATAGCTGAGTAGTGGAAGAGATGGACCACATCCTAAGTAAAATGAAACAAATGTGTTGTTATTCATTATTTTCCAAATAAATAAACAATTATACATTATATCAAAAGTGTATGAGAGTCCCAGTAGCTCAACAACCTTTTCTGAAGCTTGGAATGACTAGTATTTTTCATTGTAACCCTTCTGAATGCTGTACAGGGATACTTGACTGCCATTCTACATTGCATGGGAATAACTAAGTCATTGATCTTTCTGACAAAGGCATCCACAATAAATAGGGAAAATATAATACAGGCCCCTTGTCACTCCTTTCTTCCCATTTACTTTTGCAGGTATTGCAAGGTTTGATTGCAAGATAGGTTTTCTCTATTAAATACTGTGGAACACTTTGGAGGCCAGAGGACATTTTATTTTACTTTTGAGAGTCAGCTAGTATGAAAGTAAGTAATCTTATACAAATGAGGTATTGTTTTGAAGCTAGAGTTCTTTTGAGAGTTCTGGTTCAGCTACAACTTTCTGCCTAGCTGTTGGAATACTCAGTCATCTCTTTTGAATTTGAAAAAGATTTAAAGGGAAAAAGTGGTGTCACATTCGGGTTTTACAGTTTGGACTTCTGTTTTTAAGATCCTACCTCTTCCTTGATGTCTTGAAACAATATCTTTGATATTTTCTCATTTTCTTAATTTTCCTCAGTATAATGTTTGGGCTGAAATGTCTGTCTGCCATTGCTACCAGTCATTCTATACATGACAATATAGAATATCTATACTAAAATTTGAAATATATAAATTAAATTTTATTGAGTATAATTTAAGTTTATATGTTTAAATTAAAATTTGAAATTAAAATTATATCTATCTTTGAAATACATTTGCAATTCTTTGCTTCCTACAGTCAATTAATACAAACTAGATATTAAGAAGATGAACAAATTATTTCAAATATATCTTAAGAATGCTATCCTTTGTTATCATGATAAATTCCCTTTGATTTAACAATTTCATTAGATTCTTAAATGCTTTCTCTGTTTCTACCTTGTGTTATGTATGGTCCAAATGTTCTAGGTATATTCACTGAAATAATAAAATAAATTGGAGATGATAAGGGCTAGGATATAGTGTATACTTGTTCTTATTTTAACCGAAATTCATGACATTTCATTGTGTATTAACTCTCAATATATGTGTAATGAATTTTGAAAAAATTTTATCAAATTACAATCTCAGACTGTCAGTCTATATGTCAAATAAAATTTACCATTCATTTTTTGAGAAGCAAATAACTATAACTGTACACAAAACATACATGAATGTTGCAAACATTAATATTGATCTGAAACCTAAATCAATGGCATATTCAACCCAAATCTGTTTATATATTCATTTATGTATTGAAGATGCTTATCTGATTAAAGTATTCTAGGTCAGTCAGACCATCTGTAGAACTAAATTTAACATAGATAGCTTTCTTTTCCTTAATAGGATTAATAGGTTAAAATCCCTTACTTAGAGGCAGAGCAATCAATAAACAAACCAGAATACAGATCAAGACCAGACCACTGTCACTGTCACTGTCAATGTCATCTTTGCTCATAGATTTGCTCTAGCGGGCACCAGTAATATCTCCATTGTGAGATTTGTCACTGTTTTTGGCATATCGAATACACCGTGGGTAGCTTGCCAGGCTCTGGCGTGCAGGGCGAGATACTCTTGGTAGCTTGCCAGGCTCTCTGAGAGGAGCAGAGGAATCGAACCCGGGTCGGCACATGAAAGGGAAATGCCCTACCCACTGTGCTATCACTTCAGCCCGACCAGACCACAAGATTCATTAACTAATGTTTATGTGTGATAGAAAGAGGGTTAGGAATTGTCAGGTTCTTCTGGGTTTGATTGAATCAGGCACTGAGAGTTATGGTTTGGGAACAGCAGTGAACCCAAACATTGACCAATTAATTCTTAACCAGGCTCTACTTTGAATAATTTGGAGCTCTGTTTGTGTTAAATAAATCCATACATTTTAGTGTTGGTTAGTTGCTTCGTCAGAGTGAGATTAAATTTGAATTATCACTATAATTTTAATGTATATTTTCTGCCATAAAATTAAAAATGAACAGAATAAGAAAATGAACATGACCAAAATCCATTTGAAATAACTGACAATGAAAGTCATATCCCAAGGGAACTAGATTAAAGAACGATTGGTATGCTTAAAAATTGCTAGTTTTTATTTCCGGTTAGTTGAAAAAAATTAATAATTTTATCAAAGAATTGAAAATTCCCCCCCAAATCAAGTCTTGTTTCATATATTATGTAGGTGTATGATTAGGAACCTACACACTTAAGTTTATCTGCCCGCAAAATGAAATAAAAAATGAAATTTTGCTCAAAAATGATCAAATCTAAGTATCATTCTTTACCTTCAGTTACAGTGATTTTAGTTTTGTATTTTCATTTTGCATGTTCTCTACTGCTGAGGTACATCCTGGATTCTTATACCACATTTTAAAAAGTCAGCTTTGAACTAACTACCTTTCTTAACTTTACATGATACTTAATTTTTCTTTTCTATACTTTTTATATTATTATTTTCAATCTAACTCTGTCCTTTCAATCAAAGAACACATAACAATGGAACATTTTTTTCTGGCCTGATATCCTCCATTTTAATGGTAATTATATGTAAAAAACTAAGGCTCCAGGGGCGAGTGCACTCACGGGCTCTCCGGGCGGCTCTGTCTCACCACCCGCGTTCGGTGCTCTGGAACCGCAGTGTGTGGACTGGATCGGGACGGCCGGTGGTCAAGGACAGGCGAAGGAAGAACGAGGACCAAGCTGGTTGCTGATTAGTTACCGTTTATTCAATCTTCAAACTTTCTCATCTCCCGCACTCCCAGCTCCGGCCTCTCTCTGGATCTACTGCTCAACTCCTACTTGTCTCTCCCACCTTGCCCTCTAGCCTACAACCTGCCAGGTAGCCAAATCAACATAAGAAAGCCCTTCCTGAGGGCAGGGCACTCCAAAGCCCTTCCACACTCTTTTTTTTTTTTAAATTTTTTATTGAGTCACCATGTGGAAAGTTACAAAGTTTTCAGGTTTAAATCTCAGTTATACAATGCTCGAATACCCATCCCTTCACCAGTGCTCATATTCCACCACCAAGAATCCCAGTAAGGATTTTTTCTTTTCCTTAGTCCAGGAACTTATTAACATCTCAATACTAGTTATTTTTGTATGGACATAGCAAGGGATACATTGAGGCTTGCAAGGCAGCTCTCCTGGCAACATCTTGCCACAGGCTCAGACCACAGCACTCAGGCCAGATTAATCATTCCTCACCCTAGCAAGGTCCAAATCTAGTATCACTGTTTGGATCATGACAGCATTTGTCCATGATCAAGCTCTTAACTTATAGTTAAGCATTAGGCACTTTGGCCAGGCCCATCTCGATGCCAGGGTAGCACACAACTCACCGCTTGCCCTGGGTCCTTCTTGTCCCACGTCGGGACCGTGCTTTGGGGGTGCTAGGAAGTAAGGGCAGCTGAGGCTTAGATCAAGAGAACAGATGCCCTGGAGGAAAATATCATGTAGAGTCAAATGACTCCCAGGTTACAAAAGCATAGCATTTGTTAAGTCTTCCTGTGTCCATACAAAAAGGACTTGCTCTGAATAAACTATGCAAAGGACTCAAGGAGAAGAGAAAAACATTATTTACAAGTCAACAGAACACCAAGAAAGAAGTTACAAATAAACAAAGAGGAATAGGAGCACTGTAACGGGAGTAACCCAATAAACCTAAACTACTGAGCCTATGTTATCCTACAGTGGTGCAGGAAAAAGATAAGGAGGCCGTAAAGAGTGGGGCGGGATGTGGGAAGGGGGCTGGAAGGAGGGGGTTCGGAACGAGGGAGTGGGGCCAGAAGGATGGGGGCGCCAGAAGAAGAAGGAGGCCGGAAGAAGGGAATGGGGCCGGATGGAAGGGTGTTGCTGCTGCTAGGGTGTGTGGTGGTGGATCAGACAGCGTTCTCTGCTTGTTGGTTGTTGAGAATACCACTCACCTGGAATTTCATTCCAAAAATGTATTTCCAAAGCCTCACTTCTAACACACTGTATTATTACAAAGTTTCACTAAACTTGATCCAGAATCCTAGTAAGATCTATAAAGTCCATCCCTTCAGGAGCAAGTGTTTAGAGTTTGTGCTGAAACAGTTTAAGCTGAAGTAGATAAAAGTGCAGAGCCAGAAGATAGGATTAGGTTTAGGCATTTACCCTACACAGGTTCAATCCCGGGCATAAGAACAACTTGTCATCACAGGACGTGGCCTGGAGGCCCCGACCATCACCCCACGTGTGGGGATGAAGGAACCTGGGCACTGCTAGGGGATCCCTGAACAGTCCATCTCAGACTCTAGCACTGAGCCGCTAGCCTGTTTAATCATGAATCTCCAGGAGGCCACTCCTCAACTGACTCAGCACTGTTGGGAGCATCTTCTATCCCAAGCAAGCATAAAAGGAGAAACACAGAAATTTTAAAGTTAAGGGAAGTGGCTGGAGTTACAGTTAAGTGAGTAGGGCACTAGCATTGCATGTGGCCAACCCAGGTTCTATCTAGGGCACTATATATGGTCCCCCTAGCCCCAGTAGGTGTGATCCCTAAACACCGTCCAGTGTAAGCTCTGAGCACCCCCTTGTGTGGTCACAAAACAAAACTAAAACATTGGAGCTGGTGAATTTTTAAATCATTTTATTTGTTTCTAGGGTCTTATTTGGGAGATGGGCCATTTTATACAGAATGACAGAATGGTTCACATTAAAATAAAAATGATTATAATGTTAAATTTTAAAACTATAATTGTAGGATAACATAGGCTCAGTAGTTTAGTTTATTGGGTTACTCCCGTTACAGTGCTCCTATTCCTCTTTGTTTATTTGTAGCTTCTTTCTTGGTGTTCTGTTGACTTGTAAATAATGTTTTTCTCTTCTCCTTGAGTCCTTTGCATAGTTTATTCAGAGCAAGTCCTTTTTGTATGGACACAGGAAGACTTAACAAATGCTATGCTTTTGTAACCTGGGAGTCATTTGACTCTACATGATATTTTCCTCCAGGGCATCTGTTCTCTTGACCTAAGCCTCAGCTGCCCTTACTTCCTAGCACCCCCAAAGCACGGTCCCGACGTGGGACAAGAAGGACCCAGGGCAAGCGGTGAGTTGTGTGCTACCCTGGCATCGAGATGGGCCTGGCCAAAGTGCCTAATGCTTAACTATAAGTTAAGAGCTTGATCATGGACAAATGCTGTCATGATCCAAACAGTGATACTAGATTTGGACCTTGCTAGGGTGAGGAATGATTAATCTGGCCTGAGTGCTGTGGTCTGAGCCTGTGGCAAGATGTTGCCAGGAGAGCTGCCTTGCAAGCCTCAATGTATCCCTTGCTATGTCCATACAAAAATAACTAGTATTGAGATGTTAATAAGTTCCTGGACTAAGGAAAAGAAAAAATCCTTACTGGGATTCTTGGTGGTGGAATATGAGCACTGGTGAAGGGATGGGTATTCGAGCATTGTATAACTGAGATTTAAACCTGAAAACTTTGTAACTTTCCACATGGTGACTCAATAAAAAATTTAAAAAAAAAAAAAGAGTGAGGAAGGGCTTTGGAGTGCCCTGCCCTCAGGAAGGGCTTTCTTATGTTGATTTGGCTACCTGGCAGGTTGTAGGCTAGAGGGCAAGGTGGGAGAGACAAGTAGGAGTTGAGCAGTAGATCCAGAGAGAGGCCGGAGCTGGGAGTGCGGGAGATGAGAAAGTTTGAAGATTGAATAAACGGTAACTAATCAGCAACCAGCTTGGTCCTCGTTCTTCCTTCGCCTGTCCTTGACCACCGGCCGTCCCGATCCAGTCCACACACTGCGGTTCCAGAGCACCGAACGCGGGTGGTGAGACAGAGCCGCCCGGAGAGCCCGCGAGTGCACTCGCCCCTCGGCGAGCTTTAGTTTTTTACACACCACCTTCCCCTCCTTCCATCCCGCACCACTCCTTGGGCCCGCACTCCTTCCAGCCCCCTTCCCTCCTTCCAGCCACTTTCTTTCTGTCCCCTTTCTCTCCGTTCAGGCCCCCACGTGTTCTGGCCCCTTGCCTCCTTCTGGCCCCTCCCATCGTTCTGACCTCCTTCTTCTGCTCCCCTTCAAGTCCCCTTCCCTTCCTCCGACCACACTTTATCCGGCTCCCTTCCCTCCTTCCAGCCAACCTCATTTTGACCCCTTCCCTCCTTTCGGCCCCCGTCCTTCCAGCCCCCTCCCTCCTTCCGGTCCTCCTCCTTCTGGCCACACAATTTCCAGTCCCCTTCTCTCCTTCCGCCCTCCCTCATTCGGCCCACATCCCTCCTTCCGGTCCCCCTCCTTCCAGCTCCTTTCCCTCCTTCCGGTCCCCATCCTTCTGGCTAACCTCTTTCCAGTCTGCTTCTCTCCTTCCAGCACTGCAACATTCTGCCCCCTTCCCTCCTTCCGGTCCCCCTCCTTCTGGCCAACCTCTTTCTAGTCCCTTACTCTCCTTCGGGCCCTGCCTAATTCTGCCCCTTCCCTCGTTCTGGCCCCGCTATTTCCAGCCCCCTTCCCTCCTTCCGGTCGCCCTCCTTCTGGCCACCCTCTCTCCAGTCCCCTTCACTCCATCTGGCCTTGCTTCATTCTGCACCCTTCCCTTCTTCCGGTCCCCCTCCTTCTGGCCACCGTCTTTCCAGTCCCCTTCTCTCGTACGGACCCTGTCTCATTCTGCCCCCTTCTCTCATTCCGGCCACCCTCCTTCCAGCCCCCTTCCCTCCTTCCGGTGCCCCTCCTTCGGGCCACCCTCTTTCCTGTCCCCTTCTCTCCTTCCAGCCCTTCCTAATTCATCCCCCTTCCATCCTTACGAACCCCTCTTTCGAAGCCCCCTTCCCTCCTTCCCGTCCCCATCCATCTGGCCACCCTCTTTCCTGTCCCCTTCTCTCCTTCCAGCCCTTCCTAATTCATCCCCCTTCCATCCTTACGAACCCCTCTTTCGAAGCCCCCTTCCCTCCTTCCCGTCCCCATCCATCTGGCCACCCTCTTTCCAGTCCCCTTCACTCCTTCCGGCCCTCACACATTCTGCCCTATTCCCTCCTTCTGGTCCGCCTCCTACTGGCCACCCTCTTTCCAGTCCCCATCTCTCCTTCTGGCCCTGACTCATTCGGCCCCCTTCCCTCCTTCCGGACCCCCTCCTTCAAGCCCCCTTCCCTCTTTCCGGTCCCTTCCTCCTTGCCACCCTCTCTCCAGTCCCCAACTCTCCTTCTGGCCCAGCCTCATTCAGCCCCCTTCCCACCTTCCGGGCCCCCTCCATCTGGCCACCCTCTTTCAAGTCCCCTTCTCTCCTTCCGGCCGTCCCTCCTTCTGCCCCCATCCTTCCTTCTGGCCACACTCCTTCCAGCTACCTTCCCGCCTTCCAGTACCCCTCCTTCTGGCCACCTTCTCTCCACTTCCCGTCTCTCCTTCTGGCCCTGCCTCATTCTGCCCCCTTAACTCTTTCCATTGCCCCTCCTTCTGGCCACCCTCATTCCAGTCCCCTTCGCTCCTTCCGGCCGTACCTCATTAAGCCCCCTTCCCTCTTCCGGCCCCCCTCCTTAAAGCCCCCTTCCCACCTTCCGGTCCCCCTCTTTCTGGCCACCTTCTCTCCAGTCCCCTTCTCTCCTTCTGGCCCTCCCTCATTCTGCCCCCTTCCCTCTTCCAGCCCTCTTCCTTAAAGCCCCCTTCCCACCTTCCGGTCCCCCTCCTTCTGGCCACCCTCTCTCCAGTTCCATTCTCTCCTTCCGAACCTGCCTCATTCTGCCACCTTCCCTTCTTCCGGTCCCCACCTGTTGGCCACCCTCTTTCTAGTTCCATTCTCTCCTTGGGGTACTGTCTCCTTCAGCACCCTTCCCTCCTTCCGGCCCCACTCCTTCTGGCCACCCTCTTTCCAGCCCCCTTCCCTTCTTCCGGTCCTGCTGGTTCTGGCCACCCTCTCTCCAGTCCCCATCTCTCCTACCGGCCCTGCCTCATTCAGCCCCCTTCCCTACTTCCGGCCGCCCTCATTCCAGCCCCCTTCCCTCCTTCTGGTCCCGCTCCTTCTGGCCACCCTCTCTCCAGTCCCCATCACTCCTTCGAGCCCTACATCATTCTGCCCCCATCCCTCCTGCCGATCGCCTCCTTCTGGCCACTCTCTTTCCAGTCCACTACTCTCCTTCCGGCTCTCCCTCCTTCGGCACCCATCCCTCCTTCTGGCCCCCCTCCTTCCAACCACCTTCCCTTCTTCCTGTCCCCCTCCTTCAAGCCACCCTCTTTCCAGTCCCTTTCTCTCCTTCCGGCCGTACCTCATTTTGCCCACTTCCCTCCTTCCGGCCCCCCTCCTTCCAGCCCCCTTCCCTCCTTTCGCCCCCCCCCTCCTTCGGGACACCCTCTTTCCAGTCCCCTTCTCTCCTTCTGGCCCTCCCTAATTCATCCCCCTTCCCTCCTTCCGGCCCCCCTCCTTCCAGCCCCCTTCACTCCTACAGGTCCCCTCCTTTTGGCCACCCTCTGTCTAGTCCCATTCACTCCTTAGGGTCCTGTCTCATTCTGCTGCTTTACCTCCTTCCTGCCCTCCTCCTTCAAGCAACCCTCTTTCCAGTCCCTTCTCTCCTTCCAGCTCTCCCTCCTTCGGCCCCCATCCCTCCTTCTGGCCCTTCTCTTTCCAACAAACTTCCCTTCTTCTGGTCCCCCTCCATCTGGCCACCCTCTTTCAAGTCCCCTTCTCTCCTTCCGACCCTCCCTCCTTCTGCCCCCATCCTTCCTTCTGGCTCCGCTCCTTCCAGCCACCTTCCCACCTTCTGGTCCCCCTCCTTCTGGCCACCTTCTCTCCAGTTCCCTTCTCTCCTTCCGGCCCTGCCTCATTCTTCCCCCTTCACTCTGCATTGCCCCTCCTTCTAGCCACCATCTTTCCAGTCCCCTTCTCTCCTTCTGGCCCGACCTCATTCGGCCCCCTTCCCTCCTTCAGGCCCCACTTCTTCCAGCCCCCTTTCCTCCTTCCTCCCCCCTCCTTCTGGCCACCCTCTTTCCAGTCCCCTTCTCTCCTTCGGCCCTGCCACATTCGGCCCCCTTCCCTTCTTCCGGTCCCCCTCCTTCTGGCCACCATCTTTCCAATCCACTTATCTCATTCAGGCCCTCCATAATTCATCCCCCTTCCCTACTGCCAGCCCCCCTCCTTCCAGCCCCTTCCCTCCTTCCGGTCCCCATCCTTCTGGCCACTCTCTTTCCAGTCCCTTTCACTCCCTCTGGCCCTCACACATTCTGCCCCCTTCCCTCCTTCTGCCCCCCCCTCCTTCCAGCCCCCTTCACTCATTCCAGACCCCTCCTTCTGGGAACCCTCTTTCAAGTCCCCTTGTCTCCTTCGGCCTTACCTCATTCTGCTGCTTCCCTTCTACCCGTCCCCGTACATCTGTCCACCCTCTTTGAGTCCACTTCTCTTCTTCTGGCCCTGCCAAATTCTGCCCCCGTCCCTCCTTATGGCATCCCTCCTTCAAGCCCTCTTCCCTCCTTCCGGTCCCCTCATTCTCTCCACCCTCTTTCCAGTCCCCTTCTCTCCTTCCGGCCCTCCCTCATTCTGCCCCCTTCCTTCTTCCAGCCCCCCTTCTTCCAGACCCTTTCCTCCTTTCGCCCCCCCTCCTTCTGGCCACCATCTTTCCAGTTCCCTTCTCTCCTTCCGGCCCTCCCTAATTCATCCCCCTTCCCTCCTTCCGGCTCCCCTCCTTCCAGCCCCCTTCCCTCCTTCCGGTCCCCCACCTTCTGGCCACCCTCTCTCCAGTCCCCGTCTCTTCTTCTGGCCCTGCCACATTCTGCCCACTTCCATCTTTCTGGCCGTCCTCCTTCCAGCCCCTTTCCCTCCTTCTGGCCCCCACCTTCTGGCCACCCTCTTTCCAGTCACCTTCTCTCTTTCTGGCCCTGCCTCATTCTGCCCCCTTCCCTCCTTGCGGCCCCCCTCCTTCCAGTCCCCTTCCCTCCTTTCGGTCACCCTCCTTCTGGCCACACTCTCTCCAGTCCCCTTCTCTCATTAGGGCCTCATTCCGCCCCCTTCCATTCTTCCGGTCCCCCTCTTTTTGGGCACGCTCTTTCCAGTCCCCTTCTCTCTTTCGGGCCCTGTCTAATTCGGCCGCCTTCTCTCCTTCCGGCCCCCCTCCTTCCAGCCCCCTTTCCTCCTTCCGGCCCCCCTTCTTCTGGACACCATCTTTCCAGTTCCCTTCTCTCCTTCGGGCACTGCCTCTGCTGCCCCTTTCGCTCATTCCGGCCCCCCTCCTTCCAGCCCCTTCCCACTTCCGGTCTCCCTCCTTCTGGCCACCCTCTCTCCAGTCTCCTTCTCTCCATTCGGCCCTGCTTCATTCTGCCCCCTTCCCTTCTTCCCGTCCCCCTCCTTCTGGCCACCGTCTTTCCAGTTCCCTTCTCTCCTTCGGGCACTGCCTCTGCTGCCCCCTTCTCTCATTCCAGCCCCACTCCATCCAGCCCCCTTCACTCCTACCGGTCCCCCTCCATCTGGCCATCCTCTCTCCAGTCCCCTTCCCTCCTTCCGGCCCCCCTCCTTCCAGCCCCCTTCCCTCCTTCCATTCCCCCTCCATCTGGCCACCCTCTTTCCAGTCTCTTTCTCTCCTTTCGGCCCTGCCTCATTCTGCCGCTTCCCTTCTTACGGTCCCCCTCCTTCTGGCCACCCTCTTTCCAGTCCTCTTCTCTTCTTCTGACCCTACCTCATTGTGTCCCTTCCCTACTTCTGGCACCCCTCCTTCTAGCACCCTTCCCTCCTTCCTGCCCCCATCATTCTGGCCACCCTATTTCCAGTCCCATTCTCCCCTTCCGGCCTTGCCTCATTTGTCCCCCTTCCCTCCTTCCGGTACCCCTCCTTCTGGCCACCCTCTTTCCTTTCCCGTTCTCTTCTTCCAGCCCTCCCTCATTCTGACCCCTTCCCTCCTTCCGGCCCGCCTTCCAGCTCCCTTCCCTCCTTCCGCTCCCCCTCCTTCTGGCCACCTTCTCTCCTGTCCCCTTCTCTACTTCTGGCCCTGTCTAATTTTGGCCCCTAAACTTCTTCCGGTCCCCCTCCTTCTGGCAACAGTCTTTCCAGTCCCCTTCTCTCTTTTGGGCCCTGTCTCATTCTGCCCCCTTCTCTCATTCAGGCACCCATCCTTCCAGCCCCTTTCCCTCCTTCCGCTCCCCCTCCTTCTGGCCACCCTCTTTCCAGTCCTGTTCTCTCCTTCCGTCCCTCCCTAATTCTGCCCCCTTCCCTCCTTCCGGCCCCCCCTCCTTCCAGCCCCCTTCCCACCTTCCGGTCCCCCTCCTTCTGGCCACCCTCTTTACAGTCCCATTCTCTCCTTTGGGCCTTGCCTCATTCTGCCCCATTCCCTCCTTCCGGCCCCCCTCCTTCCAGCTCCCTTCCCTCCTTCTGGTCCCCCTCCTGGCCACCCTCTTTCCAGTCACCTTCTCTCCTTCTGGCCCTGCCTCATTCAGCGCCCTTCCCGCCTTCCGGTCCCCCTCCTTCTGGCCACCTTCTTTTTTTTTTAAATTTTAAAAAAAATTTATTTTTTTAAATAACTTTTTATTAAATCACCATGTGGAAAGTTACAAAGTTCTCAGGTTTATGTCTCAGTTATACAATATTCAAACACCCATCCCTTCACCAGTGCCCATATTCCACCACCAAAACCCCCAGTATACCCCCGCCCCCACCCCCTACCCCCTACTGTATAACTAATGAATTTCACTTCATTTTCTCTTTACCTTGATTACATTCCATAATTCAACACAAAACTCACTATAGTTGTTGGAGTTTCCACCCAAGAGAGACAGACCTACTACCAAGGAAGCATTTGATAATTAGTTTTCCATTGCTGGAAATGAAGAGATATGTAGCCCCACTGCTACAAGTACATAACTCTCTTTTTTTTTCCTTTTTCCTTTTCCCTATTTCCCCCCCCTCATCCCCCTTCCTGAGCCTCATAGTATGGTGTACGCCACGCCGCGTCGGCGTGGGGCTTTTGCTTAGTTCACAGTCCAGAGGGGTGGCTGCTACATTAATAACCTTCAATATTTCAACAAAAACATACTGTTATTTGGAGTTTCCCCCCCAAGTCAGACCTGTTCAAAAGGAACCATTTCACATTGCGTCCGTGCGGTATTGGGTTTCTGTATAAAGTCCAGGGAAAGTTCTGCCAGAAATTGCATAGCCCAGCTCACAGTCTCTGGAATCAAAGTCTTTTTTTTTTTTTATTGAATCACCAAGTGGAGGGTTACATAGTTCTCAGGATTATGTCAGTTATACAATACTCAAACACCCTTCCCTTCACCAGTGCCCATCTTCCATCACCAACCCCCCCCCCAGTATATCTGCCGCCCCCTCCCACCTCCCCAGTCCCCACCCTTGTATGTGATAAGTTTCACTTCGTTTACACTTTATCTCGATTACATTCCATGTTTCAACACACAACTCACTACCGTTGCTGGGGTTTCCC
Organism: Sorex araneus; assembly: GCF_027595985.1. Taxonomy (NCBI): domain Eukaryota; kingdom Metazoa; phylum Chordata; class Mammalia; order Eulipotyphla; family Soricidae; genus Sorex; species Sorex araneus. Next base: position 27,599,471 of record NC_073313.1, on the reverse strand, counting down.
CCCAAAAAGAAAAAGACAGTCCTATTGCCAAGGAAGCATTTGATAGTTCTCCATTGCTAAGAATATAGAGATATTAAGCCCCGCTGTTTGTTACATAACTTTTCTTTTTCCCCCTTGCCCCACGCCACCGAGTTCACGCCTGTTTAGTAATCGCCACGCTGTCTGACAAAGGGAAAAAAAAAAACCGAAGAGGATGGTTATTTCCCGTCATCAGCCGGCGTGGGGCTCTGGCTTAGTTGATAGTCTAGTAGAGTGTCTGCAAGCAGTTTCTGGAACCAAAGGTCTTGCTCTGGTATCGGCTCCGGCTCGAGATTCCACCAGCATCCCGCTGTTCCATGTACATAATTTTTCCCCTTATATCCCATTCCCACGCCACCAGGTCTGTTTGCTTAATGGACATCACACTATGTTTGACACCACGCCGCGTTTCTTCCCGAGAAAGAAGGATATTTCTTCTCAGCTGGCGTGGGGATATAGCTTAGTTCAGTCTAGAGAGATGGCTACCACTTTGATTGCCTTCAATATTTCAGCAAAAGACTTACTATTCTTGTTAAGATCTCCCACAAAAGTCCGACCCATTAAGAAGGAACCATTACATATTGCTGATACTAAGATGACATTAGGTCGCGCGGCTGCTGCCGCGGCCGCGCGGTTTTGGGTTTCTGTATAAAGTCCAGGGAAAGTACAACCAGAAATAACATCACTATAAATTTTTACCCTTTTATGGTGCTCATAAGATGGAGAAACCTAGAGAGAGGTTCGGCGTCTCCATTTTGCACTCAGAAAGCCGCGGACCCTGCGCTGTGCTCGGGAGGAAGGGATTGAGAGAGAGAGGTTAAAAAATTGGAAAATTCTCGGTTTCCACTCTCGCAGCCAGCCGTGGGGTCTCCGATCCTGTGCCGGAATTAGTTCAGTGGGCTGCTTGGAGTCCAAGGGCGCGCTTTTGGGTTCTTCCATCATGCTCGATCCACAGCACGGCCCAAAGGAACGCACAGTGGGGGAGGTGGGTTTAAGTATCTATCTGCGGTGGGCGGGGGTCACCGCCCCCGCCCTCCTGGGGTCTCCCGAGCGCGCATCCTGTTTCAGCTGGCTCGGTGTCTCCATTTTGCACTCAGAAAGCTGAGGACCCTGCGCTGTGCTCGGGAGGAAGGGATTGAGAGAGAGAGAGAGGTTAAAAGAATTGGGGATGATTAGATGACATTAGGTCGTGCGGCCGCGGCAGCAGCTGCGCGGTTTTGGGTTTCTGTATAAAGTCCAGGGAAAATTCTGCCTGAAATTCTATCACTACAATCTTTTACCCTTTTATGGTGCTCATAAGATGGGAAAACCTAGAGAAATACCGGGCCCCCGCACGGGGGGCCTGGCGGAAACGCTCAAATCACATACTGCAGGTTGCTGGCGGGCTGCTGGTGTCCAAAGCAGCTCCCTTGTCTTCCTCAGTCATACTGGGGCTGCGGGCGCTGCGAAGTGGGAAAGCCCACGTGGCTGCACTCTCTTTAAGTGTCCGAAGTGGGCGGAGACCGGTACTTCCCCGCCCTCGATCCCCTGCCAGCCGCGCGGCGCATTTGGGTGCGTCTCTCCATTTTGTGCTCAGAGAAGTGGGGTGGAGGCTGTGCTGTGCCCAGAAGAGGTTGAGGGAGAGAGAGAGATTAAAAAAAAAAGAGAGAGAAACGCCGGGCCCCCGCACGGGGGGCCTGGTGGAAACGCTCAAATCACATACTGCAGGTTGCTGGCGGGCTGCTGGTGTCCAAAGCAGCTCCCTTGTCTTCCTCAGTCATACTGGGGCTGCAGGCGCGGTGAAGTGGCTGGAATCAAAGTCTTTAGGCGCAGAGGGTCTGCTTCACGCTAGGCGGCTCCATATTTATCTGGGTCGAGGGCATGCCGGTTATGCCCCCTTCCCATGACTTCCTGGGAGCCCCAAGAGTAAAAACCGAATACCTCTGGGTTTGGAGTCTCAGAAGATGGCGCCTGCCAAGTGGGTGCCGCCAACACTCTGGCCACCCTCTTTCTAGTCCCCATCTCTCCTTCGGGGACTCACACATTCTGCCCCCTTCCCTCCTTCCGGCCGCTCTCCTTCCAGCCCCCTTCCCTCCTACGGCCCCCCTCCTTCTGGCCACCCTCTTTCCAGTCCCCTTCTCTCCTTTCGCCCCTGCCTCATTCTGCCCCCTTTAATACTTCCGTCCCGCTTCACTCCTTCCGGTCCCCCTACTTCTGGCCATCGTCTTTCCAGTCCCATTCTCTCCTTCGGGCCCTGTCTCATTCTGCTGCCTTCTCTCATTCCAGCCCCCTCCTTCCTGGGCCCTTTCCTCCTTCTGGTCCACTTCCTTCTGGCCACCCTGTTTCAGTCCCCTTCTCTTCTTCCAGCCCTCCCTCATTCTGCCCCCCTCCCTCATTCCGGCCCCCCTCCTTCCTGCTTCCTTCCCTCCTTCTACTCCACCTTCTTCTGCCCACCTTCACTCCTGTCCCCTTCGGTACTTCCGGCCCTGTCTCATTCTGCCCCCTACACTTTTTCCGGTCCCCCTCCATCTGGCCAACATCTTTCCAGTCCCCTTCTCTCTTTTGGGCCCTGTCTCATTCTGCCCACTTCTCTCATTCAGGCAACCATCCTTCCAGCCCCCTTCCCTCCTTCCGGTCCCCCTCCTTCTGGCCACCCACTTTCCAGTCCGCTTCTCTCCTCCCGTCCCTCCCTATCAGCCCCCTTCCCTGCTTCCGTACCCCCTCCTTCCAGCCCCCTTCCCTCCTTCTGGCCCAGCACCTTCTGGCCACCCTCTTTCCAGTCACCATCTCTCCTTCTGGCCCTGCCTCATTCAGCCCCCTTCCCGAATTCGGGTCCCCCTCCTTCTGGCCACCCTCTTTCTAATCCCCTTCTCTCCTTCGGGAACTCACTCATTTTGCCCCCTTCCCTCGTTCTGGACCCCCTCATCCAGCCCGCTCCCCACCTACGGCCCCCCTCCTTCTGGCCACCCTCTTTCCAGTCCCCTTCTCTTCTTCCGGCCCTCACGCATTCTGAACCCTTCCCTTCTTCCGGCCCCCCTCCTTCTAGCCCTCTTCCCTCCTTCAGGTTCCCCTCCTTCTGGCCACCCTCTTTCAACTACTCTTGTCTCCTTTCGCCCCTGCCTCATTCTGCCCCTTCCCTTCTTCCGGTCCCCCTCCTTCTGGCCATCATCTTTCCAGTCCCCTTCTCTCCTTCGGGCCCTGTCTCATTCTGCCGCCTTCTCTCATTCCAGCCCCCCTCCTTCCTGCAAACTTTCCTCCTTCTGATCCCCTCCTTCTGGCCACCCTATTTCCAGTCACCTTCTCTCCTTCTGGCCCTGCCTCATTCTGGCCCCATCCCTCCTTTCGGCGCCCCTTTATCCAGCCCACGTCCCTCCTTCCGGTCCCCCTCATTCTGGCCACCTTCTTTCCAGCGCCCTTCTCTCCTTCCGGCCCTACCTCATTCTGCCCCCTTCCCTCCATCCGGCCCCCCTCCTTCCAGCCCCCTTCCCTCCTTCCAGTCACCCACCTACTGGCCACCCTCTCTCCAGTCCCCTTCTCTCATTAGGGCGCTGCCTCTTTCCGCCCCCTTCCCTTCTTCCAATTCCCCTCTTTTTGGCCATGCTCTTTCCAGTTCCCTTCTCTCCTTCCGACCCTCCCTCATTCTGCCCCATTCCCGCATTCCGGCCCCCCTCCTTCAAGCCCCCTTCCCTCCTACGGCCCCCCTCCTACTGGCCAACCTTTTTCCAGTCCCCTTCTCTCCTTTCGACCCTGCCTCGTTCTTCCCCCTTCCATCCTTCCAGTCCCCCTCCTTCTGGCCACCCTCTTACCAGTCCCCTTCTCTCCTTCAGGCCCTGCCTCAGTAGTACCCCTTCTCTCCTTCCAGCCCCCTCCTTCCAACCCCCATCCCTCCTTCCGCCCCCCCTCATTCTGGCCACCCTCTTACCAGTCCCCTTCTCTCCTTCAGGCCCTGCCTCAGTAGTACCCCTTCCCTCCTTCCAGCCCCCTCCTTCCAACCCCCATCCCTCCTTCCGCCCCCCCTCATTCTGGCCACACTCTTTCCAGTCCCCTTCTCTCCTTCGGCCGTGCCACATTCGGCCCCCTTCCCTTCTTCCGGTCCCCCTCCTTCTGGCCACCCTCTTTCCAGTACCCTTCACTCCTTCTGGCCCTCACTCATTCAGCTGGCTTCCCTCCTTCCGGCCCCCCTCCTTCCAGCCACCTTCCCTCCTTCCGGTCCCACGCATTCTGGCCACCCTCTTTCCAATCCCCTTCTCTCCTTTTGGCCCTGCCTCATTCTGCCGCTTCCCTACTTCCGGTCCCCCTCCTTCTTGGCACCCTCTTTCCAGTCCTCTTCTCTTCTTCTGGCTCTGCCTCATTCAGCCCCCTTCCTTCCTTCCGACCCCCCTCCTTCCAAACCCTTAAAGCCTTCTGGTCCCCTCCTTTTGACCACCCTCTTTCCTGTCCCCTTCACTCCTTCTGGCCCTCACTCATTCTGCCCCCTTCCCTCCTTTCGGCCCCCCCTCCTTCCAGCCCCTTTCCCTCCTTCCGTTCCCCTGCCTTCTGACCACCCTCCTTCCAATACCCTTACCTCCTTCTGTCCCACCTCCTTCCAGCCCCCTTCCCTCCTTCTGGCCCCCCTCGTTCTGGCCACCCTCTTTGCAGTCACCTTCTCTCCTTCTGGCACTGCCTCATTAGGCCCCCTTCCCTCCTTCCAGTCCCCCTCCTTCTGGCCACCCTCTTTCCAGTCCCCTTCTCTCCTTCTGGCCCGACCTCATTCAGCCCCCTTCCCTCCTTGCGGCCCCCCTTCTTCCAGACCCCTTTCCTCCTTCCGCCCCCCCCTCCTTCTGGCCACACTCTTTCCAGTCCCCTTCTCTCCTTCGGCCCTGCCACATTCGACCCCCTTCCCTTCTTCCGGTCCCCCTCCTTCCAGCCCCCTTCCCTCCTTCCGGTCCCCATCCTTCTGGCCACTCTCTTTCCAGTCCCCTTCACTCCCTCTGGCCCTCACACATTCTGCCCCCTTCCCTCCTTCCGCCCCCCCCTTTCCAGCCCCCTTCACTCATTCCAAACCCCTCCTTCTGGGCACCCTCTTTCCAGTCCCCTTGTCTCCTTCGGACCTGCCTCATTCTGCTGCTTCCCTTCTTTCGATCCCCCTATTTCTGTCCACCCTCTTTGAGTCCACTTCTTTTCTTCTGGCCCTGCCTAATTCTTCCCCCATCCCTCCTTACGGCACCCCTCCTTCCAGCCCCCTTCCCTTCTTCCGGTCCCCTCATTCTCTCAACCCTCTTTCCAGTCCCCATCTCTTATTCCGGCCCTGTCGCATTCTGCTCCCTTCCCTTCTTCCGGCCCCCTCTTTCCAGCCCCCTTCCCTTCTTCCAGTCCCCCTCTTTCTGACCAACCTCTTTCCAGTCCCCTTCTCTCCTTTCGCCCCTGCCTCGTTCTGGCCCCTTCCCTTCGTCCGGTCCCCCTCCTTCTGGCCACCCAATTTCCAGTCCCCTTCTCTCCTTCGGGCTCTGGCTCATTCTACCCCCTTCCATCCTTCTGGTCCCCCTCCTTCTGGCCACCGTCTTTCCAGTCCCCTTCTCTCCTTCTGGCCCTGTATCATTCTGCCATCTTCTCTCATTCCGGCTCCCCTCCTTCCAGCCCCTTTCCCTCCTTGCGGTCCACCTCCTTCTGGCCACCCTCTTTTCAGTCCCATACTCTCCTTCGGGAACTCACTCATTCTGCCCCTTCCCTCCCTCCGGCCCCTTACTTCCAGCACCCCTCCTTTGAGCCCTTTTCTCTTATTCTGGTCCCACTCACTCTGGACACCCTCTTTCCAGTCACCTTCTCTCCTTCAGGCCCTGCCTCATTCTGCCCCCTTCACTTCTTCCGGTCCCCCTCCTTCTGTCTACCCTCTTTCCAGTCCCATTCTCTCCTTCATGCCCTGCCTCATTTTGCCCCCCTCGGTCCTTACCGTCCTCCTTTTTCTGGCCACCGTCGTTCCAGTCACCTTCTCTCCTTCTGGCCCAGCCTAATTCGGCCCCCTTCCCTACTTCCAGTCGCCCTCCTTCTGGCCACCCTATTTCCAGTACCCCTAACTCCTTCTGGTCCTCACTCATTCAGCTGCCTTCCCTCCTTCCGGCCCCCCTCCTTCCAGCCCCCTTCCCTCCTTCCGGTCCAACTCCATCTGGCCACCCTCTCTCCAGTCCCCTTGTCTCCTTTCGGCCATGTTTCATTCTGCCCGCTTCCCTCCATCTGACCCCCCTCCTTCTGGCCACCCTCTTTCCAGTGTCCTTCTCTCCTTCTGGCCCTCCATCATTCTGCGCTCTTCCCTCCTTCTGGCCCCCCTCCTTCCGTCCCCCTCCCTCCTTCGGGTCACCCTCCTATTGTCCACCATCTCGACAGTACCCTACTCTCATTAGGGCCCTGCCTCATTCCGCCCCCTTCTCTTCTTCTGGTCCCCCTCTTTTTGGCCACGCTCTGTCCAGTCCCCTTCTCTCCTTCTGGCCCTCCCTCATTCTGCCCCCATCCCTCCTTCCGGCCCCCCTTTATCCAGCCCCCTTTCCTCCTTATGGTCCCCCTCCTTCTGGCCACCTTCTTTCCAGTGCCCTTCTCTCCTTCTGGCCCTCCCTCATTCTGCCCCCATCTCTCCTTCCGGCTCCCCTTTTTCCAGCCCCCTTTCCTCCTTATGGTCCCCCTCCTTCTGGCCACCTTCTTTCCAGTGCCCTTCTCTCCTTCCGGCCCTAACTCATTCTGCCCCCTTCCCTGCTTCCATTGCCCCTCCTTCTGGCCACCCTCTTTCCAGTCCCTTTCTCTCTTTCTGGCCCTCCCTCCTTCTGCCCCCATCCCTTTTTCCGGCTCTACTCCTTCCATCCACCTTCCCTCCGTTCCAGTCCCCCTCCTTCTGGCCACCCTCTATCCAGTCCCCTTCTCTCCTTCCGGCCCTCCCTCATTCTGCCCCCTTTCCTCCTTCCTGCCCCCCTCTTAAAACCCCCTTCCCTCCTTCTGGTCACCTGCCTTCTGGCCACCCTCTCTCCAGTCCCCTTCTCTCATTTGGGCCATGCCGCATTCCGCCCCCTTCCCTTCTTCCGGCCTCCATCTTTTTGGCGACCCTCTTTCCAATCCCCTTCTCTCCTTCCGGCCCTCCCTCATTCTGTTGCCCTCCCTCCTTCCAGTCGCCCTCCTTCCAGCCACCTTCCCTCCTTCCGGTCACCCACCTACTGGCCACCCTCTCTCCAGTCCCCTTCTCTCATTAGGGCCCTGCGTCATTCCTCCCCCTTCCCTTCTTCCGGTGCCCATCTTTTTGGCCACGCTCTTTCCAGTCCCCTTCTCTCCTTACGGCTCTCCCTCATTCTGCCCCCTTACCTCATTCCGGCCCCCCTCCTTCAAGCCCCCTTCCCTCCTAATGCCCCCCTCCTTATGGCCACCCTCTTTCCAGTCCCCTTCTCTCCTTCCGGCCCTGCCTCACGTTGCCCACTTCCCTCCTTCCTGTCCCCCTCCTTCTGTCCACGCTCTCTCCAGTCCCCATCAGTCCTTCCGGCCCTGCCTCATTCAGCCCCCTTCACACTTTGCGGTCCCCCTCTTTCTGGCCACCCTCTTTCAAGCTCCCTTCTGTCCTTCTGGCCCTCCCTCCTTCTGCCCCCATCCCTTTTTCCGGCCCCACTCCTTCCAGCTACCATTACTCCTTCCGATACCCCTCCTTCAGTCCACCCTCTCTCCAGTCCCCATCAGTCCTTCCGACCCTGCCTCATTCAGCCCCCTTCCCTCTTTGCGGTCCCCCTTTTCTGGCCACCCTCTTTCCACTCCCCTTCTCTCCTTCCCGCCCTCCCTACTTCTGCCCCCATCCCTCCTTCTGGCTCCCCTCCTTCAAACCACCTTTCCTTCTTCCGGTCCCCCTCCTTTTGGCCACTCTCTTTCTAGTCCTATTCTCTCCTTCGGGTCCTGTCTCATTCTGCCCCCTTCCCACCTTCCGGCCCCCCTCCTTCTGGCCACCTTCTATCCAGTACCCTTCACTCCTTATGGCCCTCACTCATTCAGCCGCCTTCCCTCCTTCCGGCCCCCGTCCCTCCTTCCGGTCCCCCGAATTCTGGCCACCCTTTTTCAGATCCCCTTACCTCCTTCCGCCCACGTCCTTCCAGCCCCCTTACCACCTTCTGCCACCCCTCGTTCTGGCCACCCTCTTTCTAATCACATTCTCTCCTTCTGGCCCTGCCACATTAGGCCCCCTTCCCTCCTTCCGATCCCTCTCCTTCTGGCCAACCTCTTTCCAGTCCCCTTCTCTCCTTCTGGCCCAACCACATTCGGCCCGCTTCCCTTCTTCCTGCCCCCTTTCTTCCAGCCCAATTCCCTCCTTCCACCCCCCCTCCTTCTGGCCACCTATTTCGAGTTTCCTTCCCTCCTTCTGGCCCCCCTCCTTCCAGCCCCCTTTCCTCCTCCCAGTCCCCATCCTTCTGGCCACTCTCTTTCCAGTCCCCTTCACTCCCTCCGGCCCTCACAAATTCTGCCCCCTTCCCTCCTTCCGGCACCCCTCCTTCCAGCCCCCTTCACTCATTCCAGACCCCTCCTTCTGGGCACCCTCTTTCCAGTCCGCTTCTTTCCTTCGGCCCTGCCTCATTCTACCGCTTCCCTTCTTCTGGTCCCCGTACTTCAGTCCACCCTCATTGAGTCCACTTCTCTTCTGGCCCTGCCTAATTCTGCCCCCGTCCCTCCATACGGCACCCCTCCTTCCAGGCCCTTCCCTCCTTCCGGTCCCCTCATTCTCTCCACCCTCTTTCCAGTCCCCAACTCTTATTCGGCCCTGCCTCATTCTGCTCCCTTCCCTCCTTCCGACCCCCCTCTTTCCAACCCCTTCCCTCCTTTCGGTCACCCTAATTCTGGCAACCTTCTCTCCAGTCCCCTTCTCTCATTAGGACTGTTCCTCATTCCGCCCTCTTCGCTTCTTCCGGTTCCCCTCTTTTTGGCCATGTGCTTTCCAGTCCTCTTCTCTCCTTCCAGCCCTTCCTCATTCGGCCCCCTTCCCTCCTTCCAGCCACCCTCCTTCCAGCCTCTTCCCTACTTGCCATCCCCCTCTTTCTGGCCACCCTCTTTCCAGTCACCTTCTCTTCCTCAGGCTCTGCCTCATTGTGCCCCCTTACCTCCTTCCGGCCCCTACTTTCATTCCCCTTCCCTCCAACTGGCCCCCCTCCTCTGGCCAAACTCCTTCCAGTCACTTTCTCTCCTTCTGGCCTTGCCTCATTCGGCTCCCTTCCCTCCTTCCGGTACCCCTCCTTCTCGTTGCCCTCTCTCTAGTCCCCTTCTCTCCTTCGGAGACTCAGACATTCTGCCCCCTTCCCTCCTTACGGCACCACTCCTTCGAGCCCCCTTTCCTCCATCCTGCCCCCCTCCTTCTGGCCACCCTCTCTCCAGTCCCCTTCTTTCCTTCCGGCCCTGCCTCATTCTGCCCCCTTCCCTCCTTCCATGGCCCCTACTTCTGGCCACTCTCTTTCCAGTCATCTTCTCTCCTTCCAGCCCTCCCTCTCTCTGCCCCCTTCCCTCCTTCCGCCAAGCCTCCTTCCATCCCCCTTCCCTCCTTCCGGCCCCCCTTCTTCTAGCCCCTTTCCCTCCCTGCAGTCCCCCTAATTATGGCCACCCTCTTTCCAGTCCCCTTCTCTCCTTCTGGCCCTCACTTTATGCCCCTATGCCCCCTTCCCTTCTTCCGGTCCCCCTCCTTCTGGCTACCCTCTTTACAGTCCCCATCTCTCATTCACGCCCTGCCTCATTCTGCCCCCTTCCCTTCTTCCGGTCCCCGTCCTTCTTGCCACCGTCTTTCCAGTTCCCTTCTCTCTTTAGGGCCCTGTCTCATTCTGCCCCCTTACCTCCTTCTGGCCCCCGTCCTTCCAGACCTCTTCCCTCCTTCCGGCCCTCCTCCTTCTGGCCACCCTCTCTCCAGTCCCCTTCTCTCATTTTGGCCCTGCCTCATTCTCCCACTTACCTTCTTCCGGTCACCCTCCTTCTGTCCACCCTCTTTCCAGTCCCCTTCTCTTCTTCTGGCCCTGCCTCATTCTGCCCCCATCCCTCCTTTCGGCACCCCTCCTTCCAGCCTCCTTCCCTTTTTCCGGCCCGCCTCATTCTGTCCAATCTCTTTCCAGTCCCCTTCTCTCCTTCCGGGCCTGCCTCATTAGGCCCCCTTCACTCCTTCCGGTCCCCCTCCTTATGGCCACCCTCTTTCCAGTCCCCTTCTCTCGTTCCAGCCCTCCCTCATTCTACCCCCTTCCCTCCTTCCGCCCCCCTCCTTCCAGGCCCCTTCCCTCTTTCCGGTCCCACTCCGTCAGGGTACTGTCTCTCCAGTACCATTCTCTCCTTACGGCACTTCCTCATTCTGCCCCCTTCCATTCTTCTGGTCCCCTCCTTCTTGCCACCGTCTTTCCAGTCCCGTTCTCTCCTTCGGGCCCTGCCTCATTCTGCCCCCTTCCCTCCTTCAGGCCCGCTCTTTTCGCCCCCCTCCCTCCTTCTGGCCCCCCTCATTCTGGCCACCCAATTTCCAGTCCTCTTCTCTCCTTCCGGCCCTCCCTCATTCGGCTCCCTTCCCTCCTTCCAGCCCCTCTACTTCCATCCCTTCCCTACTTGTGGTCCACCTCTTTCTGGCTACCCTCTTTCCAGTCACCTTCTCATCTTCAAGCTGTGCCTCATTGTGCCCCCTTACCTCCTTCCGGCCCCCCTCCTTCCATTCCCCTTCCATCCTACTGCCCCCACTCCTTCTGCCCACCCTCTTTCCAGTCACCTTCTCTCCTTCTGGCCTTGCCTCATTCGGCCCCCTTCCCTCCTTCCGGTCCCCCTCCTGGTCACCCTCTATCTAGTCCCCTTCTATCCTTCGGAAACTCAGTCATTCTGACCCCTTCCCTCCTTCCGGCCCCCCTCCTTTGAGCCCATTATCCCTCCTTCCGGTCCCCCTCCCAGTGGCAACACTCTGTCCAGTCCCCTTCTCTCCTTCCGGCCCTGCCTCATTCTGCCCCCTTCACTCCTTCCATTGCCCCTCCTTCCGGCCACCCTCTTTTCAGTCATCTTCTCTCCTCCCGGCCCTCCCTCTCTCTGCTCCCTTACTTCCTTCCAGCCCCCCTCATTCCATCCCCCTTCATCCTTCCGTCCCCCCTCCTTCTAGCCCCTTTCTCTCCTTGCGGTTCCCCTCCTTCTGGCCACCCTCATTCTAGTCCCCTTCTCTCCTTCTGCCCCTCATTCTTTATGCCCTTATGCCCCCTTCCCTTCTTCGGGTCCTCCTCCTTCTGTCCACCCTCTTTCCAGTCCCCTTCTCTCCTTCCGGCCCTGCCATATTCGGCCCCCTTCCCTCCTTCCGGTCCCCCTCCTTCTGGCCACCCTCTTTCCAGTCCCCTTCTCTCCTTTTGGCCCTGCCTCATTGTGCCGATTCCCTTATTCCGGTCCCACTCCTTCTGGCCAGCCTCTTTCCAGTACCCTTCTCTCGGTCCAGCCCTCCCTAATTCAGCCCCCTTCCCTCCTTCCGGCCCCCTACTTCCAGCCCCCTTCCCACCTTCCGGTCCCCCTCCTTCGGCCACCCTCTTTCCAGTCACCTTCTCTCATTCAGGCCTTGCCTCATTCAGCCCCCTTCCCTCCTTCAGGTCCCCCACCTTCTGGCCACCCTCTCTCCAGTCCCCTTCTCTCCTTCCGGCCCTCCCTCATTCGGCCGGCTTCCATCATTCCAGCCCCCCTCCTTCCAGACCCTTTCCCTCCTTCTGCCCCCCCCTTTTGGCAACCCTCTTTCCAGTCCCCTTCTCTCTTTTGCGCCCTGTCTCATTCTGCTCCCTTCTCTCATTCAGGCACCCCTCCTTCCAGCCCCTTCCCTCCTTCTGGTCCCCCTCTTTCTGGCCATGCTCTTTCCAGTCACCTTCTCTTCTTCTGGCCCTGCCTCATTCTGCCACCTTACCTCCTTCCGGCCCCCCTCCTTCCAGCCCCCTTTCCTCTTTCTGGCCCCCCTCCTTCTGGCCACCCTCTTTCCAGTCACCTTCTCTCCTTCTGGCCTTGCCTCTTCCGGCCCCCTTCCCTCCTTCAGGACCCCTCCTTCTGGCCACCCTGTTTCTAGTCCCCTTCGCTCCTTCGGAGACTCAGTCATTTTGCCCCCTTCCCTCCTTCCGGCCCCCCTCCCTCGAGCCCCTTTTCCCTCCTTCCGGTCCCCCTCCTTATGGCCACCCTCTTTCCAGTCCCCTTCTCTCCTTCCGGCCCTGCCACATTCTGCCCCCTTCCCTCCTTCCATTGCCCCTCCTTCCGGCCACCCTTCTTTCAGTCATCTTCTCTCCTTCCGGCCCTCCCTCTCTCTGCCCCTTTCCCTCCTTCCGGCCCCCCTCATTCCATCCCCCTTCCCTCCATCCGGCCCCCCTTCTTCTAGCCCCTTTCCCTCCTTCTGGCCCCTGACCTTCTGGCCACCCTCTTTCCAGTCCCCTTCTCTCCTTCTGGCCCTTACTCTTTATGCACCTATGCCCCCTTCCCTTCTTCAGGTCCCCCTCCTTATGGCCACCCTCTTTACAGTCCCCTTCTCTCATTCAGGACCTGCCTCATTCTACCCCCTTCCCTTCTTCCGGTCCCCCTCCTTCTGGCCACCCTCTTTCCAGTCCCCTTCTCTCGTTCCAGCCCTCCCTCATTCTACCCCCTTCCCTTCTTCCAGCCCCCCTCCTTCCAGGCCCCTTCCCTGTTTCGGTCCCACTCCTTCTGGCCACCCTCTCTCCAGTCCCGTTCTCTCCTTCCGCACTTCCTCATTCTGCCCCCTTCCCACCTTCCGGTCCCCCTCCTTCGGCCACCCTCTTTCCAGTCCCGTTATCTACTTTGGGCCCTGCCTCATTCTGCCCCCTTCCTTCTTTCAGGCCCCCTTCCTTTCGCCCCCTTCCCTCTTTCCGGCCCCCCTCATTCTGCCCACCCTCTTTCCAGTCCCCTTCTCTCCTCCGGTCCTGCCTCAATCGGCCCCTTTCCCTCCTTCCGGTCCCTCCTTCTGCCCACCCTTTTTCCAGTCCCCTTCTCTCCTTCCAGCCCTCCCTCATTCTGCCCCCTTCCCTCCTTCCGGCTCCACTCCATCCAGGCTCCTTCCCTCTTTCCGGTCCCACTCCTTCTGGCCACCCTCTCTCCAGTCCCCTTACTCCTTTCGGCCCTCCCTAATTCAGCCCCCTTCCCTCCTTCCTGTCCCCTCATTCTCTCCACCCTCTTTCCAGTCCCCAATTCTTATTCGGCCATGCCTCATTCTGCTCCCTTCCCTTCTTCCGGCCCCCTCTTTCCAGCCCTCTTCCCTTCTTCCAGCCCCCCTCTTTCGGCCACCCATTCTCCAGTCACCATCTCTCCTTCCAGCCCTGCCTCATTCAGCCCCTTTCCGTCTTTCCGGTCCCCCTCTTTCGGGCCACCCTCTTTCCAGTCCCCTTCTCTCCTTCCGGCCCTCCCTCCTTCTGCCCCCATCCCTTTTTCCGGCCATACTCCTTCCAGCCACCTTCCCTCCGTTCCAGTCCCCCTCCTTCTGGTCACCCTCTCTCCAGTCCCCATCGCTTCTTCCAGCCCTGCCTCATTCTGCCCCCTTCCCTCCTTAAGGTCCCCCTCCTTTTGGCCACCTTCTTTCTAGTCCCTTCTCTCCTTCGGATCCTGTCTCATTGTGCCCCCTTCCCTCCTTCGCTTCCCCTCCTTCTGTCCACCCTCTCTCAGTCCCCTTCTCCCCTTCGGCCGTGCCACATTCGGCCCCCTCCCTCCTCCAGTCCCCCTCCTTCTGTCCCTCCCTCATTCTGCCCCCGTCCCTCCTCCGGCCCCCCTTTTTCCAGCCCCCTTCCCTCCTTTTGGACCCTCCTTCTGACAACCCTCTCTCCAGTCCCCTTCTCTCATTAGGGCTGTACCTCATTCCGCCCTCTTCGCTTCTTACGGTTCCCCTGTTTTTGGCCATGCTCTTTCCAGTCCCCTTCTCTCCTTTCGGCCCTCCCTCATTCCGCCCCCTTCCCTCCTTCCAGCCCCCCTCCTTCCAGCCCCTTCCCTACTTGCCGTACCCCTCTTTCTGGCCACCCTCGTTCCAGTCACCTTCTCTTCTTCAGGCTCTGCCTCATTCTGCCCCCTTACCTCATTCCGGCCCCCCTCCTTCCAGCCCCCTTCCCTCCTACTGGCCCCCCTTCTTCTGGCCACCCTCGATCCAGTCACCTTCTCTTCTTCAGGCTCTGCCTCATTCTGCCCCCTTACCTCATTCCGGCCCCTCTCTTTCCAGACCCTTCCCTCCTACTGGCCCCCCTCCTTCTGGCCACCCAGTTCCAGTCACCTTCTCTTCTTCAGGCTCTGCCTCATTCTGCCCCCTTACCTCATTCCGGCCCCCCTCCTTCCAGCCCCCTTCCCTCCTACTGGCCCCCCTCCTTCTGGCCACCCTCTTTCCAGTCACCTTCTCTTCTTCAGGCTCTGCCTCATTCTGCCCCCTTACCTCATTCCGGCCCCCCTCCTTCCAGCCCCCTTCCCTCCTACTGGCCCCCCTCCTTCTGGCCACCCTCTTTCCAGTCACCTTCTCTTCTTCAGGCTCTGCCTCATTCTGCCCCCTTACCTCATTCCGGCCCCCCTCCTTCCAGCCCCCTTCCCTCCTACTGGCCCCCCTTCTTCTGGCCACCCTCGATCCAGTCACCTTCTCTTCTTCAGGCTCTGCCTCATTCTGCCCCCTTACCTCATTCCGGCCCCTCTCTTTCCAGACCCTTCCCTCCTACTGGCCCCCCTCCTTCTGGCCACCCAGTTCCAGTCACCTTCTCTTCTTCATGCTCTGCCTCATTCTGCCCCCTTACCTCATTCCGGCCCCCTTCCTTCCAGCCCCCTTCCCTCCTACTGGCCCCCCTTCTTCTGGCCACCCTCGTTCCAGTCACCTTCTCTTCTTCAGGCTCTGCCTCATTCTGCCCCCTTACCTCATTCCGGCCCCCCTCCTTCCAGCCCCCTTCCCTCCTACTGGCCCCCCTCCTTCTGGCCACCCTCTTTCCAGTCACCTTCTCTCGTTCTGCACTTCCTCATTCTGCCCCCTTCTCTTCTTCCGGTCCCCCTGCTTCTTCCCACCGACTTTCCAGTCCCCTTCTCTCTTTTGGGCCCTGTTTCATTCTGCCCCCTTCCCTCCTTCAGGTACCTCAACTTTCGACCCCTTTTCCCTCCTTCCTGTCCCTCTCCTTATGGCCACCCTCTGTCCAGTCCCCTTCTCTCCTTCCGGCCCTGCCTCGTTCTGCCCCCTTCCCTCCTTCCATTGCCCCTCTTTCCGGCCTCCCTCCTTCCATCCCCCTTCCCTCCTTCCGGCCCCCCTCCTTCTAGCCCCTTTCCCTCCTTGCGGTCCCTCTAATTCTGGCCACCCTCTTTCCAGTACCCTTCTCTCCTTCTGGCCCTCACTCATTATGCCCCTATGCCCCCTTCCCTTCTTCCGGTCCCCCTTCTTCTGGCCACCCTCTTCACCGTCCCCTTCTCTCCTTCAGACTCTGCCTCATTCTGCCCCCTTCCCTCCTTCCGGTCCCCCTCCTTCTTGCCACCGTCTTTCCAGTCCCCTTCTCTCCTTCCGGCCCTGCCTCATTCTGCCCCCTTCTCTCCTTCCGGTCCCCCTCCTTCTTGCCACCGTCTTTCCAGTCCCCTTCTCTCCTTCCGGCCCACCCTCTTTCCAGTCCCCTTCTCTCCTTCCGGTCCTGCCTCATTCTGCCTCCTTCCGGTCCCCCTCCTTCTTGCCACCGTCTTTCTAGTCCCCTTCTCTCTTTCGGGCCCTGTCTCATTCTGCCCCCTTCCCTCCTTCTGGCCCCCCTCCTTCTGGCCACCCTCTCTCCAGTCCCCTTCTCTCCTTTCGGCCCTGCCTCATTCTGCCGCTTCCCTTCTTCCGGTCCCCCTGTTCTGGTCATCCTCTTTCCAGTCCCCTTCTCTTCTTCAGGCTCTCCCTAATTCAGCCCCCTTCCCTCCTTCCGGCCCCCTCCTTCCAGCCCCCTTCCCACCTTCCAGTCCCCCGCCTTCGGCCACCCTCTTTCCAGTCCCGTTCTCTCCTTCGGGCCCTGCCTCATTCTGCCCCCTTCCCTCCTTCAGGCCCCCCTCCTTTCGCCCCCTTCCCTCCTTCCGGCCCCCGTCATTCTGCCCACCCTCTTTCCAGTCCCCTTCTCTCCTCCGGTCCTGCCTCAATCGGCCCCCTTCCCTCTTTCCGGTCCCCTCCTTCTGGCCACCCTTTTTCCAGTCCCCTTCTCTCGTTCCGGCCCTCCCTCATTCTGCCCCCTTCCCTCCTTCCGGCCCCCCTCCTTCCAGCCCCCTTCCCTCTTTTCGGTCCCACTCCTTCTGGCCACCCTCTCTCCAGTCCCCTTCTCTCCTTTCGGCCCTTCCTCATTCTGCCCCTTCCCTCCTTCCGGCCCCCCTCCTTCTGGACACCCTCTCTCCAGTCCCCTTCTCTCCTTTCGGCCCTTCCTCATTCTGCCGCTTCCCTTCTTCCGGTCCCCCTCCTTCTCTCCACCCTCTTTCCAGTCCCCTTCTCTCCTTCCGGCCCTCCCTCATTCTGCCCCGTTCCCTCCTTCCGGTCCCCCTCTTCTGATCACCCTCTTTCCAGTCCCCTTCTCTCCTTCCGGCCCTCCCATTTTCAGCCCCCTTCCCTCTTTCCGGCTCTCTCCTTCCAGTCCCCTTCTCACCTCTGGTCCCCCTCCTTTGGCCACCCTCTTTTCAGTCCCGTTCTCTCCTTTGTCCCGTGCCTCATTCAGCATTAAGCCCCCTTCTCTCCTTCCGGCCCCCCTCTTTCCAGCCCCCTTCCCTCCTTCCGGCCCCCCTCCTTCTGGCCCCCCTCTTTCCAGTGACCTTCTGTCCTTTTTGCCCTCCCTAATTCATCCCCTTCCCTCTTTCCGGCCCCCCTCCTTCCAGCCCCCTTTTAAGTGGCACTTTGGCTGTGGGACTTCCGGTGCTAATGGAATCCGGAGCTGCCGACATGTTGGACCTAGTGTCTCAGTTTATTGTTTCAGGATTCACGTTCAGGTTTTGAGATAAATTTTCAGAATAAAAAAAAATCTGTTGATATGTTTTTCCGCTGAACCTCGGAAGGCATCGACTCCATTACCTAGGTCTTCTGTGGATTCTGCTAGTGAGGTAACATATTTTTCTCAAATCCCAAGTTTGCGAGGTTCACCAATATGAAGAGTTTACATACATCATTTTAGGTAGTTTTTAACTAATAGGTTTTAATGTTTAGGAGCCTGGGGTGAGAGTACAACAGGTGTGGCATCTGCCTTGCAAGAGTTGGACCCAGATTGATCTCAGCATTTCCTGTGGACACTGAGCATTGTCAGAATTAATACCTGAATACAGAGCTAGGAGTAACCCCTGAGCATTGCTGGGTTTGGCCCAAAACACCAAAAAAATAAGTACAGTTTAAAGAATTGGTTGATCTAATTTTTTAAATTTTTGATAAAGTGAATGGTAACTTCTGGCCAGGTCTATGGTTCAAATGGTAGAGTCTGTGGGATGCCTTGGGATCAGACCCCAGCCCAAGTGCTGTCCCGACCCCCAAGGCCCCAGGGGAGAACTTGTCATGAACTAACAAAATATAAAATAATGGCATGACAAATATTTTCCAGAAGAAAATATTTATATTTATTCTATATAGTTTCGAGTAAGATCTTTTTTGGAAAACATCTATCACTGTAAACAATACCAAAGGATACATAGTACAACCAAATTCAGTCCAGGAAATTTACTGACTGTAAGTAAAAGTAATGAGCTTATGCTTATATGTGAACACATAGAAACACAGACACCTAATATATTGTGATTTTGTTATCCAAACCATTATGAAATGATATACTTCAAATTCGTTTAGTGAAATGTATTTGCAATATAAGCAAAAAAATGCTACTTAGCAATTGGGTTTCAAAGATTTCATACTTAGTAGAAATTGAATAACGAGGTTGTTAGCTTTTATAAACATTGATGCCAAACTTTTGAAGAACTATGAAATGGTATTTTTTTTAATTACTTGCTATAGTTTAACCTATATATTAAATTTGCCAAACTTTTACCCTTGTAATACCCTCTCTGACTGGCAAAATTTGTCAAATTGCAAAGGAGATGGATGAATAAAGCAAAACAAAACAACTGTCTGTAAGAAGAACGTATTGTGTTCATACTATAAATAACATGCAGTCAGGTCTTAAAAGCATTGCAAATCTATCCACGGCCTCTTTTAGTTTTTTTTTTTTTTATAAAAATAGTTTATTCCAAAAAGATCTCTAGGACATATTATTCATTTAAAAATAAAATTATTATTTTATTGCACATATCTCACAATTACATTAAAGTTATCTATATAACATCATTCATAAGTAGTACATTATACTATTCACTAATAGTTGTGGCTTATTTCTCCATAAAAATATATGTATATCTCTTCATTTTTGAGAATTTTACACTAAGTACATGTTACTTGTAATCAACAAAATCACACATGCCAGCATAGTACTAATGGTTCTTTTGAATAATCTGCTTCTTATTTTAATTAATTTTGGTTGTGGGCAACACTCAGTGGCTTTCATGATTTACCCCTGGCTCTTCCCTTAGGGCTTCCTCTTGGAGGGTCTAAAGCAGATCACCTGGAGTGCCAGGGATATAATCCTGGTGAGCCACTTGCAAGGCAAGTATGCTAACTGCTGTACCTGCTATCCAGACCCAAATTTAATTTAATTTTTAAATTTTTGCTTCAGTGCTAAGGATCAAATAGCATGACCTCACATATGTAAGGCAAGTGCTCTACCACTGAGTTATATCCCTGTCCCTGCTTTAATATTTTAACAAAAGAACTGCGATAGAGAAAAGAGTGAGATACTTATACAAAGTTTACATGGAGAACTAATTTCATTTAGTTGTGAGCTACTTACAAGTAGCTGACCTCTAAATAAATATTAAAATTATTAAACTGAGAGCCCAAATAAAATTGTCACAAAGAATGTTCTTTTTGCAATAAGATTAAATGTCAAATTTAATGTAGACATTATCTAATATTTTGAGCCCTTCTTGCTTTGATAGCAGAAAAAGTGACTGATAGTTAGGTTTCAAGTACTCACAATTTGTGTACCGGTGTAAAGGATAAGACTTAAAATAATAATCTCACATGGGGGTGTTTTTGTCATTCATGTGCACAGAATCTTTAGTGAGTACAATGGAAAAATGTTTCAAATTAACTGTGAAATCTGATATTATTGCCAAATGCAGTATTCTAATTTATACACTTATTTTTAGATATTTTGGAAACTTAAGGAGACCATTTTTAGTAATGATGGCTCATTTATTTATGGTCACATGCATTTTAAATTTTTTTCCTTATTGACATCACTAAGATCGCCATAAAATTTTGAAGCTGTGTTAAATCCCTGACACTCTATATGGTCTCCTGTGCACTGCCATAAGTGTCTCCAACAAAAAAAAAAGAAAGAAAAAAAATGAGTGGAACTGCTAATAATAAACACACTTACCTTCATTCTGATCCTGTTTTCTTTCACTGTGCATCACTAATTATGATATGTTACAGTTTTCTGACTTTTAAAAAACTAGATATTAAATTTTTAGATGGTTTTTCTGAATTTGATGTTACAGTAACATACTTTTTTTCTTTTGTCAAAGGGCTTTGAGTTTAAAATGTTAAACCAATATGATTCCATTCTTGAATTAAGTGCAGTCTTTTCTTTTTTTTTTGTTTTCACACAGCAAAGAACATTCTCTACAAGAGCTGTTTTAGTTAATACTATTTATAGTTAAACTGAAAATACATATTCTATTGTCACAGATTGATAACATTATAGACATCACATATGTATCAATATACATATAGATAATATGTGTATAATATCCAATTATAGGCATGTGTCTTATTCATCTTTTTTTGAGTCTATTGTAATTGAAGTGTATGGGCTAGAGCAATAGCACAGCAGGTAGGGCATTTGCCTTGCATGCAACCGACCGGGGTTCTATTCCTCCTCCCCTCTCTTGAGAGTCCGGCAAGCTATCGAGAGTATCCCGCCCGCACGGCAGAGCCTGGCAAGCTACCAGTGGTGTATTCAATATGCCAAAACCAGTAACGACAAGTCTCACAGTGGAGACGTTACTGGTGCCCGCTCGAGCAAATTGATGAACAACGGGACGACAGTGCTACAAACAGTGCATGGTTTTCCTGTTTCTGTTCTGTGGGAAAGTTCATGGAAGATTTGTGTATATTCTAATTATATAGGAAAAATCCGAGATCAGAATTTATTTGTAGAAAGGATTTTCCCTTGTGGAAACCAATTAATTAAATCAGGATGTTTTCTAAAATTATATGTGGTGTTTAAGCTGTGTTTTTCTCTTATCAAGTCATGTGCAGTGGCAATCCGTTCTGTATTCCTCATGTTGATGTGTATATTTTCTTTCTTTTCCCTCTCATGACCAGTCTTGTCAGGACTTTTGTTTGGTTCCACTCTCCTCGCTCCCTCCCAATATTAACAACTTCTGCACTTGTGATGTTGTGTGTGTGTGTGTTGCATAAAAATGGAATATTTTATCCTTTCTTCACAGTTGTATAGTACTCCATTGTGTACATATGTCACAGCTTCTTTTTCCTCCTTTATCTGTCATTGGCTATTAGATTTGTTTACAACTATAGTAGGGATACCTTAGCTATTGTAGAAAGGATTCCTGGTAATTTTGATCTTCCCTTATTGCTCTTATTAGGACTTTCAATACCATATTAAATAGTAGTGGTAACAGTGGACATTATTGTCTTGCATGTGATCTTTCAAGAAAAGATTTCTGGTTTTTGCTGCTTTTGAATATGTTAGCTCTTGTTTCATTATATTTTTTATTGAATCACCGTGAGATAGAGCATTAAAAAACTGTTCATAATTGTCTTTCAGTCATACAATTTTCCAATTTTATTCATCCCTCCACCAGTGTAATTTCACAGTACCAGTGTTCCCAGTTTCCCTCCCATCCCTTCAAGCCACCCCCACCCCGCCTGCCTCTTCTCTCTCTTTCTTTCTTGAATTTCTCTCTCTCATTTTAGGCATTATGGTTTGCAATACAGATGTTGAAAGTTATCGTGTATATCCCTTTACCTACTTTCAACACTCAGTTCTTGTCCAGAAGCATTTCTGAATTTTCAGCTAGTATTTTGAAACTAGTATTGTCAACTAGTATTTTCATATTGGACCCTCCTTTTTCCCTCCACCACCCACACTCTTGTAATTGCCAACAATTTACCAGTCCTCCTGGCTCATTTTACCTGGCCTTCATATATCTTTTATTATTATGAGTTAAATTTCTTCTTTCCCCATTTTGTTGAAGGGTTTTTTAAATCATTAATGGATACTGAATTTTGTTGAATGATATTTCTGCATATATTTGTATGACCATATGATTTGTTTTCTTTTTTTCTTTTTTCTTTTTGGGTCACACCTGGCGATGCTCAGGGGTTACTCCTGGCTCTGCACTCGGGAATTACTCCTGGCGGTGCTTGGGGGACCATATAGGATGCTGGAAATTGAATCCGGGTCGGCTGCGTGCAAAGCAAACGCCCTACCCGCTGTGTTTTCACTCCAGCCCCTGATTTGTTATCTTTGTTTTTACTGAATTGCTATATCATATTTGTTGGCTTGCATTTTTCTTAATCACCCTTGCCTTCCAAGAATATTTTCCATTTGCTGTTGTGTAGGTTCTATTAGTCTTTATGGATTCAGTATGTTTTTCTTGAGACTGCCATGAAGTTTACCCCTAAATTTGTGCATTTATATCCCCTTTTTTTTTTTTTTAGATTTTTTTTTTTTTTTTTTGCTTTTTTGGGTCACACCCAGCGATGCACAGGGGTCACTCCTGGCTCATGCACTCAGGAATTACTCCTGGCGGTGCTTGGGGGACCATATGGGATGCTGGGATTCGAACCCGGGTCGGCCGCGTGCAAGGCAAACGCCCTACCCGCTGTGCTATCACTCCAGCCCCCTATATCCCCTTTTTAGTTCAATGGAGCCTCAAATTCATTATAGTAGATTCCATCATTATTCTCTTCGTTCCTTAATTTTGTGCTTTAAGTATCTCCTTCTAGTTTTTTGTCTTTTATAGAAAACCATTTAGCATTTCTTATAGAGCTTCTTTAGTGGTCATGAACTTCAAGGATTAAGCCTCAATCACTGTCAGGCATGGCCCCCAACCAAAAATATTCTTTAAGGGGGCATGATTTTGGTGCTAACTTCTGACTCTCTGCTCATGAATCACTCCTGGAAGAGCTTGGGGGACCAAATGGTGTACTAGGAGTGAACCCGGGTCAACAGCATGCAAAACATTCAACACTTTGTGTTGTCATGTTGGCTCCCAAAAAAATTTTAAACCATTTTTAAAAAGGAATTCTAAATTTCTTGTTTCATTTGTTTTTTCAACATTGAAAAGGAGCTGTTTTGTTTTCAGTTTTTCTAAAAAGGCTTTGGAAACAAAGCCATTACTTATGTTATCCATCCTGGATTCCAGGTTTAGACGGTTTTTGCTCATATTCATTTGTACAGTTCACTAGTAGTTTTCTGTTTCACATCTGAACATAATACATAGTTGTCACCATCCAGCAGTGCTGTGATCTTGTACTAGGCGCCTGTTCTGATGCAATCTGTGACTGGTGATCATAGACGCTGTCTATGGCTGATGGCCAATAGACGAGTTTATGCAGGCAAGCAGTGATTATATAGCGGAAAGCAGAAAGGAAAATCAGTGGTTTCATGGTTACGTGCAACTGCAAGGGATCAGTTAACTCGCAGCCTCCAAGTTGCTCTAAAGAGAAACAAAACTTATTCTCCTTAAAGGTATCTGAAGGCAACCCACATCCCGAGGACATGGGCTATGGCTACTGCATCCCCAAGCCCAGCCATTAGCCAAATATTAGACTATAATTAATCTTTACTGTTTTCTGGAAAGTATTAAATTTCCTGATAATGTTCTATTGCCATTGTCTGGACTTAGTGTCCGAAGCTGTTGTCTCTAAGAATCCTGGAGTGACCTCACAGGTTCCTCCGTCCAGGTGGTTTTGGTGCTGTGCTAGCAGGAACTCCATTAGTTTTCTGATAAAACATTCAAAGTTTTTTGTTTGGTTTTGGGCCATATTTAGCTTTGCTCAGGGATTCCTCCTGGCTCTGGGATCAGGAATCATTCCTAGTGGACTCGGGGGTCCACTGGTGTAGGATAACATAGCCTCAGTAGTTTTGGTTTATTGGGTTACTCCCCTTACAGTGCTCCTATTCCTCTGTGTTTATTTGTAGCTTCTTTCTTAGTGTTCTGTTGACTTGTAAATAATGTTTTTCTCTTCTCCTTGAGTCCTTTGCATAGTTTATTCAGAGCAAGTCCTTTTTGTATGGACACAGGAAGACTTAACAAATGTGATGCTTTTGTAACCTGGGAGTCATTTGACTCTACATGATATTTTCCTCCAGGGCATCTGTTCTCTTGACCTAAGCCTCAGCTGCCCTTACTTCCTAGCATCCCCAAAGCACGGTCCCGACGACGTGGGACGAGAAGGACCCAGGGCAAGCGGTGAGTTGTGTGCTACTCAACCTGGCATCGAGATGGGCCTGGCCAAAGTGCCTAATGCTTAACTATAAGTTAAGAGCTTGATCATGGACAAATGTTGTCATGATCCAAAGAGTGATAACTAGATTCGGACCCTGCTAGGGTGAGGAATGATTAATCTGGCCTGAGTGCTGTGGTCTGAGCCTGTGGCAAGATGTTGCCAGGAGAGCTGCCTTGCAAGCCTCAATGTATCCCTTGCTATGTCCATACAAAAATAACTAGTATTAAGATGTTAATAAGTTCCTGGACTAAGGAAAAGAAAAAAACCTTAAGAGTGAGGAAGGGCTTTGGAATGCCCTGCCCTCAGGAAGGGCTTTCTTATGCTGATTTTGCTACCTGGCTGGGTGTAGCCTAGAGGGCAAGGCCAGAGAGACAAGTAGGAGGAGACAGAGAAGGGAGAAAGAAGTGGCAGTTGATCCAGAGAGAAGCCTGAGCTGGGAGTGCTGGAGATGAGATAGATGGAAGATTGAATAAACGGTAACTAATCAGCAACTAGCTTGGTCCTCGTTCTTCCTTCGCCTTTCCTTGACCACCGGCTGTCCCGGTCCAGTCCACACACTGCAGTTCCAGGGCACCGGACGCGGGTGGTGAGACAGAGCAGCCTGGAGAGCCCGTGAGTACACTCGCCCCTGGGAGAGCCTTAGTTTTTTACACACTGGGGTACCAGATATTGGACCTCAGTGAGACACGTGCAAAGCAAACACTTTACCTGCTGAACTTTCTTTCTGGCCCCAGATATTCAAATGTTTAATTGCTGTTTTATTATCCCAAATTTTTGCTTTTGTTTAAAGGTTGTTTGTTATAGTGACAGTAACAAGTGGAGAAAGCAAAAGTTAAAATAACCTTGGGGGTGTCACGATAGTCTGGCGGATAGGGCATTTGCCTTGCACGTGGCCAAACCTTGGCATCCCATATGGTCTCCAGAGCATCGCCACTAGTAATTCCTGAGTGCAGAGCCAGGAGCAACCCCTGAACATTGCCAGGTATGACCCCAAAAGCCAAAATAAAATAATCTCTTGGGGAGAAGTGTTTAGGGACCACATCTGGAGTGTTCCAGTCTTACTTTTCACTCTGTGCTCAGGGCTCACTCCTGGTTGTGTTCAGGGGACCATATGAATGCTGGAGATTGAACTTGTAGACAAAGCTAGGTCCTTAACCCCATCTCTCCAATCCCTTAAAAGATTAAAAAATTATTGGGCTGGAGAGATAGTACAGTGGGTAGGGTGCTTGACTTACATGTGGCTGAGCTGGGCACGATCTTGGGCAGTCCATATAGTTGCCTGAGTGCTGCCAGGAGTGCACTATAGCTGAGTGCAGAGCCAGGAGTAACCTCTGAGCACCTACATGTGTTTCTTTCTATATACCAGATAGTGAAAGGACTGTAATGGTTTGGAGTTTCAAATTAATGTATTATATAACAAATTTTTATGTTTATTTACCGGTTTATGGAGTAATTTTCTTTCTAGGACCTTTGCTGACAGGGCTTGTTAAACACATATATGTGTATGTGTATTTAACATACATATAAACATATATACATATATGCATATATAACATATATAAAAACATGTACAAAAAAGCAAACTATTTTTATTCAATTTGGTTTTATACTGAGTGCCCAAGGGTTACCCTTGGGTCATTACTTGGGGCTGTTACCAGTAGTACAGGGGGACCTTGCAGTTCTGGACACTGACCGCTGGCCTCGTGTATGCAAAACATGTTCTCTAGACGTGTGAGCTGTCTCTTCAGCCTAAGACAGTACTGTTTTTTTCTTTTTTGGTCACACCTGGCAATGCACAGTGGTTACTCCTGGCTTTGCACTCAGGAATTACTCCTGGCGGTGCTCAGGAGATGGGATGCTGGGAATCAAACCCAGGTCGGCCGCGTCCAAGGCAAACACCCTACCCGCTGTACTATCACTCCAGCCCCCTAAGCCAGTATTTTTAAATAATTTCTGTTCTATTGTAATGAATGCTCTGCTTTTACGCCCAAACAGATCTTACATAATTTCAAAAGATACAAAAAAATGGCATATTGCAAATGAAAGAAAGCAAATTAAACTGTATTTGTGTGCATAAAATAAAACAGTCATTTGAAAAATCCTAATGATTTTTCTTTTTTGCATGGGGGAATCTCAAGCAATGCTCAGGAACTATTCCTGGTAATACTTGGCTAACTGGACTGGATGGTTCAGAAATTGGACCTGGGGCCAGAGAAATAGTACAGAGGCCAGGGCACTTGCATTGCACGCAGCCAACCGGGGTCCAAGATCCAGTATCCCATATGGTCCCTGAGGAGTGATCTCTGAGCGAAGAGCCAGGAGGAAGCCCTGAGTATTGCCAGGGTGGTTCCAAAAGAAAAACAGGATTTGGACCCAGCAGTGTTGGGGCCACTGTCACATCTGATGCTGCTGGGAACTTAGGACATGCAGTGCTGGGGGCCAAACTCCAGGGCCATGCACACTCAAGACATGTGCTCCAGGTGTTTTTGCTGTCTTCCCTGATCCCCTAATGAATTTTTTTAAAGATCCATTTTGTCCTTTTGTAAGATAATTGTGTAAGAAAATAAAGGACAGATCCATGATTTTCTTTATTAAGATAGCACACAACAGAGGGTGAGTTAAATTTAAAGACAAATAATATTCTGCCTTCTAACTCAGCTACCAGTCATAATGAAACTGTCACTCATGGTATATACTTGTCACATGATGAAAATTAACAGTAATTATAGGATGTGTAAAATAATCAAATTAAATAAATGAAGCCAAATATTGCAGAAATGTGATTCACTTTTTACTACTGTCTAAAAATACATTTGGACTTCTGCCTCTGAGGAAAAACCTAGGCATATTTTCTCTAATTTCCCTGCTAAGTATTTTCTGGACAGTACATGGGAAATACACATCTAGAATATCTACAGCAAAGAGAAGATTAAAGCCTAGTTAAGGAGCACAGGATCCACTTAACAAAATGATACATTTCCCATTTCCCTTTTGACCCATTCTGATGGGTTTTGCCTTATACATTCCAGCCCTAGACTGAAAAATCTATGAATCCACAAACCCCAAAGACCAAAAGCCACAATAAAACTCTTTTCTGAAGGAAAGCACCTGCCATAGAGAAAGGCTGGGGGAAAGGATAGTGGAAAGGAAACTGGGGACGTTGGTGGTGGAAATGTACACTGGTGGAGGGATGGGGTTGGAACTCTGTATGACTGAAACTTGACCATGTGCACCTTTGTAACTCTGTCTCACGGTGACTCAATAAAAAATAAAAATAAAAACCTCTTCTTTCTCAGGGTAGGAAAGTAGCCACCCTTTAAAACAGAAAACTCTGAGACAAAATCCTCATAACTATAGTCAAACCCATCTTCATCCATGCCAACAAAGTCCAAGTCGGGGTCCTAGACGTCCACTCACAGCAGATTGTAAAGAGTCACTCCAAATTCCCTCCAGAAAACCTGAACTTTGATCCTTCATGCATGGTAAAGAGCAGTCCCCCGTAAGAGCTGCCTAAGGGGGGAATCCTTATGATCCCCCTGGGGGATCCTCGACATCCATCACACAGTGAAATGATGAGGTGCCTCTTTCTTCTTTGGTCAGATGATTTCCAAAGAAGGTTTGGTGCAAACTGACCTATGTGCCCACAAAATTCCTTCATTGGTGTCCTAGCCCCCGAATGCTGAGACTTAACACCAGGATCTTTGTGGGAGGTAATTAAGTTTAGTTTCCGACCTGAGGGTGGAACACTTCTGATGAGGTTTGTTCCATACAAAAGGACACCAGAGAATGACAGAGCAGCTTTTCGTGAGCTCATCCTCTCACACACACTGTCACTCTTAGTGCCATGTAAGGACACCGGATCCCAACCATGATGGCACTCTACAAAAAATAAGTCCATAAAAACGCTGTAACTAACATTATACTTAAAGATAGAACATTGACCCTTTGGTGTTGCAGTAACTTTGTGTGTCAATGGCAAAATATTGACACTTCTGTAATAATTTTACATAAGCTATAATAAAGAACTATTTTAAAAACCAAAAATCATCTGGGTTAGGGTTAACAAGAGGGTTAGATTTAGGATTTGCAATAGGTTTAAAGTTAATAATAGGGGTAGGACTAGTACTAAAGTTATTAGGATTTAGGTTAGGATTAATGTTTCAGTTTGGGTTAGGGTTGACATTGGGTCTGGGACTCTGGTAATTTGTTATGTCTTAATTAACACTAGATTATCAGTATCAGGGGAGACCATGTGCTAGGGTTTGAACACGGGTCACAGTGCATGCTTTCTACCTGATTGCTCAACTCTCTTACTGGCATGAATTAGTTACCTTTTTACAGTATAGTCATATAGTATCATCTCCGATAATATATGATGCTGTTGTTCATTATCAAGATATATTTTGCAAGCAGAATGATTTACATAAAAACAAATTATTCAAGTCACTTAGATGCCAGGTAATATATAGAATATGAGTGAAGATGATGTGTATTTATGCATTTACTATCTACCTATAAGATTAATGCCCAATAATTTGTTAATCAAGTAATTATGAAATGGGAATTTAAAAATGTAATTGCAATATGTAGGCATTTTTTATTCTTAGTATAAATTATATAGGTAGCAAGATTCCTATTTATTTTGCCAAGTTAGTGAAGGAATTTAAAATAGTCATGAGTTATTTTAAAAACATTTTGATATTTTCTAAGCAAGGTACAAATGTATTTTCATTTTATACAGTACTCATCCATACAGTTGCATTTGACACAGCTACTCACACATGTGCATTAATGTATGGATACGTAAATGTCAACATTAACTTAAAATAATTTTCACTTTATTCATACTATAAATACTATGTATTTATGCAACTAATTAGATGATGTTAATTTTTTTTTAAAAAGTTATTTGCATAGCTTTCAGCCTTTTGGCTAAGATCAAGTGTACTATCTGTTCTTAATAGTTTGATATATGATACGTCTTCTATCTGAGGACAATATATTATATGGATTTTTGGAGCAGAGAATTCGAATCGGAGCTTGTTCCTTCCACTCCACACATAGACCTGATACTGCAGTACCTCCAGCAATCGTACACAAGAAAAATATGGTATTTGCGAGGTATGTGTCTACTAATGAATAAATAAGATTACTAATTTATATATATTTTATTGGATGAAACATTTGTAGTTGAATTAGAAAACAGGAAGGAAAACAGTAACAATGCAGAGTGTCTGGAGTGATATTACAGCTGGTGTTGTACTTGCCTTGCATGTGGCCCACTTGGGCTTGATCCCTAGCACTGCATTGGATTCCTTGAGCCCCACCAGAATAACCAGAATGATCCCTGAGTGAAGAACCAGGGATACTTTTTCTCTGTTGTGACAGTGATAGTATTTTGCCATTTGTTTTATGATTATTGTTTGATGTTAAAATCTTTTTCAGTCTTACTAGAATTTATTCTTGTATTAAATTCAGTACCAAAAATAGTAACAACAAGTCTCACTTGGAGATGTTAGTGGTGCCGGCTCGAGCAAATCAATGAGCAACGGGATGACAGTGATACAGTGATACAGTATATTTGTGGAATGTTATAATTAAAGTACTAGTATTTTTGGTAAAATGTAAGTTATGATTATTAAAAGTAGAAATTCAATGAGGTATGTATAGGTAGATATAGATATAGACATAGATATGTATATGCTATAACTTTCTTAACTTTTGATTTTAATCTCATTTGATGTGAAGTTTATAGCTCTCTATTTCACAAAGGATTTCAGGAAAAATTTTTCCCATTTCTATGATTTGATGACTTTTTATGATTTGGATCACTATTATTATAGTGCTGATGGTGTTATTTCATTTAGTTATTCTTTTCTTTTTAAGTTTTTTTTATTTATGGACCATATCTGCTCATGCTCAGGGGACCATATGCTGTGCTGGCGATGAAGCCTTGCAGGTGAATGCAAAGCAAGTGTCTTACCTGCTGTACTATCTCTCTGGCCCTGTGGTATTGCTCCTTCTTACATTATATGGCAAAGTTCATGTTTACAGGTACCAGCACTTGACTTTGTAGATGGGTATTTCATCATGGACCCAGTTTATTTATAAGATAGATAATAATTGAGATTTCATAAATTTCATTGCTCAATAAGTTATATGTTCTTTGGATTTTTCTTTCCAGATGCCATAACATTTTAGAATAAAATAATTTATGTGATTATGCTTTTTTTTTTCCACAACATTTTTGTCTCCCCAGCGGTGCTGGAGGCTCCAGACTCCAACGGGCAGTGCTGGGGGAATATGTGCTGCTGGCCATCCAACCCAGAGCCCTGTGAATAATTAGGCTTTTAATTTTGATATTATTTTTATATTTGCTAATGTTGACTAGTTTGTCATTCTGTGAAAGATGTCCACCCCCCAAAAAATAAGCAAAAATCAATAAAATAATTTAAACATTCACTCTCACTTTCCCCCCCATCCATTTTTTAAATTTTGTTTTGGGGCCACACCTGGTGGTGCTTAGGGCTTACTCCTGCCTGTGTTTAGGGATCACTCCTAGTGGATCTATGGAGCCAGTATGTGATGCCTCGGATAGAACCTAGGTTGGCCACGTGCAAGACAAGTGCCCTACCCACTGTACTATAGCTCCAGCCACTTTCCCATCTTTGAAATTTCTGTGTCTCGGTTTCTATGCTTGCTTGGATTGTGAGATGCTCCCACGCAGTGCTGTCATTGAGGGAGGGTCGCCTGGAGATTCATGGCTGAGCAGGCTAGCGGCTCAGTGCTAGGGTCTGAGGTTAACTGTGCAGGGATGCCCTAGCAGTGCCCAGGGTCCTCCAAGGCCACTCCATTGGGTGATGGTCGGGGCCTCCAGGCCATGCCCATTGATGACAGCCTGTTTTCTTGTGCCAAAGATTGAACCTGGGTAGGGTACAAGCCTAACCCCAATGCTCTCACCTGGCTCTGCACCCATAACTTCAGCTTAAAATGTTGTGAATAAACTCTTTCTAAACACTTGCTTGTACAACAGATAGCTATTGTAGATCTTATTTAAGATTCTGGATCAAGTTTAGTGACACTTTGCAACCAACACAATGTGCTAGATAAGATGCTCCTAGCTCACAAAAAACTTTCCTCGGTGAAGCTAAGGGCAAATGATATTATCAACTGCCACCTGTGGAGATGCTGCCCCATCTTCTCCAGACTCCCAAGCAGCAGCACCACCCCTCCTTCTGGCCTCCTCCCCACCATCTTCCCCCCCCTCCACACGTCCCATTTGCTTTGATTGTAGTTTGTGCTTACGGTTCTGTTTCCACCAGGGGCCTTTTAACTGTAGGACTCCAAGAGCTATTTGCCTTTGGCACTTCCGATCCTAATACTGGATGGCCAACTTATTATCTCAGTTTTGTATTTGAGGATACATGTTCAGGTTTTGAGATAAGTTGGCAGAATAAAGAATTTATTGATAAGTCTTTTTCTATTGGGCCTCAGAAAGTTTTGATTCCATTTTCTCAGTCCTCTATTGATGCTGCTAACAAGGTCTCAAACCCTTCCTAGGGAGGTAACATGTTTTCTCAGATTCCAAGTTTATGTGCTTCACTAATATGTTTTGCTTTCAAAGAGGCCTTCTAGGTAATTTTAGTTAAGAAGTTTTAAACTTTAGGAGGCCCAGAGTAATAGAACAGAAGATATGGGGGTGTGCTAGGTTTGATTTCCAGCATCCTATATGGCCCCCAAGCACTGCCAGGAGAAATTACTAAGGCTAGAGCTCAGAGTAACCCCTGAGTATTGCTTAGTATGACCGAAAAACCAACCAAAATTAAACAGAGTTTAAAGAGTTGGTTGATTTAAATTTTTCGTAAAATAAACGGTAACTTCTGGCCAGGCTTATGGTAGAGCATGTGGGATGCCCTGGGTTCAACCCGAAGCCCAAGTGTTATCCTAACACCTAAAGCCCCATTGAAGAACCAGTAATGTACTAACAAAATGCAAAATAATGGCACGGCACTTATGTTACCCAGAAGAAAAAAATTATATATATGTATTATATATATATATATATATATATATATTCTATATAGTTTCTAGTGGGAAATCTGGGTGGAAGAGGCCCAGTCCCAATCCAAGCAGGCTTGGAGGTCTCAGCCCTGGGTCCCACACACCTGGGTTCCTCTGCTGGTTCCTTCATGCATGAGGCTCGTCCGAACGTGTGGAGAGGGGCCTTGAGCATGGTTGTTGCTAGGCTCTGGAGGTCTTTAGCTACAGGAGCTCTGCTCAGGGCAGGGAGGGAATCTGGAGCCCACCCACTCCGAGGGGCCCTGGGGAAGACAGCCAGACACGTGGGCAAGAGACTCTCTGCCTACTGGAAAATGGGACATCTTATAGCCTAGCTCTCTCTCTGGGAGAACCTGGCAAGCTACCGAAAGTTTCCTGCCCACATGGGAGAGCCTCGCAAACTCTCCATGGTGTATTCATATGTCAAAACCAGTAACAATTCTGGATCTCATTCCCCTGACCCTGAAAGAACCTCCAATGCAGCATTGTTGGGAAGGAAGAGTTAAGAGAGGCTTCTAAAATCTCAGGGCTAGGACAAATGGAGACGTTACTGAGACGGCTCAAGAAATTCAACAATCAACGGGATGATGATGATGATGATGATGATGATGATGATGATGATGATGATGATGATGATGATGATAGTTTCTAGTAGGAGTGGAGTGATAGCATAGCAGGTAGAGCATTTGTCTTGCACGCGGACAACCCGGGTTCGATTCCTCCATCCCTCTCAGAGAGCCAGGCAAGCTAACGAGAGTATCCTGGCAGAGCCTGGCAAGCTACCCATGGCGTATGCGATATGCCAAAAACAGTAACAAGTCTCACAATGGAGGCGTTACTGGTGCCCATTCGAGCAAATCAGTGAACAACGGGACAACAGTGCTAGTTTCTAGTAAGATATTTCTTTGGAAAGCATCTGTTAGTGAAAAAAAAATCAAAGGATGTATACTAGAACCAAATCCAGTACAGGGAATCTATTGAATGTTAGTCACAGTAACAAGAGCTTATACTTATTTGTGAGCACAAGCACCTAATATGTTATAATTTTGGTAGTTAAATCATTATGAAATGATATACTTACAAATTCATTTAGTGAAATTCATATGCAATATAAGCAAAAGTAAGTGCTACTTAGCAATTGGATTGTACAATATGCTTCATACTTTGTAGAAATTAAATAACAAGGTTGGAACCTTTTTTAGACATTGATGCCAGACTTTTGAGGAAGTGAAAATGCTACTAAGTTTTTGGAAAATGCTTGCTATATTTTAACCTATATTATAAGTTTGCCAGTATTTTACCCTGTAATTGCCTCTTTATGACTGACAGAACTTGTCAAATGTGCAAAAACGATGGATGAAGAAAGCAAAACAAAACAGCTTTTTTTAAGAGACTATATTGTATGCATACTCCAAACTGCATGTAAATGTTACATTCAATCAGGTCTTAACTAATTGCAACTCTATCCAGGGCATATATTCAACAAATGTATTTGGTGTCTTCCCAAAAGTGCTCTAGAACATATTTTTAATTAAAAAACAAACTATAATTTATTCCACATATGTTCACAAGTACATGCATGTTATTATTTATATAAAGTCATATTCATAATCATTAAGTTATACTCTTCACTAATGATCATGGTTTGTTTGGGTGTAAAAGGGTATATCAATTCATTTTGGAGAATTTTATGCTAAGTACATGTTATTTGTAATCAATAAAGTAACACAAGACAGCATAGTACTAATGAATCTTTTTAATAATATATTTTTAAATTTAATTAATTTTATTTGTGTGTGGACAACACCCTATGGCTCTTAGGGCTTGCTTACTCCAGGCTCTGCTCTCAGATATCCCTCTTGGAGGGGTTAAAGGGGACCATCCAGGGTCCCAAGGATACATTCTGAGTCAGTCATGTGCAAGGCAAACATGCTACCTGCTGTACCTGCTCCTCAGCCCCAAAAGTAATTTAACTTTTTAAATTTTGCTTGAAGTGCTGAGGATCAAATAGCATGACCTCACATATTCAAGGCAAGTGCTCTACTACTGAACTATGTCCCTGGCCCTACTTTAATTTTTTAACAACAGAGCTATATATAAAAAATGAGACAATTGTACAAAATTTAAATGGAGAACTAATTTCACTTACTTGTGAGATACTTATAAATAGCTGATCTCTAAAGAATTATTGAAATCATTCAAATGGTAACCCCAAGTAAAGATGTCACAAAGAATGCTCTTTTTACTATTATGATTAAATGTCAAGTGCAATATAGAGTTCATGTAATATTCTGGGGCCTTTTTTGCTATTATAGCAGAAAAAATGACTGATAGGCTTATAATACTCTCATACAATTTGTGTGCCAGTGTAAAGGATAACACTTAAAATAATCTGACACAGGGTTTTTATGCCTCTTATGTGTACCGAATGCTTGGTGAGAATTAATAGTGTGGAAAATGTTTAGATTTACCAATGGAATCTGACATTGTTGGCAAATGCAATATTATTATTTATGCACTTATATTATTTTTAGGTACTCTGGAAACCTAAAGATACAATTTTCTGTAATGATGGTTTATTTCTTTCTTTGTGGTCATATTCACATGCATTTTAAAACTTTTCCCTTATTGATATGATCACCATAATAATTAGACCCTATGTTAAATACATGCCACTGAGCGCTGCCAGGTGTAGCCTAAGGAAAAAAAAAAGAAGAAAAGTAATGAGTGGAACTGCTAGTAAGAGGCAATCCTTGCCTTCATTCTGATATCTCATTTTCTTTCTTATCACATCACTAATTAAGATATGTTATATTTTTCTAACGTTTTTGAAACCATGGCTGGATATCAAATCTTTAGACAATTTCTCTGAATATGATGTGATAATGACATGATTTTTTTTTGTCAAAGTGATTTGAGTTTAAACTGTTAAATAATAAAATTCTATTCTTGAATGAAGTACAATCTGTTCGTGGGGCTATTATAATTGTCATGTGTGGTTTTCCTGTCTCTCTTCTATGGGAGAGTATGTTCAAGATTAGTGTTTTTTCATATTTATGGGAAAGTTCACAGATCAGAATTCAGACCTTATAAATTATTTGTAGGAAAAACTAAAATCATTTTCCCTTATGGATATAAATGAAGTAAGGATTTTTCTAAAATTTTATGTTATTTAATCTGTGTTTTTGTTTGTCATGTCATGTGGATGATGATCCACTCTATATTCCTATTGATATGCATATATTTCTTCTTTCCACCCTTCCCATAATCAGTCTTGCCAGAATTTTTATTTAGTTCCACCCTCCTCTAACCCTCCTCCCCCTGCAAATTAACAACTTTGGACTTGGGATATTTTTGTGTACTTTGCATTAAATGAGAAGATTTTATTTTTCTCCATAGTTGTATAGTATTCCATTGTGTATACTACCTTCTTTATCTATTCATCTCTCATTGCTATTAGATTTGTTTCCAACTATTGTAGCAATATCTTAGCTATTGTAGTGGGTATTTCTGTGATTTCTGTCTTGCATCATCTTATTATTAAGATTTTCAACACTGTATAAAATAGTGGTGAGAATGGACATCATTGTCTTGCACCTTGTCTTTCAGGAAAGGATTTCTGTGTTTCACTGCTGTTGAATTAATTATTTTTCATTTTATGATATATATAGCCTTTACTATGTTGAAGTAAATTCCTTCTTTCCCCATTTTTTGTTTTTTAAAAAAATCTAAATGGATATTGGATGTTGTTAAATAATTTTTCTGTATATATTTTTATGACCATATAATATGCTATCTGTTTTTATTGAATTGGTATGTCATATGTGTTGGCTTGCGTTTTTTGAATCAACCTTGCATCCATGAAATAAATCCTTCTTGATTGTTGTGTAGCTTCTATTTGTCTCTTGAGTAGATTGTGTAAATTCTCTTGTATGGGTTCCATTTGTTTGTATTGAGATTTCCATGGAGTTTACCTCTAAATTTCTTCATTTGTATCTATTCTTAAGTTCAATGGAACCTCAAATTCATTACAGTAGACCCGGTAATTAATCTTCTCCTTTCCCTCATATTGTACTTTAAGTATCTTACTTATTTTAGGTTGGATTTGTTTGCCTTTCATAGAAAAAAAAATTAGCATTTCTTGCAGAGCTTCTTTAATGGTTATGAACTTCTTTAAGTGTTGTTAGTCTGTCAAGCTTTGTGTCACTCTTGTAACGGTGTGTGTCTGTGTGTGTGATTCCTTTGAATGTGAGTTTTCATCTAGTTGGATAGAATTTTCTATTTAGTTTGAATATTTTTTGTTTGTTTGCTTTGGGCCATGCCTGGAAGTGCTCAGGGCTTATTTATGGCACTTTGCTCAGGTTTCACTCCTGGCAGGGCTTGGGAGACAATATGAGGTGCCAGGTATGCATGGCAAGTACATTATTGCTGTACTTAGTGCTCCAGACTCCATAGTAGTAACTTTGCTTCATATCATGTGTTTGCACATCTCTACTTTGCAGAAGCCTTGTGGGGAAAAATTGTGTTTCACCTTCTAGACTTTTCTGAGATATGTTTTCTGTAAATATTTAGTTTTAGGGGGTTTGTGATACGTGTAAGCAAAATGTTTTACTATCTTACATATCTCATTTTTTTTCCCCACATGATGGTTTCTCAGTAAAATGGCTGCCCTACTTTTATGGAAAGAACAGCTCTGTACATACCTTGGTTTCAAAATGCTAGTTTTAATTGTTTATATTTCTCTTATGCCAGTCATGCAATATTTTGCTTTCATGTTTCTCTGCATGTATAGATATGCACATGCAGTTCATCATTGACTGTAGTTTAATGGAGTCTGGATATGTCATTATAAGGCAGACTATAGAAGATAAAATTCATGGTAATTTTTCATTAGACACAAACTGACAGAATGGTACCTTGACCTGTTTTTATTATATTAGTTGGTTTCCCTGCTCCCTCCTTCCAGTCCCCTTCCCTCCTTCCGGCTTCCTCCCCTCCTTCCGGTCCCCTCAGCTCCTTTAGGAACCCCTCCCTGCTTCTGGACACCCTCTCTCCTTCCGGACCCCTCCCCTGCTACCAGTCCCCTCCCCTCCTTCCGGGCCTCACCCCTTCTTCTGTCACTCCTCCCTCCCTCCTACAGATCTCATTCACTCCATCCAGCCCCCTCCACTTTTTCCGGCCCCTCCCCTCCTTTGTCTTCCTCCCCTCCTTCCAGGCCCCTTCCCTTCTTCCGGCCCCCTCCTTCCAGCCTCAGGCCCTCCCTCCTTTCGGAAACCCTCCCCACTTCTGGCCTCCCCCATTTCAGGTTCCCTCCCCTTCTTCCGGCCCCCTTCCCTTCTTCTGGCCCCCTTCCTTCTGTCTGATCCCTCTCATTTCCTTTGATAAGAGTTTGCACTTTGGGTTCTGTTTCCACCATTTGACTGTAGGACTTTAATGGCCCGGTGCCTGTGGCACTTCTGGTCCTAATGGAAAACCAGACAGCTGACATCTTGCCTAGGTTTTGAATTCAAGGATTCAAAGTAAGGTTTTGAGATACGATGGCTGAATAAAGAATCTCTGTTGCTAAGTCTGTTTTTCTGTTGAGACTCAGGTCGTATCAGCCCCATTATCTTGGGCCTCTTGATTCCACTAGCAAGGTCTCAAACCCTTTCTAGGGAGTAACATATTTTCTCAGATTTGAATTTTATGAAGTTCGCCAATATGAATAGTTTTCAGACATGCCTTACAGGTAGTTTTTAGCTAACAGGTTTTAATATTCAGGTCACACAGAACCATAGTACAGCGGATGGAGCGTTTGCCTTGCACGAGGTGCACTAGGGCCGGTCTGCAGCATCGCACATAGTCCCCAAGCACTGCCAAGAGAAATTCCTGAGCGCAGAACTGGGAGTAACCCCTGAGCATTGCTGGGTGTGACCCAAAGTCCCCCACCCCAAAGAAAGTTTAAAGAGTTGGTTGATCTATATTTTTAATTTTACAGAAAATGAATGGTAACTTCTGGCTAGGCATATGGCTCCAATGGTAGAACATGCGGGATGCCCTGAGTTCAACCCCTGCCCTAATGCTGCCCCAGTGCCAAAGCCCCACAGGAGACCTAGTCATGAACTGACAAAATGCATAATAACAGCATGGCACTTATTACCCAAAAGAATATGTTTATGCTTATTCTAAATAATATCAAATAAGATTCTCCTTTGGAAATCATCTATTATTAAAAATGTATACATATGTATAACCAGTACATATATGTACATATGTATATATGTGTACATTTATATGTATAAAAGGATGCATATTAGAACGAAATCCAGTAGAGGGAATCTATTGAATG
Source organism: Sorex araneus (assembly GCF_027595985.1). Taxonomy (NCBI): domain Eukaryota; kingdom Metazoa; phylum Chordata; class Mammalia; order Eulipotyphla; family Soricidae; genus Sorex; species Sorex araneus. Next base: position 27,561,597 of record NC_073313.1, on the reverse strand, counting down.
TGAGTCAAAGTAACAAGAACTTGAGGCTTATATGTGAAGGCACAGAAATATCTAATATGTTGTAATTTTGGTAGTTAAATCATTATGAAATGATATACTTACAGATTCATTTATTGAAATGCATATGCAGTACAAAGCAAAAATAAATGCTATATAGCAATTGGATTATACAATATATTTCATACTTAGTAGAAATTAAATAACACCGTTAAAACCTTTTTTAGACATTGATACCAGACTTTTGAGGAAGTAAATATGGTACAAAGTTTTTGGAAAGTGCTTAATACTTTTTAACCTATAATTTAATTTTGACAACCTTTTCTCCTTTGTAGTGCCATTCTGTGACTGATAGAACTTATCAAATATGCAAAAAATGGGTGAATAAAGCAAAACAAAACAGCTATTGTTGTCTTAATTTTTATTTTTATTGAATCACGGTCAGATAGAGCATTACAAAATTGTTCATGATTGCATTTCAGTGATACAATGTTCCAACACTCATCCCTCCACCAGTGTAATACCCAACACCAGTGTCCCCAGTTTCCCTCCCACCCCTTCAAGCCACCCCCACCTTAGGCTGCCTCTATGCCAGGCACCTCACTTCCCTCTCTCTTTCTCTTTTTCTCTCTCATTTTAGGCATTATAGTTTGCAATGCAGATGCTGAAAGGTTATTGTGTATATCCCTAAACCTGCTTTCAACACTCAGTTTTTGTCCAGAGTGATCATTGCCAACTAGTATTGTCATAATGGACCCTCCAGTATCTTAACTATTCTCCATCTCCCGCACAATTGATTCACTACTGATCAGTCCTTCTGGCCTATTTTCTCTGGCCTTGGGTATTAGTTTTATACTGCATAACAACTGTTTTTTAAGAGACTGTACTGTGTACATACTATAAACATCATGTAAATATTATATTCAATCCTAATAATTGCAAATAATTCAGGGCATATGTTTTTACCAATACACCTTATTTCTTCCCAGAGGGCTCTAAGACATACTTTTATTTTAAAAATTAAACTATAATTTCATAATTGCATACATGCTATTATTTATGTAAAGTCCTATTAATAAATATTATGTTGTATTCTTCACTAGTAATCATGGTTTGTTTCTCAGAAAAGATATATTTCTTCATTTTGTTGAATTGTATGCTATGTGTTCTTGTAAATAATGAAATACCACGTGAAAGAATATTACTATGATTCTTTTGGATAATTTACTTTTTAATTTAATTAATTTTGTTTGTTTGTGGGCAACACCCAGTGGCTCCCAGGGCTTACCACTGGTTCTACTCCCAGGGATCCTTCATGGAGGGGTGCAAGGGGATCTTCTTGACTGTCTGGAGTGCCAGGGATATAATTTGAGTCAGCCATGTGCAAAGCAATCATGCTACCTTCTATATCTGCTCTCCAATTCCAAATTTAATTTAATATTTATACTTTCCCTTGCAGTGCTGAGGATCAAGTAGCAGCACCTCTCATATGCCAGGCGTGTGTTCTACCGCTGAGGTATGTCCCTGGCCCTGCTTCAATCTTTAAGCAACAGAGCTAGATAGAAAAAAATGAGAAAATTGTACAGAATTTACTCGGACAATAAATTTATTTTAATTGTGAACTACTTATAAGTAGCTGACCTCTAATTATTGAAATCATTCAATTGGGAACCCCAAGTAAAATTGTCACAGAGAATGCTCTTTTACTACTAGGATTAAATGTCAAGTGTAATGTATTTTTTATCTAGTATTCTGGGGTTTTTTATTATTTGCTCTGATACCCAATAAAAATGCCTACTCGTTAGCCTTAAAATGCTCTCATACAATTTCTCTATCAGTACATAGCAAAAGACTTAAAATTATAATCTGATAGAGGGTTTGTATGTCTTTTATGTGTACAAAATGTTTACTGAGAGATAATAGTGGAAAAAATGTTTAGATTTACCTGCGGAATCTGACATTATTGCCAAATACTGTATTCTAATGTACACAAATATTATTTTTAGAAATTCTGAAAACTTAAGGATACAATTTTCAATAATGATATTACATTTCTTTTTTGCAGTCACAAGCATTTAAAAACTTTTCTCTTATTGACATGACTAAGATCACCATAATATTTGGAGCCTGTGTTAAATTCCTGGCATTGCACGTGGTCCTCTGAGCACTGCCAGGTGTGGCCCAAGAAACAAAACAAGAAAAAAAGTGAGTAGATGGGGCTGGAGCAATAGCACAGCGGGTAGGGCGTTTACCTTGCACGCAGCCTACCCGGGTTCGATTCCCAGCATCCCATATGGTCCCCTGAGCACTGCCAGAAGTAACTTGTAACTCCTGAGTGCAAAGCCAGGAGGTAACCCCTGTGTATTGCCGGGTGTGACCCAAAAAGCAAAAAAAAAAAGTGAGTAGAATAATTCTGATTCCCGAGTATCCATCAGATTTACTTGATTTAATCCTCCGTTGCCTTTACTTCCTAATGTCCCCAAAATGAGGTCCCAGCAAGGGACATGGATGGACCCAGGGCATGCTGTAAACTACCATAGCAACTAAAAGGGTTGAGCTAAGCACCATATGTACAAGTTAAGTACATAGTCATGGAACAAAATCTGTCATGACCCAAAAAGAAGTAACTGAATAAGGAAACCTGCTGGGGTTAGGAAAGACTAACCTGGCCTGAGGACTGTAGTCTGAGATATACAGTGAGTTGTCCCCAGGAAGAACCAACCTTTAAGCTTAATATAAATCTTACTGTGTTTATACAAAGTGGCTAGAAATATTAGTAAGAAGTAAACTTACTTTGATGATTTAAATGGATTATTAGCTGAGGAACTGGAGAAAGCAATATGCCCTAGATGGAATCCCACCCTTAAGGGATCTCCTAGCAATCTAGAGTACTCAACCCACAAATGAGATGTTGTTCCTGAGTTAATCTCCTAGAAGAACTTCCCCTGAAGGAGGGGCTTTACATCTGTTTATTGTTATAATTTTCAACCCCACCTATACGCACCCTTCATGATTTCTATATAACTATGCTGTGAGGAAGAAAAAAGAAGAGAAATTATTACACTGTAAGAGAGTAGTAGGGAGAGAGGGGAAAATGTAAACTAGATGGTCCCTGACTACCAAACATCCTGAGGCCCTGTTCCTTCATTCCCCATTTCTGTTCCTTCGTTCATCTGTTGCTGTTGGTGGGTCTGGGGAGGCAGTTCTTGGTCACTGAATGCAAGCATCATGTGCACCCACAGTTTTTGAACTCAGTTTAATTTGGGCCATGCCTCGCAGTGCTCAGTGCTTACTCCGGACTTTTTTCTCTGTGATCACTACTGGCAAGGCTTTGGGGACCATATGTGCTGCCAGGATAGAACTGGGGTTAGCTGGATGCAAGGCAAGTGTACCATTGCTCTACTATTGTTCCAGGCTCCATAGCAGTAACTTTGCTTCGTGTCATGTGTTTGCACATCTCTACTTTGCAAAAGGCTTGTGGGGAAAAATTGTGTTTCACCATGTAGCCTTTTTTGAGATGTTTTCTTTAACTATTTGCTTTTGAGGGGTTTGTGGTACATGTAAACAATATTTTTTAATGTCTTACATGCTTACCTTACTTCACATTACTTCACATTACTTTACCTTGTGGCTGGAGCGATAGCACAGTGGGTAGGGTGTTTGCCTTGCATGTGGCTGACCCAGGTTCAATTTATCCATCTTCTCAGAGAAATCAGCAAGCTACTGAGAATATCCCACTCTCATCAGAGTCTGGCAAGCTCCCTGTGGCATATTCGATATGCCAAAAACAGTAACAACAAGTCTCACAATGGAGATGTTACTGGTGCATGCTCGAGCAAATCGATGAACAATGGGATGACAGTGCTACATAACTCATGTTTGTTTGCGTTTCTTTTTCCACATGATGATTTCTCAGCAAAATAGCTTCCCTATTTTTATGGGAAGAATAGCTCTGTGCATACCCTGGTTTCAATATGCTAGTTTTAATTGTTAATATTTCTCTTATGACCAGTTATCCACTAGTTTGCTTTTGTGTTTCTTTACATGTATAGATACGCACATGCAGTTCATTATTGATTATAGTTCAATGGAAATTAGATTAGTCAATATAAGGCAGACTATAGGAGATAAAATTCATGGTAATTTTTCATGAGACATCAATTAACAGAATGGTACCTTGACCTGTTTTCATTATAGTTGTAGGAATATGAATCTTTATTTTATGTTGGTCTATACTTTAGAGTTTAAATAGTATAAATTTATGTGTATGTAAGTTCACAGCAAGAATTGTATTCTCCTTTGTCTTTTGGTTCTTTTACTAATTTGATGATTTTTTATTTGAAAACTTACATTGGAGCCAGGAGATGTTATAGCGGTTGTGCTATCTCCATCCATGTTCAATTCCCAGCCCTACACGGCCTCCAGAGCTTTGCTGGGTGCAGGTCTAAAGGCTCACAAGCATCCACCCATGTGGCCTGCATGGCCCCCGTGCACCACCTAAGGCAGCCTTGGTCCTCTGCAGCTCTGCAGTACCTGAGCAGTACTTGTCCTCAGGCCCTGCATCAAAGTGGCAGCCTGTTTGGCTGTACACTGCTGGGCCATCCCTAAGACTCCCGAGAACTGCTTGGAGGCCCCCACCAAAATAAAAAGTACTATTGATCACATATAATTAATTTTGTCACTTAGTTTTCTTAATGGGCTGGATCAATAGCACAGTGGTAGGGCGTTTGCCTATCACGTGGCCGACCCGTGTTAGATTCCTCCGCCCCTCTCGGAGAGACCAGCAAGCTACCGAGAGCATCGAGCCGCACGGCGGAGCCTGGCAAGCTACCCGTGGCATATTGGATATGCTAAAAACAGTAACAAGTAAGTTTCACAATCAAGAGAAGTTACTGGTTCCTGCTCGAACAAATCGATGAGCAACGCGATGACAGTGACAGTGACAGTGAATTTTCTTAATATTGTACATACTACATTGAAAAATTCAAAATATAAACTGGTTAGATTCATTGACTTTTTTGGAAGTTTTATATTTGAAATACTATTTTTATTTTTTACTTCAAGGAATCAGTTTTCTCCCCCCAACCTTACGTCATTTAAACACTGTTTTTTATGAAGTTGTTCATGATAATTTGTTACAGACATTCAATGTACCAACATGAATTCAACCACCACTGTCATCTTCCTTCCACCATTGTCTCCATTTTCCCAACCACCCCTGAAGCCTGCCCTCATAGTGGGATCAAATTAATTTATTTTATATTGCTTATTATTACCATTAAGTGACAAATAGAATAATCAAAAATTATTTCCATAGAAGAAAATTTGTGAAAATTTTTGTATGTCACCAAGGGGCCATTAAGGTCTCTTCTGAGGGTTTAGTAAGCTGATTTAGCAAATTAAACCTTCTTTGTTAATGGTTTTGTTAATAGATATTGGTTAACTTCTGCATTACATTTCCAGTCCAATCTGGTGTGCTACTACTGGGATGTCAGTGTTGTAGATTTTAGAGATCCCACAAGGCTGCAGATGTGGCTGCACTCTCCAAAAAAATCCTGAATATTTCTTTAGCCATTCTGGTTGAAGGCATGTCGGCAACTTTGGCGTGTGGGAGCGGTTGCCAGAGATTTGGGTAAGAACTGGCTCACCCCCTCTGAGGTTGCCCCAGAGATCTCAGCTAGTAACAGTTGTCTGAGAAATTTCTGTGACTAGGTGATCTTTGTCAAGACTTATTTGTTTCTGGAGTCTCTGGAACAAGGCTGGTAGATGAGCTTATATGGTGACATGGCTGCTAGGTCTTCCAGAAATATGGACAGGTGGTGGGAGTTCGCTCATCCCAACTCAAGAAGGCCCGGGTTTTTAGCCACAAAGACCAGGGTACCTGAACTTTTTGACAGATTAACTTCTCTGTGTTGCTCAGTCCTGAGGTGGTGGGGTCCAGCTGGAAGCATGGAGGCAGCTTGGGGGTGCGGGGTGGGAGTAGCTACCAGGGCCTTTATTGGGCAGGAGCAGGCCCACCCCTGTCTCATACTGACCCACAAATCTCAGCCTGGAGCTGGTGTCTGAGAAATTTTTGCAACTAGGTGATCTCTTTCGAGATTTATTTGTGCGTCCCTGGAACAAGGCCAGTAGATGACCTTTTATGGTGGCGTAGTAGGGCCAGAATCAGCTTTTTAAAGAGACAGATGAAAAGACATATTGTTTTATGATGATCTCCTCTTCCCTATCCACTGTTTTTTCTTCTGTGGTTTTAACATGGTAATCTTTTCATGCAGTCTGAATACTTCCTGTCACATTACATATTATTTTGTAGACAGTGATTCATTGTCTCAAATTTCTTTGTGTGCCATGTAGATTTGGAAGAATAGTTATAATGAATAAAGCACTATGGGGTACAGGAATGAACGCCCCTACTTTGTCTGCAGCCAACACTGGTAAATCTCCAACACCACATAGGATTATCTGGAGTTCTACCAGGAGTGATCTTTGAAAAGAGAGCTAGGAGAAAGCCTTGAGCACTGTCAGGTGTGGTCCCCATATCAAAAAAAAATTTTAATATGGGGATGGTGGTTTGGGAGCTCACTCCTGGCTCTACGAATCCTAACAGGGTGACCCGGGTTCGATTCCCAGCATCCCATATGGTCCCCGGAGCACTGCCAGGAGTAATTCTTGAGTGCATATGCCAGGAGTAATCCCTGTGCATCGCCGTATGTGACCCAAAAAGAAAAAACAAAGATCCGTGAGCGCAGTCAGGAGGAAGCCCTGACCACTCTCAGTGTGGCCCCAAAATAAAAAACACAGATTTTGGGTCCAGCAGTGTTGGGGCCACTCAGGCCATATCTGATGATGCTGGAGGTTTCCATGGCTGTGCAGTGCTGACGGCCAAACTCCAGGACCCTGCATACTCAAGTCATGTGATCAAGTCTTTTTTTGTTATCAATTCAGACACCTTAAGGATTTTTTTAAAAAACCACTATTTCCTTTTATAGGATAATTTTCTTTAGTAAGATAGTACAAAATAAGGGAAAAATAAAATTTAAAGCTAAAACTAAAAGATATAAAATATGTAAGAAAATAAGTAAAGGTGAAAAATATAAAGATTTCATATAAATAAAAGAATGTAATTTTATAAACCTGAAACCCTGATTTACGGTAGCCAGTGATCTGTCTTTCGTGTGTGTGTGTGTGTGTGTGTGTGTGTGTGTGAGAGAGAGAGAGAGAGAGAGAGAGAGAGAGAGAGAGAGAGAGAGAGAGAGAGAGAGAGAGAGAGAGAGAGAGATTTATCCACTCAAAAATTTTTTGGACATTTAAGTCCAGAATGTCAGAATGTTGAATATATCACTAGTTTGTTTCTTTTTGTTAGAGTATGACTTCATGGTCCACAGGTATTACGTTTATTTGTTTGTTCTTAAAAGATCTTCTAGGCTTTGATAATGGATGAATCTGCTGAAAATATTTTTGTATGGAATTACAAATGGACATAAGTCTTCATTTTTTTGAGATGAGTGGAATTTCTGTATCTTATGAAACAAATTTAATTTTTAATGTCCGATATAATTTATTTAGATATGAAGTACACTATTACATTTTATAAATGTTTCAGTGCAAATTGGAAATTGTTTTGTGGTTTCAGGGATCAAATACAGGACCTCACACATGTGGGGTATGTTCTTTATCTTAAGCTACAATCCTAGCCCACAAGTAGAATTTTAAAACATTTTAAGTTAGATATGTAAATTTAAAATACATCCTCCCAGTCTGAGATTTGTTTTGTTTTGTTTTGTTTTGTTTTTCCGCTTTTGGGTCACACCCAGTGATGCATAGGGGTTATTCCTGGTTCATGCACTCAGAAATTACTCCTGGCAGTGCTTGGGGGACCATATGCGATGCTGGGAATTGAACCTGGGTCAGCCGTGTGCAAGGCAAACGCCCTACCCGCTGTGCTATTGCTCCAGCCCCTGAGATTTGTTTTTTTCTTCTGTTAATAGAGGATAAAATTTTGTGTATAGTAAATGTTAAACTTTCTTCCGGAATTCATTTTCTTAGATTTTTCATTAATTATCATATGCCCAGTTGTAAAATATTAGAAATTCTGCCTTTTTCTGGAGTCCAAAGACTTTCTGCTCTAATGTTTTCTTAAAATCTGAGACCCCTTATGCCTTAATTTCTACCTAAATTGTGAGGTTTAAGTTGAGGTTCATAGTTTTGCTTATCAGTTTCTAGTTGTTTCAGCATGACATGTTGACATGATTATTCTTTCTTCCCTCAGATTCCTTTTGTAGTTTTGGCCAAATAACAGTCAGTGGCTTGAGTTTCTGTAGAACTCCTTTGGATCTTTGGATTCCTTTTTTTTTTTTTTTGGTTGCTTATTTGGTTTCGTTCCAGGCCACACAAGGTGATGCTGAAGGGTTTTACTCCTGATTCTGCACTCAGGAATTACTTTTATTTTCTGGTGATGTTTGGGGGACCATATGGGATACCGGGGGTCAAAGACATGTCAGCCACTTGCAAGACAAATGCCCTACCCTCTGTACTATAACTTTAGCCCTAGATTATTTTTTCAGTATACAGGTCTACATGTGTGTTTATCTTGAGTACCGTAGTTTCTTAACTACTCTAGGCACAAAATATATTATGAAATTTGGTTCTGTGGTTCTGTGATTCTTATAGCGTAAATTTTTGGAGTTATTTTATCTGACTTTGGTCTTTTTATTTTAATATATATGTTAGAACCATCTTTTCTGTATCTTTAAAAATGATATTAGGTCAGTGTGCATTTTTGCAGAAAATCGAAATCTTAATATGTCAAGTCTTTCCATTGACAACCATATTTTCTTTTTTACATTATTTTCCTGATTTTTGTTCTAGTACTATGTTCAATAACAACAGAGAGCTGCCCTATAAGCCTCAATGATCTCTTATTGTGTCCATAACAACAGAGAAAGCAGAAAAATTTGCTCTGCTCCTGAAATTATGGGGAGAACTTCAGTTTCTAATCTTTAAGTACAAGGTTTTTGTGTCTTATTTTTTGCAGATGATTTTTATGACACTAAAGAATTTTTCCTGTCCCATTTTTTTTGTATTTTTTAAACCATAAATGGACTTTGCATTTGTTAATTGTCTTTCTTCATAAATTGGTCTGGTCATGTGATATTTTCCCTGGTTTATTAATATCATGGATTATAGTGACTGAAGTTCAACTATTGAACCAGGCTTATAATGCTAGAATGGAAATATCTTTTTTAAAATTTTTTTAATTTTTTTTAATATTTTATGCTTTTTAATTGAGACACCGTGAGAACAGTTGCAGGGCTTTCAGGATGAAGTCTCAGTCATACAATGATCAAATACCCATCCCTTCACCAGTGCACATGATCCACCACCAAGAACCCCAGCCACCCTCCTTCTCTCTCCCCCTCTGCCTGTGTGGCAGATGATTTTCAATTAACTCTCTCATTGCTATGATAACATTCAATTTTTGACTGAAAACTCACTATCATTATTTGGAGTTTTCCCCCAACAGTCAGAACTGTCAGAATGGCATCATTAGATCGTATGTTTTCTATTGTTGATAACAATGAACATATGACGTTGCATGGTCATGAACTTGGCCACCCAGTTTTGGGATTCTGGTATTAAGACCAGAGGTATTTCTGCCAGCAGCTGCTGCATTCCAAGATTGTTTTGTGTGCCTCTGGGATCATGGCTGTTCAGGAGCGGGGGAGCTGTTTGTGGGAGGCCGCTGGGGTCTCATTAGGGCAGGAAGCAGGGCCGGTTCTGCCCCCCCTCATTGTGAAATTCCTCATGTGTCCCATCATTTCAAGCTCCTACCTCTCTGTTCAATTGGCAGTAAACAGCGGTGGTCGCCATGTTGCCGAGAGGGGAAAAGGATGAGGACAAAAACCCTTTCCCTCCCAGGGCTGCACGGGACCGTAGTTTACTTCAGAGTCCACGAGTGGAGCTGCCAGCAGCCTCTGGGTTTCGAATGGAAATATCTTGACCATAATGGGAGTTTTTTTTAAAAATAGATAAACATTCTGTTTGCTATTTTTTTCTGTAGTTTCTATTGGAGCTTTGAGGACATGTGGAGCATGGGTACAGGCACTGGAGCAGATAAGTCCTGACCTTGCAAAGCCATCCTGAAGCGAGGCCCTGTGGAAGGAAGTATTTGGGCAAAATTGGCAAGAATAGGGTGTCAGCACCAGGTGTCTGACCTCCTAGTCACATGCACCCAAGACACAGAAACTGTCACCTATGCTTAGCAAGTCATCTTAACCTCAGCATCTAGACTTGATTGGGATTGGACCAGGGCAAAGCAGAGTAGGAGAGATGATAGGCCCATAAATGCTAAACTTATTGTGATTGGACCTTCCTATAAGCTGAGAGCCTCTATAAAATGTGTGTATTTGGCAATAAAATGAACAGCCATTGACTGCTCACGGAGGGTTTTTGTCCTTGCTCCCATCATCCTTGGCCCTAAATCTGGCCAGGCAAGTTGAGAAAAAACTGTTCCCCCACAGGATCATGCCTGCTATGCTCAGAGTTACTTCTGGCTCTGTGCCCAGGGATCAACTCTAACAGTGTTGGAGGGACCACATATGGTACCGGTCATTGAATTGGAGTTGGCCATGTGCAAGGCAAGCACTGAAAATGTGTACGATATCTTCTAAGCCTTTTAGAATTTTATGTCTGGCCAAGGGATACTAGTTTATAGTTTTCTGTTCTTTTTGTTCATTGCCTTATACTGATAATAATTTTTCGAGTTACTGGTGCCTGCTCAAACAAATCGATGAGCAATGGCATGACAGTCATAATAATAGCTTCATTAAATAAATTGGAAAGTGTTTCTTATTTTAAATTTTGAAGCATTGCATTTATATTTTTAGTTGTTTCAATGTGCCTTTTGATTTCCCATATTAGTTCTTTCTTTGACCCACAAATTTTTTGAAATATGTGATTGTATTTGCAGGTTTTTCGAGGTTTTCTGTGGTTTATCCTTATGAATGTGTAACTTGGCTACATTGAAGTGAGAACTACACCTTGATGCTTTCCATTTTAATATTTTGAGGTTTGTTTTGTGCTCTAGTGTATAGTGTGTCTTGGTATATGTTTCTAAATCTGAAAACTCTAAATATTCCGCTGCTGTGTTCCCTTAAGTTGCTGTTCTTAGATCCTGTTGTTGAGTCCTTCTGCAATTACTGCTGGCTCTACCTAGTTCTGTCATTATTGCGAAAGGATGTTTGAAATGATCAGAAATAACTGCAGACCTTGTATTTTTCATTCAGGCCATAAATTTAGTTTTGCATATTTTGCAGACAGGATGTTCTAGAGCATTCACATGTAGGATTGTTAAGCCTTCTTATTGGATGGGCCCTTTCATCCTTTTATGGTTTCCTTCTGTAATGATTTTCTTTTTTTCTAGATTTTACTTTCCCAGGCGTACGGCGGAGCCTTTGGTACCGCCCGCGCCGTAGCCGTCATGGGCTTCCTGAAACTGATTGAGATCCAGAACTTGAAGTCTTACAAGGGTCGACAGATTATCCGGCCGTTTCAGAGGTTCACCGCCACCCTTGGACCCAGTGGCTCTGGTGAGAGAAACCTGGCTGCGGCCGTGCTTACGCCCCAGCCTGGACCCCTAGTCCGGCAGCTGAGTAGTCCAGCCCATCTGCACTCCCTGCCCCGGCTCGAATGCTAACAGGTTTCTTCCCTCCTTTGACGGGGTTCGCCCCAAACTTAGATGCCAGCTGCCTGCTCTTTGCGCGGCCCCCACTCTGGCCAGAGCGGTACCGGCCTAAGTGGACGTGATCCTGGCCACTGCTCCCGCCCTCAAAAGTGGCATGTATGGAGCTGGCTGCCAGCCGCTGGCCTCGCACTTTCCCGCCGGCCACCTGCACCCGGCTCGCTCGCCTTGTTTCAGTGCTCCAGAAGAGGCTGGCTGGCTACAGGTTTTCTCGTGGCTGCTGATCCTGAGCCGAGCTGGTATGCTTCACACTCAGCTCAGCGCCCACACTCCAGGACTTCTTTAAAAGGCTGCTCAGAAGGAGGCGGCACTTTTTTTTTTTTTTGGTCACACCCGGCGATGCACAGGGGTTACTCCTGGCTCTGCACTCAGGAATCACTCCTGGCGGTGCTCGAGGGACCATATGGGATGCTGGGGATCGAACCCAGGTCGTCCGCGTGCAAGGCAAACGCCCTACCCGCTGTGCTATCGCTCCAGCCCTGGAGGTGGCACTTTTGAATTTGGAACCCTTTTTTGCTGGAGTGTCTTGAGTGTCAAAAGTGCTTGATTCCTCCCATCTCAGAGTTGGGGGTGCTTCCAGATCAACCTAGCCAACCACTGAAAAACTGGAACTCATTTGCTACCAAATTTGAGTACTGTATTGGAAGGAGATATTCACGGTCTTCTGGAAACCATGGAGAATAGACATAAGCCAGACGTAAAATGTACGGAGGTCATTTTTGGCTGTCATAAGTACCCATCGTACTTATGACATAAGTGCTTATGGGTGCTTGTATAGCAACTTAGACAAGTTGTTGAGATAGTGCAGTGGCGGTTACCTATAGAGTGGTTGGTGCTTAATGATACCGTGTTGCGTATTTGAAAGTTGCTCCGAGGGTAGATTTGGGGAGAGGGAGAGGTTTGGAGCTACACCTCGGCCACTACGCCTGCGGTGCTCTGGAGACTGCAAAGCAGATTCCCAGCCCTTTGAACCATTTCTCCAATCTAAGAGTAGACCTTCTAAGTTCCTATCACGAGAAAAAAATGTAACCATGTTATCTTAATAAAAATAGAGGGGTGAAAGAAAAAAAACCGTGCTCAGTTAAGGCCTTACATATTTTAACTCACAGTCTAAATGGTGTACCTACCATTCATCTCAGTGGGTGGTTTATTTGGAGTTTTTCTGTGTTCCTCCACCCCAGAGGTGGCCTGGCTGTATAACTTTCGATTTGAGGAGCCATGTAGCTCATAAACATGCAGCTCAGGATTAGGACATTCCCTGGAGTCTTCTAATTTTTTAATTATTTATAATGTTTTGAGGGCTGGAGCAATAGCACAGCGGGTAGGGCGTTTAACCTTGCACACAGCCGACCGAGGTTCGATTCCTTCGCCCCTCTGGGAGAGGCTGGCAAGCTACCGAGAGTATCCCTCCCATACGGCAGAGCCTGCCAAGCTACTCGTGGTGTATTCGATATGCCAAAAACAGTAACAACAAGCCTCACAATGGAGACGTTACTGGTGCCCGCTCGAGCAAATCGATGAACAACGGGATGACAGTGATGACAGTGACAGTGACAGATTTTACATTATTGGATATCAATATAACTGCTTTGCTTCCTTTTGATTATTAATGGTGTTCTAAACAGTGCTCTATTTTTTACTGTCAGTCTTACTATGTTATATTTTAAATGAGGCTGAAAGAGCAAACAATGAGTCCTTTTGTGAGGGAACCCCTGCTGGTACTGCACACCTTCTCCTGGTGTAGATCTTGGGCCACACCTGGAGGACCATGTGGTGCCAATGATTGAACCTGGGGCTCTGGCACAAAGAACATGGACTCCAGTCCTCTCATCTCGGTCCCAAATCTTGATGTACATTTTTTATCCACTCTGCTAATGACGTGTTGGAAGTTGTATATAAACAGCATTTTCATTGGCATTATTAGTGCACTAGGACTTGAGTGTGTCTTTTATTTTTTATCTCCCTGTGGGCTGTGATAAAAGTTACTGTCTTAGCCTCTATATGTCTTAACAAAGACATATAGAGGCTAAGACAGTAGCCAACTTAACAAAGACTGTGAAGTTGGACTTAAATAGCAAAAATACATCTGTCACAATTCTGGAGGCACCTAATTCCAAGATGAGAGTGCCAGCGTGGTTGGAATCTGGTGTCCTTACATGGCACTGAGAAGAATGACAGTGTATGAGGATGAGCACATGGAAAGCTGCTCTGTCACTCCCTCTGATGGCCTTTCATATGGGAACAAACCTCATCATGAATGTTCCACCCTCATATTGGAAACTAAACTTAATTACCTCCCAAAGATCCTGGCTTCAAGTCTCAGTATTGAGGAGGCTAGGTATCCCACCTAAGAATGGTGTGGGCACATAGTTATTCTCCACCAAACCTCTTTTGAAGTCATCTGACCAAAAAAAAGCAACCTCATCACTTCCTTGTATGATGAGAGTCGAGGATCCCCCAGTGGGAATCATTGAGGTCCCCACCAGGCAGCTGTTATGGGGGGACTGCTCTTTACCATGAATGAAGGACCAAAGTTCATATTTTAGGAAGGGAGTTATTGAGTAATTCTTTACAATCTGCTCTGAGTGGACGTCTAGGACCATTCCTTAGACTTTGCTGCCATGCATGAGATGGTGTTTGTCAGTAATTCTGTGGCTTTTGTCTTAAAGTTTTCATTTTAATAAGACAACTGCTCTCTTTCCCCTTATACTGAGAAAGAAGAGTGTTATTGTCGCTTTTGGCCTCTCAATGTTTGGCATTTGGGGGTTCAAAGATTTTTCAGCCTAGACCTGGAATATATAAGGCAAAATAAAAGCATCAAAATGGGTAAAAAGGGAATTGGGGACCATATAATTTTGTTCTGTGAATCCTGAGCTCCCTAACAAAGCTTTCATCTTAGGTTCATCATAGATCTTTTTAATGTGTATTTCACATATAATGTCCAGATTTTATGATATACTTAACAGGGAAATTAGAGTAAGTATGCCTAATTCTTTCCTCAAATGCAGAAAGAAGTCCAACAGTATTTTTAGCCCGTTAGTAAAAGGTGAATTTCATTTCTGCTGCATTTTGCTTAATTTATTTAATTTGATTATTTTATGTATGCTATAATCATTGTCAAGTTTCATCATGTGAAAAATATATATCATGAATGGCAGTTACATTACTCACTGGCACCCTAGTGAGAAAACATAAAACTAAATGCAGAATATATTATAGAAAGTCAGGGGTTTTTTTTGTATTTTTTTTGTTTTTTTTGTTTGTTTGTTTAGGACAATGTTACCATAGATTTAGGATTAGCGTTAGGGTTAACATATAGGATTAGAAATAAGTCAGAGAGAAAGGAAAAATACTGGATGATCTGATTCATCTGTGGCATAAACAGAGATAAAACAAGGGAATAGGCATATTGAACCATGACAGCCCCCTGACCTTGGATCACAGAACTGAGATTACCAAGCAGTCAGAAAGAGAGACAGAGAAATTGAAGAAGTAGACTAGAGGTGACACATTTTATTTTGTAATCTGCCATTTTGCTATACAGTATAATCCATTGTTTCCAGGAGCTTTTTTGTTGAATCTTTAGGATTTTCTAAGTATAATGTCATGCCATTTGTTTATAGTGAAAACTTGACTTCTTCCTTTCCTATCCAGAAGCCCTTGATAATATTTTTCTTGCTTTAATGCTATGGCAAGTATTTCCATCACTATGTTGAATAGGAGTGGCAAGAGTTGGCAACCTTGTCTCATGCCTGATCTTAAAGGGAAGCTTTTAATTTATCCCCACTGAAAATTATATTTTCTGTGGGCTTGTACTAGATGGCTTTGGCAATATTGAGGAAAGTTACTTCAAGTCTCATTTTAATTTTTACCATAGATGGGTTTTGGATCTTGTCAAATGCTTTCTCTGCATCTACTGTTATGACCAGATGGTTTTATCTTTTCTTTTATTGATATGGTGTATTATATTGATAGAGTTGTCAATGTGAAACCATCCTTGTATCCCCAGGATAAATCCTACTTGGTCATAGTGTATGATCTTTTGTTGAGCTGTTGAATTCTATTTGCTAGTACTTTGTTGAGAATTTTTGCATCTCTATTCCTTAGGGATATGGGCCTGTAATTCTCTTCTTTCTGTGGTGTTTCTGCATTTGTATTAGGATGGAAATTTGTTTCATAGAAACTGGGAGTGTTTTTTTTTTCTATTTCCTGGAAAAGCTTGAAAAGCATTGGCATTTAAGCCCTCTTTAAAGGTTTGAAAGAATTTACTAGTGAATCAGTCTGGCTTTTGTTTTGGGGAAAATTTTTGATTACCATTTCAATTTCCTTAATAGTGATAGGTCTGTTTAAGTATTCGAAATGCACTTGATTCAGCCTTACAAGGTTTCCAGGAATTTATCCATTTCTTCTAGGTTCTCTTGTTTCATGGCATAAAGTCTCTCATAGTAATCTCTGATGATTCTTTGAATTTCTGTGGTTTCTGTTGTGATATCCCAGTTTTCATTTCTGATTCAATTTATCAGGGTCCTTTCTCTTTCTTCATGAGTTTTGCTAGTGATTTATTGATCGTGTTTATTGCTTCAAAGAAACAACTCTTGCTTTCATTGATATTTTGGATTTGGGGGAGAATTCTAGATCATTAATTTCTGCTCTAAGTTTTACTATTTCCTTCCTCCTGCCTGTTTTGGGCTTCATTTTTTGGTCATTTTTCAAGATCTTAAGCTGTGATATCAACTGATATCATGTGGTCTCTTTCTTCCTTTCTGATGAGAACTTGAAGAACTATAACTTTCCTCTTAAAACTGCTTTTATTGTGTCCCACAAGTCCTGGTACCTCATGTTCTCATTCTCATTTGTTTCCAGGAATGTTTTGATTTCTTCTCTGACCCACTGTTCAGTAGTGAGCTATTTATGTTCAAAGTGTTTGATTTGATTCTCCAGTTCTGTGTGATTAATTTCTATTTTCAGTGCATCATGGTCCCAAAAGATAGTTGATACAATTTCTCTCCTCTTCATTTTATTTTGTTTGTTTTGTGGCCAGGTATGTGGTCTATCCTGGAGAATGCCCTATGTGCACTGGAGAAGAATGTGTATTTGGCTTTTGGGGGATGAAAAGTTTTGTATATATTGACTAGCACCCTGTCCTCCATTTCTTCTTATCAAACCAGTATTTCCTATCTGAGTTTTAATCTTAGCGATCTCTTGAGAGCTGACCAAGAAATGTTGAAGTCTCCAACTACTATTATGTTGGAGTCTATTAGCAGTTGTTTTAAGTATTTTGCTGGTTCTTAATTAGGTGTGAATATGTTTAGGAGTGTAACTTTTTCCCTGGTGTACATATCCTTTGATTATTAAGAAATGATGTTTGCTTTCCTTTCTAACCTCTCAGCCTGAAATCTATGTTGTCAGATACTAGTGGAGCCACCCTGGCCTTTTGAAGGTATTATTTGCTTGTCATATTGTTTTCTAGCCTTTGACTTTGAGTCTGTGTTTGTTCTGACTATTCAGATGCGTTTCTTGAAGACAGCAGAATGTTGAGTTCAAATTTTAATCCATTTTTTTACTCTGTATCTTAATTGGTGCATTTAGACTGTTGACATTGAGAGAGATTATTGTCAAAGGGTGCTCTGCCATCTTTCTATAGATGTTTGGTGTGTTTGTGGGGTTTGTTTTGCCTTAAAGTAACCCCTTCATTTCTTCTTTCACAATTGTTTTTGAGTCTATGAAGTTCCTGACTGCTGTTTGTCTATAAAGTTGTGTATTATTCCTTTAAATTTAAATCATGGTCTGGCTGGATAAAGTATTCTAGATGAGGACTTCATTTTTTTTTTTTTACTCTTTCCAACCTTTGACTTCAGGCATGCAGACTCTCATTGAATAGCTTTTCTGTAAATCTAAGGGACGTGCATTCATATATAATTTCCTTCCTTGATCTTCCTGCTCTCAGTATTGTATCTCTCACTATGGTTTTCATAATTCTGATTAGGATATGTCTTGCAGAGTTTTCATTAGTGTCTCTTTCAGCTGGTATCCTTTAGATTTCTTGAATCTGGATGCCTGGTTTTCCAGCTCTGGGAACTTTTCAGCAATTATATTTTAGATGGTTGCTTCCTCATTGGGGTTGCCTCCCTGTCCCTCTTGGACTCCAATAATTTTTATGTTGTTCCTCTTTAGTTCTTCCCATAGTTCTCAAGTCTGTTGTTGATTTATTTTAAGATCTTTTTCCAACTTCTGCTTGTGCCTAGATATTTTCTTCTTCTCCCCTTCAAGTTCACTGATTCTGTCTTCAGCTGCTGTTACTTTACTGTTGAGGGTGTCCATTGAGTTTTTAATTTCATCTACCAATTTTTTAAATTATGACATTTTTGTAATTTTCTTGTTTCTGCACTTGTATCCTCCTGTATTTTATTGGATGTCCATTCCACTGTTTCTTTGAGCTTATTAAACATTCTCATCATTTTGACTATGAATTCTTTATCAGAGAGTTTATATAGGTAATAAATCCTTGTTCAGGTTTCAGGGCTCCCTATCTCCTTCCACTCCTTGTGGTGGGGTTTTGCACCATTTCCCAATGGTGCCCATTGTAGTCTGGACATGTTTCTTTCCAATATACTAAGAGAGTACCCCCCCTCAATGCCAGGGAGGACTTGGGGGGAACTTGGTGAGTTGTAGTCTCTTCTTTACCCAACAAGGATAATCCCTTTTTAATTGGGTGTGCCTGTGTAATTGTGTGGAGCCTCTTGGGAATGCATTCTTAGACCAGAACTTAACTGCTGCTTTTTGATTAGGTTTGTGTCATTTCTTGCTGTCACTGCTACTTTTGTGGGTTTTGTGGGAATGAGTAGGGGCTAATGGACTCTTGGCCTAATGTGATTGGGGTAGTAGCCAGGCTGCTCTGCTGGAAGTTCAGTGTAGTGTAAGTGGCCAAGGTGTGCATCTTCTGGGATATGGAGGGGGGACATTAACTGGTAAACAAGTTAGTGGCTGCCTGCTTGGAATACCAAGCCTATTGCTGGTTTAGCCTGTGGGAAGAGCTAAGCATTGGCTGAGTTCAAACGTGGTCAGAAAGTGTTTGTTGGAATACCACCCCAGTTTGCTGGCTTGCCGGAAAGCGAAAAGTTCTTCACTCAAGCATTTGTATGCTACTGTAAAAATATTCTTATACTATATCATAATCAGAAAAGAACCAATTCTATCTTATTAATATTTGCAGATATATCTGAACTATTATATAAGAAACTAATCTTTACAAATAAAATATAAAATATATTAATTATTACTTATGACCTGATACTAATGTATACCTGAGCTGATAGAGTACATGAGAAGAAGCAAAATATTTGGTCATATGTGTATTTACTATAGTCAAACTTTTTATCATATGCCACATTTATAATATATGTAGTAAATTTTCAGGTAAATATTCTATCAAAATAATCTAACATATATTAGAATCAATTTGGTACCAGATCAACTCTATACCTTTGTTATATAATTGTATCACTATATCACTGTCATCCCATTGCTCATTGATATGCTCGAGTGGGCACCAATAACGTCGTCTCCATTGTAAGGCTTGTTACTGTTTTTGGCATATCGAATAGGCCACGGGTAGTTTGCCAGGCTCAGCCATGTAGGGGAGATACTCTCAGTAGCTTGCAGGGCTCTCTGAGAGGGGCAAAGGAATCGATCCCAGGTCGACTGCATGCAAGACAAATGCCCTACCCGCTATGCTATCACTCCACCCATATAATTCTATTAACGACTACTAAATTATAGGCAGACTAAATTAGTGATATGTATGTAAAATATATGAAAAAGGATAGATATTTATTAATAAAATTATATTGTTTGTATTTACTTAATATTTATCGTAAATATTTAAGGAGAAAGAAAACGTTTTAAAATACTCATGCCACCTTATCAAAAGGGTATAAAAATTAATGGACTTTGGAAAGTAATTCTTTAATTTTATGACAAAGTTGTAATTTATAGTTTTGCACATCAAGTTACCCCAGTGACTCTATCAATGGAACCATACATATAATATAAGTGCACTAAAGTATGGACATAAGTAGTCAGAGTACCTGTTTTGGTGGGAGAGAGGGATAGATCATAGTTAAGCAATTTTCTTGTTTGCAGTAGACCCTGGTTCAATCCCTGGCACTGGTATGTGGTCCTCTGAGCACTGCAAGGAGTGGTCCCTGAGCACAGGGCTAGGAGTAATCTTTAAGCACACTGAGTATAGCCCTCAAACCAATTAAAAAGATGAGATGAAATTTTGTGTGTGTGCAAAATCTTCTTTGATTCTGTAGCTTTTACTATTGATTAAGTAGCTGTTAAATATTTACAGAAAATGTCTTTAGTATATATTGCTAATTAAAATTAAGCTAATTGTGGGGCCGGAGCGATAGCACAGCGGGTAGGGCGTTTGCCTTGCACGCGGCCGACCCGGGTTCGATCCCCGGCATCCCATATGGTCCCCCAAGCACCGCCAGGAGTAATTCCTGAGTGCAAAGCCAGGAGTAACCCCTGAGCATCGCTGGGTGTGACCCAAAAAGCAAAAAAAAAATAAAATAAAATAAAATAAAATTAAGCTAATTGCTCTTTGCTTGCAGATATCTAAACGTTTTATGTTTGTTGCTCATGTAAATAAATGCATATGTTTTCATATATCTATACACACTTCATTGCTACTGACAATTCTGAAGAGGGATATTATCAACTATATTGGAAATTTGCACTATATGCATGCAACATATCTATATTATAAATTATATAAATTCTAAAGAAACATAACATCTTCACAATTTTTGACCGTTGAACTCGAATATTTTATTGTAAAAAATCATAATATGTTAGACATTATTTATGTTTTTGTAATTTAAAATATAGAATGAAATAAGATGTTTGGTTTATTGACAGAAGGTTTAGAAAAGAATAAGAAAGTAAAAGCAAGAAAATTATAAATAGAACATGAGAAGAAACTAGTTTAACTTATGAATCTTTTATAATACACTAACCTCTAATTAGTGAGATCATGAAACTAGAGACATTAGGTAAAACTGTCACACAGAACACTTTTTATTACTCTAGCAGAATTAAATGTCAACTGTATGGTAACAGGCTCCAGTTCTCATGATAGCTGAGAAAAATTAGAACAAAATCAGGGTTTTTGATTTCATCAAATTTCATCAGATTCATACATGGAAATTGCTGAAAATACGACCTTGTCATGTAGAGCTTTGTAGCATTGCATATGATGAGTATAGGAAAAGCTTAGTAACAATTACTCTTAGAAAATGTTTGCTGTTTGAAATGTTGATATTTGACTGCATGAAATCCAACAAATTGGGTCGGATTTACTGTTTAATTCTAATGTATTCTCTATTGAAACATCTTATATAATCATTAAGCATAAACATGATACTTGCCATTAAATATGATTTAGTATTTTCTAATTTAATACTTTAAAATTTTGCTTTCTAAATTTAAATTATGCTCTTTAATTTAAATTAAATTTTGCATTTTAAAAATTTAAATATGCTTTTCTAAAATTTGCATTATGCTTTTTGTTTGTTTTCTATGTTTATTTCTTATTTGTTCATGAAAGAGATTAAATTATTATTTCTACTTTTCTGAAATCCCAGTCTGTTTGGTATAAAATTTAAATGGGTCAAATTCAACCTTTTTTAGAAGTCATGTTCTTTTTAATATTTTTGTTTCTGTCATATAGAAAATTTCAAATTTACTGTTTTTCTATTTATTTCACATTTTTTTCTAAGTCTTGTGATGAATAATCATGTACTGAATGTTCTAGCTGTTTTACTTTTAGATTTGAGTGTGGAAGAATATTTGGAGAGAGAAAAGGTAGGGTGGTTGTCTTGCATTTGGCCAACTCAGATTCTATCCCTGGCACCACATTTAGCCCCAGATCTTCCCAGTATTGATAACTTTGTGCAGGGCCGAGAGGAAGCCATGAGCATTGCCATGTGTGGACCCAAAAGCAAAACAAAGAAAAAAATTGTTTTAGATATGTATTTTTGTTCATCTCACACATTTAAAAAGGTTTATTAAAGTATAATAGTTTATATTTCAACATAGTATATTTCAAAGTATAAAATATGATATGATTTGTAAATATACGCATATTTAATGGACATTATAATGAACATAGCTGTTGCATGCTGAACTGAACCTTGTATGATCATCTCTCCTAACTCCATGGTCTCATATTGATACTATGATCATGCTTTTCTCGTGATTTGTTTTAGGATTTATTTTTGGGAGGGAGGGTCACACCTGGCAGAGTTGGAGTCAGGGGCTTCTTCTGACTCTGAGCTTGAGGGACCATAATGGTACTTGAGCTTGAACCCAGGTGTCCTGCATGTGACACATGCACTTAGCCCAATGAGCTATCTCTGTATCCCCACAGTAAACATTTATACAAAAATATGGGTGTGGACACATGTTTTGCTTTCTCTAGGATATAGACGAGTAGTGGGAGAGATGGATCACATCCTAAGTAAAATAAAGCAAATGAGTTAGTATTTTCGAAGTAAATGAACAGGTATGCATTATCCAAAGTGTAGGAGAGTCCCCGTAGTTCAGCAGCCCTCTCTGGAGCTTGGAATGACTAGTTTCATTCATTTCAACCCTGCTGATTGGTGTACGGGATACCTCACTGCCATTCTAGGTTGCGTGGGAATAACCAAGTCACTGACCTTTCTGACAGAGGCATCCACAATAAATAGAGAAAATATGATACAGGCTTCATGCTACTCCTTTCTTCCCATTTACTTTTGTGTGTATAATAAGGTTTGGTCGCAAAATAGGATTTCTCTGTTAAATACCATGGAGCACTTTGGAGGCCAGGGGACACTTTATCTTACCTTTGAGAGTCAGTTAGTATGGGAGTAAGTAATCTTATACAAGTGAGGTATTGAGTTCTTTTGAAGCTACAGCTCAGGCTTTGAGAGTTCTGGTTCAGCTACAACTTTCTGCTTAGCCATTGGAACACTAAGTCATCTCTTTTGAACTTGTAAAAGATTTAAAGGGAAAAGTCAGTGTCAAATTTGGCTTTTAAACCTTGGACTTCTGTTTTTGAGATCCTGTCTCTTCCTTGATGTCTTGAAACAATATCTTTAATATTTCCTAGTTTTCTTAATTTTTCTCAGTAAAATGGTTGGGCTGAAATGGATGCCCTGACATTGCTGCCAGAACCATTCTTTTTTTTTATTTTTGGCTTTTTAGGTCACACCCAGCAATGCACAAGGGTCATTCCTGGCTCTGCACTCAGGAATTACCCTTGGCGGTGCTCAGGGAGCCATACATATGCTGGGAATCGAACCCGGGTCGGTCACATGCAGGGCAAACGCCCTACCCACTGTGAGAATCATTCTATACATGCTAGTTCTTTAAAATATAAATTAGTTTATAATATTTTTGCTTCCTAGAGTCAATTAATACAAACTAGATATTAAGAAGATGAAAAAAATTTTCATAGCTAAGGTTCCTTTGGAAATGCCATCCTTTTGTTATCATTGATAAATTCTGTTCCACTTAACATTTTCATTAGATTCAGAGATACTTTCTCAGTTTTTGTCTTGTGATGCATATGATCCATATGTTCTAGGTACATTCACTTAATAATAAAATAGATTGGAAAAGATAAGGTGTAGAATATAGTATGTACTTGTTCTTATTTTAACCTAAATTCATGGTATTTCATTGTGTATTAATGCTCAAAATAAGTAAAAATAGGAAACAATTTCTACAAATTATGTAGACTACATCAGTCTAATAAAATTTGATATCCACTTTTGAAAAGCAATGAACTATAATTGTTTGCAAAATATACATGAATCTTGCAAACATTAATAGTGAACCCAAATCCAAATCAATGGCATCCTAAGACCTGTTATATACATTCATGTATATATTGGAGATGCTGATTTGATCAAGGTACTCTGGTTAATCAGACCATCTGTGCAACTTAGTTGAATATAGATCATAGATCTTTTCTCTCAGAGGAGAACCGAGTATAGTCAGCATGCAGCAGATTCAAACCAGACCTCATGATTCACTAATCTGTGTCTATGAGTGATGGAAAGCAGGCTCGGAATCTTCAAGTTCATTCAAGGTGACACTGAGGGTTATGGTTTGGGAAGAACTGTGAACCCAAACATTGACCCACTCTTTTTTTTTAATTTTTCAAATTTTATTGAATCACTGTGAGATAGTTACAAGCTTTCATGTTTGGGTTACAATCTCACAAGGATCAAAGCCCATCCCTCCACCAGTGCACATTCCCCACCATCAATATCCCCGGTATACCCCCCCTCTTAACCAGGCTTCACTTTGAACTATTTGGAGCTCCGTTGGCTTAATAAATCCACAAGTGGTAGTTGCTCTGTCAGAGTTAGATTAAAGTTGAATTATCAGTACTACTTTTATGTATAGTTTCTGCCATAAAATTTAAAATGAACAGGATAAGAACAGGATTAGAGAAATAAACATGAGACCAGAATCCAGTTGCAATAACTGGTAATGGAAATCATATCCTAATGGAACCAGATTAGAGAATACTGGTATTCTTAAAAAAGGCTGATTTTATTTCCAATTAGTAGAAATAAAAATTAATAATTTTATAAAATAATTGAAAATTCCCCCCAAATCAGGTCTTGTTTCTTATGCTATGGTTGCATATAATGTTATCTAAATAGATATTTAGATATTTGCAAGTTATCAGCCTGCAAAATGAAATACAAAATGGAATTTTGTTCAAAATTTATCAATATGAATTATACATTATCTCCAGTTACAGTGATTTTAGTTTTGTTTTTTCATTTTGGATGTACTCTACTGCTAGGCACATCATGGATACTTATATCAGGTTTCTTGAAGTCCTCATTAACATAAATTGTGTGCTTATTTTTACATGGTATTTAATTTCTTTCTATACTATTTTTATACTATTACTTTCAAGCTGTCTTTCAATCAAAGTGCTTCACATATCAGTGTCGATTTTTTTTCCTAGTCTGAAAACAGCATTTTACTGGAATTATTAGTCTTTTAATTTTGACATTATTGTTGTATTTGTTTTAATGTTGATCATTTTGTCATTCTGTTAAAGATGTCCAACCCAACCTCCCCAAAATAAACAAAAATAAATGATTAAAAAATTCACTCCTCTCTCCGCATTTTTAAATTTTGTTTTTGGACCACATATGGCAGTATTCAGAGCTTACTCCTGGCGGTGTTTAGGGATTACTCCTAGTGGGGCTAGGGGGACCATATGTGGTGCCCGGGTAGAACCCGGGTTGGCCACAAGCAAGACAAGTGCTCTACCCACTGTATTATCGCTCCAGTCACTTCTCCTATCTGGAATTTCTGTGTTTCTCATTTTATGCTTGCTTGGCTGGGAGATGCTCCCAAACCTAGCTAAGGTAGTGAAAGGTTCCCCCTGAAGACAAATAGGGAATCAGGCCAGCGGCTCAGTGCTAGGGTCTGAGATGGGCTGTGCAGGGATCCCCTAGCAGTGCCCAGTTTTCTCTAGGGCCACACATTGGATGATGGTCAGGGCCTCCAGGCCATGCCCTGTGATGACAGCCAGTTCTTCTTATGCCCAGGATTGACCTGGGCAGTGTAAGTGCCTAACCTCAATGATGTCTCCTGGCTCTGCATGTTTATCTATTTTTAGCTGAAAATGTTGTGCTCTTTCTAAACACTAGCAAGGGGTGGATTTTATAGATTTTATTAGGACTGTGGATCAAGTTTAGTGAAACTTTGTAAGCAACACAGTGTGCTGGATGTGATGCTTTGGAAATACGGTCTTGTGGTGAAATTCAGGGTGAATGGTATTATCAACAGCCACCAACTAGGAGAGCTTCTGAACTGCCTCCACACATCCTAGTAGCAGCACCACCCCTCCTTCTGGCCACCTTCCCTCCTTCCTCCTGCCCCCAACCCCCCCTCCCACCACTGACATTTGCTTTGTTCACAATTTACCCTTATGGTTCTATGTGGTTCTGTTTCTGCTAGGGACCATTTGACTGTAGTGCCCTTTGCCTGTCGGACTTCCAGTCCTAAGGAAGTACTGGACTACTGACATACTGCCTCGGTTT
The DNA here is from genome assembly GCF_027595985.1 of Sorex araneus. Taxonomy (NCBI): domain Eukaryota; kingdom Metazoa; phylum Chordata; class Mammalia; order Eulipotyphla; family Soricidae; genus Sorex; species Sorex araneus. Next base: position 27,535,734 of record NC_073313.1, on the reverse strand, counting down.
TGTATTTGAGGATTCATGTTGGGTTTTCAAATGAATTGGCTGAACAAACAATTCTATTGTTATGTTTTTCCGTTGTTCCACAGAAGGCATAGACTCATTATCTGGTCCTCCATGGATTCTGTTAACAAGGTCTCAAACCTTTTTTAGGGAGGTTACGTATTTTCTAAGATTCCAAGTTTATGTAGTATACAAAGATGCCTTACAGGTAGGTTTTAGATTAGAGGTTTTTCAGTTTAGGGATCCGGAAGTGACAGTACTGTGTGTAGTGCATTTTTGTATCGTATGAGGCTCACCCAGGTTTGATCTCTGGCATCCTGTATGACACCCAAGCACTGCCAAGATAAATTCCGGAGCATAGAGCTAGAATAAACCCCTGAACAATGTTGAATGTAGCCCCAACCCCCCCCCCCCAAAAAAAATTTAAAGAGTTGGTTGATCTGATTTTAAAATTTTTTTGTAAAAAGAATAACTTCTGGCCATGCATATGGCTCAAATAGTACAGCATGTGGGATGCTCTGAGTTTAATCCCAGGCCCAAGTACTGCCCAGATGCCAAAAGCCCCACACAAGAAATTGTAATGAAGTGACAGAATAATGGTATGACTGAGGTCATACCTAGAGAATATATTTATATCTATTCTACGCAGTCTCAGGATTCTTCTTTGGAAAGCATCTATTAGTAAAAAGAATATCAAAAGATAATTACTATAACCAAATTGAGAAAAGGGAGTCTATTGAATATGAGTCAAAGTAACAAGGGCTTATATGTGAACAGACAGAAACACATAGTATGTCGTAATTTTTCTATCCAAATCATTATGAAATGATATACTTACAAATTTATTTTGTGAAATGCATATGCAATTTAAGCAAAAATAAGTGCTATTTAGCAATTGGATTTTGCAATATTCTTCATACTAGGTACTTATTAAATAACAAAGTTGTACATCTTTTTAGACATTGATGTTAGACTTTCGAAGAGGTGTAAAATGGTACTAAGTTTTTAGAAATTGGTTTCTATTTTTTAACCTATGTTTTAAATTTGCCAACCTTTTAACCTTGTAATTTCCTCTCTATGGCTGACAGAACTTGTCAAATGTGCATAAAAGATGGCTGAATAAAGAAAAAGAAGACAGCTGTTTTTTACGAGACTATATTCTGTTAATACTATAAATACAATACAGATGTTACATTCAATCAAGTCTTTAATAATTGCAACTCTATACAGTGCATTTCTTTTTTACAAATATAGTTCACAAATATAGGGGCCTCACAAAAAGGTCTCTAGGACATAACACTTTTAATTAAAAACATCAAACTATAATATATTGTGAACATTTTCACAAGTATACACGCCTTTATTTATATAAAGTCATAGTCATAAATATTGTTATACTTTTCACTAATAATCATGGTTTGCTTCTCTGTGAAAAGATGTATTTCTTCATTTTGGAGAATTTTATACTAAGTGCATGTTAATTGTAAACAATAAAATATCACATGCCTGCATATTACTAATATCTACCTTTTAATTTAATGAATTTTGTTTGTTTGGGGGCAACACCCTGCAGCTTTCAGGTCTTACTCCTGACTCTGCTCTCAGGGATTCCTCCTGGAGGGGCTCAACAGTACCCTCAGCGGTGCCACGGATATTATCCAGGTCAGCCATGTGCAAGGCAAGCATGCTGCCTGCCGTACCTGCTTTCAAGCCTCAAAAGTATTTTAATTTTTTTTTTTTTGCTTTTTGGGTCACACCTGGCGATGCACAGGGGTTACTCCTGGCTCTGCACTCAGGAATTTCTCCTGGCAGTGCTCAAGGGACCATATGGGATGCTGGGAATCGAACCCAGGTAGGCCGCGTGCAAAGCAAACACCCTACCCACTGTGCTATTGCTCCATCCCCAAAAGTATTTTAACTTTTAAAATTTTGCTCCAGTTCTGAGGATCAAATACCATGACCTCACATATGCATGGCGAGTGCTGTACCACTGAGCTATGTCCCTGTCCCTACTTTAATTTTTTTAACAACAGAGCTACAATCCGACAATAATAAGATACTTGTACAAAATTTATGTGGAGAACAAATTTCATTTAGTTGTGGGCTACCTATAAGTAGCTGATCTCTAAATAATTATTGAAAGCATTCAAAGGGGAACCTCAAGTAAAATTGTCACAAAGAATGTTCTTTTTACAATTAGGATTAAATGTCAAGCGTAATGTGGAGTTCATCTAATATTCTGAGACCTTTTTTGCGATGATAGCAGAAAAATAACTAGTAGTTAGGCTTTAAATACTCTCACACAATTCCTCTATCATTATGTAGGAACTGTCTGTAGCATTGTCGTCCCATTGTTCATCAATTTGCTCGAGTGAGCACCAGTAACGTCTCTATTGTGAGACTTGTTACTGTTTTTGGCATATCGAATATGCCACGGGTAGTTTGCCAGGCTCCGCCATGCGGGCGGGATACTCTAGGTAGCTTGCTGGGCTCTCCGAGAGGGATGGAGGAATCAAACCTGGGTCGGCCGCATGCAAGGCAAACGCCCTACCTGCTGTGCTATCGCTCCAGTCCAATATGTAGGAAAAGACTTAAAAATTATAAACTGATAAAGGGTTTTTGTGTCATTTGTGTATACAAAATATTTGCTGGGAGTTAATAGTGGAAATGAATGTTTAGATTTACCTATGGAAACTGACATTATTGCCAAATGCAGTACTCTAATTTATACTCATATATTCTGAAAACTTAAGCATACAATTTTCAGTAAAGATGCTTTCTTTCTTTCTTTGTGGTCACATACGTTTTAAAACTTCTCCTCAAACAGAGTAGAAATGACATCTGTACCTATATGTTCATTGCAGCACTACTCACAATAGCCAAAATCTGGAAACAACCCAAGTGCCCTAGAACAGATGACTGGTTAAAGAACCTTTGGTACATCTACACAGAGAAATACTATGCAGCTGTTAGAAGAGATGAAAGTCATGAAATTTGCTTATAAATGGATAGACATGGAGAGTATTATGCTAAGTGAAATGAGTCAGAAAGAGAGGGACAGACATAGAAGGACTGTACTCATTTGTGAGTATAGAATAACATCATATGAGGCTGACACCCAAGGACAGTAGATACAAGGACCAGGAGGATTGCCCCATAGCTGGAAGCCTGCTTCATGAGCAGAGGGGAGAAGGCAGATGGAATAGTGAAGGGATCACTAAGAAAATGATGGCTGGAGGAATCAGTCGGGATGGGAGATGCATGCCGAAAGTAGATAATGGACCAACCATGATGACCTCTCAGTGTCTGTGATGCAAGCCATAATGCCCAAAAGTAGAGAGAGAGTATGGGGAATATTGTCTGCCATGGAGGCAGGGGGAGGGTGGGAAAAGGGGTGTATACCGGGGATATTGGTGGTGGGGAATGTGCACTGGTGGAGGGATGGGTGTTTTGTCATTGGGTGATTGTAACTCAAACATGAAAGCTTGTAACTATCTCACAATGATTCAATATTTTTTAAAAGTCTTCTCATTGATATGACTAAGATTACCATAAAATAATTTGATCCTGTGTTAAATTCCTGGTGCTGCATACGGTGCCCTGAGCACTGCCAGGTGTGGCCCAAGAAACAAAACAAGAAAATAGTAGTGAGTGGAACTGCTGGTAATGGGCTATCCTCCCCTCCATTCCGATCTCTTGTTTTCTTTCATATTGCATCACTAATTATGATATAAGATCTCTTATAGCCTAGTTCTCCCTCTCAGAGAATCTGGCAAGGTACAGAGAGCATTCTGTCCACACAGCAGAGCCTGGCAAGCTCTCCGTGGCATATTCTATATGCCAAATACAGTAACGATGATGGGTCTCATTCCGCTTACCCTGAAAGAGCCTCTCATGCGCACCACTGGGAAGAACGAGTAAAGAGAGGCTGCTAAAATCTCAGGGCTAGGACTAATGGTGATGTTACTGGCGCCCACTTGAGCAAATTGATGATCAACAGGATGATAGTGATAGTGGTAGTGAATTATGATATGTTACAGTTTTCAGATGTTGTTAAAAACCATAACTGGATGTAAAGTTTTTAATTTCTCTGAATATGATGAGATAATGGCATGACTTTTACTTTTGTCAAAGTGATTTGAGTTTAAAATGCTAAACTGATAAGATTTCTTTCTTGAATTAAATGCAATCTGTCCTTGGGACTATTATAATTGAAGTATGTAGTTTTCCTGTTTCTGTTCTGTAGCAAAATGTGTACAAGATTAGTGCAGTTTCTAATTATGTGGGAAAGATCCCAAGTCAGAATTCATGCCTTATAAATAATTTTTAGGAAGGATTTTCCCTTATGAATACAAATTTATTAAATCAGAAGTTTTTCTAAAATTGTATGTGCTGCTTAAGCTGTGATTTTCTTTTGTCAAGTCATGTGTGGTGATCATCCATTCTATATTCCTGGTGTTGATATGTACATCTTCTTTCCACTCCCTCCCATGATCAGTTTTGCCAGGGTTTTTATTTAGTTCTACCCTCCTCTCTTACCCCATGCCCCGTGAGCAACTTTTGGAATTGTCATCTTATGTTTGTGTGTGTGTTTCATTAAACTCGAGGATTTTTTCTTTTCTTCACTATTGTATAGTACTCCATTGTGTACATATGCCACAACATTTTTTTATCATTCATATGTCATTGACTATTAGATTTGTTTCCAATTATTTTTCAATACCGTAGCTATTGTTGTAAGAATTCCTAGCAATTTCTCTCTTCCTTGCCTTTCTGCTCTCATTGGGACTTTTAATGTAGTAAATAGTATCGGATTGGAGCGATAGCACAGCAGGTAGGGCATTTGCCTTGCATGCGGCTGACCCGGGTTCGATTCCTCCATCCTTCTCGGAGAGCCTGGCAAGCTACTGAGAGTATCCTGCCCGCACAGCAGAGCCTGGCAAGCTACCCGTGGCATATTTGATATGCCAAAAACAGTAACAACAAGTTGCACAATGAACACGTTACTGGTGTCCGCTCGAGCAAATCAATGAACAACGGGATGAGAGTGCTACAGTAAATAGTATCAGTGAGAAGGGGCATCATTGTCTTGCACCTATTATTTCAGAAAAGGATTTCTGGTTTTTGCTGCTTCCGAATATGTTGACTGTTGTTTTGTGATAAAGCCTTTACTATGTTGAGGTAAATTCCTTCTTTCCCCATTTTGTTGAAGGGTTTTTTTTTTTTTAGTCATAAATGGATATTGAATCCTGCTGAATGTTTTTTTTCTGCCTAGATTGATATGACCATATTATTTATTCTTTATTTATATTGAAATGTATTATATTTGTTGACTTGCATTTTTTAATCATCCTTGCATCCCAGGAATAATTTCCACTTGATTGGTGTGTAGGTTCCATTTGTCTCTTCTTTATGTATTAAGTATGTTTGTTTTGAGACTGCCACAGAGTTTACCTCTAAAATTCTCATTGAGGTCCCTTCTTAATTCAATGGAACCTCAAATTCATTAGAGTAGACCCCATTATTACTCTCTTCCTTTCCCTCATTTTGTGCTTTAAGTACCTTCCTTCTTCACGGTACGGCTTGTATGCCTTTATGGAAAACCTTGCAGCATTTCTAGCAGAGCTTCTTTAGAGGTCACGAACTGCTTTAGGTGTTGTTTGTCTGTTAAACTTTGTGTCACTCATATACCTGCGTGTGCCTCTGTATGTGGCTCCATTGTATGCAAGTTTTCACCCTGTTGGATAGAGTTTTCTATTTAGTTTGGATACTTTTTTATTTGTTTGCTTTGGGCCATGCCTGTCAGTGCTCAGGGCTTACTTCGTGCTCTCTCTGGGATCACTATTGGCAGGGCTTCGGGGACCCTATGTAGTGCCAGAGATGACCTGGACTTGACCGCATGCAGGGCCAGGCCACTATTGCCGTGACATTGCTCCTAGAGCCCCAGAGGTGTCTGAGAGATGTTTGCAGCTACTATGTGGTCCTTGAGGTTCAACTGTGAGTCTCTGTATAAAGGCCAGTAGATGAGCTTACGTGGGGTCGGTGGACAGAGTGTGTGTGTGTGTGTGTGTGTGTGTGTGTGTGTGTGTGTGTGTGTGTGTGTGTGTGTGGCTTTAGGCATGGATTCTGAGTCGTCAGTAAGTATGGTGAGGTTGGGGAGAATCGATCATCTAGACTCTGAGAAGTCTGTGGTTTCCAACCACCAAGACCAATGTCCTTGAAGTTTTCATCAGGTTCTCTGATTCAGTTCTCTGTGGCTCTCAGTCCTGAGGGAGAGGCTCTCAGGTCTGGAAGGAGGCATGGCAGTGGCTTCAGCATATATGAGCTGCTGTCAGTGTTTTGTTTGGATGGAATCAGCCCCACTCCTCTTCAAGATCACTCAGAGATTTCAGCTGGGAGTCAGTGTTTAAGAAATTTTTGCCGGTAGGTGCTCTCTTTCGAGATTCATTTGTGAGTCTCTCGAACAAGGCCAGTAGATGACCTTACATGATGGCGGTAGTGGAGAATGGCCTGGAATCAACTTTTTAAAACTAAGTAGAAAAATAGATATCCTTTTACGTTGATTTCCTCTTCCTGGCCTACTGTTCTTTCTTTCTATGCTTTTAACTTTGTGACCTTTTTCATGCAGCCTGAATAGTTCCTGTCATAGTTTGTATTACTTTGTAGACAGTGACTATCTTAAATTTCCTTATATACCTGCATCTATTTCCATGTAGATTTGGAAGGATAACTACAATGGATCAAACATGTGGTTGGAGAGATAGGGCAGGAGGGAAGGTTCTTATCCTGTCTGCAGCCAACCCTGGTTCAATCCTTACCACCAAATGTAGTGAACCACATGTGTAGCATGTAGAGGAAAAGTCTGAGTAGAAGTGGAGGATAGTATGTTTGGCTAAGGGATCTTATTTAGGTTCCTCTTATTCGTCTTCAGCATTAGGGACAAAAATTTGGGAAGTTGGCAGTTACTCTTCAGGTTTTTACCGTTTGGAGCTGATGGTTACAAAATTTTTAGTTTGACTTCACTGGCTGGTTGCTGCAGGTGCTGTGGGTCAGAGTTCTCTTTCCACGTATGATCTAGTCATTGTTCCATATATAGCTGATCTCTCACATTATACATTAGCAAGTATTAATAGTATTAATTGCAATTGAAACATTAAGTGTGCTAGAAAATTTCCATATTTTATTTTATTTTTCCCATTTATTTGTTAATTGAATCACAGTGATATACACATTTACACTTTTTCATATCTCTGTCTCTATCTCTGTCTCTCTCTGTCTCTGTCTCTCTTTCCTTCTCTCTTTCTCAATTTCTGTATTTTGAATATAGTCTCCATTTTATCAACTTGGGAATTGAACTCAAGGCCTCCCTCACTAGAGGTTTGTGTTCTGCCACTGAGCCTCTTCCCTGACAGAATTCCTTTGAAAATCTTGATACCAAATTGGGCTGGAACGATAGTGCAGCGGGTAGGGCATTCGCCTTGCACACGGCTGAAGCGGGTTCGATTCCTCCGCCCCTCTCGGAGAGCCCGGAAAGCTACCGAGAGTATCTCACCTGCACATCAGAGCCTGGTGAGCTACCCATGGAGTATTCAATATGCCAAAAACAGTAACAACAAGTCTCACACTGGAGACATTACTGGTGCCCGCTCAAGCAAACTGATGAGCAACGGGATGACAGTGACAGTGACAGTGATACCAAATTATTGAGTGAGAAAAATGGCTCTGAAAGAGGGCTTTGAAAATGAGACTGAAATTTTTAAGAAAATTACTTTTTACAAGGTAAACTCTTATAACCATAATTTTCCTTCTAATATGCTACTCGATGAAGCTGTTCACCAGTGTATAAATATAGAGTTAAAAAGCCATGAAGGATCTGTTTTATGCAAATTATAGCATTCATACAATGTCTATTAAATAGATTGACAACCGGATAGTTCTTACATTCTTACAGAAGACATGTCAAAGCTATAATACCCCTGGTTAAAATAATAGACTAATTGAAATAAATATTAATCTGTTGCACATACTGCACGTACTACATCTGCAAATGCATATTTGTTTCTTTTCTGTTTAGAGCTACTTCTGGGAGGATATTCACACCTGAACTCTTGGAAATTCTGAGCATTAGCCAAATTTGTGATTAGGAAAATGAACTAAAATATTGCGTGATTGCCCATCAGTATGACTTTTAAATTATTTATGTATTTGAAGGGCCTCCCCAGCAGTACTCATGGAGTTTGGGGGGTTACTTCCAGAGAATTCAATGCTAGGGTCTGCTAATATAGAGCTTCTCAGCCAGCACTTCTGGGAGACACCAGAGGCACACCCAGCATTGTTCGGGGGCCTCAGGGACTACACCTGGAGGTTTGCAGGGGGGTCTTGTGGTGCCGAGTATATAAGTCTACCCCTGGCCCCTAACTTGTCTGTGGTCCCTCGCTATGATTCTAAAATAGATGTTATCTTCTAAAGTAAATAAAAGTTACACTAAAGACAGAATTAGAAAAGAGTTATAAAGGATAGCTACAACGAGAAAAAATGTAAACAAGTTTTTAGAAAGAATATCTATGATACACTTTCAAACTGCTGTTCTCTAATTTATAAATGAGATCAGCTCACAGCAGTAGCAGCCATTAGTCAATGTTGCAAAACTAGGAATTTTTACATATTCAATTGGATTAAATGTCATGTTTATAACTCAATTTTATTCACTGTTCTAGGGTTTTGATATTATAGAATACAAGTTGAACATCAGTTTTATAATGACTTTCAATCATTATTTGATAATTATTTTCCAAAACCTTAACAAATACAACCTTGTTATGTAGGATTCCATGCCATTTCTTAAAATATGTAGAAAAAATTTAGTCAGGATATTTATTCCTGAAGAGAAAAGGTTTGTTTAACTGAATGGAATCTTGATAAATTCTGTTATTATTTGGAACACATTATAGATTGATGTTATCAATCGCAATCTTTAGGTTAAAATTTGATATAGAAGACACATTTTGTGTGGTAGTTAGTCTGGTAACATAAAAGTGCCATTTTTGAATAAGGAGAAATGATTTATTTTTTAATTTGTAGTTTTTCTTGCTTTTTTGCACATATCACTTTGTGCCCCTTCTGAAATGTTGAATGGAATTGGTAATAAGAAGGCATCCTGTTCTCAGTCCCCATCTCAGGGAGATAGTAGTATTTAATTCACTGGTAGGTATAATATTTTCTATAAATTTCTATTTTTTTAAATTGTAAGTAACATAAAGTATGTCACATGTGTTTGCATGTCTTTGTTATCAGAGACTGGGGGCAGAAAGTGTGGAACACTAGTGTATGTTTTTTTTTTCTGGGTTTTTGGGTCACACTCGACGATGCTCAGGGATGACTCCTGGCTCTACACTCAGGAATCAATCCTGGCGGTGCTCAGGGGACCATATGGGATGCTGGGAATCGAACCCGGATCGACCACGTGCAAGGCAAATGCCCTACCCGCTGTACTATTGCTCCAGCCCCAGTGTATGTTTTTTATTTTGTATTGTGTTGCTTTAAAATCCAGGGTCTAACGCATGTGAGGCAAGTACCCTACATCCTTGGACCCACACTTAGCATTTTGATTGTAATCTAATAGGTTTGCCTTGGTATTTTGCTGTGACTCTAAACTACATGAGAGTAACAAAGTGTTAGCTCTTTCTGTCCCAGATATGTCCAGTAATCGGGGAAATGGATCATGGTTCTGAACCCAACCTTTCATTACTCATTATATTATACTTGTACAGTTATTTTTTAATATTAAGTTTTATGTACAAAAGTACTGTAGAGATAACTGGAGACTCTGAATGATTTTCTTCATTTTTTTTAATTTAAAATATTTCTTTTTATTTTAGGGGTCGAGAGAGAGTACAGCTGTTCAATCAGGCACTTGCCTTTCATGCAGTTGACCTGTGTTTTATCTGTCATGTCATGGTTCCCGGAGCATCACCAGGAGTGATCCCTGAGCACAGAGTCAGGAGCAAGTCCTCCACACTCTTAGGAATCACTCCAAAACAAAAATATTTTATCTAAAAATTTTAATTATTTTTTTACTGGGGGGGCTTCCCTAGCAGTGATTGGGAGCCCAAGGGACACTTCTGGTGTTATTTTCCTGGTGGTTCAGTGCTAGGACATGATGCTGCTTTGCTGTCAGCATCACTGGTACCGGGGGCCACCAGGCAGAACCTGCAAGGCCACGTGGTACCTGGGGTAGGCCTCGCCAGCATACCTGTCAGACTTTTGAATTATTTCCCCAGCCCAAGGTTATTTTATTTTTGCCCTGGTAACATTTTATTTTCATTTTGAAAAACAGAGTCGGGTTACCAGTTCATATCATCTCAATCAGTACCTGAGTCATTGGAAGTTGTGTCATGTTTGGTGAGGAACTTCCCATTTTCAGTTCATAGTGATGCTGAGGACTCAGCTCATCCAGGATCCAGTGTTTTACTTTCCTGATCTTCTTTACTGTGGTCAGCCATGAAGCGCAGATGTGTGTGCTGGACTTTCGGAAGAGTGATTGATTAGCTGCTGAACTTCTCAGCTGAAACTTTCTGCTTCATGACCGAGCTGCTTAGTTACCTCCGTTGAGTTGCTAAAAACACTTTGTGGGAAAGGGGCTATCAAATTTGGGTATTGTCACTTGATTTTCTCTGCTCATTGACATCAAATTTCTTCCCTTGCCTGTCACCGTTGGTTTCTGTGTCATCAAAGAAAATGTTTGATACTTCCAGCTTTTCTAGTTCCTCTCAACAGGAAGGCTTGGGTAGAAATTACCAGGGTGCATAATGGAAGCAGAAAACTTCATAATATGGGGGAGTGTTAGATGTGGGGGCTGGGGTAGCAGTTCAGGGGCTGCTGCTGAATCTCTGCTCAGGGATTCCTCCTGATAGTGCTCAGTTTGGGACCATATGAGTTTCTGGAGCTCAAACTGGCATTGGGATCAAACCAATCAATGTGCAAGGCAAGGGTCTTACTCCCTGTACTTCAGCCCTGGGAGTTTTTAAAAACTGCAGTTGTTTCTCCTCTGATAACCAGTTAATTATATTTTTATTTTAATGGGATGAAATTAATTGTATGGCAGCAATCTACAGAATCACTGTAGCCATTCTGCCCTATTTTGCTTGATCTGTTACAGTGAGATTTTTTTAAATTGATGCCCTGAATTTCTCCTCACTTCCAAACTTGTGCCATGTGAATTACAGTGTGGAGATAATACCTTACTAGAGATCAAACAAGTAAATATGAAATATGTTCTAGATGACATGTAACAGTAAAGAGCAGAATGGTACTTTTGCCACTTCATATTGTATTTAGTCATTGCTCTAGGGATTGGCATGTGAAGCCTTATCTTGATCTATTAGGATCATATCTTTTTGTGATTCTACTTAGGATCACAAAAATTTAAAACAGTAAAATCCATTTGTTTGTTTTGTCAAGAAAATTGTTTGGGGAGCTATTGGCAATTTTGATGCTTCCAGTTTACCTAGTTTCTCACAGTACGATGGGTTGAATGACCAGGGTGCATAATGGAAGAAGAAAGTTTCATAATATGTATTTGGGGGGTTATTAATTTGGGGGGCTTGCCTGTAGCAGTTCAGGCCTGCTGCTGGCTCTTTGCTTAGGGATTGCTCCCTGAAGTTCTTTCTCGGTTTGGGACCATATGAGGTGTTGGGAATCCAACTGGCTTGTCAATCAAACCCAGGTCTTCTGCATGTAAGACGAGTGCCTTACTCCCTGTACTTCAGCCCCTGTTCTTTTTGTCAAAAAGTTTTGAGGCTGGGGCCAATCAGTGGTCTTGGCTAAGCAGGCCAGCAATTCAGTGCTGAGCCCAAGGAAACAGTACGGCTCTGGCTGGGGGCGCTGGCCTGGGCCATTCCACTGGGATTCAGTGACCTCCAGAGCCACACCTGGTGCTGTTCAAGGGCATCCAGGGGTGCTCCAGGGGCCATCTGGTGCTTTAGTGAACTTGGTCAGGAGCAAGCCAGGATCCCCTAACCGCTGTACTATCTAATGCCCTTTGTCTTATATTTTAATGAGATATTTTACTAGAACATTATTCATTAGTTCTAATTCATACTTACCTTTTCATTTTGTTAAAAAGTCTTAAAACAAGTAAAATGAGCAATTTAAAACTTAGAGTTTGATAAATTTTTCACATGAGCTTTCTCCCCTATAATTCTCCTTAACATTTTTGTTTCGAGTCATTTGTCTTTTAATGAAATAATAGAAAAGGTAACCTTTAATATTTGTCAAGTATTTTTCCTCTCAGGCTTTACTTTCTCTTTTCTTAGTTCTTGGCTACTATCAGATATGAGTCACCCTCTGCCTGAAGACCCTCCTGTGGCATTAATGCAATAGACTGTTGGATGACAAATTTTCTCATTTATTTATGTGATTGTGTCACATTTCAGAGTTGGGAAGCATGGTTTGTTTAGATGTAAATTCCAGACTTGACTATTCTTTCAGTGTATTAAAGATGCTGTGCTAAATCATATCCAAGGATATATGTAACGCTTCTGCATTTCTTAGAATTTTTATTGGTGTGGATTTCTTCACTCAAGTGCCATTGTCTAACTTCGTATAAGTATCAAAAGTGTAGCTTACTAATATCATTTAAAAGTTGATAGTTATTACGTCAATTCAAATTTTCCAATTAAGTAAATAAGAAAACTCATTGGTTCAATAAGAGCAACAAAGCAAAGCAAAAACTAGCTACTGTTGGAAAGGAAAAAATCTCCAAATTCAGCCTTCCCAATTAAAATGATTAAGCATATTGGCATAAATTAATTAAAGCACCCTGAAAACAAAACAATAAAACAAATTATGAAAGTGGTGGATAAAGTTGTTCACATTTTACTAATGTTGGCATGAATAAGGTAATGTGTAAGCACAGCTTAAATCACCTGATCTTATTTGGGAGGAGGCCGACCAACTACTGTTTAGGGACTCCTGAAGACAGTCAGCCACCTGGCTAGCTGGCTTAAAGATTTGGTACAGCTTGGGCCCTTAAATGTCAGGGACCACCATGGCCACCTCAGTGGGCTCAGGGTCACACCTGATAGTGCTGGGAACCATGCAGTGCCGGAGGTTGAATGTCACTGTGGTCTTGTGTGTGCCGAGCATGGGTCCCTGACTGCTGTGCTCTCTCCCCTGCCACAAACATATTAAAACTCTGGCTAAAACACAAGGAACACATTTGTCAAACATAGCAAGGTAACTGCTATTACTCCTGGTAAAACATTTTATAAGTTTTATATGTATATATTATTTAAAAGGAAATGTATAGAACATCAAGCAACTAGTTTATGCATAAATATCAGTAAGATTAGTAGATAACTGTTTTAGTTGTTTTGTAATTACAAAATGATAGTTTCTCTAGAGACTGAACACGATGGTCACTCAATACCCCTGTTGCAAACCACAACACACAAAAGGAGATGGGGTGGGGGATGGGATCGGGAGGGATACTGGGTTCATTGGTGGTGGAGAATGGACACTGGTGGAGGGATGGGCTCTTGAACATTGCATGAGGGAAAAACAAGCACGAAAAGATGTGAATCTGTAACTGTATCCTCATTGTGACTCACTAAAAAAAATAATAATAAATCTGTAGTAACAGTGAAAAAAAAGAAAATTTTAAACTATGTTATTAACTATAAAATAAAAGTATCAATGGGAAAAAATTATAGTCTCTTTATTCTTGCAAATGGAATTAGTAAAATGTAATAAGGATACATACAGAATGCATTTAATGTATTTAATAGTAGGAATTAAAGGAAAGATCTCCTTTTATATAATACTAGATAGTGAAAGGATTATAATGAGTTTATTATTTAGTAAGGTTTTATGTTTATCTACCATATTGCATAGGAATTGCCTTCCTCGGCCTGTTTCTGACAGAGTCTATTTTACAGATACACAAATATGTTTATGTACATATGTACATGTATACACACACGGAGCACTGTAGCACTGCCATCCCATTGTTCATCAATTTGCTCGAGTGGGTACCAGTAACATCTCCATTGTGAGACTTGTTGTTATTGTTTGTTTGTTTTAGTGAATCACCGTGAGGGTACAGTTACAGATTTATATATGTTCGTGCTTGTGTTTCAGTCATACAATGCTCAAGAACTCATCCCTCCACCAGTTCCCATTCTCCACCACCAATGAACCCAGTATCCCTCCCAACCCCCAATACCATTCCCCCACCACACACACCACCCCGCCTCTGTGGCAGGGCATTCCCTTTTGTTCTCTCTCTCCTTTTGGGTGTTGTGGTTTGCAATAGGGGTATTGAGTGGCCATCGTGTTCAATCTATAGTCTGCCTTCGGCACGCATCTCCCATCCTGAGCGGGTCTTCCAACCACACTATTTGGTGTTCCCTTCTTTATCTGAGCTGCCTTTTCCCCCAGCATGTGAGGCCAGCTTCCAAGTCATGGAGCAAACTTCTTGGTACTTATTTCTAGTATTCTTGGGTATTAGTCTCCTATTCTGTTATTTTATATTCCACAGATGAGTGCAATCTTTCTATGTCTGTCCCTCTCTTTCTGACTCATTTCACTTAGCATGATACTTTCCATGTTGATCCACTTAAAATAGAAGTTCAGGATTTCATCTATTCTAACAGCTGCATAGTACTCCATTGTGTAGATGTACCAAAGTTTCTTTAACCAGTCATCTGTTCTACAGCACTCGGGTTTTTTCCAGATTCTGGCTATTGTAAACAGTGCTGCGATGAGCATATAAGTACAGATGTCATTTCAACTATATATTTTTGCCTCTCCGGGATATATTCCCTGAAGTGGTATTGCTGGGTCAAATGGGAGCTCAATTTTTAATTTTTTAGAATCATCCATATTGTTTTCCGAAAGGGCTGAACCAGTTGGTATTCCCACCAGCAGTGTAGGAGGGTCCGTTTCTCCCCACATCCACGCCAGCAGCAGTTGCTTTTGTTCTTTTGGATGTGTGCCAGTCTCTGTGGTGTGAGGTAGTATCTCATAATTGTTTTGATCTGCATCTCCCTGATGATTAGTGATGAAGAGCATTTTTTCATGTACCTTTTGGCCATTCGTATTTCTTCCTTGAGAAAGTTTCTGTTCATTTATTTGCCCCATTTTCTGATGAGGTTATATGTTTTCTTCTTATAGAGTTCAGCCAGTGCCTTATATACCCTTGATATCAGCCCCTTATCAGATGGGTATTGGGTGAATATCCTTTCCCATTCTGTAGATTGTATTTGTATTCTAGTCACCATATCTTTTATGGTGCAGAAGCTTCTTAGTTTAATATAGTCCATTTGTTTATCTGTATTTCCACTTGGTTGATCAGTTGTGTGTCATCTTTGAAGATACTTTTAGCTTCAATATCATGGAGGGTTTTGCCGACTTTGTCTTCAATGTACCTTATGGATTGTGGTCTGATATTGAGGTCTTTAATCCATTTTGATCTGACTTTTGTGCATGGTGTTAGGTTAAGGTCTAAGCCCATTATTTTGCATGTGGTTGTCCAGTTATTCCAGTACCATTTGTTCCAGAGGCTTTTCTTGCTCCACTTGACATTTCTTGCTCCCTTATCAAAGATTAGATGATCATACATTTGGGGTTGTGTGTAGGGATATTTCACCCCGTTCCATTGGTCTGTGGCTCTGCCTTTGTTTTAGTATCATGCTGTTTCACTGTTACTGCTTTGTAGTGGACTTTAAGGTTGGGGAGGGTGATGCCTCCCATAGTCTTTCCCCCAAGAATTGCTTTAGCTATCTGTGGGCATTTGTGGTTCCATATGAATTTCAGGATTGCTTGATCCATTTCTTTGAAGAATTTCATGGGTATCCTTATAGGGATCGCATTGAATCTGTATAAAGCTTTGGAGAATATCACCATTTTAACAATGTTGATTCTCCCTATCCATGAGCAGGGGATATGTTTCCATTTCCTCATGTCCTTTTTTTTTTTTTCACTGAGTAGCGTTTTATAGTTTTCTTTGTAGAGGTCCTTTACTTCCTTAGTTAAGCTAATTCTGAGGTACTTGATTTTCTGGGGCACAATTGTGAACCAGATTGCTTTTTTTCATGTCCCTTTCCTCTGTCTCATTGTTTGCATATAGGAAGGCCATGGGCTTTTGGGTATTGATTTTATAGCCTGCGACTTTACTGTAGAAGTTTATTGTTTCTAAGAGTTTTTTAGTAGAGGCTTAAGGATTCTCTAGATATAGTATCATATCATCTTCAAATAGTGAAAGTTTGATTTCTTCTTTTCCTACCTGGATGCCCTTAATATCTTTTTTGTGCCTAACCGCTATTGCAAGTACTTCCAGCACTATATTGAACAGAAGTAGTGAGAGTGGGCATCCTTGTTGTTGTTGTTATTGTTTTTGGCATATTGATTAAGCCATGGGTAGCTTGCCAGGCTCTGCTGTGCGGGAGTGATACTGTCGGTAGCTTGCTGGGCTCTCAGAGAGTAAAGGAGGTATCAAACCCGGGTCAGCTGTGTGCAAGGCAAATGCCCTACCCGCTGTGCTATCGCTCCAGTCCACACACACAGAGAAAAGAAAACTATTTTTAGTTATGTTTGTTTTAAAATGGTGCTCAAGGGCTGCTCTGGCTCATTACTTGAGGCTGTTCACAGTAGTGTAGGGGGACTATGCATTTCTGGATACTGACCCCTGGCCTCCTCTATGTGAGACATGTGCTCTAGACGTTGAGCTATCTCCTCAACCTAAGCCAGTATTTTTACATAAATTCTGTGCAACAGAATGTTGTGTTGAATATATATAAATATATATGTCTTGCCAGAATATAATGATGGATATATATTAATTCAATAGTGATGAACCCTGTTTTTATTTTGGCCAACCAGATCTTACATAATTTTCTTAGATACATAAATTGCATATTGCAAATAAAGGAAAGCAAGTTATACTGTATTTGTGTGCATTTGTTCTTATTTTTTGAGTTCTGTTTTATGCCCAAACATATAGTTTGCCTTAGTATATGCTTTCTAAATCTGAAAACTCTGAATATTCTGCTGCTGTTTTCCATTAAACCTCTGGTGGTGACTCCTGTTGTTGAGGCCTTCTGTATTATTGCTGATTCTACCTCGTTCTATCATTGCTGCTAAAGGATGTTTGAAATTTCCAGTAATAACTACAGACTTTATATTTTTCATTAAGGTCATGGATTCAGTTTCACATATTTTTCAGAAAGTATATTCTGGACTTTTGACATTTAGGATTGTTACGCCTTCTTATTGGATTGGCCCTTTCATCATTTTATGCTTTTCCTCTGTAATAATTTACCTTTTTCTAGATTTTACATTATTGGATAGCAATATAACTGCTTTGCTTCCTTTTGATTATTAATGGTGTTCAAAATAGTGCTCTGTCCTTTTACTCTCAGTCTTACTATGTTGTTATGTTTTAAATGAGTCTGAAAGAGCCAACAATGAGTCCTTTTGTGGGGGAACCCCTGGTGGTACTCCACACCTTTTCCTGGTACAGTTCTTGGGGCCACACCTGGAAGACCATGTGGTGCCAATGATTGAACCTGGGGCTCTGGCATGAAGAGCATGGGCTCCAGTCCTCTGATCTCTGTCCCAAATCTTGATGTAGATTTTTTTATCCACTCTGCTAATGATGTGTTGGAGTTTGTATATAAACAGCATTTTCATTGGCATTATTAATGCACTAGGACTTGAATGTGTCTTTTATGTTTTATCTCCCTGTGAGCTGTGATAAAAGTTACTGCCTTAATGTCTATATGTCTTAACAAAGGCCTGTGAAGTTGGACTTAAATAACAAAAATACATCTGTCACAATTCTAGAGGCAGCAAATTCCATGATGAGAGTGCCAGCGTGGTTGGAATCTGGTGTCCTTACATGACACTGAGAAGAATGACAGTGTGTGTGAGGATGAGCGCATGGGAAATTGCTCTGTCACTCCCTCTAATGTCCTTTCACATGGGAACAAACCTCATCATGAATGTTCCACCGTCATACTGGAAACTAAACTTAACTACCTCCCAAAGATCCCGACTTCAAGTCTCAGTATTGGGGGGCTAGAACTTTCACATAAGAATATTGTGGTCACATAGTTTAGTCTCCACTGTTAGACTGGCAGCCTAGTGGAAAATAAAAAAGAATAGATGTAGAATATATTATAGAAGATAAGTTTCGTGGTATTTCATGGTTTGTTTTCTGTTGCTTATGGCAGTGTTAGGATAGATTTAGGATTAGAGTTAGGTAACATATAGGATTAGGAATAAGTCAGAGGAAGAGGGATAAATACTGGATGATCTTTCTCATCTGTGGCATAAATGGTGATTTTAAAAAAAGGGAATATACACATTGAGCAAGGTCAAATCCCTGACCTTGGATTACAGAACTGAGATTACTAAGCAGTGCAGGGAGTCATGCAGAGAAATTGAAGACATAGACTAGAGGGAACATCCTGGCAGGGGGGGGAGGCCTTGCACCCTTTGGTGATGGTGCAGTAATGTTGTGTGTCAGTACTATAAATAGTAACACTATTTTATCCATTTTGTGTAAACTGTAATTTAAAAAAACTATTACGAAACCAGAAATAATTCTGGTTAGGTTTAACGATAGGGTAAGATTTAGGATTTATATTAGGTTTAAAGTTAATATTAGGGGTAGGAGTAGGACTGTGGCTAATATCAGGATTTGGGTTAGAATGGCTAATTTGGGTTTGGGTTAGAGTTGACATTGGGATTGGGATTGTGGTAATTTGTTATGCCTTAATAAATTGATAATCACCTGTATATTTCTGTTCTCTTAGTTTTTGCTCAGAAGATTGGTATTAGAATTTGTTTTCCTTTTTTTTCATTGTGGCCTCCCAAGAGGTGCTCAGGTGGCCTCAGAAGCAGTCTTAGCGATACTCTGCTGATTTGACTAGATGATTCCTTGTGAGTGCCCGAGGATGGAAGCTGCCCACTTGTGCTCAATCTACCGAAGAAGTGCCCAGAGGAGCGAAGGGGTCTCCATGGTTATACTTCGTGGTGCTCAGGAGGTAAGAGGGATCAGGGGAGGCCATGTGCCAGGGTTTGAAGGTGGGTCCCAGTGCATGCTTTCTTCCTGACTGTTCAGCTCTCTCACTGGTATGAATTAGTTACCTTTTTACATTATAGTTATATAGCATCATCTCTGATAATATATGATGCTATTGTTCATTATCAAGATATATATTACATGCATAATGATTTATATAAACACAAATCATTCAAATCACTTAGGTACCTGGTAATATATAGAATATAAAATTACAGATGATTAGTGTTTATGTGTTTACTATATACCTATAAGATTAATGCATAATAATTTGATAATCAAGTAATTATGAAATGAGAATGCTTTAGAAATGGTATCTTGCTTTAAAATGATATCTTGCTACTTATAAGTAGCAAGTATACCTATTTATTTTGTTGCCAAGTTAATGAAGGAATTTAAATTAGTAATGAGTTATTTGGAAAATATTTTGATATTTTTTTAGCAGAGTACATATTTATCTGCAGTTTAAACAGTTTTCATGTCTAGAGTTGTATTTGACTCAGCTCACATGTGTGGATTAAAATATGGATATGTAAATGTCAAAAGCATTTCAAAATAATATTTGCTATATTCATATTATGAATACTATATATTTTTGCAATTATTTGGATGATAGTAATTATTTCCAAAAGGCATTTGCAAGGTATGTTTTTAATAATTAAGAAATAAGATTACAATTATACATGTATAGTTATACAAATACATTATTCATATTAATATGTATATATGTTTGTGATTGTTTATATTTGCATTTTAAGCTAATTGTAATTCTTTCTAGTAAGGGTTAGATATGAATTTTGAAACATTTTGCACTGTACTTATAGTATAATTGTCATAACAGACCTAATGATTGTATCATTATTTGTATACTGAACCTTATTGCCCAATATAATGTTAGGTGGGGAACTTTGGGGATTTTTTAATCCCTTCAGTCCTCAGGAATGGTGGTGTCTTTATTAGCAGAGCCCCTGGGGAGCTCCTCCATCCTTTGAACCATCTGAAATGACAAATTAAAAAATGGCTATGTATACGCCTGGAAGTAAACTCTAAAACCTACTACATCTTCTCTCACCTTGATCTTGAACTTCTCAAACTTCAGAACTATGAGAAATGAACTTTTGCTGCTCATAAGCTATTCAACCAATGATTTTTAGTAATATATTCTAAGAGGACTTAGTGTGCATATTTGGAGGTGTGATATCTTCAGACCCACATCATGACAATATAGTAATACAGATTTTTACAAAATTTTTTAATGGAATGAAAACTTTTGAAGTTGAATTTAGAAAAGAGAAAGGAAAACAAATAAAACAGAGTGGGTGGTGTGATGTTAAAGTGGGTAGTCCACTTGCCTTGCACACAGCCCGCTAGGTTTTGATCCCTAGCACCACATAGGGTTCCTTGAGAATGGTCAGAGTGATCCCAGAGTGAATAGCCAGGAACGTTTTCTCTGTTGCGACAGTCACATTACTTTGCCTTTTGTTTTATAATTGTTATTTGATTTTAAATTTTTTCTTTGTCTTATTAGAATACAGTCTTGGATTAAATCCAATATGTTTATGGAATATTATAATTGAAGTACCTTGTATATTTTGGTAAAATGTAACTTTTTTTAAAGAAATAGAAATTTGATGAGAATATTTTGTGACTTCCGAAATTCTGTTTTTCATATTATTTGATATAAAGTTTGTAGTGTTCCATCTCAAAAAGCATCTCAGGAAATATATTTCCTGTTTCTAGAATTTAGATTTTTTAAAATTATTTGAATTACTATTAGAGTGTATAGTGTGGTGTATTACTTCATTAAGTCATTTGTTTCTTTTTTTTTTTCTTTTTGGATCACACCCGGAGATGGACAGGGGTTACTTCTGGCTCATGCACTCAGGAATTACTCCTGGCGGTGCTCGGGGGACCATATGGGATGCTGGGAATTGAACCCGGGTCGGCCAGGTGCCAGGCAAACGCCCTACCCGCTGTGCTATTGCTCCAGCCCCAAGTCATTCATTTCTTTACATGTTTTGGGGTTTTGTTTTGTTTTTTTTTTTCAGTTTTTGGATGTCAGCTGCTGGTGCTTAGTATATGCAGTACTGGCGATGAAACCCATATCAGCTGAATGCAAAGCAAGTGCCTTACCTGCACTATTTTTCTACCCTGTGGTATTGCACTGTTTTACGTTATGTGGAAATGTTCATCTGCACTTGACTTTATAGATGAGTATTTCATCATAGACCCAGTTTATATATAAGATAGAGAACAATTGAGATTTCATAAACTTAATTATTTATCAAGTTATATTTTCTTTGGATTTTTCTTTTCATATACCATAACTTTTAGAATAAATTATTTTATGTCATTATATTTTTATTTGGGGATGGAGCCATAGCACAGCGGTAGGGCGTTCGCCTTTCACTCGGCCGACCCTTGTTCGATTCCTCCGCCCCTCTCGGAGAGCCCGGCAAGCTACCGAGAG
The DNA here is from genome assembly GCF_027595985.1 of Sorex araneus. Lineage (NCBI taxonomy): Eukaryota > Metazoa > Chordata > Mammalia > Eulipotyphla > Soricidae > Sorex > Sorex araneus. The sequence continues at coordinate 27,514,180 of NC_073313.1, read as the reverse complement.
TATCGAGCCCGCGCGGCTGAGCCTGGCAAGCTACCCGTGCATAATGGATATGCCAAAAACAGTAATAAGTCTCTCAATGAGAGACGTTACTGGTGCCCGCTCGAACAAATTGATGAGCATCGGGATGACAGTGACAGTGATATTTTTATTTGATTATTTTCTTCCTTTGTGTTTCAACATTTGTTGGCCTCCGCAGCGGTGCTGGAGGCCCCAGACTCCAGCAGGCAGTGCTGGGGGCTGTGCGGTGCTGGCCATCCCGCCCAGAGCCCTGTGCCTGCAGACACGCTCGCCGGCCCTTGGAACTGTCTCTGCAGGTCTGTCTACACCGTGCAACTGCGACATGAGGAGTTCACTTGCCTTATTTTGTGTTTGCTGCTTTCTCTTTTCTTTTATTCAGACAGTCAGAAGTTTGGGCAACTCTTCCCATATCCCTGCCGCCATATATTTTCAGTAGTTCCTTTGTATTTCTTCAGTATCAGTCATATACCTTTATTTTACTGTTTCTTTTCAGTTACTAATTTGGTATGGAATTGTTGATTTCTCTCTACTAATTTTAGACGATTTTTTCTTGTCATGAATCTGATTGGCATTTATTGCTATAAATATTCCCTTAGCCATACACATTTTTGTAGCAGCTTCTTTGAAATAGATGTAAGCATAAACAAACTGTAAGATTTTAAAGTGAGTGATAATAGTTCTTATATGTTTGAAAAGCATCACCAAAAGCAAAAATATTGTACATATCCGTCCTTTGTCTCAAGTTTTTCTATACAACTTTGTATTTTCCTCTCTTATTTTAACCTAAACTTTTCTCCTTTCTCATGGCATGTGTACATTGTTGTACCACCATTGGGATATATATTTAAATTTTGTTTTAGATGCAATGAGCAAAAAAAATGATTAGAGTGATAAATACACCTGTAAGTTACTTAATAATATGTCAAATACTTTTGCAATGTGATAATCCATTTTCTGTCTTACTAGAATGTATGAGTCTCAATTATATTGTATCCTTGCTAGCGCTTCTTATGATATTTATTTTTTTTATGGTAGCCCTTCTGATAAGTGTGTAGTGATAATTCACTGTCAATCTTCATTGCATGGGTGTCACCAATTCATATTTATTCTTTTCTCAGACATTCCCAGAAAATCTATTTCACCATGTAGGGATAGATTGGAATGACCTGTGAGCATCTAGGTTCTCTAATTTTTAGTAGCAGTTTAAGGGCTTTTTATGTAAATACTTTCCTTTCCCTCATCTCTATAGAATTAAATGGTATCATTTCCTGTAAGGGAACACTCATTTTACACTTACACAGCGGGTAGGGCGTTGCATGCTGCCGACCCGGGTTCCATTCCTCCATCCCTCTCTGAGAGCCCGGCAAGCTACCAAGAGTATCCCGCCCACACGGCAGAGCCTGGCAAGCTACCTGTGGCATATTCAACATGCCAAAAACAGTAACAAGAAGTCTCACAATGGAGACATTACTGGTGCCCGCTGGAGCAAATCAATGAACAATGGGATGACAGTGCTACAGTGCTATATTTTTGCACCAAAGAGCATACATTTCTGAAATAAATGAAGTAGGATTATGTTTATCCCTTTTGTCTTGTGTTCTTCCTACCTTCTGAATCCTCCTTACTTTTAAATTTCTCTCGGATGTCTTATTCCTTTGGCCAGGAGAGCTTACTATTTATTGAATCGGGTCGCTAAAATCCTAAGTGCGAGTGCCTCAGAATGTGACCATGTTTGATGACAGGGTGTTCCAAGTGTGTTTAAGATGAGTTCATTGGGGTGAGCTCAATCTAGTAGGACAGGTATCTATTAACAGGTAAATTGAGACAAGGGTAGATATACATAGAGGGATCACTATGAAGATAATACCAGGGAGAATGTCTTGTGAAGATGAGAATGTACCTATAGCAATATTTTTGCAGTGAGATATCTCTAAGCAGAGAAATCCCAGATAGCCCGCAAACCACCAGAGGCTTGGATGAGGCAAAGAAGGATTTGCCTACTGCTTTTAAAGGGGTCAAGTCCTGCTAACAGCCTGATTTCAGGTGTTGGGTCTTCAGAATTCTTAGACAATGACATTCTGTTCTTTAGCAGCTCAGATTTTAGTTTATTTCTTAATTACTACTTGTTTTACAGTTTGGCTAGAGACAAATTGTCTCAGCTTTACTATTTTGGATGTTCTCATTTCACTTTCCTTTTAGAAGGGTATGATTTTTGAATATCAAATCCTGGTTGTAAAAGTATCTCTTAATTTTTCTATAATGAAAGATGCTCCATTTTCTCTGTTTCTCCATGGATTCTGTGCAGTCAGATTTGTAGTCATTATTCCTGCACAGGTGATAAACTTTTGCTTTCTTGACTACGACTTTCAGCTTAACAATTGGAATACTCAGTCATCTCTTTAGAATTTATAAAAGATTTAAAGTGAAAAGGTGGTGTCAGATTTGGGCTTCACTGCTTGGACTTCTGTTTTTGAGATCCTGTCTCATCTTTGATGTCTTGAAACAATATCTTTAATATTTTCTAGTTTTCTTAGTTTTACTTGGTAAAATGGTTGACCTTAAAGGCTGACCTGCCTTTGCTGGCAGAGTCATCCTATACATATTATTCTTTAAAATATAAATTGGTCTGTAATATTTTTCCTTCCTACAGTCAATTAATACAAACTAGATGTTAAGAAGATGAACAAGGTATTTCAAAACAAATGTTACCTGGGAATGCTATCCTTTTGTTATCATTGATAAATTCCCTTCCATTTAACATTTTTATTTGATTCATGATTATTTTCTCAGTTTGCACTTTATTGTGAATATGTTCAGATGTTCTGGTAAATTCATTTAAATAATAAAATATATTGGGAAAAATAAGGGCTAGGATATATCGTGTACTTGCTCTTATTTTAGCCTAAATTCATGATATCCGATTGCATATCAACCCTCTAAAAAACTGTAAGGGATTTGGAAGTAAATTCATCAAATCACAATCTCAGACTAAGTCAGTGTAATAAAATTAAATATCCATTTTTGGAAAACTGAACTATAGTTATACACAAAACATACATAAATCTTGCAAATATTAATATTTAGCCAAACTAGAATCGATGACAAACTAAGACCTATATATATATATTCATGTATGTATTGGAGATGTTCATGTGATCGAGACTCTAGGTAAATCAGACCATCCGTACAACTAAGTTGAACATGGATAGCTTTCTTTTTTTTCAAAGAAGCAGTATATAGTCAGGTATCTTACTTACATCCAGAGCAATGATTAGAAAGCAGTAAACTCAAAAGGCTACAGCTTAAGACCAGATCACAGGAAATACTAATCATTGTTTATGTATGATGAAAATCAGGCTGGGAATGTGCAAGTACTTCTGGGTTTGAATGGAACACTGAGGATTATTGTTTGGGAACAGCAGTGAACCCCTTGACCAACTCTTAACCAGGCTCTATTTTGAACCTTTTAGATCTCTGTTTGGGTTGCATAAGTCCACAACTAATAACACTGGTAGTTGCTCAGCCAGAGTGAAATTAAATTAGAATTATCTCTATAATTTTTATGTATAGATTCTGCCATAATATTAAAAATAAACAGAATAAAAGAAACATGAGACCAGAATCAGTTGAAATAACTAATAAAGGAAATCATATCCCAAGGAAACCAAATTAAAGAACTATTGGCATTCATAAAAGAATGGCTTTTTTAAAAAAAATTTTAAAAATTTTTTAAAAAAAATTTCTTTTTAAAAAGAAATTTTTAAAAAAATTTCTAATTACTAGAAATAAAAATAAATTTCAAATAATTGAGAATTACCCTAAATCAGGCTTTGTTTCATGTGCTTTTCAGTTATATAATTAGGTACCTAAAACTGTAGGATTACATGCTCAAAAAATGAAATATCAAAGTGAATTTTTGTTCAAAACTTCTCAAAATGAAGTATCATTCTGTATCTCCAGTTACAGTAAATTTAGCTGAGCTTTTATTTTTTGTTGTTTGTTTTGCTAATTTCTTTATGTTGCATGTGCTCTACTCTGAGGCAGATTTTGGATACTTATACCAGGTTTTGAAATCAGTTTTGACATTAATTCCATAGTTAATTTTACATGCTGTTTAATTTTTATTTTCTATACTATTTTTATGCTATTACTTTCAAACTGTGTGTTTCAATCAAAGTACTTTATATATCCAAGGAAGTTTTTTCCTCTAACTGAAAACCTCAATTTTAACTGGAATGATCTTTTCATTTTAATATTATGATCATATTTGTTTTAATATTGGCCATTTTTTCATTCTTTAAAAAGTATACACCTCCCCCAATCCCAATAAATAAATGATGTTAAAAAAAAAAGTACCATCACCCAGCACTCACTTTTTCTTTTGTTTATGAGCCACACCTGGCGGTGCGCAGGGCATACTCCTGGCTGTGTTTAGGATCACTCTAGTGGGGCTTGGTGGAACCATGTGTGGTACCGTGGATAGTACCGGGGTTTGCCACATGCAAGACAAGTGCCCTATCCATGCTATTAACCCTCTAGCCCTTTCCCCTATCTTTGAAATTTGTGTCTCCTTTTTTGCTTGCTTAGGTTGGGAGGTGCTCCCAAGCTGTGCTAAAACATTTGAGGGGTTCCCCCCTGGAGATACATAGCTCAGTGCCAAGGCCTGAGGCAGCTGTGCAGCAATCCCCAAGCAGTGCCCAGTTTACTCCAGGGCCACATATTGAGTTATGATTGGAGTCTCCGAGCCATGCTCTCTGATGACAAGACGTTCTTCTTGTGCCCAGGATTGAACCTGCATAGAATACGTGCCTACCCCAGTGCTATTTCCCGGCTCTGCACTTTTATCTATTTCCACTTAAAATCTTTATTAACTCTTTATTAACACTTGCTCCTTCACGGGATGGAAATTATTGATATTATTACGAGTCTGTACCGAATTCAAACTTTGTAACCAATACGGTTACATCACCACAAGTGATGCTTCAAAATACATTTCAGGAGTGAAATTCAGGGTGAATGGTATTATCAACTGCCACCAGCAGAGAGCACTGTTTGATCCACCACACCACAGCCTAGCAGCAGCAACATCCCTCCTTCCGGTCCCCTACCCTCCTTCCGGTCCCCTCCCTCCTTCCGGTCCCCTACTCTCCTTCCGGGCCCCTCCCTCCTTTCGGTCCCCTCCACTCCTTCCAGCCCCTCTCCTTCCGGCCCCCTACCCTCCTTCCGGCCCCCCTCCCTCCTTCCGGTCCCCTACCCTCCTTCCGGCCCCTCCCTCCTTCCGGTCCCCTACCCTCCTTCCGGCCCCTCCCTCCTTCCGGTCCCCTACCCTCTTTCCGGCCCCCTCCCTCCTTCCGGTCCCCTACCCTCCTTCCGGCCCCCTACCCTCCTTCCGGTCCCCTACCCTCTGTCCGGCCCCCTCCCTCCTTCCGGTCCCCTACCCTCCTTCCGGCCCCCTACCCTCCTTCCGGCCCCCCTCCCTCCTTCCGGTCCCCTACCCTCCTTCCGGCCCCTCCCTCCTTCCGGTCCCCTACCCTCCTTCCGGCCCCTCCCTCCTTCCAGTCCCCTACCCTTCTTCCGGCCCACCTCCCTCCTTCCGGTACCCTACCTTTTTTACTGCCCCCTCCCTTTTTCCAGTCCCCTACCCTCCTTCCGGCCCCCCTCCTGCCTTCCCTCCTTCAGCCCCCCTCCCTCCTTCCGGTCCCCTACCCTCCTTCTGGCCCCCTCCTCTCCTTCCAGTCCCCTTCCCTTTTTCCGGTCCCCTTCTCTCCTTCCGGCCCCCCTCTTTCTAGCCCCATTCCTTTCTTCCGGCCCCCCTCCCTCCTTCCAAGCCCCTCCCCTACTGTTGGGCACCTCTCTTCCTTCTGGCCCCCTTCCCTCCTTCCAGCCCCACCCTTCGTCCCGCACTCCACACTCCTTCCGCCCTTCCCTTCTTCCAGCTGTTCCCTCCTTCCAGCCCCTCTCATTTCTTTTGATTAGAGTTTGCACTTTGGGTTCTGTTTCCGCCAGGGGCCATTTGACTGTAGGACTTTAATGGCCCGGTGCCTGAGGCACTTCCGGTCCTAATGGAAAACCAGACAGCTGACATCTTGCCTAGGTTTTGAATTCGAGGATTCAAAGTAAGGTTTTGAGATACGATGGCTGAATAAAGAATCTCTGTTGGTAAGTCTGTTTTTCTGTTGAGACTCAGGTCGTATCAGCCCCATTATCTTGGGCCTCTTGATTCCGCTAGCAAGGTCTCAAACCCTTTCTAGGGAGGTAATGTATTTTCTCAGATTCGAACTTTATGAGGTTCACCAAAATGATTAGTTTTCAAACATGCCTTATAGGTAGTTTTTAGCTAAGAGGTTTAAATATTCAGGTCACCCGGAGACATAGCACAGCGGATAGAGCGTTTGCCTTGCACAAGGTGCACTAGGGCCGGTCTGCAGCATTGCACATAGTCCCCAAGCTCTGCCAAGAGAAATTCCTGAGCGCAGAACTGGGAGTAACCCCTGAGCATTGTTGGCTGTGACCCAAAGTCCCCCACCCCAAAGAAAGTTTAAAGAGTTGGTTGATCTATATTTTTAATTTTACAGAAAATGAATGGTAACTTCTGGCTAGGCATATGGCTCCAATGGTAGAACATGCGGGATGCCCTGAGTTCAACCCCTGCCCTAATGCTGCCCCAGTGCCAAAGCCCCACAGGAGACCTAGTCATGAACTGACAAAATGCATAATAACAGCATGGCACTTATTACCCAAAAGAATATGTTTATATTTATTCTATATAATATCAGAATTCTATATATTATCTCATTTGGAAATCATCTATTATTAAAAATAAATATATATATAACCAGTACATAAATGTACATATGTATATATGTGTGTATTTATATGTATAATAGGATGCATATTAGAACCAAATCCAGTAGAGGGAATCTATTGAATGTGAGTGAAAGTAACAAGAACTTGAGGCTTATATGTGAAGGCACAGAAATATCTAATATGTTGTAATTCTGGTAGTTAAATCATTATGAAATGATATACTTACAGATTCATTTATTGAAATGAATATGCAGTACAAGCAAAAATAAATGCTACATAGCAATTGGATTATACAATATGCTTCCTACTTAGTAGAAATTAAATAACAACGTTAGAACCTTTTTTAGACATTGATGCCAGACTTTTGAGGAAGTTAAAACGGTACCAAGTTTCTGGAAATTGCTTGATACTTTTTAACCTATATTTTAAATTTTCCAAACTGTTCCCCTTTGTAGTGGCCATTCTGTGACTGATAGAACTGATAGAACATAGTAAGAATATTACTATGATTCTTTTGGATAATCTACTTTTTAATTTAATTAATTTTGTTTGTTTGTGGGCAACACCCAGTGGCTCCCAGGGCTTACCACTGGTTCTGCTCCCAGGGATCCCTCATGGAGGGGTGCAAGGGGACCTTCTGGACTGTCTGGAGTACCAGGGATATAATTTGGGTCAGCCATGTGCAAGGCAAGCATGCTAACTTCTGTATCTGCTCTCCAACCCCCAATTTAATTTAATATTTATACTTTCCCTTGCAGTGCTGAGGATCAAATAGCAGCACCTCTCATATGCCAGGCGTGTGTTCTACCGCTGAGCTATGTCCCTGGCCCTGCTTCAATCTTTAAGCAACAGAGCTAGATAGAAAAAAATGAGAAAATTGTACAAAGTTTACTTGGACAACAAATTTATTTTAATTGTGAGCTACTTATAAGTAGCTGACCTCTAATTATCGAAGTCATTCAACTGGGAACCCGAAGTAAAATTGTCACAGAGAAATGTCAAGTGTAATGTATATTTTATCTAAAATTCCGGGGCCTTTTTTTTTGCTCTGATACCCAATAAAAATGCCTACTGGTTAGCCTTAAAATACTCACACAATTTCTCTATCAGTACATAGCAAAAGACTTAAAATTATAATCTGATAGAAGGTTTTTATGTCATTTATGAGTGCAAAATGTTTACTGGGAGTTATTAGTGGAAAAAATGTTTAGATTTACCTATGGAATCTGACATTATTGCAAAGTGCAGTATTTTAATTTATATCCACAGTATTTTTAGGAATTCTGTAAACTTAAGAATACAGTTTTTCAATAATGATGTTTCATTTCTTTTTTGCAGTCACATGCATTTTAAAACTTTTCTCTAATTGACATGACTAAGATCACCATAATATTTTGAGCCTGTGTTAAATTCCAGGCACTGCATATGGTCCCCTGAGCACTACTAGGTGTGTCCCAGGAAACAAAACAATAAAAAAAGTGAGTAGAATTTCTAGAACTTTATATTCTTGCCTCCGTTCTGATATCTTGTTTTTCTTCATATTGCATCACTAATTATATGTTAACAGTTTTCTGATGTTGCTAAAATCCATTACTGGATAGTAAAGTTTTTAGATGACTTCTCTTACATGGTATTACAGTGACATGATTTTTTTTCTTTTGTGAAAGTGATTTGAGTTTAAAATGTTAATCCAATAAGATTCAATTCTTGAATTAAATGCAGTCTGTCCTTGGGGCTATTATAAGTGCCACGTGTGGTTTTCCTACTTCTGTTTTGTAAGAAACTACATGCAAGATTAGTGTTTTTTCTGGTTATATTGGAAAGTTCCCAGATCAGAATTCATGCCTTATAAATCATATTTAGTAAGAATTTTCTCTTATGGATAAAATTAGATCAGGTTTTCTAAAATTTTAAGTGCTGTTTAAGCTGTGTTTTTGTTTTGTCATTTTATGTGTCGTGATGAACCATTCTATATTCCTCTTGTTGATATATCTTCTTTCTATTCCCTCTCATAATCAGTCAGACTTGCCAGGATTTTTATTTAGTTACGCCCTCCTCTCTATCCTCCAATTTAACCTTTTTTTTCTGTTTGTGTCACACCTAGCGATGCTCAGGTGTTACTCCTGGATCTGTGCTCAGGAATTACTCCCAGCAGCACTTGGGGGACCCTGTGGGATGCCAGGGATTGAACCCGGGTCGACTGCATGCAAAGAAAACACTACCCATTATATTGTCACTCCGGCCCCTTAACCTTTATTTGTTTTTCGACTTGTAAATTTGTGTGTGTTGCATTAAAGTGGAAAATTTTATCTTTTCTTCACAGTTGTATAGTATTCCATTGTGCACATTTGTCAGTGCTTCTTTATCCATTCATCTGTCATTGGTTATTAGATTTGTTTCCAGCTATTGTAACAATATCCAAGCTACTGTATTAAGGATTCCGGGTATTTTTCTAGACTAATTGCTATTGTTAGGACTTTCAATACCCTATCAGTTAGTAGTGGGAATGAACATCATTGTCTTGCCCCGATCTTTGAGAAAAGGATTTCTGCTTTGCTACTTTTGAATATATTATCTCTTGTTTTGTGAGATCATAGCCTTTACTTTGTTGAGAAACCGCAGCAGTGGTGGGTGCAGCGTCACCACTTGCCCCGTCTGGGCTGAGTCGCAGTGCCGTCGGACATAGAGCCATGGTGGCAGTGTGTGCAGTGGCTCATCCACTGTGGGGTGCTGTCAGCGAACCACCAGGTGACCTGGGACTCAGTGCAGGTGTTTGACCTGGCACAGACCCTCCGCAATAGGGTCCTGCTCTGCCAGCTGCTCAACAACCTCCGGGCGCACTCCATCAGCCTCAGGGAGATCAACCTGAGGCCTCAGATGTCCCAGGTGCTACCCAGAGATGCAGGCAGGTTCGTGTTTGTCAGTGTGCAGATCGTTACAACATGCCAGTTGACCAAAAGTTTACATTCGGTAGGCTGGGAACACCTGTAAAGGCAATTAGAAGCCACCCCAAAAGCCTCTGTCCCTCTCAGAGAGCCTGGCAAGATACCGAAAGTATCCCGCATGGCAGAGCCTGGCAAGCTACTCGTGACATACTCGATATGCCAAAAACAGTAACAATGACAGTCCTCATTCCCTTGGCCCTGAAACAGCCCCCAATACACTAGCATTCAACAGGACGAGTGGAGACATTACTGGCACCCACTCAAGCAAATCAATGAACAACGATACAGTGATACAGTGACAGTGATACTTTGTTGAGATGAATTCCTTCTTTGCTCATTTTGTTGAGGGTATTTTTATATTATAAATAAATATTCAATATTGTTAAATAATTTTGCATATATTGATATGACCATGTAATTTTTATCTTTTTTTTTTATTTTACTTTATTTTTTTTGCTTTTTTTGGAGGTGTCACACCTGGTGGTACACAGGGGTTACTCCTGGCTCATGCATTCAGGAATTACTCCTGGCGGTGCTCAGGGAACTAAATGGGATTCTCAAACAAAACCTGGGTCAGCCGCATGCAAGGCAAACACCCTACCCTCTGTGCCATTTATTCAATCATCCTTGCATCCCTGGTATAAATCCCATCTGATCGTTGTGTAGGTTCCATTTGCCTTTTCTTATGTCTAAAGCATGCTTGTCTTGAGATGACTATGAAGGTTATCTATACATTTCTGCATTTATATCCCTTCTTAAATTCAGTGGTGCCTCAAATTCATTAGAGTAGACCCCATTACTACCCTCTTCCTTTCCCTCATTTTGTGTTTTAAGTATCCTAGTCCTTCTAGGTAGGGTTTGTTTGCCTTTTATGGAAAAGCTTTCAAGTTTCTTGTAGGACTTGTTTAGCATTTCCTGCAGAGCTTCTTTAGTGTATATGGACTTCTTTAGGTGTTGTCTTTCTGTAATGTTTGTGTTGCTCATATAACTGTGTGTATCTATACGTGTGACTGCTTTGTATGCAAGTTTTCACCAGGTTGGATAGTTTTCTATTTAGTTTGCATGCTTTCTTGTTTGGTTGCCTATGGATAACATTGGTTTGTCCTTGCTCCTCTCTCAAGGCTCCCAACATAGTGTTTCCAAGACACACCCAGTTCCACCAGGCACTAATAATCCTGTATTGCTTTTCTCTTTCCTTTATGTCCTATGCATAGTTTAGCAATGTCCTTTCTGTGTAGACACAGGAAAGCAGTTGATGCTATGCTTTTGTAACATGGGAATTGACTAAGAATAGTAATGGCTCCTGAGTATCTATCAGATTTACCCGGCTTAAGCCTCAGTTGCCCTTATTTCCTAATGCCCCCAAAAGGAAGGTCCCAGCAAGGGACATGAATGGAACCAGGATAAGCTGTAAGCTACCCTGGCATCGAAAAGGGATGAGCTAAGCACCATATGTATAAGTTAAGAACACAGTCATGGAACAAAATCTGTCATGACCCAAAAAGAAGTAACCAAATAAGGAAACCTGTTGGGGTTAGGAAAGACTAATTGGCCTCAGGACTGTAGTCTGGGGTATACGAAAGATGTCCCCAGGAAGAACCAGCCTTTAAGCCTAATATTTCTCTTACTGTGTTTATACAAAATGACTAGAAATATTAGTAAGAAGTAAGCTTATTTTGATTATTTAAATGTATTATTAGCTGAGGAACTGGAGAAAGCAATATGCCCTAGATGGAATCCCACCCTTGAGGGATCTCCTAGTAATCTAGAGTACTCAACCCACAGATGAGTTTTTGTCCGTGAACTAAACTCCTAGAAGAACTTCCCCTGAAGGAGGGGCTTTACATCTGTTTATTGTTATAATTTTCAACCCCACTTATATGCACCCTTCATGATTTCTACATAACTATGCTGTGAGTAAGAAAAAAACGAGAAATAACTACGCTATAACAGAGAAGTAGGAGAGAGGGGAAAAGGAAATAAAATAAAATAAAATAAATGGTCCCTGACTACCAACCATCCTGAGGCTCTGTTCCTTCGTTCCCCATTTCTGTTCCTTCGTTCATCTGTTGCTGTTGGTGGGTCTGGGGAGGCAGTTCTTGGTCACTGAATGCAAGCATCCTGTGCACCCACAGTTTTTGAACTCAGTTTAATTTGGGCCATGCCTCGCAGTGCTCAGTGCTTACTCCGGACTTTTTTCTCTGTGATCACTACTGTCATCGCTTTGGGGACCATATGTAGTGCCAGGATGGAACTGGGGTTAGCTGGTTGCAAGGCAAGTGTACCATTGCTCTACTATTGTTCCAGGCTCCATAGCAGTAACTTTGCTTCGTGTCATGTGTTTGCACATCTCTACTTTGCAAAAGGCTTGTGGGGGGAAAATTGTGTTTCACCATCTAGACTTTTTGAGATGTTTTCTTTAACTATTTGCTCTTGGGGGGGGGGGGTTGTGGTACATGTAAACAATATGTTTTAATGTTAGCACAGCAAGTAGGGCGTTTGCCTTGCATGTGGCCTTCCCAGGTTCGATTCCTCCGTCGCTCTCAGAGAGCCCGTCAAGCTATCGAGAGTATCCCGCTGCACAGCAGAGCCTGGCAAACTCCCTGTGGTGTATTAGATGTGCCAAAAACAGTAACAACAAGTCTCACAATGGAGATGTTACTGGTGTCCACTCGAGCAAATCAATGAACAGTGGGATGACAGTGCTACATAACTCAATTTTTTTTCCACATGATGGTTTCTCAGCAAAATGGCTACCCTACTTTTACGGGAAGTACAGCTCTGTACATACCCTGGTTTCAATATGCTAGTTTTAATTATTTATATTTCTCTTACAACCAGTTATCCACTATTTTGCTTTCATGTTTCTTTACATGTAAAGATACACACATGCAGTTCATCATTGACTATAGTTTAATGGAGATTAGATAAGTCAATATACGGCAAACTGTAGGAGATAAAATTCATGGTAACTTTTCATTAGACATCAATTAACAGAATGGTACCTTGACCTTTTTTTTTATTATATTAGTTGGTTGCTCAAAGGAATATGGATATTTTATGTTGGTCTATACTTTAGAGTTTAAATAGTATAAATTTATGTGTATGTAAGTTCACAGCAAGAATTGTATTCTCCTTTGTCTTTTGGTTCTTTTACTAATTTTATGAAATTTTATTTGAAAACTTACATTGGAGCAGGAGATGTTATAGCGGTTGTGCTATCTCCATCCATGTTCAATTCCCAGCCCTACACGGCCTCCAGAGCTTTGCTGGGTGCAGCTCTAAAGGCTGACAAGCATCCACCCATGTGGCCTGCATGGCCCCCGTGCACCACCTAAGGCAGCCTTGGTCCTCTGCAGCTCTGCAGTACCTGAGCAGCACTTGTCCTCAGGCCCTGCATCAAAGTGGCAGCCTGTTTGACTATACACTGCTGGGCCATCCCTAAGACTCCCGAGAACTGCTTATACTGCTTATATATATATATATACACATATACATATATACATATATACATATATATGTATATATATGTGATCATTGTTGTAATTTGGGGGCTTACTTCTAGAGCTCTGCTTAGAGATGACTCCTGGTAGGGCTTTGGGGACCATATGGGATGCCAAGGATTGATCCCGGGTCATCAGCATACAAGGCAAACATTCTAGCCACTATGCTATCACTTCTGCCCTATGTGGTGCCAATGATTGAATCTGGGTGTCTGGCATGAAGACCATAGACTCTGATCTTCTGATCTCTGTCCCAAATCTTGATGTACATATTTTTATCCACTCTGCTAATAATGTGTTTGAGCTGGTATAGAAAAACTATTCTCATTTCCTATTAATGCACTAGGACTTTAGTCTGCCTTTTATTTTTTGTCTCCCTGTGGCAGTGGTGAAAGTTAGTCTTACCTCTAGATGACTTAACAAAGTTCTGTAAAGTTGAATTTAACTGACAAATATATCTGTCACAATTCTGGAGGCAGCAGATTCCAAGATGAGAGTGACAACATGCTTGGGATTCAGTTTGGTTTTTAGTTAATATTAGGGGTAGGACTAGGACCATTATTAATTATTAGCATTGGAGTTAAGATTGACATTTCAGTTTGGGTTGGGGTTAATGTTGGGATTGGGATTCTGTGGTAATTTGTTATAATATAATAGTAACTATATTATCACCTGTACTTTTGTATTTCCATAGTTTTTTTTAAGATATGAATATTAGAATTCTTTACTTTTTCTTTCTTTGTGGCATCCTAAGAAGTGCTCAGGTGGCCTCAGGAGCAGTTGCCTTAGTGACACTCTGCTGACCTTACTTGATGATTTCCTTGTGAGTGCCTGCAGATGGATTTAGAATGTTAAATCTACCTAGGAAATACAAAGCGATGCTCAGTGGTCACCACTTTGTGGTACTCAGTAGGTAAGAGGAATCTGGGGAGGGCATGTAGTGCCAGGGTTCGAACTCACATGCCAGTGCATATTTTGTACCTGACTGCTGAATTATTTACTTTTAGAATTACAGTTGTATAATTAATCATCTCCTATAAAATATGATACTATTATTCATTATCAAGATATATTTTACATGCTAAATGATTTCTATAAACAAATCATTAAGATCGCTTAGGTGCCAGCTAATATATAGATTATAAGTGAGGACAATAAGTATTTATGTAATTGCAATCTACCTATAAGATTAATGAATGATAATTTGATACTCAAGAGATTATGAAATGAGAAAACTTTAGAAATGGATTTGAAATATGTAAGTAAGCTTTTTTTAGTGTGAGTTACAGTAGGAGGAAGATATTTATTTTGTGCCAAGTTAATAAAGGAATTTAAATTAGTAATGAGTTGTTTGAAAAACTTTTCAATATTTTCTTAGCAAGGTATGCATTCATCTGCAGTTAGTACAGTATTCATGTCAATGTTTTAGTATTAGTATTTGACACAGCTCCTCACACATGTGAGTTAAAGTAAGGATACATGAATGGCAAAAGTATTTGAAAATATTTTTTGCTATATTCATGTGTTAAATAATATGTCTTCTTGCAACTAATTTGTTAATATTGATTATTTCCAAAAGGAATGTGCAGAGTATGTTTCTAATAGTAATATTACAATGTATACATATATAACTATTATATCATTCATGTTAATATGTACATATGTTTGTATCTGTTTACATGTGCACTTTTCAGCTAATTATAATTTTTTCTTGCAAGGGTTCCATATGATTTTTGGTACATTTTCACTGTACATATACTATATATGTACATTACAGACCTAATGTTTGGACTTTCACATTATTGATATGGTGAAGCTGATTGCTTAATATGATCTTAGGTGGGAAAACTTTGGGGATTTTTTTAATCCCTTCAGCCCTCAGGAATGGTGATGCCTTTATTAGAAGGGACTTCAGAGAGCTCCTCCATACTTTAAACCATCTGAAATGACAAATTAAAAAATGACTATGTGTGTGCCTGGAAGTAGCACTGTAGCACTGTCATCCCATTGTTCATGGATTTGCTCGAGCGGGCACCAGTAACATCTCCATTGTGAGACTTGTTACTGTTTTTGGCATATCGAATATACCACAGGTAGCTTGCCATGCTCTGTCGTGCGGGCGGTATTCTGTAGGTAGCTTGCCAGGATCTCTGAGAGGGATGGAGGAATCGAACCCAGATCAGCTTCGTGCAAGGCAAACGCCCTACACACTGTGCTATTGCTCCAGTGCCTGGAAGTAACCTCTTAAAACCTACTCTATCGTCTCTCACCTTGATCTTGGACTTCTCAACCGATAGAACTGTGACAAATTAATTTCTCTTGTTTATACACTTGATGCTATTTTTCTATAGCTTCTTAAAACTTATTATGCATTATTGAAGATATGATACCTTAAAACCCACACAATGCAAGTGTAGAAACATAAATATTAAAAAGTTTTTTTTCATTTTTAGGGAATGAAATTTTAGAATTTGAAGTTTAGAAAAAAAGAAATGAAAACAGTAATATAACACTAGCTGGAGTGATACTACAGCAGGTAGTGCACTTGCCTTGCTCGTGGTCCACTGGATTTGAACCCTGGCAACACATAGGGTTACTTGAGACTCCTCAGTGTTATCCCTGAGCACAGAGCCAGGAAGGAATACTTTTTTCTCTGTGTGACAGTGACATTATTTTGTTCTTGTTTTATAATTGTTATTTGATTTTTTAAAATTTTACTAGAATTCATTCTTGGATTAAATCCAGGATGTTTGTGGAATATTATAATTGAAGTACCTGTGTTTCTTATACAATATGAATTATGTTTTTTGAAAGAACTAGAAATTCATTTAGGGATATACTTGTATAGATAGATAGATATACATACATATTTAGACATATAGATACATATACATATATACAACTGCCTTTTCTAATTTTTGTTTTTCATATCACTTGATGTAAAATTTATAGCTATCTCACTAAGCTTTTCAGGAAACACTTTTCCCATTTCTATGATTGCAGTGTTTTTTTAGTATTTGGATGATGATTATTATAGTGCAGTTGATGGCACTTCTTTCTTTCTTTTGTGTTATATTTTGTTTCTTTGAGTATTTTTTTTTTGGACCACATCTGATGGTGCTCAGGGGACCATATGCAGTGCTGAGGATCAAACTCTGTTCAGCTGAATGTGAAGCAAGTGCCTTACCTTCTGTTCTATATCTCTGGCCCTGTGGTATTGCTTCTTTTTACATTAATATGGCAAGATTCATATCTATAGGTGACAGCACATTACTTTGTAGATATGTATTTCATAATAGACCCAGTTTATTTATAAGATAGAGGACAATTGAGATTTCATAAATTTTATTGCTCATCAAGTTATATTTTCTCTGGATTCTTCTTATCATATACCATAACTTTTAGAATAAATTAATTTATGTCATTATATTTTTGTTTGATTTTTTTTTTTTGCCTAACTAAAGTCCTTCATTTTATCTAGGTTGGTTTGTCTTTCTCTGCCTTTGTCTTTCTCTTTGGTGAAGCAAGAATGTTTTTATAAACTTAAATACAAAGATATGAGGGGAGAGAAATAAATCAGTACATGTTGGAGAGAGAACACAGACTTCTCTAAAGTAGAAATATTCAAGCAAAGAAACAGACAAGCATGAGATAAGGCTTAAAGAGTGAGCCCTTTGGTTTTTTTTGTTTCTTTCTGTACCTTTTGCTCCCATTTTTCCAACAGATGGGAGGAGCTATTACATTCATGTTCCAAAGTTTGGGAAAGTTTCTTAAATAATACAGTATGTCTCCATTTTCCTCACATCAGGAGACACCAATGTCTGGTGTAAGGAATTAGAATTTCTGGTTTTAGGGATTAGAATATCATTATAGTCCAAGAATATGTTCACTCATGTGTGAGGCTCGACCCGAGCATGTGGAAAACAGCCTGGAGCATGGCAGCGATTGGGTAGTGGAGGTAGGCTCAGGGGACTGGGTCCCTTGGGGCAGGGAGGACTCTCACCCTCCCCCCTCTAGGGCGCCCCTGGCACGGAGTCTGGTGGCAGGGTTATGGGGGCCTCATTTTATGCTCCCTTCCAGGAGAAGCAGCTGTGAGTTCTGGAGGGTGGCCGATGAGATTATCTGGTGCCGGCAGGAGGTGGTTTATGGGTGTGACCCCCCGGTCTCCAGAGATTGGGGGAAGCAGACAGAGGATTTCTGCTCCCAGGTCCCATTGATCCCAGAGTCCAAGATCACAAAGTTTCGCATTACCTGGGTTTCGTGGGACTTTGCTCATGCATGGGGCTTAGCCCAAGTTTGTGGAAAGAGGCCTGGAGCGTGGTGACGGTTGGGTAGTGGAGGTCTGCTGCCAGGGCTGGGTCCCTTAGGGTGGGGAGGGCTCTCACCCGCCCTCCTCTGGGGCGCCCCTGGCTCGGAGTCTGGTGGCATGGTTAAGGGGGCCTCATTTTATGCTCCCTTCTGGGAGAAGCAGCCATAAGTTCTCGAGGGTGGCTGAACATCTCCTCCTAATAGGACAGGTATCTATTAAATAGATAAATTGAAACATGGGTGAGATACATAGTGGGATCACTATGAAGATACTCCCAGGAAGAATGTTGTGTGAAGATGAGGATGTATCTATAGTGATATTTCTGCAGTGATGTCTCTCTAAGCAGAGGAATCCCAAATAGCCAGCAAGTCACTAGAGTCTTGGATGAGGTAAAGAAGAGTTTTCCTACTGCTTTTAAAAAGGGGTCAAGCCCCTGCTAACAGCCTGATTTCAGGCTTTGGGTCTTCAGAAGCCTTAGACAGTGATTTTCTGTTCTTTAGATAGTTCATTAGCCATTTTGTCATTTCAGCCTAGAAAATCAACATATTACTCAATTATTACTTGTTTTACATTTTGGCTAGAGACAAATTGTCTCAGCTTTACTTATTTGGATGTTCTTATTTCACTTTGAATTTAAAATGCATGTTTTTTGAATACCAAATCCTGTTTTTAAAAGTATCTTTTCTTTTGTCATAAAAAGATACTACATTTTCTCTGTTTCTCCATGGATTCTGTGCAAAAGGCAGTCAAATTTGCAGTTGTATTTTCTGGATATGTAATAAAGTTTTATTTTCTTGAAGTGGAAAAAACTAAACATTTGTTTAATTAATTAAAATGCTTTACATTGTAATTAAATACATTTTTCAGAATATTAAAATGCTTTACAGATATATACTTTATTAGTAAAATATTTTAATACTTTAGTTATAAATGATAGTGATGCATTTATGTAAATATTGAAACAATTCTCAACAAACAAAAATATGGAGAAGCAAAACATGCTATATTTCACTTGTAGAAAGCACAAAAATATTCTTTTATTTTTTTGTGTGTGTGAGTCACCATTGGATACAGTTATATAGATGTTTCTGATTGGTTTCAGCCATACAATGTTCTAAGTACCATCCCTTCTCCAGTGTACATATCCTGCCACCAATGTCCCCAGTTTCCCTCCCACCACCACCACCCACTCTCTGCCTCTATGGCAGACACTTTTCTTATCTCTCTCTCTCTCTCACTCTCTCTCTCTCTCAATTTCCTTTGGGGCAATATTATTGCAATACAGTTTGAAAGTTTGTCATTTGTATCCGTTTACCTCCTTCCAACCTGCAGTTCTTGTCCAGAGTGATCATTTCCAACTATCATTGTCATTGTGGTCCCTTCTCTGTCCTAACTGCCATTTCCCCCCACCACTTGTAGCAAGCTTTCATTCAACCTTGGACCATTCTACTTGTCCCTCCTTTCTACTGTCCTTTTGTATTAGTCTCATACTATGTATTTTATATCCTATAATTCTATGGGACATAAAATGTCCCATATATTCTATATCTGTCCCTCTCTTTCTGACTCTTATCACTAAGTATGATACTCACCAGATTCACTCGTTAACAAGTAAATTTCGTTATTTCATTTTTCCTAGCAGATGTGTAGTATTCCAATGTGTAGATGTACATAGTTTCTTTATCCAGTCATCTGTTCTCAGGCATTTGGGTTGTTTCCAGATTCTGGCTATCATGAATAGTGCTGCAATGAATTTAGAAGTGCAGATGGCTTTTCTGCATTTTGTTTTCAGATCAGGCCACCTTATATTCCTAAGAGTGGCATTGGTAGACCATATGCAATATGCAAGATCAATTTCTACTTTTTTAAAAAAAATATGGAATGCCATCTTTTGATTTTCTCTTTGATTTCCCTTCTGACACTCTCTTGGTTCAGTAGTGAGCTGTTTAATTTCCAGGTGTTTGATTTGACTCTCCATTTCTGTTTGTGTGATTAACTTCTATTTTCAGTACATCATGGTCTGAAAAGATAGTTGATACAATTTCTGTCCTCTTGATTTTATGGAAGTATATATATATATATATATATATACATATATATACATATATATAATTTTATTGAATCACCGTGAGATAGTTACAAGCTTTCATGTTTGGGTTACAATCACACAATGATCAAACACCCATCCTTCCACCAGTGCACATTCCCCACCACCAATATCCCCTGTATATTTTATGGTCAAGCATGTGGTATATCTTGAAAACTGTCTCATGTGCACTGAAGAAGACGGCATTCAGCCTTTTTTGAGGGATGACAATCCCTGTGTATCTCTACTAGCACCCTCTCTTCCATTTCATCTTTCAAAGTCAGTATTTCCTTGCTTTGTTTTTGTCTCATTGAGATGACAAAACAGCGTTGAAGTCTCCAACTAGTGCTGTGTATCAATGTCCTTGAAGTCTATTAGCAGTTATTTTAAGTATTTCTTGTTCTTTATTGGGTGTATATATGTTTATGAGTATAATTTCTTACTGGTATATGGATCCCTTGATTATTAAGAAACGTCCTTTGCCATTTCTTACAAAGTTTTCAGCTTGAAATCTATGTCATTAGATGCTAATATGGGCATCCCAGACTTTATGAGATTTTTGCTTGAAGAATTGTTTTTGAGCCTTTGATACTGAGTCTGTGTTTGCTCTGACAATTCAAATCTGTTTATTGTATTCAGCAGAATACTGCATCCAGTTTTTTAATCCTTTTTGCCACTCTGTGCTTCTTTAATTGGAGCATTCAGAACATTGACATTGAACGACAGTATTGTTATGTGGTTATTTGCCATTTTCTGAAGATGTTTGGTGTGTTTGTGGGATTTGTCTTTCCTCAAAGTAGCCTCTTCAATTCTTTTTTCAAAATTGGTTTTGATTCTATGAAGTTTCTGAGCTATTGTTTAATCATGAAATTGTGTATAATTCCTTCAAATCTGAATGAGAGTCTGACTGGATAAAGTATTGCTGGTGAGGCCTTCATTTCATTAAGTTTTTTTTTAAATTTTATTTTATTGAATCACCATAAGTCTTAGCCATACAATGCTGATACAACCATCCCTTCACCAGTGCCCATATCCCACCACCGAAGGAAAAAAAAAACCCACAGTACACCTCCCATCCCGCCCACCCCCACACCACCCCCCGCCTTGTAACTGATAAATTTCACTTTACTTTCTATTTACTTTGGTTACATTCAATATTTCAACACAAACCTCACCATTATTATTAGGAGCACCCCACTAGAGTCAGACTTGTTGTGAAGAGAAATGAGGTCTTGGATTTCTGTACTTTAACAACTAAGTCCAGGGAGATTTCTTCCGGATATTTGGTCATTGCAAGCTGGTAAACCCCATCTGTGGTCATCATAATATGGCAGTCCCCACGCCCTTCATCCCCGGAAGGGACAGGCGAGAGAGAGAAATACCTTTCCCCTCCCGGGCGGGCATGGGGTCGTGGCTTAGTTCTCTGGCTGGAGATAATCTGCAAGGAGCAGTCCATGTTGTAGTTGGTTCAGCTGGGTCTGGATTCACGCCCGTGCAGCTGCGGAGGAGCCACACACGCGTGCGGCCCCCGGGGTCACATCTCGGCAGCGGTGGGAGGGGCCGGTGCCTCCCACCTTCCCAAGAGCACCCTTGCGCCCTTTTGCTGCAGTTTTTGTCATAAAATCCCATCTGTGGTCGTCATAATATGGCGGCCCCCACGCGCTTCATCCCCGGGAAGGGACAGGCGAGAGAGAAAAATACCTTTCCCCTCCCGGGCAGGCATAGGGTCGTGGCTTAGTTCTCTGGCTGGAGACAATCTGCAAGGAGCAGTCCATGTGGAAGTTGGTTCAGCTGGGTCTGGATTCACGCTCGTGCAGCTGTGGAGGAGCCGCACACGCATGCGGCCCCCGGGGTCACATCTCGGCAGCGGTGGGTGTTGTTGGTTTTTTTTTTTTTTTTTTACTTTTACAAATATATCCCACCATTGACCTCAGGCATGAGGTATGCTGTAAATGTAACAGATGCTCCTTTGCATGTAATTTTCTTACTTCATCTTCCTGCT
This sequence comes from Sorex araneus, assembly GCF_027595985.1. Lineage (NCBI taxonomy): Eukaryota > Metazoa > Chordata > Mammalia > Eulipotyphla > Soricidae > Sorex > Sorex araneus. The sequence continues at coordinate 27,492,510 of NC_073313.1, read as the reverse complement.
TTCAGTAGTATATCTCTATTAATTCTTTAGTTCATTCTGATTAGGATATATATTGAAGCCTTTTTATCTTTTTTTTTTTTTTTAGCTAGTACCCTTCGAGCTTTTTGGATATGATTGCCTGCATTTTCCAGCTTCAGAACTTTTCAGCAATGATGTCTTTGACTGTTACTTCCTTATTGGGGTTGCCTAACTGTCCCTCTGGGATTCGTATGATTTTTATGTGGGTCCTTTTTAATTCATCACAGAGTTCTCATGTCTGTTTTTGATTTATTTTGAGGCCTTTTTCCATCTTCTGCTGCTGCCTGAAGATTTTCTGTATCTCTTCTTCAAGCTCACTAATTTTGTCTTCAGCTGCTGCTACTCTGTGTTTATGGCCCCCATTGAGTGTTTTCATTCTATCTACCAAATTTTTTATTATTGGCATTTCTGCTTGTGGTTTACTTATTTCTGGTTTTATATCCTCCTGTGTTTTATTGGATATTTGTTTTCATTTTTTCTCAGCTCATTTAATATCCACCATTTTGTCTCTGAATTCTTTATGAAAGAGATGATGCATGTGGGTTTTTCTTATTGAGACTTTAGGGCTCCTATGTCATCCGCTTCTCATGGTGGGTTTCTGCACTGTTTCCACCTGGTGCCTGTGGTAGTCTGGACGTGGTTCTTTCCAAAACACTATCAGCGTAGCTGACAATCATTGCCAGGGAGTATTCTGAGGGAACTTGGTGAACAGTAGTCTGTTCTTTTCCCGTCAAGGATATTCCCTTCCTATTTGGTGCTCCTGTGTAATTGTGTGGAGCCTCTTGAGTGATTCAGGGAATGTGTTTTTTGGCCTGAACTTACTGCTACTTTTTGATTAGGATTGTGTTATTTCTGGTGCTCACTGCTACTTTTGAGGGTTTGGGGGGAATATTGATAGGTGTAGAGACTAATGGACTATTGGCCTAATGTGGTTGGGATAGCTAGGCTGCCCTGATGGAAGTTCAGTATAAGAAGCCAAGATGTGCATCTTTAGGTTATGGAGGGGAAGGTTAACTAGCAGCAAGTTAGTGGCTTCCTACTCAGAATACAATGCCCACTACTGGTTGTATAAAAATAAAAAGAAACGGCGCGGGCGAGGGAGGGAGGCCTCACCGCACCGAGCCAGGCACAGGGCCTAGGGCAGCAGCTGTCTCTCCCGCCACCCGAGCTCGGTAGCCTCCGGCCACTTCCCCCACCCCGGGGAGGTTGATGGCGAAGATGTGGCAGGCGAAGGAAGGAACGGAGCCATGATGGTTGGTCTCACTTGCAGTTTATTCCAGTCTTCCCTCTATACACTCTCCGTCCTCTCTACACCTTTCCGCGCCCCTATACACTTTCCGCCCCTATACCCTTTCCACCCCCTCACCTTCTCTCTGAACCCCTTTTATTCCTCATGGCCCTTCCAAAGGGCGCAATACATTGACGTCACCAAAAGCACCAAAAGATCTTACAGGAAGAACCTTGAGGCAACATAATTCTCTTGTATCTGCAGGCCAGCTAATCTAGGCCCCCTGGAAAGAAGATACAAAAACAAAATGGAAGCCTTCTTTGGGCTGAAAGCACTCGGATTTACATCCCAAAGACCAGGCTGGGCTGCAGCCTGGAATCTACAATGTGAAATCAAACCTGGCTAGCACCTTAGATCTGCGGGGTCAAAGATCAGCTAGGTTTCTGTGACAAAACTCCAGAAGGCAGCTGGAAAAGGGGAAATATTCCAACAACTGGTCTCAATGTGGGAGAATCTGAGCATGAGAAGAATTCAGCCTAGGTCACAGAGTGTGTATTCAAAACCCAGTTTTGTATTCAAAACTGGCTTACAGAAAAGCAAGAATATTCTTACCCCCAGAGCATTGCGCACTACTCTGAAAATATTTTTATAGTATACCATAATCAGAAAAGAACAAACTCATTCTTATTAAAATATACAGTATATGTATTGTGTTATAAAAATAACTAGCATATTTAAAAATAAAATATGAAAATATATTTACTATTATTTATGATCTGATACTAATGTGGATCTGAAAATACATAGGATATGAGAAGAAGAAAACTATTTGGTAACATACAAATTACTTTGCATTCATTAGAGTAAAACCTTTTATTATATGCCATCTTTATAGCATATAGAGTAAATATTCAGGTAAGATATTCTATGAAAATGCAATATATATTAGAGTCAATTTGGTATCAGATCAATTCTATACCTCTCATATATAATTGTGTGAATGGTAATTACATGATAGACCATAGCAGATTGAATTAGTGACATACATAAAATGTATAAATAAGAACAGATATTTATAAATTGAATGTTATTTTTCACACATAATTAATATTTATCATAAATTATTTAAGTGAAGAAGATAGCTTTTTATAATATTGATGCTGTCATCTTATCAAGGTAGTATAAAACATTAATGGGTTTTTGAAAATAATTCGTATTTTTGACAAAGTTGTAAATTGACTAAGTTTAAGTTTTTGCACAGTAAGTTACTCTTAGGACTGTGTTGGATGCAACCATCCATATAGATGTGTACTAAAGTAGCACTGCCGTCCCATTGTTCATCGATTTGCTCAAATGGGCACCTGTAATGTCTCCATTGTGAAACTTCTTGTTACTGTATTTGGCATATAGAATACGACATGGGTAGCTTGTTAGGCTCAGCCATGCGGGCAGGATACTCTCAGTAGCTTGCCAGGCTCCCTGAGAGGGATGGAGAATTGAATCCAAGTTGGTCGTGTGCAAGGCAAATGCCCTACCCGCTATGCTATCGCTCCAGTCCATGTATAAAGTATGGGTATAAATCACTATATCACTGTCATCCCGTTGCTCATTGATTTGCTCGAGCGGGCACCAGTAACATCTCCATTGTGAGACTTGTTACTGTTTTTGGCATATCGAATATGCCACAGGTAACTTGCCAGGCTCTGCTGTGCAGGCGAGATACTCTCGGTAGCTTGCTGGGCTCTGCAAGAGGGGAGCCCTACCCGCTGTGCTATCACTCCAGTCCATGTACTAAAGTATGGGTATAATTAGTTAAAGTATCTATTTTGGTGGGGCGGAGGGATAGAACATAGGTTAAGCCATTTGTCTTGTTTGTGATAGACACTGGTTCAGTCCCTGGCACCATATATGATCCTCTGAGTATTTCCAGGAGTGACCCATGACCACAGAACAAGGAGTATTCTTTGAGTACCAATGGAATGGCCCCCAAACCAAATGAAAAGCTATAATGAAACTTTTTTTCTCTATATCATCTTTGTCTGTACTACAAATATTCTCTGGCTTTTATTGTTGATCAGGTAGCTGTCAAATATTTATTTATTTATTTATTTTTATGTAGGAGTACTGCTATTTATTCAGCCATTGATTAAACTGATTGAATTGGGCATGAACTCCACATTACTTTTTTTTTATTGAAACACCGTGAGATACAGTTACAAAGCCTTCATGTTCAAGATTCAGCCATACAATGATCGAACACCCATCACTCCACCAGTGCACATTTTCTACCACCAGTGTCCCCATTATATCCCCTCCACCCATCCCAATCCTCACCCTGCCTCCATGGCAGGTAATTTCCGCAATACTCTACCTCTACTTTTGGACATTATGTTTTGCTCTAATTTTCCCACCACCACTCAAACCTGCCTGCCAGGGGCAGATGCTAGATCATTTATTGTCCATTGCTCGTTTTGAATATTATGGGTGCCACAGCCGCACACTTCAGGAATTCTAGATTGTAAATGGCTGGGTTCCAGAGACATTTTTGTAGGGCACGAATCCATTTTGGGATTCAATCAGGTGTCTCTGGACCAGGGCTGTTGGTGCGCTAAGATGTCACCTGGAAGCACATTGTGGATGTGACAGCCAGGCCTACGATAAGCCGGGCAGAGCTGGGGAGAGGAGCTGGGGAGGGACAGCCTGGCACCTCTGCAGCCATGTGGCATGGAGATTTAGTCCTGGAACCAGCATACCTGGAACTTGCTTATGGAAACTCTTGGTCACTGGGATTCCATTGAGTAGGTAGGGAGACTGCACCTGCTCTATCTGGCATGCTCTGGTTAAGTTGGCTTGGTATGGGGCCCACAGAGATCTCTGGCTCTGTGGTGTCTTCCAAGACTCGCTGCTTTTAATCTCTTTTGAGATTTATTTATAGGTCTCTGAAGCAAGGCCAGTAATAGAGTTTACAGGGTGGTGCTGGAGTTGGTTCATGGGGGTGACTGCCAGTGCTTCTATGTGTATTGGGAAGTGGGGGGAGGTAGCCCACCCCAACTCCGTGAAAGCCACATATCTGAGTTTTCAGCAGATTATATCTTGGAGAGGTCCTTCCTGAGACAGTGGAGTCAGGCCAGGGGTATGGCGGTGATTTTGGATTGTGGAAGCAAGCGGCCGGCTGCTGGAGGCTCTGCCTGGGCAGGCACAGGCCAACCTGCCCCTCTCCAGTTTAGCCCAGTCTGTTAAGCCCATGCATGGGTCTGAGATTATCTGTGGCCTTTAATCTCTTTCAAGATTTATCTATGGATCTCTGAAATAAGGCCAATAAATGAACTTGTTTAGCTGAGCCGGAGGTGGTTTGTGGGCATGGCTCCCACATACCTAACTTTTGGCTATTTAATTTCTTGGTAAAGTTGGTCCCAAGTTGTTGAGGTCTGGCCAAAGGCACAGCGGCTATTTTGGAGTATCAGGAAGCCTGAAGGCACCATCGGGCTACTGATGCAATCACCTTGCAGGTAGAGGTTGGCCTGTTGGAGGCACCATAACCCCTAGATGTCAATTATTTAGAGAACTTCTTCAATATATATTGCTAATTAAAAAGTTAATTACTATTTACTTGCAGACAGACAAGTTTTAGGTATGCTTCTCATATAAATAAATGTGTATGTTTTCATATTTCTATACACACTTCATTGCTACTCTTAATTACTTCTGAAAAGGGATATTATCAGCTATATTGAAAAATTTACACTATGCACATGCAACATATTTATGTCCTAAATTATGTAAACCTGAAAGAATCATGTATAAAAACTTCTTAGTCACAATTTTTGAAAGTTAAACTAAACTTTTCTTATAAAAGTCTTAACAAGTTAGAGATATGATCTTTGTTTTTGCATTTTAAAATATAGAATAAAATAAAATATTCATTTTATAGACAGGTTTAGAAAAGGATAAGAAAGTTCAACTAAGAAAATATAAACAGTATTAAAAGAAACTAACTTGTGAATTTTCTATAATATACTAACCTCTAATTAGTGAGACCATGAAACTAGAGACAGTAGGTAAAATTGTCACAGAGAATGCTTTTGTGACACTTAACTCTACCAGAATTAAATGTCAAGTGTATGGTAATGGACTTCTGTTGTCAAGGTAGCTGAAAAATTGACAACAGTAATCAGAGTTAACAGGCTCTCAAATTTCATCAGATTTATGCATTTTCCATGTGCCTAAAAGTAGAACCTTGTATGTAAAGCTTTGTACCATTTCATAAGATGAGTATAGAAAATATTTAGTAACAATTGCTTTTAGAACATGTTTATTTATTTATTTATTTATTTTTGCTTTTTTTGGTCACATCTGTCGATGTACAGGGGTTGTTCCTGGCTCTGCACTCAGGAATTACTCCTGGCGGTGCTCAGGGGACAATATGGGATGCTGGGAATCGAACCGGGGTCGGCCGTGTGCAAGGCAAATGCCCTACCCGCTGTGCTATTGCTCTAGCCCCTAGAAAATGTTTATGACTCGAAAATGTTGATATCTAACTGCATGGGATCCAACATTTTGGTCAGATTTACTGTTTAATTATAATGTATTCTCTGTAGAATAATTTTATATAATCTAGTGACAGCAGAGTGGGTAGGGTGTTTGCATGCGATCAACCTGGGTTATATTCCTCTGTCCCTCTGGCAGAGCCCAGCAAGCTACTGAGAGTATACCGCCTGCAGGACAGAGCCTGGCAAGCTACCCGTGGCATATTCAACATGCCAAAAACAGTAAAAACAAGTCTCACAATGGAGACGTTACTGGTGCCCACTCGAGCAAATCGATGAACAACAGGATGACAGTACTACAGTGCTACAATTTTTAAGCCTAATTTTATATAATCTCTAAGCCTAAACATGAGCTCTGAAATTAAATATGATTTAATATTTCATTTTCTAATTTTAAGATTTTTTAAACTTTGCTCTCTAAATTTAAATTATGCTTTAAATTTTTAAATTTAAATGTAATTAATTTTTTTATTTTTAATTTAAATTAATGCTCTTTTAATTTAAATTTTCCTTTTATAATTTTTTAGTTTTTCTTTTCTTAAAAAAATGCCCTTGCTATTTATTACCCCTCTAAAGTGTTGAGTAAAACTGCTGAGAGTCGTTAATTAATTCTCTTTTATTGCTAAGGGAAGCCTTTTACTACTAGCTATTATGCTGAGAGTATAAAAAATAGTTTTTTTTAAAATTTAAGTATAATTGCAAAATTTGTTTCATATTTTTCTCCCTGTTTTGAAGGAGGATATTTTGCTCTTAAGTGGGTAGGGTCAAAGGGATTCAGGTACACCAGTGGTGTTAAGGAATAATAGAGCTACATATCAAAACCAGAGTAACAGCACTGAAATCATGAGACCCGACCTTTTATAATCAAACTTTAAAAGGAGTCTGTCGAGATGGCAGGAGGAGATAGTAGGAGAGGGAACTTGGGAACGCTGGTAAGTGAACTGGTTATCAACACTAACCACCAGAATGGTGCATTTCTTACAGTCTATGAACCTTTGTTGATGTGTCATCACCATCCAAAGTTTACAGTGTACATTAGGGTTAATTATTAATGTTGTACATGGTAAGTGTTTTAAGTTGAAAGACTTCTAAGAGATGTGTATGCAGTGATTTCTCATTATCTAAATTACATGAATGTAATAAGTTTGTATTTGCTTATTTTTTTCCAGTCATGCCTAGGAATTGGAGAAAAGAGTGATATAGCTTGATGACAGCAAGATCTACATTCCACAGTTAGCCTATGGTGGTAAAGTAAGAGTCTTCTTATATTTGATTTATATTTAAAAGAATTTTTAGTTTTAATTTGTGGCAGAAATAGGGGAAAGTATGTCTGCCCCATATTTTTAAACAACATCCAAACTTATTTTTAGTTAAATGATCTTTATAAGCAGTGGGTTTTACCCACATTTAATTAATTTTATTCTGATTATGTTATTCATCATAACTATTTCTTCATTTACTAATATGTGCCAAATGCTAACCATATTGCTAGTGTTATATTACTGCAGACCATCCTGTGGGAAAACAATCAAGTGTTTATGGAGATTGTTATTGATTTGAATTTGTGATAATAGTTTATATAGTTCTAGAAATAGAATATGATCTATACATTTTAGTGTTAGAGCCACTGCTTGCTCAAAGAGTTATTTGAATTATTTCCATGGTCTACATAATTAAATAGTGTCACTTACTACCAAATATAACCTCAAAACTCTGCAATTCTACATCATTATCCCTTTATATACTTGTTTTATAATTCACCTATATAATAACGTTTGTCACATTCTCTTCCAAAGATATAGCAGATATAATACATCATCCATGTATTTTTCTACCCTATGCTCTTCACTTCCTGTAATTCTCAGTTTCCAGTAGGATTCATTTTCTTTTCATCCAAAGAATTTCTTTCTTCTTTCATCACTACTTGCATTGCTGATTGTCTGAAAACCAAGTATGTAATGTTTGTTTATGCAAATTTGCCTTACAGAGTTATCAGCTTGGAAGGGTAATTTTGACATACATACAATTCTGGGTTGGATATTTCATCTTTTTATCATTGTAATGGTACCACTTAGCTTTTTTCCTCTTTTCCCTGTATTCTGTGGAGAAAGTGGCCCACTTGAGAACCATTGCTTCAAGTTAAGTAGTGATACATTTAACTCTTTGGAATTTTTGGTGTATGGAGTGCTTTTTCATTTCTTTAGATTTTTTTATGTATATGGATCATTATTATGTATATATTAAGCATACAGGCTACTAGGGGCCAGAGAAATAGTATGGTTGTTGGGCACTGGCGGGGTCCTGGCCAGTTGACCCCAGCACACTGGAATATGATCCCCTGAAGTTGCTGGACTTACTCCCTACCGGAGAGGGAGTGGGAAGGGGAGAAGCCTCTGCCCTGGCCCTCTGCCACCACCGAGAAAGAGACCAACAAAAAAGGTCCCTGAGCAGAGCCCGGGAGTCTGGTGGTCAAGCAGTCTCCGTTTATTGACTCTTACACAGGGGTTTTTATGCACACAGGCTTGGGGGTTGGGGCATTCCATGCATGTATCACGCTTATCTCATGGAGCTCAGTACAGATGCTAGTTAATGATTTGTATTCCGAATCTCAGGGCGGGGTTAACTAGCTCAGGCAAATGTTAACTGTCACACCTCTCATCCCATTGTCTCCTCAGCCAGAGTGCCTGTGTGTGGAATGGTGGAGCAAGCCCCTGGACCCCTGTAAGCAGGGCTGGCTCTTGCTTTCAGGGGCAGGGGTTTTGGTCAAAGTCTCAGGCTGGCTGCTGAGACCCCAACAGGGCAACCGCCTTGATCCAGGTTCAATCCCCAGCACCCCATATAGTCTCTAGAACCCACCAGGACCAATACCTGAGCACTGCCGGATGTGGCTCAAAAATTTAAAAAAATAAATTAATATAATGCTTTAAAAACTTAAGTAATTCAATCAAATGAATTCACATAGATAATGACTTTTAACTTATAGTATCAAAACTTAAAACCCTGTTTTAAAATACCTAAAAGTATCTGGATAGACTACAAACACTTTCCTGTCGGTATCAAACAGTTTATTAATAAAATATTTGAAAACTATCAGTAGCTCATGTCAATAAGAATCATTCCATGTATGTCAGGGTCCTGGCCAGTTGACCCCGGCACACTGGAGTATGAGCCCCGAAGTCACTGGACTTACCTAGCTCAGGCAAATGTTAATAATTGTCACACCTTTCATCCCATCGTCTCTCAACCAGAGTGCCTGTGTGGAATGCAGAAGGGTGTGGGATGCAGGGCCCCTGGGCCCCTGTAAACAGGGCCGGCTCTTGCTTTCAGGGGCAGGGGGTTTAGTCAAAGTCTCAGGTTGGCTGCTGAGACCCCAACACATATATAATTTAATTCATTATGTGAAAAAATTCCCATATTTAATGTACCTGAGCTCACCACAACCCAACTTTTAATTTCTTACTAAATAGATAAAAATTTCTGGACAGATTACATACAAATTAAAATAATTTAAGCATATTTGAAAGTAAAACTATATTTAAAGCTGTTTATAATTGCTGATCTGAGTCTAGTATTGATGTGGACAAGTGATAGTAATAGCTAAAAGTCTGCTTCTCCTGCTCTTCCTCTTCATCCTGCTCTCCTCTCCCTGCTCTCCTCTCCCTCCTCTCTCTCAATCCCTCCCTCTCCCTTATTTCCTTTCTTCCCCTCTCCCTCCTCCTCCTCTACTTCCTCCTCTCTCTTCTCCTCCCCTGCCTTCTCTTTCCCTGATCCTTCCTTCTCCCTCCTCCCTCCTCCTCCTCCTCTTTTCCTTTTTGATGTTTCTATGATGACTGGATGTTGCACACATTTGGTTGTAGTACTGGCCAGGAAGTGCACACTTGGTTGCAGAGCTTGCTTGGTTTTGCTTGCAGTGCTTGCTTGTTTTAGGTTGCAGTGCTTACATGCTTTTTGGCTGCAGTGCTTGCCAGAACTTGCACACTTTGTCTCTACTGCCCTTGGGTATTAGTCTTACACTAGGTTATTTTATATTCCACAAATGAGTGCAATTGTTCTCTGTCTATTCTTTTTAGTATTCAGTTGTGTAGATGTACCATAGTTGTTTGAATCATCTGTTCGCAGGCACTGTTTTTCTTTTCCAGATTCTGCCTAATGTAAACAGCGTTACAGTGAATATGCGAGTGCAAATATCATTTCTACTGTGTTTTATGTACCCCTAAGGTATATTCTCAGAAGTGGTGTTGCTGGGTCATGTGGGAACTCAATTTCTAGTTTTTTAAGGAATGCCCATATTGTTTTCCAAAACAGCTGGACCATTCTGCGTTCCCACCAACAATGAATGGGAGTTCCCTTCTCCCCACATCAATGCCAGCACTGGTTGTTCTTGTTCTTTTTGATGTGCGCCAGTACTGTGTTGTAAGATGATATATCATTGTTGTTTTGATTTGTATCTCCCTGATGATTACTGATGTGGAGCATTTTTTCATGTGCCTTTTGGCCATTTGTATTTTTTTTTTTTGCAGAAATTTATGTTCATTTCCTCTCCCTATTTTTGATGGGTTTGGAGGTGTTTTTCTAGTAAAGTTCTACAAGTGTCTTATATATCCTGGATATTAACCCTTTGTCTGATGGGTATTGGGTAAATAATTTTTTGCATTCCATGTACTGTCTCTGTACTTTGGTCACCATTTCTTTTGAGGTATGGAAACTTCTTAGTTTAATGTAGTCCCCTTTGTTTATGTTTGTTTCCAACTGCTTGGTCCAGTTGGGATAGAGAAGGTTGATGATTGAACAATGTTGCTTGGACAGATTGTTTTGGACGGGAGATGCGTGCTGAGAGCAGACAAAGGAACAAACATGATGGCCTCTCAGTATCTGTATTGCAAATCATAATGTCCCAAAGTAGAGAGAGAGTAAGAAGGAAACTGCTTGCCATAGAGGCAAGTGGTGAGGTAAAGTGGGGGTTGAGGGGAGAGATACTGGGAACATTGTGGTGGGAAAGTTGCACTGGTGGAGGGCTGGGTGTTCGATCATTGTATGACTGAAACTCAATCATGAAAGCTTTGTAACTGTATTTCATGGTGATTCAATAAAAATTTGAAAAAATTAAATAAAACTTGTGGTTGGAAAAAAATAGAAGTTGTACACTTTAGTTGTGATGCTGGCACATACTTGATTGTGGTACTTGTTAAATGTAGTTCACTTTGTTGTGGCACGGGGTATCCCAGCTAAGAAACAGAGTTGCTAGATGGCATGATTTTAAGATTGTCTGCAACATTTTGCATCCCAGAAGCTCTTTTTATTAGTGATTATATTAATGATTCAGTTTGCCTCTATCTCTCCAGCCTTTGTCACTAACTTTTATGCCAGTTATTTTTACATGTATCATGATAACCTCAGTGTGGTTTTAATCTCTTTTGGCTAAGGGTTATGATGATGAACATATTTTCATGTATTTACTTGTCACCTATGTGTGCTCCTTGGTGAAAGTTTTGTTTATATATTTCGTTTATAAATTTTCAAATTAATTATTTTATATTCTTGAATGTTGAGACTTTTTTGTATATTCTACATACTTTTCTGTTCTTTATTGGGTATATGTCTTGAAAACGTTTTCTTCAAAAAATAGCTTTTCTCTTAATTATTTTAATTTTATTGACATGAAGAAAATTTAAATAATAGTCTAATGATCATATTTTTCCATATATGTACATTTATATATATTTATTTATGGAGGTCACACACCCACTGGTGCTCAGAGATCACTCCTGAAGGTGTTTGGGAGACCATTTGGGGTGCCGAGGAATTGAACCTTGGTTAGCCCATGCAAAGTAAGAGCACCCTGCCCAGTGTTCTATCTCTAGAGCCCTCATGGATTATATTTTTTGGTGTTCTTTGATATTAACTCTTTCCTTAGTCCTATATCCAAAGATTTATTTTATTTCTGCTGCTTTATAAAAATAATATTTAAATTTATAAGTCACTATGAGTTAATTTATATTTTGTGAGATTTAGGTATATGTTTATAATTTTGCTTATGGATGGATATCCAATTGTTTTAGCACGTTTTGTTGAAAAGTGTAACTTGCCAATTCAATTAAAATTTGCTTTTCTCTCTTTAAAAAAACCGTTGTCTATTAAATTGTGTAATCACCAAGAGACCAGGAAACTTGTGGCTCTCTCTTGCTGCCTGTGTTTGGTGGTCTTCTGCTGCTTCCCCACCCGGGATGGCTGATGCCATGGGTGGACGAAGGAGGAAACAAGGGCCAGGCAGGTTGGTGATCAGTTGCCGTTTACTCCGTTCTCCCCACGCGTCTGTTCCAATCTCAGTAAACCCCTCATTCCCGTCTCCTCCTGTCTCCCTCGCTCATCTCTGTGCTCCCACTCACTGCCTTGGTCTCTCTCTAGTCTCTCCCAACTCTTACACCTAGGTCCAGTAACACAATCAACATATCAAAGACCTTCCTGATCCCCTGCAGCCAGGATATCCAAGGCAGACATACCACCTAGGGGGTTTTCTCCTTTCCTTAGTCCAATATCTTAATTAACATCTTAGTTCTACTTTTTAATATTAGTTATTTTGTATGGACACAGTAAGAGATACATTAAGCTTGTAGGGTGGCTCTCCTGGAGACATCTTGCTATAGATCTCAGGCTACAGTGCTCAGGCCAGATTAATCTATCCTAACTCTAACAGGACACTAATCTAGTTGTTACTTTTTGGATCATGACAGAATTTGTCCATGACCATGCTCTTAACTTACAGTTAAGTATTATGGCGCTTTGGCCTGGCCCATTTTGATGCCAGGACAGCTCACAGCTTGTCCCTCATTGGAACCCTGCTTTTGGGGTGCTAGGAAGTAAGGGCAACTGTGGCTTAAGTCAAGAGAACAGATGCCCAGGAGTGAATATTATTCAGTCAATTAATTCCCAAGTTACAAAAGCATAACATTAACTGTCTTTTTGTGTCTATACAAAAAGGACATTACTCTTAATTAACTATACAAAGGACTTAAGGAGAAGAGAAAAGCAATATTTACAAGTTAACAGAGTCTGATTAGGAAGTAAAGGTGATTGACTTGATCTGTTGGGGAAGAAGAGCACAAAGAGGTTACAGATAAAAACAGAGGATTGGGCTTGCCTCAAGAGCACTGTTATGGGATAAGCCTAATAAACCTAAGCTCCCTGTGACAAGGCAGAAAGGACAAACCAATGTTATCTTACATTCAACTTTCTAAAATTTATGGATACACTGATCTCCAAGTTGTTATCTATGGGGCACCCTTGGAAGAAGCTGACTGAGTCTCCATCTTTCCAAAGCTCTAGAAGCTGTACCCACACCCCACAGCTGTTCTCATAAAAATGGTCCAACTCCACTGCTTCTTAACTAATTTCTATGGAGACATTAAACAGACAAAAATTTCAGCTACACCAGTTTTCAGGTGTAAAAACTCTAGGGTCTTCTCAGAGTAGGGAATGGAGGTTACCTCCCCTTCCCTCACATGTACTTCTTGAATCCTGGGCAGCCACACCCAGACCCCACAGCTACCATCATTTAAAGTTATCAGCTCAGTTGTATAGATTCACTGAGTTTCTGGAGTGTTTGGCCACATATGTAGCTGCGTGTCACCTCCAAATTTCACAATTCCAGTTGGAATACAGTAACTTAGATAGGAAAGTAACCTAAAAGCCAATTAAGTACAATAAAAACAATAAAGCAGAAGGCTCAACTAACAACAAACAGACAAGGAATTAATGGCCCCCTGGTGAGATATAACAATTTACACGAATTTTCTTTTATTATAGTATTGTTTGATAACGAACTCATTAGCTATTTTATTGTAACAAGCAGTATAAAATAAATATTTTGTACTTTTTAGGAGGACAAGCATGAGGAGAAGTATAGAAAATGGAGACATGGTGGAAGGAAGGTCACTCTAATGGTGGAATCAGTGCTGAGATATTGAATCCCCATAACCCTGTATTATGAACAACTTTTTAAAATTAATTTTTTTTAGTGAATCACCATGATGAACAGTTACAAACTTATGAACTTTCATGTTTGCATCTCAGTCATAAAGTGATAGTTTACATCCCATGTCCAATGCCCATTTTCCTCCACCAATGTTCCCAGTATCCCTCCCCCGCACCCCAACCCCCACCAACCCACTCTGCCTCTGTGGCAGGGCATTGCCTTTTGTTCACTCTCCTTTTGGGTGTTGTAGTTTGCAATAGAGATATTGAGTGGCCATCATGTTCGGTCTATAGTCTACTTTCGGCATGCATCTTTCAACCCGAGTGGGTCCTCCCAAAATCCTCAACTAGGTCTTCCCTTTTCTATTTCAGCTGCCTTTTCCCCTAGCATGTGAGGCCAGTTTCCAAGCTGTGGGGCAGACCTCCTGGTCCTTATCTCTACTACTCTTGGGTGTAAGTCTCCCATTCTGTTACTTTATATTCCACAGATGAGTGTGATCTTTCTATGTTTGTCCCTCTCTTTCTGACTCATTTCACTTAGCATGATACTTTCCATGTAGATCCACTTATATGAAAATCTAATGACTTCATCTTTTCTGACAGCTGTACAGTATTCCATTGTGAAGATGTACCTTTAACCATTCATCTGTTTTTGGGCACTCCAATTCTTTCCAGATTTTGTCTATTGTAAACAGTGCTGCAATGAACATGCAGATGTCATTTCTACTATACCTTTTTGCCTCTCTGGGATATATTTCCAGCAGTGGTATTGCTGGGTCAAATGGGAGCTCAATTTCTCTCTCTGTTTCTTCGTTTTATATTTTGGGGAAAAGAGGTGGTATTTGTTTTTAGGTCACACCTGGTCATGTACAAGGTTTGCTCTTGGCTCTATAGAGATCACTCCTGGTAGTGTTTGGGGAACCATATGGAGTGCCAAGGATTGAACTGAGGTTGGCTGCATGCAAGACAAGCACCCCATCTGCTGTACTATTGCTCTGGCCCCTCTCCCCATTTTTTGATCAGGTTTTTAGATTTTTCTTTCTCTTAAGCTCTAATGGGTGAGCACAGGTACTTTTGTGGGTGAAACTCTCACCAATAGGGCTGGAACATTCCTGGGGTTGGTGAGAGTAGCCTCAGATACATTGGGTAGTCGTTCTTTCTGCATGTTTGTCAAAAGGTAAATTTCCAGGATGACAATGAGTAATTTTTTTCTCTAAAAAGGGGGAAGTAGGGGCTGGAGTGATAGCATAGCGGGTAGGGCGTTTGCCTTGCACGTGGCTGACCCGGGTTCGAATCCCAGCATCCCATATGGTCCCCTGAGCACTGCCAGGAGTAATTCCTGAGTGCAGAGCCAGGAGTAACCCCTGTGCATTGCCATGTGTGACCCAAAAACCAAAAAAAAAAAGGGGGGGGAAGTAGACAAAGTAAGTTTGGGAATCTCTGGTCTGCATCCTTTGTCGTCAACAAGTTGCTGGATGCTTAAATTAAATGTCTGCTATAAATAAGGCAAAACCAAACCAAAAGAAAATGTCCTCAAAAGGGACGAAATTAACAAATTTATTATTGTGTTGTTTCATGGATCCTGTTGTCCCTAACTATTTTCCTTTTTCTTGCCATAATTCAGAATCTTCTCATGTTTATTTCATATATAACACCCAGGAGTTTTAGTTGTATTTAGGAGGAAAATGGGTGTGGGCTAAGGAATATGGCTTTACGTTTTCTTAGAAGTGAAGAGTCAGAGGTTTTTAACCCAAATGGCTTTTACAATTGGTAGACTTATTTTCTTGCCATTATAAGATTAATTCCTTCCTGCCTCCCTGCCTTCCTTCTTCCCTTCCTCTCTCCTTCCTTTCTTCTTCTCTCTCTCTCTGTCTTTCTTTTGTTTGTTTGTTCTTGTTGGGGGTTAGGGGCGCACACCCAGTAGTACTCAGGGCTTAGTCCTGGCTCAGGGATCTCTCCTGGTAGGGCTGGGGTACTATATGTGATGCACGGTATCCAAACCAGGTCGGCCATGTACAAGGCAAACTCTACCTGCTATACTATCACTCAAGCCTTTCATATCTTCTTTTTA
Source organism: Sorex araneus (assembly GCF_027595985.1). Lineage (NCBI taxonomy): Eukaryota > Metazoa > Chordata > Mammalia > Eulipotyphla > Soricidae > Sorex > Sorex araneus. The sequence goes on along the minus strand of NC_073313.1, from coordinate 27,476,675 downwards.
AAGAATCAGTTTTTCAGTTTTATTATCATAGCTTACAACAGTACTGATTTATCGCTTTATACGTGCATGCTGCTGTATTTTGCCCACCACCAGAGTATCAAGATCCCATTACAAAGCAGTGACCCTTCCTGTCTCTTCCTTTAGCTCTTCCAGTGTACATTTCCATTGACTATATTTTAGGACTTGTTTTCTTTGGGGAAAATCTAATCACATGCAAAATATATTTCTCTATATTGTATTTATGAAAAATATCATCTGTTATTTGTATATTTTTCTACCTCACTTCATTAAGCATGACATTACTCCCTCCAGGTCCATCCAAGTTGAAAATCAGTGCAAAATTTCACCTTTTCTCATAGCTGAGTAGTATTCCATTGTATGTGTAAAGGTAGCACTGCACTATAGCATTGTCATCTCGTTGCTCATCGATTTCCTTGAGCGGGCACCAGTAATGTCTCCATTGTGAAACGTTGTAACTAGTTTTGGCATATTGAATACGCCACGGGTAGCTTGCCAAGCTCTGCCGTGCGGGCAGGATACTCTCAGTAGCTTGCCGGGCTCTCCGAGAAGGGCAAAGGAATCAAACCCGAGTCAGCCACGTGGTGTAAAGGTAATGTATATACATATACACACACCATAATTTTTTTATTCACTTATTGTTGTTGGGCACTTGGGTTGTTTCCAAGTACTGGCTATAGTAAATAATGCTGCAGTGAACAAAGATATCAATATGTCCTTTCAAATTAATGTTTTTTATGTCCTTGATCAATATTCAGTCAGTATTGGTCATCATAATTTTTGTGTCTTTCACTGTAACTTATGTAAGAGGAATGGAATGATCTCTTACCATCACTTTAAATTGCATGGGTGTAACCAAGTCCTGGTTCTTTTTTGTTCCCCAGGAGGCCTATTAAAAGGTAGAGATAAATCTCAGGCCTGATATGAATTCTTTCAGTTCTGTTCACACTTTATATGTATGGATGGTTCTTTTTGATAGCAAGCTGAATTTTCTATATGAAATACTGTGAGGATTAATTGAAGACCCAGGAGCATTTTCTTTTGCTTTGCAGAGGCCAATAGCATGGGGACAGTTCATCTCATAGCAATTAGGGAGCGATTCATATTCAATTCAAGTTGGTGACATTTTGACTTCCCTTCCCCACACCCCCACCCCCACCACACACACACACACACAAAACCTAAGAGTTAACTATTTAAGAAAATACCAGTGAGAGGATCCTAGAAATGGGGGTGAGGTTGAAGTAAACCCCTGTGCTCTAGAGACCAAGACAAAATTCATTTAAAGGAAAGAGATATGGCCACATACATTTCCTACCCCAAGCCACTGTAGCACTTGCAGAGAAGACCGTCAAAGCAATCAGTTCCTCCAATTACAAAAAAAGAAAACACAGTGGGAATAACCATTTCACCACTTTCACATTGTGAGTTTCTTATGGTAGCCCTTACTCTGACCACTCAACACTAGGATCACAGGGGAATTTGGGGAGTTCAACCACTGTGAATCTGACTGTTGACGGAGAATTAGGGAAAGTCTTTGAACAACCAGCACTGGGATCGTTGGCAGACCAACTTCAAATCTGCAGTGTCCAAATAGTATTCAGAACAAATAAGGATTGAAAAGATTGGCTTTATCGGGACTGTTCCTGTTTCCAGGTCACATGGACACGAAGAGAATAGGAATAGGGAATGTCCAGTGGTCCCCTGGGTTGCTTCCGCCAGTCTCTCCCTAGTGCACCTCCAGCTTTTATGGGCTGCTGAGACTGCTGGAAGCCTGGGTCATCTGCTTAGTTTCTCAGTTTCCACTTCTGTGAACTAACCAGAGCCTAGAAGAAAAAAGAAAAAACAATGTAGGTCTCACTTCCTGGGCTTCTCTTCAATGATGTAGTTCTTTGGTTTCCTGGTGCTTTCAAACATATGTTTTAAACATGCTTGCAACTTCCCTAATTTTTGTTAGCACCAAACTTAGGCTATACTCTGAATGACCATTACTTCAAGCTTATGTTTCAATAATAAATATTTCATAAAATGTATTTAAAATGTTTTAGGGAGTGGGAAGGTAGCACCCGGGCAAGTGGTCCATGCTTTCGAGCATCAGACTCCCATTCGATCAGTGGCACTGGGTGTGACCTTTGTGGCCCCTGACACCAAAGGGTATGAGTCCCACTGCATCCTTGCTCCCTAGCATTGAACCATCTGCTCTAGCTGGCCAAGTATCACTGGGAGTGATCCCTGGACCTGCTGAGCACTGCTTATGATGCGCCTCCCCTGACCAAAAAAAGAAGGAAAAAAAGGAAAAAAAAAGTTTTAGTTTGTAGTGTTTTCCCTCCTATAACTAATTCATTCTGTGTATTTACTTAAGCTAAAGGATCTTTCTACAAAGTGCATTTTTCTTTATATTTTAGCTTATTTCACTTAAATATTTATTGATTTTAATAAAACTTTTTTCATTTCCCAAAATGTTCCAGGTACGATTAAATGATGTTGATTTTTACTGATTTTATAGCCTGGAGGCCAAATATGAGTAAACAACTATATTATTTAAGATAAACATTGGGAAAATTTATTATCTGGTCATACTACCTAATTATTACTCATTACTTTTTATATCATTTTCAATTATTGTTATAGGAATTAGCATGTAAATCAGCATCATTTTTGTGGGACATAAACTAAGGAAATATTTATGAAGGCACTATGATTTACAAAGTTAAGCATAGTTGAGTTTCAGTCATACAATGTTCCCGTTCACCAATCTCACTGCCATTATCAGCTTCCCTCCACTGATGTCCCCAGTTTCCCTCCACCCCTTAGCCTGCCTCCTTGACCTGCCTGCCTCCTTGACAGGGACATTTAAAAGTTTAGTTGTAGTTTGCATCTTGCGCTTTCAGTTTTAGCGGCTCTGTGATTATAGTACACCATACCTCTACCCATCGTCGTGCCTGAGGCCACTGCCTGCTGCCCTTGTTACTTTCCATTCACCTTTTCTTCTCCCCTCAATTTCTTTCCTGCCCTGTCCTCCTTCCTATACCCTGGGTGAAAGGCGATGTAGGTATCTCCCATTTAATATCTTGCATTCCTTCATCCTGTTATTTTATCTACCACAGATAAATGAGGTCATTCTGTGTTTGTCCTTTTTATGACTTACTTCACTTAACATTATATCCTCCAGTTCCATCCAAGTTGCAGTAAATTGCATGACTTCATTGTTCCATGAAGCTGCATAATATTCTATTGTGTATGTGTCCTACACCTTCATAATCCTCTCTATCATTGGACATCTAGATTGATTCCATAGCTTACTAAATCCTGCAGTGAATAAGGGTGTGCATCTATCTTTTGAATGAGTAATTTTTGTGTCTTTGGGGTAGGCACCAAGAAATGGGATTGTTAGGTCATATCAAAGCTCAATTTTTACTTTCATGAGAAATTTTCATACTGTTTTCTATAGGGGTTGAACCAGACAACATTCCCACCAGCAGTGGATAAGAATTCTTTATTCACCACCAACACAGATTGTTACCACTTTTTTTATGTGCCATTCTCACGGGTATGAGATATTGACATCTTGATTTGGATTTCCCTGATACTAAGGGATTATTGTTTTTCTGGTGACTGTTAACAGACCATCTGCCTGTCTTCTTCAGCGAAGTGTCTGTTCGTTGCCTCTCCCTGTTTCTTTGGTTTTTTGGTTTTCATATGTTTGTTTGCTTTGGTCACACCTGACCCTGTGCAGGGCTTACTCCTGGCAGTTAGAGATCACTCTTGGTAGTGCTCAGGGAACCATCATCATCATCATCATCATCATCCCATTGATAGTCAAATTTCTCGAGTGGCCTCAGTAACATCTCCATTCGTCCTAGCCCTGAGATTTTAGAAGCCTCTCTCTACTCGTCCTTCCCAATGATGCCACATTGGAGGCTCATTCAGGGTCAGGGGAATGAGACCCAGCTTGTTACTGGTTTTGGCATATGGATACACCATGGGGAGTTTGCGAGGCTCTCCCATGTCAGCAGGAAACTCGGTAGCTTGCCAGTTTCTCCCAGAGGGAGATATCTCGAGGCTGCTTTGCAGGGGAGCTTGCTTTTAAGTCTCTGGATGTTGGCTGTTGGTGGGATTACATAGCGCCGGGGGCAGTCCCTGGGTGTGACCGCCTAGCTACTGGAAAATGGGAGATCTGGGCAGAAGAGGCCAAGTTTAGAGGTCTCAGCCCCGGGGCCCACACACCTGGGTTCTTCTGCCGGTACCTTCATGCTTGAGGCTCGTCTGAACGTGTGGAGAGGGGTCTTGAGCTGGCTGTGGCTAGGCTCCGGAGGTCTTCGGCCACCGGGAGCTCTGCTTGGGGCGGGGAGGGAAGCTGGAGCCCATCCCCTCTGAGGGGCCCTGGGGAAGACAGCCAGGCTCGAGGGCAAGAGACTTTCTGAGTCGCTCTCTTCCGGGAGCTCAGGGAACCATATGAGATTAAACCCAGGTTTCCTGCCTACAAGGCAAGCACCCTACCTGCTATACTATTGATCTAGCAACTCTCCCCATTTTTTGATAGGATTTGGAGTTTTCATTTTCTTAAAGCTCTGTGAGTACTTTGTATATTTAAAATACCAACTTTTTTATCTAATGTTTTGAGTGCAAACATTTTCTCTATGCAGTTCAGTGTCTTAATTTTAGCATGTGTGTCTTTTGTCATGCAGAAATTGTAATTTGCTATAGTCCCATTTGTTTTTGAATGAGTTTTTATCTTAATGTGTTCTGCTTTTAATTATGATAGTCTTATCCCCATCTAAGTGTGTTTATATTTGCATTTAATTCCTGTTGTTTGTGGTCTTGTTGACATATATTTTGCATCTATAACACAATTTACTATTCTCACTTTATAAAGTCAGGTATATCTGAAAAATAAAGTTGTTTTTATGTTTGTGCAAATATTTTCACTGCTTATCTTGGTTACTTTCTGGGATTCATTTCCCCTTTCCCTATGTTGTTACTGTGATGAGTGGGGAGTCTTGGTGTTTTCTTGCTTGGTTGGTGTGCCCACCGGAGGTCATGCTTTCTAGCCATTGGGTGCCTCTATATCTTATAGTTGCAGTGGTCACAACTATACATTTTAGTTGTGGTGCCCACACAGACCTCGCCATGGTGTACTATAGACCACACACTCATGTTGTGATACTAGAGTTCCCAGGAACATACATGACTCATGTGAGAAGACCAGGAATTGAATTAATTGCTTCATTCTTGCAAGGTAGTCAATTTGGCATTGAACAATCCCCCAGACATACTGAAGTTCTTAATTCCCACAAAGTGTCTTCCTCTAGCCTCAGAGCTGAGCTGCGGTAATGTTACTTGTAGGTTGTCCAGAAATAAATGGTCTCATGTTTGATGGTGTGATGTGCCTAATTTTAGTCTCAGTTTGGTGGGATAATTTTTATGTATATATGTACATATATGTTTGTATATATATTTACACACATATATATTTCGGGGTTGTTACTTTAGTTTACTTCCAGTATAGGAGTGATGCGTGCTATATTCTCTGATCTCCACGGATTTGATTGATAAGGTGTATACCACCTTTATAATCATTAAAGGCATAAAATTCATTTGTATACCTCTGAAAATTTTAGTTTTAAAAATCTTTGGATAATAGCAATTTGGTTATATAGTACACATGTGAATATCTGTTTTTTCCTCCTATTACCTCCCACTCCCCTGCCTGCCTCTGTGGCAGGGGCTTTGCTTCTCCCTCCCTCCCATCCCTTCGCTCTCTCCTTTTGGACATTGTGGTTTGAAGTATTGATACTGAAAGGTTATCAAGAATATCCCTTACCTACTTTCCTACTTTTAAACCTCAGATCTTGTCCACTGTGATAGTTTCCAGCTATCACTATAATATTTATCTCTTCTCTGTCTTACTTACCCTCAGCCCCACATACCTGTTGTTAGTTCCAATCATTGACCAGTCCTCCTGACCTCTGTTTTTCCTGGCCATAGATACTATTTTTCTACTATATATTTTTAATATACCACAGATGAATGCAGTCATTCTGTATCTGTCCCTTTCCTTCTGACTCATTTCACTCAGCATGATAATCTCCATGTCTATCCATAGATAGGCAAAATTCATGACTTCATTTTTCCTGACAGCTGCATAGTATTCCATTATGTAGATGTGCCATAATTTCTTTATCGATTCGTCTGTTCTTGGGAACTCAGGTTGTTTTCGGATCCTGGCTATTGTGAATCGTGCTGCAATGAATATAGGAGTGCAGATGGTGTTTCTGCTTGTGTGTTTTTGGGCTCCCAGGGTATATTCCCAAAAGTAGTACTGCAAGGTCAAATGGGAGTTCAATTTCTAGTTTTTTGAGAAACGTCTGTATTGTTACATTTGAATATCTATTACAATTTAAACTGAGTTAGTTCTACTGATCATACATCTCTTAATTTGATACGTTTCTAAAAATTAAAAATTTGAACATTTTTTTCTATGAAACATCATTAGAAAGCCTGGTCATACTTAAGGCTTTTACCCAGCAATACCTTTGTCTGTTAGGTACTCGTATATTGCACATTGGAGGATATGTTACAGCTATGTTTGGTGTATAAAAATAAAAATAAAAGAAAGGGTGCGCAGGCGGTGAGGCAGGCGAAGGAAGGAAGAAGGCCAAACTGGTTGCTCGATCGGTTTATTTCATGTCCATCTCCATTCTCCTCTGATTCTCCTCCTGCTTCTTTCTCCCCCATCCTACTTCATTCTCTCTCTCTCTGCCTCTCTCCCGGCTCTCGGTCTCTCTCGATCTGTGGATCTGGCCCCCGTGGATCTGGCCCCCGTGGATCTGGCTCCCATGGATCTGGCCCCGGTGGATCTGGCGCCGTGGATCTGGCGCCGTGGATCTGGCCCTGGCCCCCAACCCACTCTTACAGCCTAGTTAAATCTCCACAGCATCAGGGGGTTGGGGCATACACATAGGTGTGGTCAGCAATAGGGTAAGGTTCTTTTCCCTCAGGGGATGCTTCTCCTAGGACTTAATTCTCTTTCAGCAGGAGGATCCACCCAAGGGCAGAGTCCCATGAATGTGTTTCTCTTCTCCTCAGCCAGCAAGCATATAAGAATTCATAATATTAATTATTTTGTATGGACACAATAAGAGATGCATTAAAGCTTATAGAATTGCTCTCCTGGGGCCATCTCAATCTCAGACTACAGTGCTCAGGCCAAATCAGTCTTTCCTAGCCCTGGCAGGGTCCCAGTCTCATAATTACTATTGGATCATGACAGTATTTGTCTATGATCAAGCTCTTAACTTATAGTTAAGAATTAGGCACTTTGGCCAGGCCCATCTCGATGCCAGGGTAGCACATAACTCACCGCTTGCCCTGGATCCTTCCCGTCCCACGTCGGGGACCCTACTTTGGGGTGCTAGGAACTGAGGGCAACTGAGGCTTAAGTGGAGAAAGCAGATGCCCAAGAGGGAATATCGAGGCCAATTAAGTCTTAAGTTATAAAAACATAATATTGTCTTCTTGTGTCTATACAAAAAAGACATAGCTTTAAAGTAAATTATTCAAAAGGCATAAAGAGGAGAGAAAGGCAATGTTATAATATTCAGTGTCCTAGGAAGTTCTGACCTTACCAATTAACAGAGTTTGATTAAGGGAAGAGCAGATAAACTGGTAGAAATGGTTACAGATAAACAAAGGAATGGGAGTGACTTGGAGCACTTTGATGGGTGTGACTGATAAACCTAAGCTCCTAGTGGCAAGGGGGAAAGGACAAACCAATGATATCCAACAGTTTGGCATGTTTCATTAAGTTAAAATGTATATGCAATCTGACTCAGTAGTTCTAATTCAGTTTATTTTCCGGAAAATGCAAGTGTGCCATGTGGCATTTAGAAACACAGCTTCCTAATTGCTATAAACTAGAAGAAGCCTATAAGTATGCTTTTTACTAAGAATTAAAAAGAGTGGCGTGTTATATAGGGCACTATCATTATATCATTATCACATGTCATACCAATGAATACAAACATACTTCTTCTACATAGAGCATGGATGAGTGATGAATATGCAGCAGCTTTGTCCCAAGTTGTTTTGTGACTCAGATCCATGAATGGAAAATCTTACACCAAATTTTATTTTATTTTTTAATATTTTGATTGATGTTCTGTGATTTACAGTATTGTTATTGGTGGTTTCCTATGCAAATAATTCCAACACCAGATATCTCCAATATACTCACCTCCCTCCCCCACGGATCCCACTGCCCCTCCCTTTCAACCACCCAGTTCAAATATGTGAATAAGTTATCCTCTTTGACCCTTTATTGCTACCTTGCTCTGTATTTTTTGGTCCCGAGTATGAGTAAGTTCATTCTGTATCTGTTTCCATCTGACTTACTAAATGTTTCATGGTATCTTCTAGTTCTATCCATGTTGCTGCAAATTGCATGATATTGTCTTTTATTAGAACTGCATATTTATATGTGTATGTACGCCACAACTTCTTGATCCATTCATCTATAGTTGGTGTTTGGGTTGTTTCCATATCTTGGCTATTGTACTAAATGCAACAATGAATGTAGATATGCACGTATCCTAAACACTGTCACTGTCACTCTCATCCCGTTGTTCGTCGATTTGCTCGAGCGGGCACCAGTAATGTCTCCATTATGAGACTTGTTACTGTTTTTAGCGTATCGAATACACCACGGGGAGCTTGCCAGGCTCTGCCATGTGGGCGAGATACTCTCAATAGCTTGCTGGGCTCTCTGAGAGGGGCGGAGGAATCGAACCCAGGTCGGCTGCATGCAAGGCAAATGCCCTACCCGCTGTGCTATTGCTCCAGTCTGGATTCGATTCTCCATCCCTCTCAGAGAGCCCGGTAATCTACAGATTATCTGCCCGCAAGGCAAGCTACCTGTGGCATATTCGATATGCCAAAAACAGTAACAAGTCTCACAATGGAGACGTTACTGGTGCCCGCTCAAGCAAATCGATGAGCAATGGACGACAGTGCTACAGTACTACAGAGTATTTAGGGTTTTTTGTGGTTCAGATTTTTTATTCAATCACGTTGTTCCTCGTCTTCGCCTTCTCCTTCTTCCTCTCTCTGTTCAGTCACTGTGGTTTGTGGTTTGCTATACTGTTACTGAAAAGTTATGTATATCATTTTACCTCCTTTCAACACTCAGTTATTATCCAGAGTGATCATTTCTTGATATTATTGTCCTAGTAGTCCCTATTCTGTCCAAACCACACTCCCCCACAACTTGTGGCAAGCTACTATGGATTGGTCCTCCTGGTTCAAGTTTCTACTGTCTTTGGGTATTATTCTCATACTATTTTTTTTAATACCCCACAAGTAAGTGCAATTATACTATGTCTGTCAATTTCCCTCTGACTCATCTCACTCAGCATGATACTCTCTATATCCATCCTTGTATAAGCAACTTTCATTACTTCATTTTTCCTAGCGGCTGCATAGTATTCTATTATGTAGATGTACCATTGTTTCTTTATCCACTCATCTGTTGTCCATTGGGTGGTTTCCAGATTTGGGTAATTGTGAATAGTGCTGAAATAAGCAGATGTCTTTTCTGCATTGTTAATTTTGGACTCTAGAGCATATTCCCAAGAGTGGTGTTGCTGGGTCATATGAAGATTCAATTTCTAGTTTTTTGACAAATGTTTTCCAGAAAGGCTGGGTTTTACTTTTGCCTGCTGCCTTTTCTCCCTTTATTTTGTTTCCTCCTGCCTTAGATTGCCTGGCACTAAACCTCATTAGCATTTCAATTGACCTCTAGCTGGTTCTCTTGTTAGACTGAGACAGAGATCAGAAAGGATTTCTGCTGAGGAGCTGAGGAGCTGCCTTAATATCCCAGGATCTTTTCTCTAGTGCGTTTTCACCTATCTGTCCCATCGTGGTCTGTACTACAGAATCATGCCAAGAGGAAGGCCTATGGGGTCCACATGCACACACACATTCACGCAGAGATTGTTACATTCTACCCATCCCACCTAGAGATTAGCAAGGGAGTATACCTCCACAGCAGATTTTCCATGGATTACCTCCTCCTCATGGGTTCTTCACTGCAGGCCCCTGGCTGGCTCAGCAAATAGGAAGTCAGTGATGCCCCAAAGGTGGCTTACGGGAGGCGGAGAGGAGAGAGACACTCATTTTATCCGGATCAGCCTCTGCCACCCCAGGACTGGCTGGGAAGGCTAGGACTGATAAAGTTTGCAGATGAGCCACTGCAGGGCAAGGGCCAGAGTCCCGCCAGCCCCCACCAGGCTGCCGTCAAGGCACACATGACATCCCCTTGGTCTTCTCTTGTGTGGGAATTGATCCCACCACTCAATTTCTCTGGGAGCTACGGACTCCAGCTGGAGCAAGGAATTGCTCTTTGCAGGAAAGGGAAGTCAGACCTAAGCCTTACACGGGGTTTCTGGTATTTTGTCCTTTCTAGCAGAAAAGCATTTTGAGAGGAGACAAGCAGTGAAATAAAACATTTTATTTGGGAGTTGTTTTTTTTTTTAGGTAGAAGAAGGGGGGAGAGAAAGTGAGAAGGAGTAAAGTGTTCAAGTGAGAACACTGGCTTCTCCAGTGGTGGACAGAGGCCCAGTATACATCTCAAGAGTTGAGATGCGAGCAACACATGTGCTCAGGCACCAAATATGCTCAGCTACGTAGGCACAAGTAACACGTGGGCTCGGGCAGCATATGCACGAGCTTCCTTTGTTGAAGGTGACTTTTATAGGGTTTCTCGAATCTGCACCTTTCTACCTGGGTAAGAGTCTATTGCTGGGGTTGTTGCTAAGGGGGGGTTCTAGTCGGGATGGTCTTTGAAAAGCTTTTTCTTGACCATTTGTTTCTACTGGATCTTCTCTCTAAGAGTGGGTCTAGGCCAGCTTCAGGTCAAAGTCTGATCAGGTCTTAGTTCCTGTCTTTACCGTGGGTCTGGATAGCCTTCGGGGTAGGTGCTTTGACTGCTCCCTAGGAATTCCATTAGGAAGGGTCCCTGTCTAACTGCCTACGTCAGCATGTCTTTATATGCTCATGGTGATGAAATGCAAGGCGGGGGGTGGGGTGGGGGATGGGGGTGCATAGCATAGCTGCTGTGCTCTTCACAGGCAGGGATGATCCTGACCTGGGGGGCAGGATGGTGATCCTGAGTGCCAGCCCAGCCCCCAGTGCCAGGCTGCTGCTGGGCTGGCCTCAGTGTACTGGACCTGGGCTTTAGAGTATTTGGTTTTTGGACCTCGGTTCACTTTATCCCATGAATTACCCAACCTCTGTTAATAACGCTATCTCCTTTTCTCCAGTAAGTCAGTCTCCATAGATCCCCACCATTGCGATTTGTTTGCAGAAAACAATCTAGGTTTCAAGTTTTACCCCAGTAGAGCAGTAATATCTGTTACTATAGCTCCATGGAGTTATTATCAGTGTTATTAGCATATTTTCTAGAGGTCATTTATATTGCCAGACATTTCAAGTAGGAAGTTTCAGAGCCATTCGTATTTATTTCCTTGACAACAACCCAAGTCAGTCAAAGACATTAGGAGTCAGGGAAGTGGCCAGTGTGGGGAAAAGTGAAGGGATAGTAAAAAGAGGTAGAAAAATATAACTCACCTCCTTTATTTTTCTGGAACTCAAACAATAAAATGGCATACAAACGCTATAAATATAACCTAAAAGAACAAGCGATTGATCAATGACAATTTTTTATGTGTATGTCTATACATGTTTTCTTAGGAAGAACATGAGTGATATTATTGTAGAGGGATGCCAAAGACTGACTATATTTCTTTATAGCAGGTATACATTTGTCCACATTAATATTTGTTTCATGTGTGGTCTAACTGTGTAGTTTTATGATATCTCAGCATTTCACGTATTTTTTCAATAAAGATTATTTCCTTCATGGAAAGTAAAAGATCCCTACTTTAACTTGCAAAAGAACCAAAAGCAAGTAATCATATGGAAAATAGCACAAAAGCTAAACTATCAAAGTAAAATGGCATAGTCTAAAATTTTCTTTTTCTTTGTTTTTTGAGCCACTTCCTGCCATCTCAGGGCTTATTCTGGGCTCTGCACTGAGGGATCATTTATGGTGAGCTCAGGGGACCACATGTGGTGCTGTGAACCAAGCCCAGGTCTGCTGCATGCAAGGCAAGCAAGCGCCCTACCTGCTGTACTTTGTCTTGCAAAACAGTATATATAAATGATGAAAAGGGGGAAGAGAAAGTACAGTGGATAGGATGCTTGCCTTCCATGCAGCTGATGCAGCTGACCCAGGTTCAAACCCTGACATCACAAGTGATCGCCCAAGCACAGCCACAAGTGATCCCTGAGTATAAAGCCCGGTAGTCCAGCCCTAAACAATGCTGTGTGTGGCCCAAAACCACATGTTAAATGACCAAACATATAAGAAATTATATGAAAATTAAAATTGTCTAAGCATATCTCTAAGAAATCCTTCAAAATATAATATTAATGATCTGAATCAAATCTTGAATAAGATGAATAATCAAATGAGATCTGAACTGGCAAGTTCTGTTGATACAGAGTAGTCAATTCTGCTCTAACCTGTGTGACTGTTAACACATCATTTTATTTCTGTAGTGATTTTGTAGTACATAGTAATATTGAAATCTGATAAAGCATTATACATATATATAATTTAGATAACTTATTAGTGTTAAAATATATTTTCCAGTTTCTTCGACTTCTCAGATCTTTCTCTGTCTTATATGGGGTATGAGATAGTAAGTACTAGATTTTTGGAAAGCTATTCTCGTAATATTTTTCCACAATAATTTCATTTTTAGAATTATACAGCTACTCGGGTAGTACAGAAAAGTATTGGGTATGCAAAAAGGTAATAGAGAAATTGTTAAATTTTTATGTATCCATACAGTACTAGTCATATTTTTCAATTAGCCTGTCTGTGTACGTTTACACAGAACATCTCCATGATACATTGTTAAGGAAAAAATATACTGTACTTTAATTTCAGGTATGTATGCAAATAATTAAACATTCTAATTTATATTTGTATATATACAAAAACAGTAACAAGTTTCACAATGGAGACATTACTGGTGCCCACTCGAGCAAATCAATGACCAACAGGATGACAGTGATGACAGTGATATAGTGATGTATATATATATATATACATATATATATATATACACAGACTTAAGCTAACAGTGGTTATTTATAAGAAAAAGTATGTATCTTCAACCGTTTAAAAAAATTACAGCAAGCACCCTGGTTTCTAAGCAATAAAAAATACAGAAATAGTCAGATGATGACATATCATTAATGATTGTTTTTAAAATTTATTCTTTCTTCTTGTTATAATTAGTACAGAGAACTATAAAACATTACAGTTAAGGAAAGTATAATTAGAAAAGAATTGAAAAGGAAAAATAATAAGAAAGTAAATAAGTTACGTGGAGTAAAGAGTTTGTGAACCACTTAAAAGAAGCTGACCTTTATACAGTCATTGAGATCATTGAGTGGTGACAAGTAAAACTGTCACAGAGGATCATCTTTTATAGTTTCATTAGAGTTAAATATCATGTGTATAATGAAGTGCTTCTTAAAATTAAGGGTTCCTGTTCCCATGACATCAGGAAAAAATTAAAATAATGTTCAGGTTTGTAATGATTACTGAAATTTTATATTATAAATCTATGGAAAATATGTTTTATTTTATACAGTTTTGTGCCATTTCTTACATACATAAAAATCTTATGAAGGATGGTAATTCTCAGAAAATTGCATTTATGTTTAACTATATAAAAATATGACCAAATACAGAGAGTCACTTAGGTGCTATTTAAAACATTGGACAGGGGCCAGAGTGATGGTACAGTGGGTAGGGCATTTGCCTTGCATGTGGCTGACCTGAGTTGGATCCCCAGCATCCCATATTGTCCCCTGAACAACGCCAGGAGTAATACCTGATGCAGAGCCAGAAGTAACCCTTGAGAATCACTGGGTGTGACCAAAAAGCCAATAAATAAATAGATTTTTTAAAATTGTATCATTGGACAATTGCACATATTTTTTTCTTTTTGGGTCACACCCGGCGATGCTCAGGGGTTACTCCTGGCTCTGCACTCAGGAATTACTCCTGGTGGTGCTAGGGGGACCATATGGGATGCTGGGAATCGAACCTGGGTTGGCCACGTGCAAGGCGAATGCCCTACCCGCTGTGCTATTGCTCCAGCCCCCCAATTGCACAAATTTTATAAAGAGTGAATATAGTGTCTAAGAAAATTCAGGGCTCAGAAAGAATTTTTTGCTTTAATTTTTTTGCCACACCCAGTAGTAGGGGTCTATTTCAGTTTGGTACTAAGGCTTGCTCCTGACAATTCTCAGGGATCCATGGGGTGCTAAAGATTGACCGTAAATTAAACCATAACTTAAACTGTGACGCTAATATTTAGCAACTATGATGCTAACATTAAATTATTATGTAAATTTTCACTGAAATTCACCCACCTTCTATATAAGTTTGCCATTTTCAAATAATCACAAAAATAAAATATATCCTCATAGTTTAAAATACTCATTTTGATATACTAGGCTGTAGAAAATTCAGTTGTTCTCAGATACCCAAATACTAATAAGAGCTTTAATATTAAAATATTAAGTGTAGCTCTCACATGCCATCAACCTAACTTCTCAGGAGAGTATCTTCAAGTTACTATACAGCTTCTATTTGAACTCTGGTGGCAGAAAATCACACAATCCATAGATTTCCTTTTATTCCATTTCACTAGAATGGAACTTTATATTAGTTCATCCTATTAGTCCCATTTTTTTTAACTTATGCTTTTATGGAACATGCTGAATTACTCTAACTTCTAAGGTTTTACTGTGGTTGCATTGAGTGAGATTACATATACTTCTGAGTGTAAAAGAATCATCACCTGGTTAAAAAAAATCCCTAGCAACAAAGTTTGGTCATTGTTTCAATTGTTCACATTTACATTAGTTCCTGTCAATAATGTCCCATAGTTTGAAGCATAAGAGTTTGCAAAAATTTCATTAAAATTTTATGTAGGAGTTTTATAGTCATTACAGTTGCTATAAATAATATTTAGAATTAGTTAAATCCTTTAATTATCCATTGTTGGCACCTAGAACTAAAATTAGAATTGATTTTTTAAAAATTATCTACCAGATGGGATTGGGGAGGGTAGGAGGGATGCTGGGTGTACTGGTGGTGGAGAATGGGCACTGGTGAAGGGATGGGTTCTCAAACTTTGTATGAGGGAAACAAGAGCACAAAGATGAGTAAATCTGTAACTGTACCCTCATGGTGATTCACTAATTAAAACTAAATTAAAAAAAAGAAAAAAAATTATCTACCAGTCTTTCTATATTCACTTATCCTAGCACATTATATATGTATATATATGCAAATATATATATATACATATATATATATATATATATATAAAGAGAGAGAGAGAAGTTAGGTACTCCAGGGACTGGAGCGATCGCACAGCAGGTAGGGCGTTTGGCTTGCATGCAGCTGACCCGGGTTCGATTCCTCCGTCCCTCTCAGAGAGCCTGGCAAGCTACCCGTGGCGTATTCAATATGCCAAAAACAGTAACAAGTCTCACAATGGAGACATTACTGGTGCCCACTCGAGCAAATCGGTGAACAATGCCACACACCACAGTGCTATAGTGCTAGGTACTCCAGAAATGTACTCAGTCAGTATGTGAATAATAGTAGTTTTATTCTCTTTTCCATCTTTTTCTTTCCATGTATTGTTGCCCTACATAAATATTAACATGAATGGTGACAAGAATCCTTTCCTCATTCCTGATCTCAGGGGAATCAGGATTTTAAATATTCTTACACTTATGTTAGTTGCAGTTTAATGAAATTTTTATAATCTTAAGGTTCATGATTATAAGTTATGCCATGTTGTACATCTGGTATAGTAATTACAGTTTTTCCCTTTGTTTTATTGAAATGATTTAAAAGTGTTTTTCAATAAGAATTCATTTTCGGATAAAGCCCAACTTGTTCATAATTTATCAGATTTTATGTAATCTTTGATTCAGTGGGCTAAAAAGACTTAAAAAGAATTAACTCTACAACATCCAACAGGAGAGAGAACAAAAGGGAATGCCCTGCCACAGAGGCAGGATGGGGTGGTGGGGGTTAGGTTGGGGGTGGTGGAGGGGTACTGGGATCATTGGTGGAGGAGAATGGGCACTGGTGGAGGGATGTAAACTAAATACAAACATGAAAGTTCATAAGTTTGTAACTGTACCCCATGGTGATTCACAAATAAAAATTTTTTAAAAAGAATTAACTTATTTTGGTCTATGAGAGATAATATTCCTTTTATTTTTGTCTTGTGTATTATCTTTAATTTTTCTATAAGATTTAAAAAATTAAAATTTATTGATTTACCATTGGTTTCGAGTATTTTAAAATTATGCCATTTCAGGAGTAGAGGTTTATGGTTTTATTTTTGTTTCTTTGTTTTGGGACCACATACAGCTGTACTTAGGGCTTACACCTTGCTCCAGCAATCACCCTGATGGGACTCAGAACATCATATGGGGTGCCAGGGATTCAACCTGGTCAACCCCTTGCAGGCCAAGTGCCCTGCCTGCTGTAATATCTCTCTGGCCCTGGTGTAACATTTTTACGATAGTCTTTTTTTTAAAAAAAAAGGGAAAAAAAAGATACTCTTAAAACAGTGGAGGGACTGTCTAATGTTTCTGTTCTTCCCAAGTCTTTTGTGGGTTTGATGCCATTTCTCAATTATAGGAGAAAAGTCACCATTTCTTTTTTTAAAATTTTTAAATTATTATTATTATTTTAATTGAATCACCATGTGGAAAATTACAATGCTTTCAGGTTTAGGTCTTCAGTTATACAATGCTGAAACAACCATCCCTTCACCAGTGCCCATATTCCACCACCACCAAAAAAAAAAAAACCCCACAGTATACCTCCCATCCCTCCCACCCTCATCCCCGCGCCCCCGCCTGGGTAACTGATAAATTTCACTTTACTTTCTCTTTACTTTGCTTACATTCGATATTTCAATAAAAAACTCACTATTACTGTTAGGAGTTCCCCACTAGAGTCAGACCTGCTGTGAAGAGAAATGAGGTTTTGAATTTCTGTATTTTAGCAACTAAGTCCAGGGAAGTTCCTTCCAGAAATTGGATCATTGCAAGCTTGTATCTCTCATTAGTGGTCCTCATAATATGGCAGTCGCCACGCCCCCCCCCCCCCCCCCCCAGCAAGGAAAAGGCGAGAGAGAAAAACCTTTCCCCTCCTGGGCAGGCATGGGACCGCGGCTTAGTTCTCAGTCTGGAGACATTCTGCAAGGAGCTGCCGGTACCAAAAGTATTTTAGCTGGCCTCCGGAATCATGCTCGTGCAGCTGTGGAGAGGCCGCACACGTGCGCCCCCCCCCAAAAAAAGTCGACGTTTCAACTAACAGTGTGGGAGTGTCATATAGATTTTTTTGAATGACATAAAATTATTTAGTAAATATTTGATGTGGAGAATTTCTATTTTATGTTGTATTTACTTGAAGATTTTTGTGTTCTATATACTTTAAAATTTTTGGCATACAATTACATATTTTATTTATAAATCTGTAATGGTGGCATTTCTCACATAGCTAATCTGTTTCTTCTATTGCTAATGAGTGACTGCATTTTGGGGGGAGGGAGTAGGCCTCCCAGGTGGTGCTCAGGTCACCCAGGACTACTCCAAGCAACTCTACTTCAACTAGGCAGGTAGTTCAATGCTAGAAACCGAGAATGTGGTACTACTTAGGTCCTGCAGTGCTGGGGACCAGTAGGGCCATCCTGGAGGTGCTGAGAGGCCTCCAGGGCCAAACCGGGGCATGGTTAGGGCCTCCAGGGTAATGCCTAGTGATGTTCTGGAGGTCATTTGGTACTGGAGATCAAATGGAGAGAGGATGCATACTTACCTTCTACACTATCTCATGGCCCAGAAGTAAATGTATCAGTCCTAACAAAGAGTAACTTTTTCTTAAATTTGATTTTTGAGTCACATCCAGGGGTTACTCCTAATTTGGTACTTGGAGGTCAGTCCTGCTGGTTCTTTGTGGATCATGCTTGCAGGAGATTGAAACAGGCTTTGTACATACAAAGCACAGACTTTAACCAGTTGAGGTAGCTATCCCACTCCTAAACTCTTATTTTTAAATATAGTTTATCCTTTACTGCAAGCCTAATTTGTTTTATATTAATGTGCCCATCTCAGTTTTCTTATGTTTAATTTTGCATAGTATATCATTTTCTGTACCATTAATTTTAGCCTTATCATATCTTTCACTTTATATTGGTTATAATAAATAGCATATAATTGAGATTTGCTTATTCTAACTTGAAATTTTTCAATTGAGTTTCTCTTTTTCTTTCTGTCTGTGTGTGTGTGTATGTGTGTGTGTGTGTGTGTGTGTGTGTGTGCATGCGTGTGTTTCCTGTGTTGGGTGCTACTCCCTAGATTCTAGGGGACCAGTGTTTGGAACAAACCTGCGGTTTCCACTTATGCTATAACCCTCCAGTTCTCTGGAGGGCCATCTCTCTGGCCCCTGAAAAACTTTGCATTTTAATTGTAATTTTTAAAAAATAATGTACATTATTTTTCACATATATATGCATAGTATTTTTCTATTTCTATTTTCCTTTATTTTTCAATTTTCCTACTGTTCTTTTTATGATTACTTAGTGTTTATTAAATAACTAAATTCCTCTTTCGAAGTTTTATCTGTGGCATTTAAAAATCATGCACATAACAATTTTGGACATTATTTTTAAGAAAGAGATTCTAGGGGCCAGAAAGATAACACAGGGGGCAAGGAGACAGCTTTGCACCCAGACAACACAAGTTTGATCCCCAGCATGCCCATAGGGTACCCGCCCCCCACCCTCAACCCTGCAGAAGTAAGCCCTGAGCACAGAGACAGATGCAGATGGAGGCAGATGCACATATGCATGGAGCATGCACACATACACATACACACACGCAGTGAAACGTGCAGACTCACACACATGCACAAACACAGGCATGCAGATTAATGCACACGCACAATTGGGGGTGACCTAAAAATCAAAATGAAAGATTCTAGGCTATCTAGATCCTAACTAGTAAAATGGGACTGGATTAGACAATAGTAAACGGCACATGTGTAAAAGGATAGCAGCTACAGCGCATTCGTAAAAGGGTGGTTGATGCAGCGCATGCGTAGAACGGTGGTCGACACTGCTTGCCTAAACGGATTGGCCACACGACGCATGCGTAAAAGGGTGGGCGATGCGGCGCATGCGTAAAAGGATGCTTGCTGCAGCGCATGCGTAAAACCTTGGGCGATGCAATACATATGTAAAAGAATGGTCAAAATAGACCATGGATTAAAGAATGAGCAACACAGAGCATACGTAAAAGGGTGGGCAATGCAGTTCGTGCTTAAAAATGGGTGGTAAAAGCAGTACATGCGTAAAAGGGTGGGCAGAGAAGCAAGTGCATAAAAGGGTGGTCAAAACAGCGCATGTGTAACAGGGTAGGCAATGCAGTGGGTGCATAAAAGGGTGCTTTGATGCAGCGCATGCGTGAAAGGGTGGTGGAGTCAGTACATGCATAAAAGAGTGGTCAAAACAGCGCATGCGTAAGAGGGTGGGCTACCTAGAACATGTGTAAAATAATGAACAACACAGCGCATGCGTAAAAGAGTGGTCAAACAGTGCATGCGTCAATGGGTGGGCCGTGCAACACGTGCGTAAAGGGGTGGGCAACGCAGCACGTGCATAACTTGTGGTCAAAATGGCACGTGCCTAAAAGGGTGAACAGTTCGGCACGTGCCTAAAAGGGTGATCAACACAGCACGTGCTTCAAACGGTGTGCAATGTGAAGCACGTTAAATGGTTATGAGGCCGTTATGTAGATTTTGTAAACAACTGCCATCTGTGTCGTCACCAACTGTCCTAACCGCCAACAGCCAACTACCCAACAGCCCAACTGCCGCCTACCCTTCATACCATTTAATTTCTCCGCGGGGCTGGACGGCAGCAGGCACTCTGGATCTCCCGCACTCACGGCTGATTTTCTACTGTAATTATACTTTTACCGGCATTAAATTCTCCCAAGTTTTTTTTTTGGGGGGGCGGTGATTGTCTTATTTCACTCTCAGTTAAAGAGAGTAATTTTTGTTAAATGCAGAATTGTGGTTTGACGGTTTATTTCTCTTCCAGCTTCGCAAGACTGCGTTTCCTCTGGTTCTCCGCCACTTTGACCGGAAGAGCAAGGTTCACATTTGAAGAAGTAATGTATTATTATGTAGATATTTTCGTTGATTTTGTAACAAACTGCCATCTCTGTCTTCACCAAGTGCCCAACCGCCCAACTGCCGCCTACCCTTAGTACCATTTTATTTCTCCGCGGGGCTGGACGGCAGCAGGCACTCTGGATCTCCCGCACTCACGGCCTATTTTCTACTGTAATTATATTTTTCCAGCATTAAATTTTCCCAGGTTTTTTTTTTTTGGAGGGGGGTGATTGTCATATTTCAATCTCAGTTAAAGAGAGTAATTTTTGCTAAATGCAGAATTGTGAGTGACGTTTTATTTCTCTTCCAGCTTCGCAAGACTGCATTTCCTCTGGTTCTCCGCCACTTTGACCGGGAGAGCACGTTCACGTATGAAGATGTAATGTATCATTATGTAGATGTTTTCGTTGATTTTGTAACAAACTGCCATCTTTGTCGTCACTGTCTAACCGCCAACCGCCCAACTGCCAACTGCCAACTGCCCAACTGCCAACTGCCGTCTACACTTAGTACCATTTCATTTCTCCGAGGGGCTGGACGGCAGCAGGCACTTTGGATCTCCCGCACCCACGGCCTATTTTCTACTGTAATTATACTTTTTCCGGCATTAAATTCTCCCAGGTTTTTTTTTTTTTTTTTGGTGATTGTTTTATTTCACTCTCAGTTAAAGAGAATAATTTTTGTTAAATGTAGAATTGTGGTTTGACAGTTTCTCTTCCAGCTCTGGAAGACTGCATTTCCTCTGGTTCTCCGCCACTTTGACCAGGAGAGCACATTCCCTTCTGAAGATGTAATGTATCATTATGTAGATATTTCCGTTGATTTTGTAACAAACTGCCAGCTGTGTTGTCACCAAGTGCCCAACCGCCCAACTGCCGCCTACCCTTAGTGCCATTTTATTTCTCTGCGGGGCTGGACGGCAGCAGGCACTCTGGATCTCCCGAACTCACGGCCTATTTTCTACTGTAATTATACTTTTTCCCGCATTAAATTTTCCCAGGTTTTTTTTTTGGGGGGGGGGGATTGTCTTATTTCACTCTCAGTTAAAGAGAGTAATTTTTGTTAAATGCAGAATTGTGGGTGACGTTTTATTTCTCTTCCAGTTCACAAGACTGAGTTTCCTCTGGTTCTCCGCCACTTTTACCGGGAGAGCACGTTCACGTCTGAAGATGTAATGTATCATTATGTAGATGTTTTCGTTGATTTTGTAACAAACTGCCATCTTTGTCCTCACTAACTGTCTAACCGCCAACCGCCCAACTGCCAACTGCCCAACTGCCAACTGCCCAACTGCCAACTGCCAACTGCCGTCTACCCTTAGTACCATTTCATTTCTCTGCGGGGCTGGACGGCAGCAGGCACTTTGGATCTCCCGCACCCACGGCCTATTTTCTACTGTAATTATACTTTTTCCAGCATTAAATTCTCCCAGTTTTTTTTTTTTTTGGTGATTGTTTTATTTCACTCTCTGTTAAACAGAATAATTTTTGTTAAATGCAGAATTGTGGTTTGACGGTTTATTTCTCTTCCAGCTCCGGAAGACTGCATTTCCTCTGGTTCTCCGCCACTTTGACCTGGAGAGCACGTTCCCTTCTGATGCTGTAATGTATCATTATGTAGATGTTTTCGTTGATTTTGTAACAAACTGCCATCTGTGTCGTCACCAAGTGCCCAACCGCCCAACTGCCGCCTACCCTTAGTACCATTTCATTTCTCTGCGGGGCTGGACGGCAGCAGGCACTCTGGATCTCCCGAACTCACGGCCTATTTTCTACTGTAATTATACTTTTTCCCGCATTAAATTCTCCCAGGTTTTTTTTTTGGGGGGGGTGACTGTCTTATTTCACTCTCAGTTAAAGAGAGTAATTTTTGTTAAATGCAGAATTGTGGGTGACGTTTTATTTCTCTTCCAGTTCACAAGACTGAGTTTCCTCTGGTTCTCCGCCACTTTTACCAGGAGAGCACGTTCACGTCTGAAGATGTAATGTATCATTATGTAGATGTTTTCGTTGATTTTGTAACAAACTGCCATCTTTGTCCTCACTAACTGTCTAACCGCCAACCGCCCAACTGCCAACTGCCCAACTGCCAACTGCCCAACTGCCAACTGCCAACTGCCGTCTACCCTTAGTACCATTTCATTTCTCTGCGGGGCTGGACGGCAGCAGGCACTTTGGATCTCCCGCACCCACGGCCTATTTTCTACTGTAATTATACTTTTTCCAGCATTAAATTCTCCCAGGTTTTTTTTTTTGGTGATTGTTTTATTTCACTCTCTGTTAAACAGAATAATTTTTGTTAAATGCAGAATTGTGGTTTGACGGTTTATTTCTCTTCCAGCTCCGGAAGACTGCATTTCCTCTGGTTCTCCGCCACTTTGACCTGGAGAGCACGTTCCCTTCTGATGCTGTAATGTATCATTATGTAGATGTTTTCGTTGATTTTGTAACAAACTGCCATCTGTGTCGTCACCAAGTGCCCAACCGCCCAACTGCCGCCTACCCTTAGTACCATTTCATTTCTCTGCGGGGCTAGACGGCAGCAGGCACTCTGGATCTCCCGAACTCACGGCCTATTTTCTACTGTAATTATACTTTTTCCCGCATTAAATTCTCCCAGGTTTTTTTTTTTTGGGGGGGGTGACTGTCTTATTTCACTCTCAGTTAAAGAGAGTAATTTTTGTTAAATGCAGAATTGTGGGTGACGTTTTATTTCTCTTCCAGTTCACAAGACTGCGTTTCCTCTGGTTCTCCGCCACTTTTACCGGGAGAGCACGTTCACGTCTGAAGATGTAATGTATCATTATGTAGATGTTTTCGTTGATTTTGTAACAAACTGCCATCTTTGTCCTCACTAACTGTCTAACCGCCAACCGCCCAACTGCCAACTGCCAACTGCCCAACTGCCAACTGCCCAACTGCCAACTGCCCAACTGCCAACTGCCAACTGCCCAACTGCCAACTGCCCAGCTGCCGTCTACCCTTAGTACCATTTCATTTCTCTGCGGGGCTGGACGGCAGCAGGCACTTTGGATCTCCCGCACCCACGGCCTATTTTCTACTGTAATTATACTTTTTCCGGCATTAAATTCTCCCAGGGTTTTTTTTTTTTTTTTTTTTTTGGTGATTGTTTTATTTCACTCTCAGTTAAAGAGAATAATTTTTGTTAAATGCAGAATTGTGGTTTGACAGTTTATTTCTCTTCCAGCTCTGGAGGACTTCATTTCCTCTGGTTCTCCGCCACTTTGACCGGGAGAGCACGTTCACTTCTGAAGATGTAATGTATCGTTATGTAGATATTTTTGTTGATTTTGTAACAAACTGCCATCTTTGTCGTCACTAACTGTCTAACTGCCAACCGCCCAACTGCCAACTGCCAACTGCCCAACTGCCAACTGCCAACTGCCCAACTGCCGTCTACCCTTAGTACCATTTCATTTCTCTGCGGGGCTGGACGGCAGCAGGCACTTTGGATCTCCCACACTCAGGGCCTATTTTCTACTGTAATTATACTTTTTCCCGCATTAAATTCTCCCATTTTTTTTTTGGGGGGGGTGATTTTCTTATTTCACTCTCAGTTAAAGAGAATAATTTTTGTTAAATGCAGAATTGTGTTTTGACGGTTTATTTCTCTTCCAGCTCCGGAAGACTGCATTTCTCTGGTTCTCCGCTACTTTGACCTGGAGAGCACGTTCACTTCTGAACATGTAATGTATCATTTTGTAGATATTTTTGTTGATTTTGTAACAAACTGCCATTTTTTTTTTTGCTGAGAGTTTATTGTCACTCCTATGGCATAATTGCCACAAATATATCTTTTTTTAACATTTTTTATGAAATCACCATGTGGAAAGTTACAAAGTTCTCAGGTTTATGTCTCAGTTATACAATATTCAAACACCCATCACTTCACCAGTGCCCATATTCCACCACCAAAAACCCCTGTATACCCCCCGCCCCCATCCCCTACCACCTACTGTATAACTAATGAATTTCACTTCATTTTTTCTTTACCTTGATTACATTCCATAATTCAACACAAAACTCACTATAGTTGTTGGAGTTTCCACCCAAAAGAGACAGACCTACTACCAAGGAAGCATTTGATAATTAGTTTTCCATTGCTGGAAATGAAGAGATATGTAGCCCCACTGCTACAAGTACATAACTCTCTCTTTTTTCTCTTTTTCCTTTTCCCTATTTTTTTTTTTACCCCCCATCATCCCCCTTCCCGCTCCTCATAGTATGGTGTACGCCACGCCGCGTTGGCCAGCGTGGGGCTTTTGCTTAGTTCATAGTCCAGAGAGGTGGCTGCTACATTAATAACCTTCAATATTTCAGCAAAAACTTACTGTTATTATTTGGAGTTTCCCCCCTAAGTCAGACCTGTTCAAAAGGAACCGTTTCACATTGCTGACAATTATAAATGTTAAATTTTGGATTTCTGTATAAAGTCCAGAGAAAATTCTGCCAGAAATAGCATAGCCCAGCTCACAGTCCCAGTGCATTGCTATAACAAGGCTCTGGAATCAAAGTCTTTAGGCGCAGAGGGTCCGCTTCACGCTCAGCGGCTCCGGATTTATCTGGGCCGAGGGCGTGCCTGTTACGCCCCCTTTCCATGAGTTCCTGGGAGCCCCAAAAGTAAAAACCGAATACCTCTGGGTTTGGAGTCACAGAAGATGGCGCCTGCCATGCTGTTGCCGCCAGCCCACCGACAAACTGCCATCTTTGTCGTCACTAACTGTCTAACCACCAACCGCCCAACTGCCAACTGCCAACTGCCCAACTGCCAACTGCCAACTGCCCAACTGCCAACTGCCAACTGCCCAACTGCAAACTGTCAACTGCCCAACTGCCGTCTACCCTTAGTACCATTTCATTTCTCCACGGGGCTGGACGGCAGCAGGCACTTTGGATCTCCCGCACCCACGGCCTATTTTCTACTGTAATTATACTTTTTCCAGCATTAAATTCTCCCAGGTTTTTTTTTTTTTTTTTGGTGATTGTCTTTTTTCACTCTCAGTTAAAGAGAATAATTTTTGTTAAAAGCAGAATTGTGGTTTGACGGTTTATTTCTCTTCCAGCTCCGGAAAACTGCATTTCCTCTGGTTCTCCGCCACTTTGACTGGGAGAGCACGTTCACTTCTGAAGATGTAATGTATCATTATGTAGATATTTTCGTTGGTATATATTTTTTCTTCTCACTGCTACTCTTAATATTTCATGTGGATATCTAATTATATAGTTTGAGGATAAACTTTTAATGTTATATTTTCGTTCAAATTAGTCCATTTATCTTAATAAGAATCATTTATCTGACAATAGTAAGAAAATGTACTAGAAATTTATATGTGTTGCCTAGTTTTGTATATGGGTGCCATTTTTTCAAGAGAATCTTTTTTTTTTTTTTGCTTTTTGGGTCACACCCGGCAATGCACATGGGTCACTCCTGGCTCTGCACTCAGGAATTACCCCTGGCGGTGCTCAGGGGACCATATGGGATGCTGGGAATCGAACCCAGGTTGGCCGCGTGCAAGGCAAACGCCCTACCCGCTGTGCTATCACTCCAGCCCTCAAGAGAATCTTTAAAAAATAAGGTTTAAAAATTTATTTTAAGCAGAGGTATGAAGTGATTGAAATTTGTAAATGCATAAATAAGAATATTAAATGAGGGCCGAGGCAAAACTGGTAGAGGGGCCGGAGCGATGGTACAGAGGGTAGGGCATTTGCCTTGCACGCAGCCAAGCGGGGTTTGATCCCCAGCATCCCATATGGTCCCCCAAGCACCGCCAGGAGTAATTCCTGAGTGCAGAGCCAGGAGTAGCCCCTGAGTATCACTGGGTGTAACCCAAAAAAGCATAAAAGCAAAGGAACAGAAAAAGAAACAGCGGGTATTTTGCCTTGCACATGGCTGATTCTGGGTCAATCCTCGGCATCCCATATGGTCCCCCATGCACCGCCAGGAGTAACCCCAGAACATTGCCTGGTGTGAGTGAACTCCTCTCCCACCTCGAAAAAAAAAGAAAAAGAATATTAAATGGTACATGATTATATTCAGAAAAATTAATGTTTTTTCATATTTCTTAGGAAAAATATTTAATGTTTCTAATTGACTTGTTCTACAAAATATATACAAAATAAAATAATGTAAGCATATACCAAATATTATTAGAATTATTTTTATATTATGCTATTGCTGATGTGTGTAAGAAATTGCACAAGATTAAAATCTTTTATAAAGAAGGGTGAAATGACATCTTCAGCAAAATCCTTGATTTGGAAGATCATATTTTTATATTCTGTATCTGAAACTGTTTGTACAAATTCAGTGTGTAAAGTAATTGATTCAATAGCAGGGAATATATAGAGCATAAGGGTAAATAGCATGTGCATGTAGACAGTTTTAATATATTTGGCATTTCAAATAGTTATAAAATAAGCTAGCATATAGAATGGTAAAAGCATTTTGTACAAGGCTAAGCATAGTCAATAACTATATTAAATATGCTAATAATTAGTTTAAATACAGATATTTATCACAACACTAGGTTAAGTATTTCTAAAATAGTATTGGAATTTTGAATACATATCAGTTTTAGTAATTACTTTTCATATACACAATAGAAAAAACAATTTGTGTCTTAAAAATCTATTCAGCATGCTACTCAGAATTGAAGTAGCATGAAATGTTTGAAGCTTTTCTGTACTCATTATTTGTTGACTTTGAATTAAATGTAAACTACATTGTGAAATTTTACATTTTAAAATCTGTTACCATGATATTTGAAAAATAGAGCAATATTCAAAATTATAATAACTCAACATTTATCTGAGAAGTTATAAAAACCCTTAAAATACTTCTTTGCCCTGTTGAGATTTTGTGTACTTATGATGTAAATGAAGTTAAAGAAGAGCTGGGGGCTGGAGCGATAGCACAGCGAGTAGGACGTTTGCCTTGCATGTGGCCAACCTGGGTTCAATTCCCAGCATCCCATATGGTCCCCTGAGCAGTGGAGCAGTGCCAGGAGTAATTCAAGTGCAGAGCCAGGAGGAATTCCTGTGCATCTCTGGGTGTGACCCAAAAAGCAAAAAAAAAAAGTGCCATAGTGAGGAATATGTGTTTATGTTTACTTGTATGGTATCTATCAGTCTTTAGAAATTCATTTATTAATTTCATACATTGCCTTCAAGTTGGTTTTAGATTGTCTGGGAGCCTAAGTTTGTGATTAGGGAATAAAGATTATTTTCTTTGTATTTCTTGTAATGGCTGTAGGTTGCACACTTGGTGCTTGCAGATTTGTTGGTGGTCCTTACGTACTTGCTTGTGTCTGCTTCTTGCATTTTTTGTTTTGCCAGGGGTTTGCTTCTTTGGTTGTATTACTCAGAGGAGGTAACAGCTTGGTTTCCATTCTTGGGCACTTGATTGTGGTGCTCCTGGGATTGGTTCTGATGTTCATTTATAGTCACAAATTTGGTTGAGGTGCTTGCACACTTGATAATATTCCCTGTGTATTGTACACGTGGTTGCCATTCTTACATGTTTTTACGGCGTGTGTCAGTGTTACACCCTTGGTGTACTTGTAGGGTCTGGTTGTTTTGCTTGCAAAGGTTCACACACTATAGTGGTGGCCACACAAGTTATTTTAGAATGTCAAAATAGTTTTGCAACCTAATTATATCATTTTATATCCTAACAGTCATAGTTGCTTTACATTCTTGTCAGTGCTTGTTATGGGTTGTGTTTTTAATTGTAGATCTTTTAGTGAGTATGCAGTGGTGTCTTGTGTAGCTCTAACTTATATGGGTAATAAGTTTCTTTCTTTCTTCGGCATTGTCTGTTAATGGCAAAAATGGATCACAGGCCTGATGCTAAATCCTTGCTTTCCTCTTTGTACTTTTGCATGTATGGCTATTTTTCTTTAATTATTATTGTATGCTGGATTTTCTATTTGAAATGCCAGTGAAGTAATTGGAGGCTCTGAGCGATTTTCTTCTTCTAGTGATAATTCATTTATTTTTATATTTTGTTTCTGAGATGCAGCTAGCATGCAGGCAATTCATCTAATGGCAGTAAAGCAGTTGGTTCTTTTGAAGTTGGATCTTAGGTTTTGTGGAAGGTTTTCTGGTTTCCGGTTCCTACAGATATGTAGGGTATAACCTCTCAGAGTTGCTTAATGAATGCCATGTTCATCATCTAAAGTAGCTTTCCTCGACTGAGGGCCATATACCCTCCCTGTGGAGCCCCAGGATATCCCTAAAGGGGCCACAGGTGAAAAACCATGTAAAGGAGGGCGGGCCCAGTTTATGAGACTAGCAGGCCAGCCAGTAGGATGGGGTGCCACAGGAGGGGGGAGCAAGTTCAGAAGAGGGCTACAGTTGGAAAAGAGTTTAAAACTTTGACAAATAAGCTCCAGTCTGTGTCTGCTGATGGGGAGAGTTGGCTGCAAGTCTTACTCAGTTGTTCAGTATCTAAATTCTGAATTTCTGTTTAGTATCTCAACTTTTTAATCATACCCTTTGAATAAACATAAGCCTTGAGGGGAAAATATTTAATAAATTTGGTTCTTATCACTGGGGCTTCTCTTCTGAGATTGTCTTCCCTCAAATGCTTACATGCCTAGTGCCTTTGAATAATATCTTTAATAGTTTTCCAGCTTTCCTTGTTTTTCTCAGCTGAATAGTTGGACTGATAAAGCTGTAGTCAGTCATTACTGAAGTCACACAGGTTTGTGTATGTGTATGCGTGCGTGTGTGTGCATATATGCAAATATAATACATATACATACATATATTCCTTTTTCTAATAAGCTTTTGTAGTTGTTCTTCGTAGTGAAGTGAAATAGTTTTATTTAAAGAAATTTACTTAGAGAAATGTGAAGGGAAAGAGAAAGAGAACAGAGGCTCCTGCAGATGGGAAAAGCTTATTGTGCTTTTTATTCGATGTATTGTCAATACAGTTATGATATCAATAAGATAAAACTATTATGGCAAATAACCTTAAAAGTGGGGGTATTGAGGCCAGTGGGCAAGGCACCTTCTTGCCTTGCACTTGGCGACCCCTGGGTTGGATACCAGACATCCCATATGATCCCCTGTGCACTGCTAGAATGGTCTCTGAGCACTGAACCAGGAAGAATCTCTTAGCATCTCTGGGTGTGGTCCCCAAATAAAAACAATAGCAAAAAAGTGTGGGTCTTTTATATCTCTATTTTCTTAATATGTCAGAGTTTATACTACCCACCCCCCTTCCCTTTGTTGCTGTTGTTATTGTTACTGTTTGTTGACACCAGGGCCCACACACTTGGGACTTTAGAGCTGACAGTGACAGAGCTGGTTTGCATTCCTAGATTTTCACTGGAGTGGCATTGAACGCTGCTTCACGCAGCCAGGCCAGGTGCTTTGCCACCCAACCACAAATCCTGGGTCATAGTTAAATATTTTTTATGGATTTTATCGAGAGTTTCCCAGTTTCCAGTAAGAACCAGATAGTGATTATGTGCTAGAGGTACAGGATTCCACTAGGTATATCATATTGTAAAACAACAGGTGATGGGGGAATAAGACAAGGAGCACGTTAGAGAAGTTTTGTGAGCATTTTTTAATATACAGTAGTAATTCTAATTTACTTCTGCCACTTTTGTGTTT
Source organism: Sorex araneus (assembly GCF_027595985.1). Lineage (NCBI taxonomy): Eukaryota > Metazoa > Chordata > Mammalia > Eulipotyphla > Soricidae > Sorex > Sorex araneus. The sequence goes on along the minus strand of NC_073313.1, from coordinate 27,446,663 downwards.
TCATGCAGTCCTAGAGATTAGCCTATGAAATCTTATCTTGGTGGTGTTAGAGTAAAGAAAATAGCTATTTATGTAAATGCAATCATAGCAGGAAAATCTCTCTTGTTCTCCCTTTTCTTTATGGCTTTTTGTTGAAATATTTTTTAAAGTTTTAAAACTAATTTTTTTCATTAAATTTTGTTATATAAGGTAAATTTTTATTTATAGGGATTTGAATCTTGCATTTTAATGAATGTTGCAAGTCATATTTTACGTAGTAAATACAATTTCACATTTTGCTTAAAATTGCCTCTTTGATTTTCTATTTTAACTATTTTTCAATGTGTTCATGTGATACTGAACAGTGCAGTTGCACATATTTTTAAAATTTCCAAATTTCTTCATTTTTAAATCAAATTTATTGAAGTGTAACTTATATACAAAAGACCACATATATAAGCAGATAGGCCTGAATGTATGCATGTACCCTTGACTCCATCACCACAACCCACAGCACTTACCAGGATAGGAAAAGCAGCTATTTATTCCAGTTTATTGTATCAGAAAACATACTTTGTTTTATTTCAGTACTTTTAAAATGAATGATGTTTGTTCTGTTGCTTAGTATGTGGTCTACATTGGAAATGTTCTATGTGTACCTATCAAAAAATGTGTGTTTTGCTGATGTTTAATAGAGTATTCTGCAGATGATGCCTGTGTGTGGTTGTTTGTAGTGTTGTTTGAGCAATCTAGGTAACAACCAGGGATACGTGGTCACAGTTGCCCAGTGAGTCTGTGCCAAGCTTAAATGTGCCTAGGGGTGACCTGGGATCCAATATTGCAAGTGCCCTTGAGCACCTGTGCACCAGTGTCAAGGCTGTCTGGCAGCTATGGATTCAATATCATCAGTGTCTGGCAGAGACACTTTTCTTCCCTCTGCTGCTTGTTGCTACACTGTGGGCCAAATCTCCTGAGGATGCTGTCTTGTCTTCCTGGCCAGAGGGATTGCACTCAGGATTTTGTGTATAATTCCGTTTTTGATATAGACTTAGCCTTGATTGCTAATGCCTTGTACAGCTTCTCCCTATTTATCCATTTTGGCTGAATAACACATGGATGCCAGCACATCTCCCTGGGCACTCACAGCACTCGGATGTGCTTCATTAACAAAAACTGCAGTGCCCGTGCCAGGTAAGTGCAGGTAAGTGCTGTGACAATAATAATAAAGGGAGGAAAAGGAAGTAAACTAAAAAGTAATGCACCAAAATGTTTAGCAAAACGTATGAGTTCCATACAGCAAAACCTAAACGTGCTTTTTGGAGAAAAATAATATACATCATTAGAAATGGCACAAAAGCTCCACTGGACAAAATTATATTTCTAAGATTGTTTTTCTATATCCTTATCAAACTTGGAGAGTCACTATACCCTTATTATCTTCATTTCTATGCTGCCACAGTGGTAACAAAGTCATTGAACATAAGATAAACTTTATAACACATTTGACATTTAATTGGTGAGATGCTTTTGCAGTTCTCATTTTTAAGCATAACTTCATATTCTTGTGCATAAATGCAAAGGGAAAAAAGAAAAATGTATGTCAATGTTTTTCTTTATCTACTAATTATATATTCATATATTATATATCAGTAAAGGTTTTTGGAAAATCCAAAACCATATTCTTCCTCAGCAGTAATCATGATCAGAAATAAAGCATATACATTAACAGACAAATATATTCATATGAAAGTACAAAGATTTTGCATATAACTGGAAAGAATTTACAATATTCTTTCTTTTCAGCAATACATCTTTTATTCTGTATTAAATCAGTTGCAAAAGCTACATGTTATTTATGTTCTCATTTAATGTCATCTTAAGTCACAGAGTATTAGCATATTAGCAATAATTTTTAAAAAGCATTTTGATAGTGTAGATAATATATTTTATTCAGAAATGGCAGTTTTGCACTTTTAATACAGATATTTAAAGAACTTTATTTAATATTTCATACAAGTAAAATCTATTTTACTATTCTCATATTTATTGTGCTATTGCTTCTATACATATTATGTCTACATATGTTTTCACATCAACCAATGTATTTTTATGATTCTATTATATAAGTATATATAATGTAAGAATGTTATAGAAAGGAAAGTATAAACATATTTACAGAACTTATTTTGTGTTAAACTTCTTTATATCTTCCAGTGTAGTGTATTATGTCATTTGCTTTCCGTACTTCCATATAGCTTCATTCAATCTCTCTCCTTTGTATTCTTAGTGTGAAATATATATGTAACTTACATGGACAAAAGACAGTTTTACAGTGTTTTTAATTGTCTCTTATGTCATAGGAAAATATTAATATTAATGTCATATTTTTTATCTGCATACATGAATTGAGAATAATATTTAAAAATAAGTATTACTGTCTTTGGTCAGGAATTACCCCAGAAGTGGCCAGGTATAGGACCAAAGTCTCCAACATACAAAGCACTCACTCCAGTTATCTCGTTGACCTATACGGATTTTAAATTTTATAAGTCATGACACTGACATTGCTTTCATATTGAGGAATTTCCTTTAGAATTTCTTACCTTCCAGAGTTTATAACATGCATTTTTTTTTTTGCTTTTTATTTATCTGGAAATGACTTCATTTTGCCTTCATTGTGAAATATAGCCCTGAAGAATATAGGAACCTTAGTTGTGAATTTATTTTTTCATTCATCACTTGAATATGTCATTTCATAGTACTCTGGCAATGTTTTGAAGAAATATCAGTTGTTTGTCTTACTGATGTTTGTACATGATTCACTTTTCCTTCTTTCATTATTTTTTCTTTATCTTTTGCTTTCAACATTATGACTATAATCTTTCTTGATGCTAATCTCCTACATTTATACTCTCTGCAGTTTGCTGAGTTTCTTGGATCTATACTGTTTTTCATCAGATAGGGAAGTTTTCAACTATTCCTTTGAATTTATTTTCTGTCCCATTCTGAATTTATTTTCTGTCCTATTCTCTCTTGATTATCCTTCTGACACTTCCTTTATATGTACATTGGTACTTTTGGTAGCATGTCACATTTCTTTAAAGTTCATATTTCTTCATTCCTTTTCTTTGGGCTCTTCTGATTATATCATTCCTATTGATCTGTTTTCAACTTTGCTGGTTCATTCTTCTCTTATCCCCAATCTACTTTTTTGAAAAAAAAAAAAAAAAAAACAGTATTTCTCTTCAAGTTTGCAGAAAGGAAACCATGAAAAAAATGTGGAGAAGCAGGAAATGCTTCCACTTACAGTTATTCTTGTTTTAAAGTGAAGAATGATTGGAGCCAAGAATATAGTACTGAGATTAGGGTGAATACCTGTGCCCTGACCTGGGTTTGGTCCCTGGTACTACATGGCCTCCTGAGTATTGCCAGATATGGCTCTTGGGGGCCCCTGAGCACAGCCAGGTGTAGCCCCAACACCCTCCCACCAGAAAATAAATAGAAAAGCATGTCATGTTCAAGGTCTTAAATACTTTAAAAGATGAGATAATTAAATCAATAATTGATAGTTTCATGTTGAAAATATTCATAGAAGATAAAAATTTTCACTGACAACTTTTGAAAATTGCACCTTTCTAATATTTTATGTAGTAGAATTCTTTTATAATACATATCTTTGTAGAATAAAGTGTTTATAGTTTTCCTATTAATGCGGTAGCTTAATTTGCAATATTGAAAGATAGATTTAAGCCACTTGACAAATTTACTGTGAGAGTGTAACAAGATCCCTAGATGATTTATATCCTAGCTAAGTTTGAGAAACATAAATAGGAAAATTTTCTTTATTAGGTGCTCTCATAGTAATTTCCATATATTATTTGTAGCACTTAAAATATAATTATTTTATTTAATAATTACTTCCCTTGAGTTGTTGATCTGAAAAAAATGTTTAGCCTATACTAATAATCTTTGCAACTTTTTAATTTTACCACTTTTAGCATCTATTTTACTAGTCACTACTAGCGTCTGTCCATGTACTTCAGCAGCCCTCGCAACAGTGGGCAGCACCTAAAGTCAGTATATGCAGATATAATTTTCCTCCTCATTCTGAAGGAAAATAAACAGTGTTTATTCTATTTAGGGCCACTTGGAGTCCTTCTGTAGAACATAAATGGAGAATCAGATGGATGTACCCTGGGTGAGGATAATGTTGATCAGGTTGTGGAATATAGTGGATTGATTTTCCTCGGAGTCACTTATGTTTACAACCTTCAGCTTCTGGTGAACAACATATGCCATAAGCCACTTAATAGAATTTCTTCTTAGCCAGAAATACTTGTGACTCTAGAATCAATGTATTCTTTCTTCAGCAAATAAATAGTATGCTCCTGAGACTCATTCTCATTGAGGTGCTCAATGAACTCCATCTGTGTCCCTATTGCCTATTCTTTTGCTGCTTTTCACTTAAAATACTGAGTTTGGGCTCTGCTGGATTGGTTTCCATGGGTAACCATGGGTATTACCTGTCTGGTGTTCACTACTCAGAACCATTCATTGTCATTGTGTCACATGGGAACAGCCAGAAGACATTTGCTATGTATGAAAATAAGGCTGTCGGTCTATGAAGTCTGGATACTAGATCACTAGAACCACTTTTCTTATGTTAACCCCCTTCAGTGTCTGCATAACTTCCACAAAATCAGCATTGTGCTTTTGTTTAATCTCTTTGATGTGGGGGTGGGGGTGGGTGGGGGACAGGGTTAAAAGTTGATCGGGTCAAATTATATCTGTTACAGTGATTGGTTTCTGACCTAAAAAATAGTATTCCTACAAGGCTGATTATTTCCTTTTAATACTACACGGTGAACTCTGTGCTCGGTTTAATACTGCACTGTGAACTCTGTTCCTATAACACTACACCTTCCTTAAAGGGAGATGAAGGCTTTTGCTTAGAATAATATGGGTAGGTACCTGTCAAAGATATCTTGTTTTCACCTTATTGTAGTGCCACACAAGACTTCATTGTCTGTCAATTTAAAGTATTGATATTCAGTGGCTCTTCAAAATACTATGGGGATGTCACAATCAAGGAGATGATTCACTATTAAAATGATTTATTTCTATGCATTTAAATTTTCATTGTATTTTTCCAGTAAAATGGAAATTGTGGAGGGCTAAAACTCCACTGAAGGACTCTGAGAATTACTTGCTTGACATTTACACACTCCAAGCCAGTTACGGGAGTCCTAAGTCTTTTGAGATTGGCATATAATATTTTGAACATTTGAGGTGTACAGAGGGTTGGGCATTTCCAAAAAGAGGGCCAGTTTTAATTTTTCAGTGTTTTGATCAGATCAGTGTCTAGGGGAGTCTAGTAATGAAATGTGACAGCAGAGGAGAGAAATGATTGTTATTACCATTTCGCTTCTGAGTCTAATAGACACTCGGAAAGTGTGGCACAGGGTAAGAATGGAGGTCCCCACAACCTTGAAAACAATAAAACTACAGACTCTTTAAGTTCCATATGGATAGCCAAGATATGTTTTGCTAAATGATATAACTCCATCACTTGGCCTGTGGACTTGCACACAGTAGATTATGTCAACCAGCCATTTAAGTGTGCTTATAGCATTTGTGACCTGAAGTAAAATGAAGTAAACTGCAGATCATAAACAAGCTGTATGTCCATCTTTTAAAGGACTGGGGCCAAAGTAGCTCAAAGGCCAGAGGCAAGCCTTGCATGTACCGTTCCCTATGTTTGATCCCTAGTAAAGTCTTCTAAGAGGCACTGGCCTATAGCTCCCCCCAAACAAAAAAAGAAAGAATAGAGTTTCACAACCATGCCCGTAAAAGATATTGTGAGGTAACTGGTCTATTGAATTTTGCAAATAAAAGACGTATAATAGTTATTAAAATTCAGATGTGCAATGAACATGTATTTTCAGTTTCCTAATATTTTGCATACCTATTCTATATTTGACAAGGATAATTTACTATATTTTCTCTAGCAATTTCTAGCTATTCTAGAGATATATAAGTTGCCATCATATGCTCGCAAAATTAATGTGATAGTTGAGTCAGCATACAGAAAGTGTGCCTTTGGATGGCAACTCTTGGCGGAAGTCCTAATGTTCTGTTTCAATTTCTGATGAAGTGATGAAGTGGAAAGTGGTACTATGTAATTTTGGCATATGTTTCTTTTGGGATTTTTGAAAGAGGATCAAAGGCTTAAATTCACCAGATGAAACATTCTGCTTTTCAGAGACTAGAATGATGAAGGTCAATGCTAGTGATTTTATTTTTAATTCCCACTAAAGTATCTGAGCCTATTCCAAATAAACCCAAGTCGAAAGGTAGTAATATTTATTAGGCCTGTAGAAGTCTGGTACAAAATATGATGGTGTAATTTTTTAGTTTTCTATATCCTCAGTTTTAACAACATATATAGTCTTTTTTGCTTGTTTTGAGGCCACACTCAGCTGTGCTCAGGGGTTACTCATAGATCACTCCTGGAATCAGACCTGGGGTTGATGCAGCAAGGTAATTGCCTTACCCATTGTACTAACAGCATAGTGCCACTATTTTTTACTTTTGGGGCCACACCCAGAGATGCTCAGGGACTACTCCTTGCCTTGCTCTGCACTCAGGAACTACTCCTGGTGGTGCATGCGGGATCATAAGGGATGCTCAAGATCAAACCCGGGTCAGCCGCATGCAAGGCAAGCGCCCTACTATTGCTCTAGCCATGCCAATATTCATGTGAATATAACATAGTTCAGTAATTACCATTTATAACCTCCAGAAACCACAATATTAACCAAATGCATTGTTAGAATTTGTTAATTTACTCTTTATAATGTTTCCATAAAATGACCATTGATTTTTATGCTTGATTATTTTTGACCCATGCCCAGAAGTACCCAGGGCTGTTTCCTCGCTGTGCACTCAGGGATCACTCCTGGCAGGGATCAGGGAACTATATGGGGTGTCAGGGATCAAACCTGAGTCAGCCGTGTACAAGGTATCCGTCCAACCTACTGTACTATCACTCTGGTCCCAGGCAGCCCCTTCAGAGAACACCATTTTTAAAATTTTGGAGGAGGGGATATTTAAGGGATATTCCTGGCTCTGTAATCCCTCGTGGTACTCTGGATACCATATGGCGGTGCCAGGGATTCGAACTTGGGTCAACAGGGTGCAAGGCAAGTGCCTGTCTCCTCTGAATTTCTGAAATTAGTTTGACTTCTGCAGCATATATTTTCAAGTAACCATATGCACATTTTAAAATAAGAGCATGCTGATGGAATAGACAGATGATCAGTCATTGTATTTATAAGGCATCAGAACATTTTTAAATGCATTTTACTTACCCAGCCAGGATTTTTTAAAAGAGTGTCTAGAGAGTATTTCAAAGGAAGTACTTAAATTAACACATTGAATTTTCCTGAACTTTTCCCCCTCTATTAAATGACAGAAGTTATCTTATTTTACCTATAGATTTTCTATTATACTTTCTGATTTTTCTATCAGGATAATTTTTTCTAGAATAGTTAAAAGTCCCTGTTCTAACTTCCACCAAACTGTCAAGAATGTGAATGATATTTAATATAATTAGTCTACAAAACAGTTCTTTCTATATAATCTATACCAAAAAGTGTATATATTCATTGTTGTACCTTTCCAGAAAACATGTATTTACCATACTAGAACCTGTTTGCTGTAACAATTATAGAACCTTTCTCATACTTGTCTCTTCATTAGCCATTTATATATATGTAAGCATATATATTTTTATATTTTCAGGGCAGAGTGTATTTCTTGTTACTAATTGCAAAGTAATTTTTGTAATTTAATACTGCTTATTGTTCTGAAAATTTAAGACTAAACATTGACAAACAAAATTTGAATATTTTAGATTTTAGGTGTATGGATATTTGCATAAAGAAAAGCCCGGGTTACTGTTACTTCAATTCTGCACTTGCTAATATCTTTCCATATTTGATTTAATTTCCATCCTATCTCTATCTACCCATCTCTTCATCCATTTATTGATACATCTTACTCTTTGATGCATTTTGCCTCTAAACACATCAATATTCATATCTTTAGAGTTCAATATTTTCTTCAGATCTTCTGTTCTTAGAAGCAGAAATCACAATGAAATGGACAAATTTTAAATGTAACATATGTCTTGAGAAAAGCATATCCTTAAGATATGAAACATTTGTAAAACCCTATCAAGATATGAAACGTTTTCATCAACCAAGGGAATTTCTACACGCCCATCCAAAGTCAGTTCTTTTAATTAATCTTTGTTCTGATTTTCCCTCTTACTTGGTTTTGGCTTTATCTAATTTCTTTTGTTTCTAGTTTCCCCATACCTAAGTAGTCTGTTTTTTGCACTGTATTAGAACTTTATATCATGTCTATACTGAAAATTAAACAAATGGGCAAGGAAAATAATATAAACTAAAAATAATTGACTTCCCATTAAACAATCACAACATTATAACATTCTACATCCGTAACTTGATTCCAAACTTCTTTTTTCAAGCACTATTATTTATGGCCTTTTCTATAATTCTCGAGCATTTTATAATATCAACAACCTTATTCCCTGAATAAACCATACACAGTTATTTAAAATATTTAAGAGCCATAATGTCTCTGCATTATGACATCTAGTAAATTTAAGAACTTAATATTTTGAGTCAGAGTTTCTGCAAAAGTGATCTTTGGAAGCAGATCGATCCTATAGTAAGTGAACGAACATAGCTACTCCATGCATTTATTTCTCAATGTAATTAAATTTGTTTCATATCAAATATTATAATCATTATCACTGAAATTTTGAAGGGATCAATTAATTTTTCCACTGTTTTAAAGGAAAAATTGTAAGCTGTAAGATGTGTAAAAGTCACCACCTCAGGATTTATTCTTCAGATATAAAAATGTTCTACTCGAATTAATTTCTGTGCTACAAAAAATAGGAAAATAAATTTTGATTCTTATTCTAAATATATTAGTTTCTATCATAGCCTTTTATGCCATTTCTTAATTTCCTATTTACATGCTAATTATTCCTTACAAATTAAAGAAAATTAGAAAGCATCCCACATGCTTGAAATGCTATAAATTGTTCTTTAGAATACATAACTGAGATCTTTCTTTATAAGCAAGATAAAAAAAAAACTTTTTAGAGACCTGATGAGTTGGTTATATATAGAAACTAATACCTATTATCTCAAAATGTATCTTATATACACAGTATTTTATATTTGTTTTCCATTTTAAATGTTTATTTCTTATATTACCTCATGCACTACATTAACATAGTAACAAAATAGGGAAGGATACATTTCTCCTTAGTATTAACAGTTGGAATTGATTATATTTGAGGAATAGAAAAAAACTCTGAAAATTGTTGTATAGTTTTCAGAATTTAGCTACTGATATCATGGTGATATTTTAAAATGTTAGTTTAGCTATGGTCTCTCTGGCCTTGTATTAGAAGTATCTAATACACTACATTCTTGCTTCAGTTTTTATTATAGTATGTACTGATGTCACTATAGTGATATTAACCATTTACTAAAAATATAGTAAAAATAGCCCAGAAGAAATAGTGTTGTACTATGTATTTTAATATATTGTTTAAGTTTGCATGCAAGAAAATTAAATACAGGCATATGATTTACCGACATGCATACACATTTGCATATGCATGCACACACAGTCACTTTTCCAAACCACGCTAAAGATGTTGCTTTTGAAATAAGATAACATGTATCATATTATCTTTCTGAATAAATAGCTAGAAAATAATATTTGGCTTGAATAACTGAATTCTTTCAAACATGGATGTTGAGTATTTCTCTTCTAGTCATTGAAATACCTAAACGCAGACATCTGTAAATCATTATATTGAGGGAATTATCTCTATTTTCAAAATATATCAAAGATTAGTTTTACAGCGTATATGCTTTAAAATAGAAGTGCTGTTGACACTGTTTTTCCTAAGTCACTGAACAAACATCATTAAAATTTCCTATATCCTTCAAACTGTGGCAGATATAGTTGTCTTATTTGTATCCATGGTATAGTGTGTGCTGCAGGAGTTCTAATTTGCTGTGATACATCAATTAATAATTAGGTAATAATTTTCCTTGGTTTCTACATGTTTTGCTGCAAGCAAGACACTAAGAACCCTGTTTTACAGATTCTTTTTACAAGGACATTTCTGTAGAAAAAACAGCAAAGGATAAAAGCTAAAGGTGCTCCAAAAGGAATATGCATCCTAGTAAAAATAACTTGAACATGAAGCTGATTGAACAGAATAGAGAAATTTTAATTAGTAAAATTATAAAGTAAAATATAATAATATACATCTTCAAGTATTTAATAGAGATTTCAGCTAGCTATTATATTCTAGGTAAATTAACTTTCTTTGTTCTTTTTATATTAAGATTTTACCTACCTACTTTTATGCACGGTGTTCAAAGTTTAATTTGGCAGTGTTGTATTTTATTTAGCAGTAAATTGAAGCAAAAATAATATGGAGGAAGAAACCTCAGAACTGGTTATATTCTGACTTTTTTACCTTTAATAAAGTGCCTGGTCAGAATTACCCAAATATATTTGATGTCTACTTTCCCATAAATTTGGCAATAAAATATCCCTGACTACATAGTCTTCACATCATTGTATTTGTAATGTGGATTAAGACTTTCTGCATTATACATTTGTCTATAAAAATTAATTGCTTATTTATGTTGTCTTATCACAAAAAAGGATTGATACAACTAACAATATTAGCAGAAGAAATCTATATAAATCTCCTTTAACCCTTGTTTACTTCTACTACCAGAGATTGTAAATGATTGAAATGTTTAATGAAATATGTGTTTTAAAATTCAGATATTTTTACACTGCAAGCCACCTCAAAAGAAAAAAAAAACAGCAAAACTCTACCCCAAATTCATCAGCAAAGAATAAAATTCAAAAGTAGAGTAAGAGGGTGATCCTCAGCACAGATATGAGGGTGATTGATGGCACTGAAACTTACTTTTTTAACTAAAGATCAAACTGTAAAGTTAAGTTTTATTTTAACTGTAAAATATTTAACTGTAAAATAAGCAGAATCTTCTGTGATGAAATAAATGAAACTCAAAAGCATTATGCTGAGTGAAAAAACAAGACTGAAATGTTAGCTACGTGGCTTCTGGTTACAGAAATGCCAAAATAAATTAATTTCTTCCTCCTTTTAAGTTAAAAACCCTCAAAAATTTTTTAACAGTTAATCACAAGAGGATTCTGAGAGTTGAAAAGAAGAGCACAGACTGACTAGAGTATCTCTGGTCTTAAGGAATGGCATAACTGCAAATTCCGCCCCCCCCCCCCCCCCCGTGGTGTCAGAGATTTGAATAGACTATGTGCCTTGCATGTGCAAGGTCCTAGATTTAATTCCTGGAAACACATGGTCCCTTAATACCACTCAGAGTGTACCTGGTGGCCCTAGTTACCTCTGGGAGTGCCCTAGCCTCTGACGCACTGCTGGATGTCTCTTCCTAAAATTGAATAGTAAATAAAATATTCCATATATTCTCACTGAACATTGCATTAACTTGTAGTACAGGACACCAAGTAGGAACTTTTCCGCAAATCCCAAAGAAAAGTCATTTCTTTAAAAAAAAATATATATATATATATATTGTAGTTTAACAACATAGTTACAGTAGTTTGGAAGTGCAAAGTTACTGCACCTTCAGCACCACCAAAGTATCATCACTGTCCTTTGTCACTTTTAATCCATTTCTTCCTTCCCTTCATATCCCACTCCACCAATTCTTGGTAATCTCAATTTTGTAGTCAAAGTCCAAGGTTTTGTCACAATTTTATCATATCTATTGCCTTGTTTGCTTCTCTGTTATACCACAGATGACTGAAATTATCAGTATTTTTTCTCTCTATGACTTACTTGGGGGTGGAGTGGGGAGGGAAGCTGGAGCCCATCCCCTCCGAGGGGCCCCGGGGAAAACAGCCAGGCAAGACTCTCTGCATCACTCTCTTCTGAGAGCTTGCTTTTAAGTCTCTCTCTGGATGTTGGCCCAACGGTCCCTCCCCACTCCAAGCAGAGCTCCTGGCGGCCAAACACCACTGGAACCTAGCTATAGCCATGCTGGAGGCCCCTCTCCACACATTCGGACAGGCCTCATGCATGAAGGCACCGGCAGAGGAACCCAGGTGTGTTTAATCCCATCAATGGCCAACATCCAGAGAGAGACTTAAAAGCAAGCTCTCAGATATCTTTAACCTACTTCCTTCTCTGGGAAAAACTGGCAATCTTCTGAGAGTTTCCTGCCCACATGGGACAGCCTTGCAAGCTTCCCATGGTGTATTCATATGCTAAATCCAGTAACAAGCTGGATCTCATTCCCCTGACCCTGAAGAGCCCCCAGTGCAACATCGTTAGGAGGGCCCAGTCTAGATGGACTTCTAAGATCTCAGGGAAAGGACCGAAATGAGATGTTACTGAGCCCGCCCGAGAAATCGAGAAATTGGTGATTAACGGGATTTCGTGATCGTGATCGTGATGGATACTGTCCATATGTCTTTTTTTGGGGGAAGTGTCTGTTAATTTCTTCTCCCCACAAACCCTTTTTGATGGGATTATTGGGCTTTTATTTTTGAGTTTTGTGAGTACTTCTTACATCTTTTATGTAGTCCTCTTTTCATATGAATGATATGAAAATATTTTCTCCCGTTTAGTAGTGGGTGTCCTTTCATTTTGGCTTGAGTTCCTTTTGCTATATGCAACCACTTTAGATTGACTTAAACCCATTTGCTATTTTTGCTTTTATTTTATTTTCCATTAGACTCGAATCATGGAAGTTACTTCTCAGGTTCATATCCTAGAGAATTCTGTGTTTTTTTTATTCTATTTTATAGAATTTTGAAGACTCTAATCTTGATTTCTTTAGTCCATTTTGAATTAATTTTTATTTATGGCATAAGATAGAAGTTTGGTAACTTTCCTTTTTTTTGCATGTCACTCTCTGGGTCTTATCTGTTGATAAGTTTAGAGATGCTGACTTACTGAACTCATATCCATTAATCCACAATTATCAAGACATTTTAAGCCAACCTAAATATATCCAAATATGTATCTTATTGTCCTGGATAATTTGAATGCAAGCACATTTGTAACCCTGAATTATTGTTGTAATTATGGTTGTGTGCTGACCTGGCTAGATGAATAGTGATTTTGGGTTCCCATTACCTTGGCATCCATTCCAAGTTCTTAAAAACAAAATTAAGCTTATTTCTTGTTTATTGGTTTGAATTTTCTTGGTTTGCCCTTACACATCTGAAAATCTACTATAAAAAATCATACAGTTGTGATATTTTTGATGAGAAATCACTAAGCACTGGTGGCATTTATCAATTCAGCTCCTTATAATGAATGTCTGTAGGAACATAATCAGCCTTCTGAAAACCTAAAAAAAGGATATCGACAGTATCACTTTTTATTACTTTTATTGAGATACTGTGAGTAATACTGTTGATTTTACTTTTTATACATACATATGTCCAATACCACACTCACAACCAGAGTACTTGTTTCCCTTCACAGATAAGCCCCAAGAACCTCTTCAAGTGACCCCCGCCCTGTCAAGTTTAGCTCATTTCTATAGACAAAACTTTCAGTTCTGATGTCTTTGACCATTTTTTGATACCTTTCTTTCCTTCTCTTCCCTATACTCTGGGTTCAAGGTTGATCTGGGCATTCCCTTAAAAAACATCGCATGTTCTCATCCAGTTACTCTACATAACACATCTAAGTGATATCGGCCATAAGAAATGATGAAATTATGCAACTTGCTGTAACATAAATGAAACTGGAAGACCTCATGTTAAATGAGGTAACCCAGAAAAGAATAACCACTATATTTCTTTACATTCCACTTATAAAAAATATTTTTAATTGTGGAGGTAGTAACTGACTATTAAAGGATGAAATTTTTGTCGCCAATCTTTAGAGACGGAACTGTAAGACTGAGTTGAAGAATAGGAACTTAGTTTATCTGGGAAAAGAGTTTTAGGGAAAATAAGAATAAATCCCTTGCCCATAGTTTAATCATCTCTGATAGAAAATAAAGTCGAGGTAGTCCTATAAGTATATATTCATGAAAAAAGAAAGGAATTCCAAAAGTTCAAAGATAGGACATAAACTTGGAAAAAATAGCCCATATAAATGCCATAGGCATTTCAGAAATAGTTGATAATTCAGAAAAACTATCAAAAGTTAAATGTTATATGCTAAAGGATCAGAAAGCCAGGATCACAAGGCTCAAATAAAAAAGGGGATTAAATGAAAGCAATAGGTTAAAATTAGATTTTAAAAGACAAAAATAAAAATTAGATAATATGTCAGGTAAGGTAGAACTGAGTAGAAGTTAACAAATATATTTTAGAAACAAGTAAAGAACATAATAGAAATCTTCTAAAGTTATAGGAAGAGACCAGAAAAAAGGTTACATAGAAAATAACTTTTAAAAACCCTCCTTTACACGTTTAAATTTCAATATGAAGTAGCAGGAGACAGTTATTCATTCCTAAGGGGAATTGTGGGTGACTTGAGAATCTCATGGCTAAGATAATTGGTTTTGATTGGTACAGACAAATAATTTAATCCTTGGAGAGTTAAGAGATTATAAAATACATTACCCATATATCTTTATTCAAAATAATAATTGAAGACTTTTCCCAAAATTAGTACTGAAATCTAGACTAGTTAAACTGTGATATGAATTGACGTTCCTTGACAGACTGAGTGCTCTCAGTGCCATGGATCTCGGGATGATTTATTGCTGGATGGGCTCTGGAGCTCAAAGTGAATGTTTTTAAATGCTTGTTGAAATTATCTCCCACAGTAATTACAGGATTGGTCGGATTCTTAAAGGTGTTTTTTTTAATTGAATTTTTCATGTGTGTCTCTGTCTCTCATCTCAGTTTAGAAGAGAAATCTTGTCATTTTGGAGGATAATATAAACTAATTACTCTTGCTGTCCTAAACCAGTAATTGGTAATAAATACCAGCCTGTTTTGGAGACTTTACTATAGGAAATTGCTCTCAAAATCAGTTTTCTCTCTATCCACAAAAGTGTACTTGAGTAGAAAGTTATAAAAGCTGCACTCTTATTAGAAGGTATGTAATGATTCTGCAATTTTGAATATTAAATTAAATGAGGTGAGCCATTTATGCTATTTTACTTTTTTGCTCTAAAACTCTTCAGTGCAGGATTTATGGACATTCCCAAGCAAATTTTCGTAGAAGTCCAATATATTGTGAGTTATATCAATATATAAAAATGTAAAATAATAAGGAAAATAAAATGATAGGCAAGAAGTATATTAATCACTATATATAGGTGAGTAGTTTATCACCATAGTTTTCTATATTTGTCATATTTTTGAAATTAATTTAGCAAAAATATATCCAGTTAATTACAAATAGTATATATTAAAATCACAGAGAAAATATTTCAAGGAATTCTTCGTCTAGAGGGCCAGAGAGGTGACCCAAAGGCCTGAAGTATAGCTTTGCATGTGGGAACTTGTGCGTCAATCCTCAGGACTGCCGAGTGCCCTAAGCACTGAAGAGAACAACCCCCCAGCAGTGTGTGGCCCAAAAGCATCAATTTGAAAGAAAAAAGACACCTTTGTCTAGATTGTAAAATTAGTGGTAATTTTCCTTTCATCTGATTTTTTTATATTTTACCAACCATAGCTCAATAACCAACTTCCGTCTTTCCCATACCAAACATAATGTGCATGTATCTTTTTGAATTGGTATTGTGTGTTCCTGATAAAAATACATAGCAAATTTCTTAATCATTGTAGTTTGGATGTTTTGAAAGTCTACACTAATTTCCATAGAAGCTGAACCATCTTACATTCCCAGAAGTAGTATTTGAGAATTCCTTTCTCTACATCACCACCTCTACTTGTATCATTTAGATGAGATTATATTTCACTGTGATTTTTATTGTCATTTTCTATGATAATCAGTTTTGATGCACAGTTTTTATGTGCTTTTTAGTCATCTCTGTGTCTTCTTTGGTGAAATGTCTGTCAGATCTTCAGTTTTTGTGATGATGTTTTTGTTCTTTGTTGTGAGTTTTGTGAGTTCTTTATGTAACTTGGATATTAATCCTTTGTCAAATGGATAGTGTGCAAAAGATTTTTTTCTCAATCAATTTAGTGACTTTTTTTTGCTGGGGGGGGATGGAGTAGTTTCACAATACAGAATCCTTCCAGTAATGTTTATTTTTGGCTTTTGTTTTCTTTGGTAATGAGGTTGAATCTCTGAGTACACCACAGAAACCATTGTCATATTTTTCCTTGCCGCTAGTTTGGGAGTTTTCTGTATTGTTTCTAAGGTATTGTGACTTACAACTCTGTTCACCAAGAGTTTCAGGTGGAAGCTCCCTCTTACAACTCCAAACCCATCACTTGTCGATGTTCCTCCACCAATTTGACCAGGTGCCATTTGTGGTTTATTCTAATAGCTTGGTCTTGAGATTGAAATAAATCTTGCATCTAAAGTTCTTTTCTTGTATCTCATTTTAGTTTTAAATCATGTCAGTCTCCAGTTTGTTCTCAGAGACCCCACTACTACTCCATTCCTTTCCCACATCTTTTATTTTTCAGATTTTTTACTTTTTCTGTTGTGGGTTTACTTTCTTCTTAGAGAATAACCTTTAGTATTTCTGACGAAGTTGGTGTTAGTATACATATATTTTTCAAAGAAAAATATCTGATTCATAAATGTAGTTTTGTTACAGTCTTCAGAGAATAGTACCTATCTTGATGGTGTTTTAGCCAACTATGTTGTTTTCACTCTTGATATGTGGTTAGGAAAGAATTCTTAGAATGCAAAGACTCTCAGGCTTTCCAGTATAGAAGAAACCCAGCAGAATGCTTCATAACAGGTTCTGCTGGATTTTCTCAACTCAGAGTTTTATGTCAGCTCTCTATTTTTTTAATTGGAACATGTTTGCATTGTATTTGGTACATACACTTCTAACAAGACTAGAGCTTTTTTCTATTTTAGTTGCAAATTGATTTTTTTTTCATTATTGCCACTGATTTGTGGCAAAAGGAAAATTGTATAATGGCATTTATTTAATCATCTTTCCATCTTCTCAAAAGGAAATATGTCCAAGTAAAAACAATCAACAAGTTATATCGTTTAAAATTATGAAGCAATTTGCAAAAATATCCATTTGTTCCTAAACTCCTTATTATCACATTCTAATAGTGAGAACGGAACTAGCTTTAATACATTTTTATCACTGTATTAATGAGTTTTGGATTATTTTGTTTTATTCTAATCTCTAATTGAAATTTCACCCCAAGCAGGGTTTTCTTACAATTACAATAAGGAGATTTTCCATGTAGCTGGTAGATTAGTTTCTAGGCTATATTTTTTCCCCAAATAGCAACAGTTTTCTAAGCTGTGACATAACAAAAGCTCCTGCCAGTTCTAATATATTGAAAATGTAATTGAAGTAACTTTCCAGACCAAAAAAAATACACTTAATACGTGTGCATTTTATTAGCTTTTCATTTTTCAAGGCAGAAATTAGAGTTTATGTGTAAAAGTTAAGCTTCTGTTACTGAAAAGTCTATAGGACATTTTATAATTAAAAAGTTAAGTAGTTTCCGGTGCTTGTACTGAAAGGCACTGTCCATGATCGAACAAAGAAACCTGCCTTCCTTTCTTCCTTTCTTCTTCCCTTCTTTCCTCTTTTCCTTCTTCCCTCTTTAAGTCTCAAACATTCTTTTCCATATCTCTTTTTCACTTTTTTTCTGGCCACTTCCATACATACATGGGTCCTAAAGAAACTCTCACGGGTATTTGAAGAAAAAAATCTAATGGTGAATGGACTGGAGGTAGGTCAAGTTCTAACATCTGTCAACAGGTTTAAGTGTGCTGGTTCTTGTAAACTCTGTGATAGAGCAAATGTTTAAATATTCAAACTGTGGAAATTAAGAAATACCAACAAAATAAGAACACCCAAAGGTGATTTATGCAGAACTTGCCACAACAAAGGATTAAGACATAGTCACTTGAATTTTGTCAGCAATTCAAAAGGAGACAGAGGAGAAATTTTTATAGTGGGAAGTCTTCAGTTATTCCATCTCTGATTTGATCAAGAGTGGCTTTAATTTCTACAAGTCTGACTAATAGCAAACTGCTTTCTTCCATAAGATTATGAAGTTTGGGGTCAGATTTTTATTTTTATGTGTGGTCTGTGTAGGAGAACAGGATAATTTATCCCCAAATCTGTACCAGCCATAGCCTATATAAAGCTGGGGGCAATGAAGATGCAAGCAGATTCAAGAAAACCATTTTTAACTTTAATTTGACAAGGTAGGGGGGGAGCACACCTGAGTGATTCTTGGAACTACTCCCTACTTGTTGTTAGGGTGTTGCTCCCAGCTGTGTTAGGGAAACATGCAGTACCAGAAAGCAAATTGGGTCATTCACATGCAAGGCATCATCAAAAACTTTTACCTCTCCTTTAACTACCTAAAATAATTTGACAGAAGGCAAGTGATAGGGAAAAAAGCTATTATCAGAATTATCTCTTTTTTTAATGGAAAAGAGCTAGCTACAGGAGAGAGATTGAAACATTCAAAACCTCCCAGTATGTGGCCCAAGTGGTAGAGCACATGCCTTGCATAAGTGTGACCTTAAATTTGATCCCTTGCACTACATGGCTTCCTGGACCCTGAATGTTCCTGGGGGCTCACAGCAGTTTTGTTTTGTCTTGTTTTGTTTTGTTTTGTTTTAAAGCGAACTCAGCTACATAAAAAGAAACAGGGAAGTAAATTTTACCATGAGCTACAGAGACAGAGGGTAAAATCACCAGAAATCTGACATGACATTCACATTCAACTACCGGTTCAGGACACCTTCAGCTGTATCAGAAAGATGGACATAATTAACATTTTCGGTTACCAGTATTCATTTCAGTCCTTGAGTGTAGAGAAAATCCTCTCTGGAAACTGGGAAGCTGGAATTGTCTTCATCAAGAGATTACCCCTGCAAGTGAGCCAGAAAAGCTAGTGCAAGGCCGCAGAGTCAGGGTGCTTAAAGGGTTGGAGTGTATGCTCTCCATGCGCGAGCCCTGCCTTCCGTCTTCAGCACTCATGATCCCATGAGAACAGCTGGGAGCCAGGAACAAACAGCCCCTAAACATCTGGGTGTGGCCTGAAAACCCCAAAGAAAGCACAAGAAAGTGCCTTTTCACAGTTACCCCATCGCTCTTAGCTTCCCTGTAGTTCTGAAATTGGCATCACAGAATTGCACACACACACACACACACACACACACACACACACACACACACATCTATTATTCATTGAAGGGAAAAATACAGTAAATCAAAATCAAAACTTTCAAGTTAGGGTTTGTTTCACAGTCACAGTCCACTGCCTAGCAAGAGATTGCAAAGTTTGGAAGCAGGTTCTGATTGCCCTCCATTGGAAGCCCTTTGCTGGCCCTGCTTTATCACTTAAGTTGAGAATCACCAGCATTTTCTTGGGCTTAGTCATCCCAAGATGGAGTGTTTGTTGGCCAGTCTTGATTTTTTTGGTCATATTATTGCTAGTGACCAAAGTCAGTGGCAGAAAACTTGTGTAAATCATTAATACTGCTACTGTTACACAGTGTAAGCCAGCAATCAGGTGCAAACTATCTATCATAATTAATTCTTTGCTCGTTTTGTTTTTGAAAACCTGTGTTTATTTCTTAGAAAATGTTCAAGAGACTGGGACCAGAGCAGTAGTAAGTATAGCAGGGAAGGTGCTTGCCTTGCACACAGCCAACTTGAAAAAGGGAGGGAGGGAGGGAGGGAGGGAGGGAGGGAGGGAGGAAGGAAGGAAGGAAGGAAGGAAGGAAGGAAGGAAGGAAGGAAGGAAGGAAGGAAGGAAGGAAGGAAGGAAGGAAGGCAGGCATCTCATACTTCAGCATAACATCTTGAACTAACTTCAGTTGTGTGGAAATAAGCACTTAGAGCACAATTGCCAAGAGACCTGGTTTTTGTTGTTTTTATTTTTAATCAGTCAAATCATTACATTTCCCCACGATGTCCATAAATATCAAACTTATATCTGCCATTCTAGTGGCCATTTAAAGTAACCTCCTATACCTCCACTTCATATTGTAAATTGTCATAGTACTTTTTCATTTACTTATTTTTCAAAGTATTTTCAAAGCATATTAATCCTTTCTTCAAAGGCTACAGCCTCAATATTATTCAGTTAGACAAAAATATCAAAGAATTTCCTATTTTTCTTGTCTCTCTTGGCCATTTATTATCACTATTATCTTGTAGTGTCTTTCTGTTTACTGGTATCTTAGTTCCCTAAAAATGAAAAAGAGAACATAAGTGAAAATTATTATGATTTACTGTATGTCTATAATATTTTTATTCTCTTTTCATCTTTGATGGATGATTTTGCTAAATAGAGTTTGAAATAACTGTCCCTCAGACTCACCCTCCATAATTTTCTAGCTCTCTTTTTATTACTTTTCAGAAGTTCATTTTTGTCCGATAGTAAATTTTCCTTTTTTACTCAAAGCATTTATAATATGTCCTATAAGCTATATTCACTTCACATGTCAAATTACTTTGGCTATTACCTCTAAAGCAATATTAATTTTACTGATCATAGGCCCATGTTTTTTCCTTTCGTATAATCCGGTGGAATACTTTCAGGTTTTCTCATTAATCACATTAAACATAAAAACACCTTTGTCCTCACTCACATACATACTTGCTTGCTTTTTCTGTTGCTGCACTGAAATTGGTGGTCTTTAATGTGATAGATCTCTTCATCTATGCTCACTCTTCCTACTAACTCCCTCAGTTTTCTAACAGATTGTTCGTGTTTACTTTGTTCAACATTTGGGTCTTTAATCTTTTCTGCTACATTCAGTAGGGTTTTCAAACATTCCAGTTCTCCTGTTATTAAAGAATATATAGAAGTTCCTTGTTCTCAAGCTATTCTTCACATCTCTCTTGAGCAGGTTAGGTGCATTTCCCACCTCTGCGTCAGGGCATTAACCTCTTTCCAACCAGCTAAGTTCTAGTTCCTGTTGCAGGTGACGCAGGTCAAGTGGGAAGGGAGGGAAGTAGCCTCAAAGAAGCATTAGTTCCACCTCTGTGCTCAAGACAGCACCCAAGGGGCTGGAGCGATAGCACATGGGTAGGGCATTTGCCTTGCACGCGGCCGACCTGGGTTCCATTCCCAGATCTCATATGGTCCCCCGAGAACCTCCAGGAGTAATTCCCTGAGTGCATGAGCCAGGAGTAACCTCTGTGCATCTCTGGGTGTGACCAAAAAAAATTAAAAAGATAGCACCCGAATACTCAGGGAGCCACGAATTCAAACTGGAGTGAGGAATTGCTCTTTCTAGGAACAGAGTCAGTCCTAATCTCAGCATGGGCATTCCAGGGATGCCACCTTTCCTCTTCGAGAAGGATTTCATGAGCAGATGAAATAGTGAAGCAAAGTAATTTTGTTGAAAGAAATTTACTGAGAGATGTGAGGGGAGAAAAGAAGAGAAAAGTCAAGCTTCTCCAGAGTGGAAAATGTAGAGAAGGGCTTTTGGGAGAAAGGTTAGATACAGTTTCACCAGATTGTCTTGGCTTGGAGTTCTCTGCATACATAAAAGTTAACCTGGGTATTGTCACAGGGGAAGAAGCCTTAGGCCCTTCAAGGTTGTGTTGCTGGGGTGAACTTGACCCCCACCAGTAGAGGCGTACGGTTCCCTGGGTGGCTTATGTGAAGCGGGGAAGGGGGAGGCCGAAGCCCCAAGAAGGAAATTTACCATTTCCCTCTCTACCCACCTGTCACCCCAGAAGTGCCTGGGAAATTCAGGACTAAAGAGAGTCTGTTGTGAAAATTCAGGGCCCATGAGAGTGTTGTGATTCTGCCCGACACAAACCTCATGCATTCAGGAAATTAAGGAGCGAAGCAGAGCAATAGATAAAGATATGTGCTCAGGAGAGAATACAAAATGGAGAAAGCGAAGTACACAACCTGATCATGCATGTGCAGGCCATTTTCCCAGAGTGGGGAATGCTTCCTGAAGTATGAAAAGATGCATCTATAAAGGGGAGATTGCAAGAGGCTGTGTGCAGCTGTTTGGGGGGCAAGGGGGAATAGTAGGAGTTGGAGTAACATAACTATAAAAATAATCTCCATGTAGACGGCTCACCAACTGAAAAAATAGAGAAGGATTATGAAAGGAAGATTGTATACATTACAATTTCTGGAAGTTGAAGAAAATAGAGGTGCATTTCTAACACAGATTAAGTCAATGGTATCAAATAATGAAATCTCTAATTGATAGAGGAAGAAGGGAGAATTCAGAATCAAAGAGACAAGCCAAGAAAATCGGATGATACATCCTTTTCTATTTGAAGTGTCATTTTTTTTTTAGTTTACAGATAGACCCACCCCACATCCTTGTGTTTAGGTGTATGGAATGTAATTAGAGTTACCACACAAGCAAATTCTTATCTTTCTGTTCTAACAGTTCATTTTTTTGTGGGACAAATTACCATTTACTATTAGAAAATTTATATGAAAATTGAATAAAATTAATTATAACCTATGTTGATATTATCATAAATCAGTTCTGTTAAAAATGGAGTTGAGGGGCTAGAGACTTAGTCTAGAGGGTAAGGCTTTTGCCTTGCATGCAGCTGACCCAGGTTCAATCCCCAATGCTCCATGTTGTTCCTTCAGCTCTGTGAGGAGTGATCTTGAGTGCAGAGCCAGGAATAAACCCTGAGCACTGCCAATTATTTTTAAATGTTGTGGCTAGAGTGAGAGTCCAGCAGCCATGGCACGGGACTTACATACGCCCAACCCGGGTTCAATCCGCAATGGTTCCTTACCCAATCCCTGTCAGGAGTGATCCCTGAGCACAAAGCCTGATCCCTGAGAACTAAGCTCTGAGCACCACAGGGCATGGCCCAGAAAAATAAAAGTATTATACTATCCCACGTTGGCTGCTTTTTTTTCAATGTCATCAGTACTATAGTTATAAATGCCCTCAGAGGATAAATCATATCCTTGTTCTCCTTATATTCAAAATAACCAGCAGAAAACTGATATTTAGTAGTTCTCAAGTTTTTGGAATATATGAATAAAACATGAGAGCAAAAAGGAACAACTAATACATTCAAAGATGGTCATGGAAAAATGTGTACATGATATTTACATTTAACTGTGAGTACTGGTTCTCGCTCCCCTAGCTCTTCATTCCCTTGTTTTGATTGCCTGTTTATTTACTTTTCTTTTTCCAAATTGGTTTAGGTATAACTTACATGTTATTGATGCCACCTACTATGAATGTTCAATTTAGTAGCTTTTAATAGATCTATGCAACTGTGAATGTATCTCTGCAGTCCAGTTTCAGAAGTCTTCACTATACCAAACATTTCCATGTCCTGTTAACAGTTCCCACTTTTACTCCCAGCACTAGGCAACCACACATCTGTTTTCTATATCTCTAGTCTTTTCTTCACCCAAAAATATTTATTTAAATTGAAGAGTGAATCTATTACTTAGCTTGCTGTTTTCAAGGTTTTCTATTTTGCAGGCTTGTGCCAGGATGTCATTTCCTTAGTTAGTTACTTAACTATATTCTGCTATATTCTGCTATGTAGATGAATTTCATTTCATTCATCCATTTATCTTGGTTTTATAGAATTACCCTTTTTAGGGGGGTTGATATCTCTTTAGTTTTTGCTAGTTTCAGGAATAGTTCCTGGGTCCAGATGCCCTCCAACTGCAGGAGAGAACTTAGTATCTCACCTTAACTTATAGTAGCTTCCTAGGAAACTTTCTGATCTTCACATCGGCCATTTTATCAATTCATCATTACAATCCCTGTCCACCTCATCTTTTCTTTTAACTTTTCCCCCAAGTCAATTACATTTAACATCTTTTTTCCACTCTCCGTAATAGTAACTCATCCCCCTATTTTATGCCAAATGTTTTGATATGTCTACACACCTACTGATTTGCTCGTATTCAATATACCACTAAGAGTATCACAGTTCAGTTTTAAAAAATGGGTATATGTGTTTTTCCTATAATTAATGGTAGAATTCTCAGTGCCTACAGAAAAATGGAAAAACCTTAGTATTTTCTCTCTGACCACTCCTGGCCCAGCTATCACAGGTGGAGCTGTTCAAAAAGCAATCTCTTCAAAAAGCAATCTGAATAATAATTAGCGTGCAAGAAATTTACAGTATCTTTGACTTCACCATCTGTCCATCAAGAAGTGATGGGGGGGGGGGGCTGGAGCGATAGCACAGAGGGTAGGGCGTTTGCCTTGCACGCAGCTGACCTGGATTCAATTCCCAGCATCCCATATGGTACCCTGGGCACCGCCAGGAATAATTCCTGAGTTCAAAGCCAGGAGTAACCCCTGTGCATTGCCAGGTGTGACCCAAAAAGGAAAAAAAAACAGAAGTGATGAGAATGGGCTTTTAAGGAAGGGTGGGGAGGGCAGTATTGTGATGTAGTGTCAGTGATGCTTCATGAAACTGGATGGGAAGGGCTGAGCAATAGTGCAGTATGTAGGGCACTTGCCTTGCATGCAGCCCACCTGAGTTTGATCCCCAGCATCTCCTGTAGTACCTCTGAGCACTACCAGGAGTAAATCCTGTGTGCAGAGCCAGGAGTAAACCCTGAGCATTGCCAGATATGGCCCCAAAATAAAACAAAACAAAACAAAACAAAGAACTGAATTGGAAATTGGGATGGCCAAAGTTGAGGCAAAGGAGTTAACCCCTATACTTTGTCCTGGTCAGTAAGAGTGACGTGAGCAAGCTAACCCCGTCAGCAGTTCTTGAAAAGATCTGATAGATTATGACCATCTATAGATTCCATTCCTATAAACCAGGGAAATAAATTCTTCTGTGCTAAAGAGGGATCCCCAAGTACTATTAGCACAGCACCTGCCATACAGGATTTTCTGATTAATGATAAAAGTATACCTTCAGATACCTTGCTATATCTAGATTAAGGAATTGAAATTTTAGCACAGACTAGTTTTTCACATCAGAATTAATAGTTTTTCTTAAAAAATTAAATCCATACTCACAAAAAGCTTAATTGTATTTATCATGTGTATTATTTATTGAATTATGGAGACATGCAGTTTGTCTTCATTTTGATAAATACTAAAAATGTAAATTAAGTCAACTTAATAATTAACTTGAGTGCTCATGCGTTAAAAGAAACAACTAAAGAAGTAGCAAAATCTAGATGTAACTGCTGGTAGTCCATTAGTGGAAACCGAATCAGTTCTTAGTGACATATAATCTTGTTATATTGCAGTAGCTAAATGGATAAATTTATTAAAATCCAAATGTTTATGACATCTTAATTATGTATTTTGTTTAGGAACTAACATTACTGCTGTAAAAAAAGCCTATACTACAGTATAGGAATTTTGGAAACTGACCATTGCCAGGTTTAGTTCTTAGAAAGTAAGATGTTCAAATCTCCTGTTGCAATATGATGTTGCAGTTGAGTGTGCGTGTGTGTGTGTGTGTGTGTGTGTGTGTGTTCCCAGGTATCAAACTTAGGACCTCACACATGCAAGGCAAGCCCTCTGTCGCTGAACTACATCCCTGGTTTCCTGTTATTGTTGTTCTTAACCACTAGTATCTTTTTATTTGAAAATGTAATATGGATATCTTTGGAAATTCAGGACATGGTAATGAACTGGATGTTTTAGGTGAGGGTGGTCTGTGGCTACTCTCTTAACCACTTAGGACTGTTATAACACAGTGCCAGAGTCTATGTGACTTACAAAAAGCAGAAATTTCTTCATCTCTGAAGCCTAGAAATCTGTCGGAGTGCCAGAATTTTGTTTCTGCCGAGGGTCCTCACCTAGACTAGAGATTCTGTCTTTTCCTTGGGTCCTTATAAAGATGAATGAGGATAAAGATTTCTCTTAGATTCCTTTAATAAAAAAACTAATCCCATTCATGAGAACTCTACTCTCATGATCCATTTATGTCCCAAAGGTCCCACCACCTCTTAATACTATATTGAGAAGACATTCTGGAAGAAGATGGGTTATTCGTCCAGAACACCTTTCATGGAGGTGATAGAAATTTTAAGAAAAATAACTGAGATACAAAAATCTCTTGGCCTTGTATTTCCTTTTATCCAAGTAGGTAGAGTTGACAAAAATGCCATTAAATGTTGTGACAGGAAGTTTGAAAGCGAGGTCTATGATAGGAGATATATTTTGGGAGTTATTAGTATACAAATTGCCAGTTGACAGCATGAAAGTAAACTAGACAGCTTGCTAAGATTGTGAAAACAGGAGGAATTGGTGTTCGGGGATTGGGGTGTATGGTATTTATTTCATCATTTACTCACCTAATGAAAGAGGTCGATCCTGAAAACAAGATGAAGGATAGTGTCAAAAGACATTGAGGAGAGGGAGTGTCACAGTAATGAAGCCAAATAGTAGAAATTACAATGATTAATTAACAAAAACAGTATTTAACATTTATTGAATGTCACCACTTACTGATTTCTGGATTGATCGATTAGTCTTCAGTAATAGGTGAACACTGTCATTTTCATCTGAAGGTGAGGAAAACAAACTCAGAGAAAGTAAGGAATATTCAAATTAACAGTCAGTGTTAGTTGGCCTTTGTAGGACTGGATTCATGCAATTGGAGTCCAAGGATTGTACAATTAGCCCTAGATGCTTTATTCCACCCAAATTGTCTGAATGAAAACATTTGTTGAATTTACCTGAAATGAGCAAATACGAATTTATCAACCCAGGCTGAAGACTATAAATGGTATAATTTCTTCTGCGCACATACTTGAAGCTCCACTGAATGGCAGCGTGAAGCCATGCTGACTTCCCTGAAGCCTCCAAATTTGAGTCAGATAGGACTCTTGAATGACGAGAGCCATGTGATGAAAGAGCACACAGGATTCTACTTGGTTTTGATGTCGTGTTGAAAAATTATAACCCAGTTTTCTTTTAGGGAATGATATTTTTTAGATCTTAATTTAGTGGATTTAAGTACATAGTCCCATTTCCAGCTTCAGTATGATGTCTGTGTAAGTTAATATTTTATTCTATAGTGTTATGGCCTGTTGAACAGGAACTTGGGCTCAAGAATATCATACCAGATTTAGTTATGGATTTAAGACTTGCCCAGAGAGTTTAAGTGAGGACCATTACACACACTGTTACTATTTGAATTGGATAAAATGTGTTCACATTTAAACAAAATTTACTCCTTTATATACTGGAACTCTTTAATCCCACCCTCAGGATAGATTTTTTTTCTTATGTGAAGTCAAAGAAACCAGAAAAAAAATAATTAAACTCATCATTGTTTGCAGCAGTGAAATATACAACAATGGTGGATATTATGTTACAGAAAAGAGAAAGGACCCAAAAGGAGATAACAACCACCGACTTCCAGTTACTCAGATCTTATGGAGTTATATAGACAGTGCTTAATTCTTACAATAAGAAAACAAGACAGCACCTACAAAATGTTGACATACTTTATATTGTGAGCTTAGACCCAGTTCAACACTGACATTAGATACTCAGTCTTCAGCCCTCACAATCAGTGTGCCTCAATACCTAGGCATACAAAACACTCTTTTTAAAAATATATATCACTGTCACTGTCATCCTGTTACTCATTGATTTGCTTGAGCGGGCACCAGTAATGTCTCCATTGTGAGACTTGTTGTTACTGTTTTTGGCATATCGAGTACGCCATGGTTAGCGTTAGCGTGCCAGGCTCTGCCGTGCAGGCGGAATACTCTTGGTAGCTTGCCGGGCTCTTCAAGAGGGATGGAGGAATTGAACCCAGGTCAGCCAGGAATCAAACCTGGAGTTGCCTTGTGCAAGGCAAGCGCCCTACCCACTGTACTATGTCTCTTGCCCTGAACGGACCTGAATCATGTGGTTAGCCTCCTAAAAGACAGTAGGTCTGCGATGTAAGAGGCAAAAAGGAGATTTGTTAAATAAAAATAAATTTGTTAGAATAATTTGTTTTATAAATCATCAGTAGGCTTTATAAAATAACCAAAATAGACTTTATTCCATTAAAGTGCTAAATTTTACCTTTAATAATACATGTTTTTCTGAATATATCTACTATACTGAAAAATATTTTAACCCTCAAATAATTTTAGCAGAGTCTTTATATACATTGTTGGTATGTCTTTATTTTTATTTATTGACTATTCTGAAATGTGTTAAGGTAGCAAAATTGTGATTCATTAAATGACTTATTTGAAAATTTAAGGAGATTGAAAATTAAATCAAAGAATGACTCTTGCTATCATTACTTGGCTATAATTGCTCAGATAACAGTAGTTGTTTGGAGCAGTGTATTCCAGTTCTTGACTGGAGCATTGCATCTGTGAAATCTTCATTTAGATAGTAAGAGGAGAAATGGTGTTATCAACATAATTGGGAATACAGAACCCTAGATCATCAAAATAGTGCTAGATTTTAGTATCTGAAGGATTAGTTTGTATATAGGATGTTTAATGTTTTATAAATTTATGTTTATGAAGAACAAATAGCCATTATATATCTTATTATTAGATATGTCGTAGAAATGTCTTCTAAATCTGGTACTTTGCTTTCTTCCAAACATTGATTGCCAGTTACTGTCCTGGTTCTGTGATAATTCCTGTTGTTCTGCCTACAGTGTGCTGACATGCTGACTCAGGAATATGGAATCAAGTATCTGTCAGTTTTCGCACCATTTGAGAATGGTGTAGTCGTGCGTATAAATTAAGGTAAGGATAGCCAATTAAAATCAGTAATCTCACTTTATCAGAAAAATTTAGTGTGTGTTTTTGTGACATCAGATGCTTATTTAACTAAAAGATCATGATTTAGAAAGTGATTGATGGTTGATTTTTGAGCAAATAATATCCTGCACCAATCCCTCCACTGGTGTCAACTTCTTTCCACCAGCATTCACGTGTTCCTGCCCACCCCTACCCCACTTATTCATGGGCTTATCTAGAGTCTCGAAGAAAAGTCTTGTTCAATTATTAACGTTAACATAAATCCGAAAAAAAATGTTATTCTTAAACTTCTCATTTACTGAAGCATAAGACTGGAGATGACCTTTGGCAGAGTGAAATGGGCCTATGGCAGCATCCCAGAGAAGGCAAGCAGACAGCCTCAGTTCTTTCTGTGAAATGGAAAGTTCATTCCCCACCAGACCACCCACCTTCTTGAGAATGTATTTGAGACATAATCAGAGAGGTAAGACCACCCAAACCTGGGCTCCTAAGGGGAAGGAATTTCTCATGATTGACTTTAGCTACTCATCACAGCACACACAGAAGTCAAATGGGTAGGGTGTGGATTCACGCCCAGACCCACAAGCACTACTCCCCGTAAGAGGCAGTGCTGGTGGGTCAGGATCCACTACTGCAGATCTTGACTATATGTAGTTGTGGCAACTGCGCATCCTGCCATAGGAGCCCTTCAGCAGAGTTTCTAAATGATTCTCATTTGTTCTTATACTATCATTTATCCAGTATCATATAAGTCTTATGATATATACGTTTGTTATAAATGAAATTCTTCTAATATAACTGAGTTAACAAGTTTGTGAAATATCCATAAGCTTAATTTTTATTGCATGCTGCTCATAAATATGCCAAAACATGTTTCTTTTTAATTTTTTTAATTCACAATTCTACAGATAATTTTCTTGAAACTTTACCATTTATATGGATGATTTTTTTCCCATTTGGGAAGCCACACCCATTAGTGCTCAGGGGGTACTTCTTGCTCTGCATTCAGGAATTATTCCTGGTTGTCCTTCAGGGACCATATGGGATGCTGGGGGTCAAATCCAGGCCTCGTGCAAGGCAAATGCCCCACCCACTGAGCTATCACTCCAGCTCCTATATGGATGAATTCTTATATTTGACTACTTAGTTTTGAATTTATAAGAAAAATATTAACTATTCGGGGGAATGTAGTTTCACTGCTGATTTAATTAAGAAATGCCATTCTTCATATATTTAAAATGGGTTTTTTTTAAAGGACAGTGAATATGGGCATGTTGCACTATATAATCCTGAAATTCACATCATAATATACACATAAGAATGTTTTTATATTTAGAGAAGTATTGTTCATTTAGAGGGATATTGCACTTTGTCAGCATTTTTTACACATGCTGATAAGTCCTTAGATTATTAGTGACAGGTAAATTAATTAAATGGTAAATTGGTGACTTGAAAAATCAAATAGCATCACACCAACTTTAACGAATTCTGCCAACAAAGCAAGGCCTCTGGATTTCTGAGTTCAAATGACTTGCATCATATTGTGACAGTATATTGCTGTTTGCTGTGAGCCTTGAGCCCTATAGGTTCATCTTACTTTATCAGTGAGCACTGTTTCCAAGTGCCAGGGCCATCCTTTACATAGGCCAATTCAGACCTTCCAAGCAGTTGCCTGAGGCGCAGCTGTCCTCCATATCTATCATTACTGATAGGAATGAACCGAGCAGCCGGTTGCTGCGAACCCCATTGATAGGGGAATAGGATTCCGAAGTGAAAAAGCCCCCTGTTTCGATGGCTGAGCTGAGATCACAAGAGGCCAGTGGTCAAGGTGTGGCTTCAGATAGAGGACCCCCAGATTGCCTCATCAGCAGAGAGTACAGAAGAGGCAACACTACCCTCGGGTCTCTCAGGTTTCCCCATGAGCCGGCCTGATCCCTGTGTCCCACCTACATGTTTTGGGCAAAAGAGACCCTTTTCCCTAAAGCCCCAATGATCTGAAGCAGCCCTAGGGACTATGAAATGGTGAGCATTGACACCACAAGAATCATAGGCTCAGGAGACTGAATATCTGGTCCAGGTTGGGAAGTAGGGTCTGCTGTGCTACCACATGAGCAGGTCTACAGCATCTTCTGTTTGTGTCTTTTCAGTATCCTGGCCTTTCAAGGGAGAAAAGTATCCTGTTGGGCTGAAGACTTCAAAGGCTTATCTCAAAATTGATTCTGGAGAAAATGTGCATGCCACTCACTGCAGGGCATCCACGAAATCCAGTAAGGCTAGCACCTGAGCAAGTCTGCACCCGAGGACCTAAGCACAAGGTATAGGTGGAGAGGACAAGGCCTCTTCTGGGCATCTGACAGGTAGGGAGCATCTTCATGGAACCCCGCATGAGACTGCAACATATGCAGCCATTACCACTGTGGACATCTGCTGTAACTGCAAACCCCAGAACTGATGTCACAGTACAACTCTAGAGCCTGCACACGCAATGCTATTAGACATTACTTGGATTTAATCCCCCAAAATATTGCTCAACAATGGTTTTCCAATGTAGTTTGTGCAGGTTTGACAGAATTGGGGACACAGCTGAGGAAAGGCGACACCTTGAGGGCACCTTATGGCCATCCAGAGCTGACTCAGCAAACCCCAGAACTGCTGTCACAGCACAACCTTTTGAAGGAACCCTAGAGCACAAATGCTCAATAAAACCAGCCATGACTTGGGATTGCTCTCCAATTATATTGCTCAAGAAGGGTCTCAAATACATGGCTTGCAGGCCACTAATGATGCAGCAATAAGCTTCTGGGAAAGGGCCCAGGAGGTACAAGAACCTAGGGCACCCGACCTGAGGCAACAGCATATGCGGCCACCATTCTTGGCCGTCCTCTGCTGAATCTGCAAACCCGGAACTGCTGTAACAACCCTTGGAAGAAACCCTAAAGCCTACATGACACTGGCACAACCATTAGTTGGTTTATTTCCCGACTGTATTGCTCAGAAATGCTTTCTCCTACTGCCCTAGTCCCGAGCAGAATGCATCTACCACTGTTTGTGGTCAAACACTGCTGACTCAGCAAAGCCCAGAACTGCTGTCACAGCCAAACCCTATGAAGAAACTCCAGAGCAGGCACGCCAAATGCTTCAGAAATTAGTTGCTTTACCCTTCCAATTATTTTTCTCAGCGATGCTTTCCCGCATCACCCTATTCCACCAGAAAAGGTAATCGCCAATGGCTTGTGGCCATGCCCTACTGACCCAGCCTACCCTGGAACTGCTGTGCCGTCACAGCACTACCCTTTCAAGAAACCCAAGACTGAGCACGCCCAATGCCTCAGCCACTTTCTTTCTCAGCACTGCTTTCTAGTATTGCCATAGTCCACAGAAAAATGCGTTTGCCACTGCTTGTGGCCATGCCCTACTGACCCAGCAAAGCCCAGAACTGCTATCACAGCAAAACCCTTTGAAGAAACCCCAGAGCGGGCACACCTGATGCCTCAGAAATGAGTTTGTTTACACTTCCAATTAGTTTTCTCAGCGATGCTTTCCCTCATTTCCCTATCCCACCAGAAAAGGTAGTCGCCAATGGCTTGTGGCCATGCCCTACTGACCCAGCCTACCCTGGAACTGCTGTGCTGTCACAGCACTACCCTTTGAAGAAACCCAAGACTGAGCACGCCCAATGCCTCAGCCACTAGATGGTTTGTTCTTCCAAATTTCTTTCTCAGCAATGCTTTCCTGTATCGTCCTAGTCCACAAAAGAATGTGTTTGCCACTGCTTGTGGCCATGCCCTACTGACTCAGCTTACCCTGGAACTGCTGTGCTGTCACAGCACTACCCTTTGAAGAAACCCAAGACTGAGCACGCCCAATGCCTCAGCCACTAGATGGTTTGTTCTTCCAAATTTCTTTCTCAGCAACGCTTTCCCGCATTGTCCTAGTCCAGAGGAAAATGGATCTACCACTGTTTGTGGCCAACCACTGCTGACTCAGCAAAGCCCAGAACTGCTGTCACAGCCAAACCCTATGAAGAAACTCCAGAGCAGGCACGCCAAATGCCTCAGAAATTAGTTGCTTTACCCTTCCAATTATTTTTCTCAGCGATGCTTTCCCGCATTGCCCTATTCCGCCAGAAAAGGTAATCGCCAATGGCTTGTGGCCATGCCCTACTGACCCAGCCTACCCTGGAACTGCTGTGCCGTCACAGCACTACCCTTTGAAGAAACCCGAGACTGAGCACGCCCAATGCCTCAGCCACTTTCTTTCTCAGCACTGCTTTCTAGTATTGCCATAGTCCACAGCAAAATGCATTTGCCACTGCTTGTGGCCATGCTCTACTGACCCAGCAAAGACCAGAACTGCTGTCACAGCAAAATCCTTTGAAGAAACCCCAGAGCGGGCACACCTGATGCCTCAGGAATGAGTTTGTTTACACTTCCAATTAGTTTTCTCAGCGATGCTTTCCCTCATTTCCCTATCCCACCAGAAAAGGTAGTCGCCAATGGCTTGTGGCCATGCCCTACTGACCCAGCCTACCCTGGAACTGCTGTGCTGTCACAGCACTACACTTTGAAGAAACCCGAGACTGAGCACGCCCAATGCCTCAGCCACTAGATGGTTTGTTCTTCCAAATTTCTTTCTCAGCACTGCTTTCTAGTATTGCCATAGTCCATAGAAAAATGCGTTTGCCACTGCTTGTGGCCATGCCCTACTGACCCAGCAAAGCCCAGAACTGCTGTCACAGCAAAACCCTTTGAAGAAACCCCAGAGCGGGCACACCTGATGCCTCAGAAATGAGTTTGTTTACACTTCCAATTAGTTTTCTCAGCGATGCTTTCCCTCATTTCCCTATCCCAGAGCAAAAGGTAATCGCCAATGGCTTGTGGCCATGTCCTACTGACCCAGCCTACCCTGGAACTGCTGTGCTGTCACAGCACTACCCTTTGAAGAAACCCAAGACTGAGCATGCCCAATGCCTCAGCCACTAGATGGTTTGTTCTTCCAAATTTCTTTCTCAGCAACGCTTTCCCGCATTGTCCTAGTCCAGAGGAAAATGGATCTACCACTGTTTGTGGCCAACCACTACTGACTCAGCAAAGCCCAGAACTGCTGTCACAGCCAAACCCTATGAAGAAACTCCAGAGCGGGCATGCCCAAGGCCTCCAGAATTAGTTGTTTTCTCCTTCCAATTTTTTTTTTTCTCAGCAATGCTTTTCTGTATTGCCCTAGTCCAGTGCAAAATGCATTAGCCACTGCTTGTGGCCTTGCCCTACTGTCTCAGCCTACCCAGGAACTGCTGTTGCAGCACTACCCTTTGAAGAAACCTAAGAGTGTGCATGCCAATGCCTTTGCCATTATTTGGTTAAGCCTCCCAATTGTATTGCTCAGCGATGTTTTTTTATATTGCCCTTAATCCACAGCATAATGCAGCCACTAATGCTTGTGGCCTTCCATTGCTGACTCTAGAACGGTAGTTACTGCTGTCACTGAACAACCCTTTGAAGAAACCCCAGAGCCCCCACTACAATGCCTCAGCCATTAGTGGGTTTACTCTCCCAGTTATATCACTCAATGATGTTTTCCTATATTGCCTTGAGCGCACATCATAATGCCGCCACTACTGCTTGTGGCCATTCACTGCTGAGTCAGCAAACCCAGGATCTGCTGTCCTGAATAACTCTTTGAAGAATGCGGAGAGCCTGCAAACCCTAACTACTAGCCTTTAGCCTCCCAATTATATCGCTCAACGATGGTTTTCCAATATTCTAGGTGCAGGCCTGCCAGTCTTTGGTCCCCCAGCTGCGAAAAGTCCCAAGTTAGGGCAGCACCTTACGGGCACCCTGACTGAGTCCTCAATGTATGTAGCCACTACTGCTTGTGACTATCCGCTGCTGACTCTGCAAACCCCCAAACTGATGTCACAGCACAACCCTTTTAAGAAACCTTAGAGCCTGCCCACCCTATGCTACTAGCCATCACTTGGTTTTGCAATATACTACTTGCAGGCCTTCCAGACTTTGAGCCCCCACCTGATTGGAGAGGCCCAACGTGCAACAGCCTCTCCAGGGCACCCTGCCTGAGGCCAGGCAGTATGCAGCTACTACTTCTTGTGGCGAATTGCTGCTGACTCTGCAATCCCCAGAACTGATGTCACTGAACAACCCTGTCCAGAAACTCTAATGCCCACATGTGCAGTGGATTCAGCCAGTTGTTGTTTTTCCACTGTATTACGTGCAGGCTTGCAGCCTTTGTGCCCCCTCCTGAGTCAAAAGGCCCACCTGGTCTGTTGAAGAAATGCTAGCCTCCTCCACTACTTCTGCTCAGAAAAGAAGAGGAGATAGAACCTTCCCGAAGCTCAGGTGCCTCTCGTCTACTCCAGAACCACAGGAGTGTTGCTCAATACAGTCCCTTAGAGAAGCTGATGGGATGTCTTGCCCATAGAAGGCCCCCTCTGAACCCTCACACTACGTGTGATCACACACCTCATTCCCATTAGGTGACAGATGCAAGAGGCTCCAAAATGGAGACGACCTTGCATCCCAATTGAACAAACAGATGCCATGTTGTTTGAAGATAGAACAAGTCCCCCAGCCTAGCATCCACGTCTCATGCGTGCCGCATTGAAGTGCCATTTCCAGAGTGCCTTGACTCTGCCTTTCTCAAGCCTTTTCTCAGATGCAGTCAGAGTTTCCTTCGCTTAGGATCCCATGCCCAGAAAAACTCTCCTGGGCAGTGGACTCTGTATGAGAATTGAGACTCTGAGACAAAATATGTGCAGTACTCTTCACACAGTTCTCAGAGATTCAGAGTATCCAAATAAGGTCCAGCCTCAACTCAAATGGCCCAGCGAATGTTCTGCTCACAACCTTAGTGAGAAATAAGGACCTTCTCAGAAGTGAACGTGCTCAGAAAAGATCCTCCTCATGCCTCCACTTCACAGTAAGTTTTGGCCCCTGCTCCTTGTATTCACAGAAGGTGACAGATGCTGTGCTCCCCCAAGGCCCCTCTAGGTGACCACTGGAAGGCCTCCTCTCCTGGCCGTGTTGAAGCTTCAGTCACGCAAGGGGAGCACAAAGGGTATATCCCTTCTGCTGGGCCCGGGATGTAGGAGAAGCTACTGTATGCTGGGGAGCCCAGTGAGAGGCCCTTGGTGGGTGGGTAAGGTCCATGTGCCACCACAGAGGGCAGCATATGAGAGGACTTCCCGGGGCCTCCCCAGACCCTGACTTCCTGGGTATTGGTTCCCACATCATAAGCCTTCGAGGCCTACTAAGTGTAAGGTGCAAGGTCTGGATTTCTGTGTCTCAGTCTGGGTGAACCACACACCCAAGTACTGTGATGTTTCTGTGTTGTCCTGTACCAGGAAAGTCATATCAGAGACTTGCTCTAGTCTGAGCTCAGCTTCTGGCCACTCAAGCTCCCAAGAGCAGCAGGAGTCTCTGGGGATGCTGCCATCCTTTCAACTCTGCACATAGTGCTCATCCATTCACTGAGTGACATGGAGCTTTCATGTGTCCCAGCAATCTTGAGGCTGTAGTGGTGAGATGTGAAAATACGCCCCACCCCAGAGTAGTCTGAGTTTGGGTGCCCGGAATTTCCACGAGATTAGGTTTGGGCTCCCAGATAAGATAGGTGTGAGGATCAGTTTTAAGGGGGACCTTTGATCCCTGGTGCTTGCCGACAGAAAGAGTCAGGAGTTTTCCTGGGAGCTCTCTTTCGCCTTTCCATCACCTTTCCATCAGCTGCTCCACCTGAGTGCCATGTGTCCGTGATGTCTGTCTGCATCCTGCGGGTCCACTTTGACTTGCTGAAGGTGCGGCTGTCCTTGAGAGCGCTTATCTTTGCTGCCACAGGGACAGCCTCAGTAGTAGGTTACTGCAAGTCCTGTTGATGAGGGAATATCTAAGTGGACACTCTCTACAATGCTAGGTGGGCTTCTGGGTATGCACTGATGTGCCCACCTGCCTCTTCAAGATTTCCCCAAGGGAGCTGACTGTGCCAAGAATGCTTTATTGCTAGGGTGCCACCTACAGGGAAGAGCAGGCTGGTCCCCTGCTCTGTTGGCTGTGCACTAGAGGCTGATGGCCAAGAAGTGCCTTCAGCTGCCGGAGGCTCTATAGGTTCCTGAGTGACAGGCTCCTGACACTTGAGCAGAACAGCCAGTGAAATGCACAGGTCTCGGCAGGCTACCCCCGCGGCCCAATTTCTGTGTCCCACCATCCTCTTTTAGAAGCAAAGAACTTTTATCCTCAGTCCCCCAGTGATCCGAAGTGGCCCTGAGAACTGGGTGGCAGTGAGCCCTGACATGCTAGGGTGCATGGGAGAGGGAGGCGGAGCGTGTGGTCCAGGGTCGAATGAGGAGAAGCAGATGGCAGTACTTCCAGAGCAGCTCTGAGGCTTCTTTTTTTGCTCGTGTTGTTTCAGCTCAGCAAAGAGGTGAAAAGGGGGCCAGGTGGCCAACTGCCTCGGACATGAGAATGGATAGCGTATCTTGGGACACTGGCCATCCCGCACGCTGCAGGCTGCCTCTAGAAGCCAGGCACCCAGGACACATCTGCACAAGGTGGTGGATGGGGAGGCGGCGGCCAAGTCCTCTTTACCCTAGAGGTTCTTGTAAGTACTCAGCATAGTTGTGTGACTTGCCTGCTGGTAGCATGTACCCTGCTTCTTGCCAGCACTGCTGGACTCATCTTTATTGCTCAAATTCATGTTTTTCTTGGTAGGAGATGGCAATTGTGATTTTTTTATACCTTTTTCCTTTATGAATAACCACTCACCTGTCTCAGGTTCCACTCCTGTTCTTTCTCTGGGTACAGTTGTGATGGCAGGGATCAGATCTGGGATCGTGGCATCAGAAATATCTTGAACTTTCTACAAGACTCACGGAGTTGGGTTATGGAATTTGTACGGGCCCATAGGTGCCGTGAATCATGTTACTTGTGCTGATGTCCTATCTGAGAGGCTGAGCACATCCTCTGCCTGCCGTTGACACCGTTCACTCCTTGGCACCATATGCTTAACAGAACATGGAGCCAGGAGCAGCCTCGAAATACTCTGGGGTTGGTCCAAGAAGAAAAATAGCAAACACCAAAACCAAATGTTAGCATGAGACAGAATGATAACCAGTAATAGACCATAAGGCCCAGTCTTTATAGTATTTTGTGGTTATATTTGAGAAGCGTATTATAGATACTTGACAAGTCAGCTTCTTAACATAATTCTAAGTACACAGTTATTTTTTAAATGTATATATTAAGTTTTTACAGTGTTTTCTGGTATATTATTTCTTCACATCAATGGAAAAATAGGGCAGAGAGAGAGAGTTCGGTAGGTGAGGTGCTGCCTTCCATGTGGTTGACCTGGACCGTATCCTCAGCATTACATATGGATTCCCGAGACCCACCGGGAATGAACCCTGAGCACAGAGCCAGGAGTACACACTGCACAAAGTCAGGTGCAGCTCAAAAACAGAAACAGCAGCAACAAAAGAGGAAGAGTATAATCTATGCAAATAATTGTGAACTGAGTAATTCATTTGTGAGACTATTGCCAAGAGGGCAAAAATAGCACACATTGTGCATTTTTGTTAGTGTATCAGGAAATGTAAGTACCTAGATATATTCAGTTTAATGACAGCTTTGGGGAATATACATTTCATAACATGTTTCACATTGAGAGAAGAGACATCAAATACCATGGCTAGAATGCTAGTGTGCACGAGCCAACCTTCTCTCTTGAAGGACACAGGTCTTGGCGTCCTTTTGTGGCATCTAGGAGTCCTGGACAAGGTGGCTCTGGTGGAGTTGAGTGTGAAAATTCCGAGCACTGGATCTCCAACTCAATTCTCAGAAGAATTCATTAACGGGCCAGAGAGATGGACAGGGGTACAAAAGCATTCCTTGCATCTAGGCAACACTGTTTGTTTCCTCTGTCTATGTGATCCCTGATTCAGCGTGGTGAGAGTCAGAGTAAGCCCTCACACAAGCCCAAGTAGCACTTCATCCTGGGACCTCACTTGGGACCACTGGCCTGGCAAGTCAAGAATTACATGGAGTGTGTCTAACTTCATCTCCAGTGGCTTCCCACCACCACCACCCCCCCAAAAAAAAAAAATCTTAGTCCACCCAAAGACACCTGTTGTTCAGACTGTACCAGATGAAGATAATTGTATTTCCTAGGCATTAAAGCTACATTTCAATTCCCTGGGAGGAAATGTCCCAAGGCACTTAGCAGGCTGTATTAAAATCAGTTGACAAGAGCGTAGTATCCTCCAACACAGGCTTTCCTTCGAACGCTTGGATGGATTGTCAGAATGTGGATGGCTGCTCTATAGCTACATGAAGTTTTCTGTCTAGACAGCTCTTTGTGGATGGGGGCATGTGGGGGGGGTGAGCTTCTCCATCTCGAACTGGTACCCACAGTATTACTGCTAGGAGTAATCTCTTTGGCAAGGGTTAGTCTGTTCTGAATGAATCTTGTAATGCCAGTATAAAAGATATGTGAGTGTAAGAAACATAGGACTCTCTCCTCAGAGGCAAGCCTCAAAGGACAGCATACAGCTTCCACCTGGGGTAAAATCCTTGCTTGCCTACACTGGACCAGTTCTCCTAAACTCACCTCATTGTTCCCTTAGGCAGAATGAGCACAGAATTTTCAACTTTCCCTGTTCTGGGTGCAGCTCTATAACTTAGCTGTGGTGTATGGAATATGAACCCAACCAACCAGAATTCTCAGATTACTGAGTGTACCACATAAGCCTGTGTATGTGTGCCCCCAGAGTGTGTGTGTATCTAATCTTTCCTGTTTGTGATTGCAGTCTGTGGGATTTCATTTTGAATGACTGGCCACTGAAAATGTTAACTGAGTGACTAGTAACGAATCCTGCACGTGTGTATCAGATGTCAGGAGTCTTGATTTCTATCTCATTTCAGCATTTCGACATGCAGATTGGTTTGAAATACTCAGTGTCTGGCAGTTAGAAACTGAGGATCATGGAGCAAGAGATTTGCTTAGGTCACTGGATAAACAGGTATCAGAGCTCAAATTGGAACCTTGAAAAGCAGGACCCCCTATCTTGTGGGGTTTTTTGTTTGGGTTTGGTTTTCCTTCTCAGCAGATTTTTTTGTTTCTCACTCAGAAAAATTGCAGAAGGAGACTGCAAATCCTTTACCCACAGTAAATCCTTTCTCTGTTATGTCATGGTGCTATCTTCACACTGGAGTCCAAGGTAAACCTCAGGTTATGTGAGCTCTAGGACCACGGGGCTAAGACATCGAGGAAGGTATGTGCGTTCTTGCGGCCAAGAATGGAAGCTGTGTTCACAGCTTGTGTTCTTTGGTACATCCTTTGCTCATGAGACTATTTGGGGCCCCGGAGACCAGCCTTGGGTTCAATGATTAACATGTAAGCCTGCGCGGAGATATTAGAAAACATGTTATGGTTATACTTCCCATTTGGTGCAGTGCAAGACTGGAGTTGGACTGCTTTAGGCCCATGCCACTACAGAGTGACATGGGCCTAAGGCAGTATCCAGGAGAAGTCGGGCAGAGAGATCCAGTCGATTTCCTGTGGAATCCCCGTGGACACGTCATCCCCTGAGCACTCAACGCTTCGTGGATATGTGAGCAGAGTGTTGCCCACCAGGTAGATGCAAGTTCAGATTTTTATTCAATACATTTTGAATAGATGAAACATTCTTTCCAAGTTCATATCCTTGTAACACCTTTTATTCTATATGTTTTCTTAATATTTTTCTATAAATGACATTTTAGTAGTAGTTTTCATATGCCATTCTGTAAATAGTGCTCTGATATTCCTGTTTATCTTTTACTCTTTATGAGCACTACCATTCATAGTTGTAAATTTTTCCTCCTTTCATGTTTTATACTTTTGTTCTTAAATACTTATTTTGTCTTCTGAAATTGATTTCAACTTATAATTTTAAATATTTTAGGTAATGTTTTTGTTAGAAATTTACATAAAATGTATCTAAGATGTAATCATATACAATAACTTTATTTAGGGGGTCATACTTAGGGGCAACTCCTGCCCTACACTGAGGACTCACTCCAATTGGTGCTCAGGGCACCATCCTCAGTTCCAGGAATTCACTGCGGTGTGCTGCATGCAAGGCAAGCACCTTAACCCCTAGACGGTCTCTCTGGCCTCGGACAACAAATTGAACATGACAAAAACACACAATGAGAACTTTGATTTTTTTTTTTTAATTAAATTTTTTATTTTGGCCTACAGCTGACTATTTTCTAGCTCTGTGTCCAGGATCATTCCTGGTAGTGCATGGGTACCTATATGCAGTGCTAGAGATTGAACCCAGGTCAGCAGTACGCAAGACAAGCAAGTACCGTGCCTGTTGTGCTGTCTCTCTGGTGCAATAAAATAGCATTTACATAGATTGTAAATTGAGCTTAACCAGAGTATATGAGAAATTTTAAAAACTGACACAGAGTTATGAAATTATATACTAACATTTCAAAAAGTATTTTTCTAGAAATGGGAATTTTGCATTTCATATCACAATTGAGTAGGAAAAAGTAATGTAACAATGTAAGCTTTATCATAATTAAAAATACATTTTAAAAATAAAACCAAAGAAACTGAAGAATTTTTTTGAGATACTAATAATAAAAACAACAATAAAAATTTCATCCAGGGCCCAGAGCTTTTCTCTAGAGCTTGAGAGATAGTACAGCAGGTAGTGCATTTGCCTTGCACATGGCTGACCCGAATCCATTCCCTGGCACCCCAGTTGTCCCCCAAGCCCACCAGGAGTAAGCCCTGAGCATGCCTGCTATGCCCCCCAAAAGACTCATCCAGCTTATCACCGTTCAGTCACATGGGAAATTGTATACTTTTATCTTGTGGGGGAAAGTAAACTGGAAATAGGGTTGGGGATATCCCTGGGAGGGGTCTAGAGCATGTCTTACACACGCAGGAGGCCTGGGTTGGATCCCCAGCATTGCATGGTCCCCTCGGCACCACCAGTGGATATCCCCCAGCAGCACCACTCTGTGTAGCCAAGACTTTGTAAAAAAATTGTTGAAAATGCATTACTTTCTTTCTTCCCCTTCCCCTAGGTCAGTAATACCACACCTTTGCCCAGAACACTGCACACCAGCCCCACTCATCCCAACTCCCTGACAGGCCGCTGGAAGACGCACACTCACACCCAGACCCGTCGCTGGAAGGCCACCCTCAGACCCGTCGCTGGAAGGCCACCC
The DNA here is from genome assembly GCF_027595985.1 of Sorex araneus. Lineage (NCBI taxonomy): Eukaryota > Metazoa > Chordata > Mammalia > Eulipotyphla > Soricidae > Sorex > Sorex araneus. The sequence continues at coordinate 27,404,529 of NC_073313.1, read as the reverse complement.
TCAGACCCGTCGCTGGAAGGCCACCCTCAGACCCGTCGCTGGAAGGCCACCCTCAGACCCGTCGCTGGAAGGCCACCCTCAGACCCGTCGCTGGAAGGCCACCTCAGACCCGTCGCTGGAAGGCCACCTCAGACCCGTCGCTGGAAGGCCACCCTCAGACCCGTCGCTGGAAGGCCACCTCAGACCCGTCGCTGGAAGGCCACCCTCAGACCCGTCGCTGGAAGGCCACCCTCAGACCCGTCGCTGGAAGGCCACCTCAGACCCGTCGCTGGAAGGCCACCCTCAGACCCGTCGCTGGAAGGCCACCCTCAGACCCGTCGCTGGATGGCGCACCCTCAGACCCGTTGCTGGATGGCCACCCTCAGACCCGTCGCTGGATGGCGCACCCTTGGACCCATCACTGGAAGACGCACCCTCGGATTCATGCTGATGGAAACCGCCATCTTCCCCTATTCTCAGGTGAGGAGCACTATGCTTTTGCCCTGCACCACGTACACCTGCCCTATTCATCCCACTCCCCTGGGCAGTCTGTTGGGATGCTCTCTCTGGGTCCCCAAAACAAGATTCTTGCCATTGCATGATACCTCCCTCCTTCATATCTCATGGGAGCAAACACTGAACTTTTACACTGAACTCATTTAACTTAATCCTACCTCCAATCACCTATTCCCATGAAAACTCACAGAGGTAGCTGTGGGGGTAAGAAATCATAGAACCCTAAATTGTAGCAGAATAATAGCAGGCCGGTCTAGGCGATGCACTCCTGGTGATCGTTAACCTGGATGCGTGGATTGGTGGCTTCGCTATTTGGGTTCAGCTACTACAAGGTGCTGCTCAGGTCCACAGGGCTTGCTGGGGGCTAACAGGCCCAACCTGGCAGTGCTTAAGGGCCACTAAGGTCACATACCCTGGTACTCTGGGGTGTGCTCCCAGCACGGTATTTAAGGAACTCTGTCCTGACAGGGTTTGAGCCCCAAATTCCTGAATGTACATAACATTGTTCTTAACCATCTTTTTGTTGTGCCTTAGTATTTGGTCATAGGTTTCAGAAAAACTGAAAATTTTGAAATGTAGGCTTTTGCATATTGGCTATGCATTTAATCACTCATTTGGACATTTCAGTGTTGGCAGATTTGTTTTCAGTAAGCTGATTAAATTCAGAGAGTCCTGTGGATATCCATAGCTTTGGATATCACTTCCCAGAATCATTCCCATTGTATTGGAGAACTGCGTTATACTTTTAACTTCAGGCTTTGCCCTTCCTATAATCTAACCAATGAAGCATCCTAATATTAAATTGATCCTACCCTCAGCTCCATTGAGTTTGCATTAATTAAGGTATTCTCAGGGTGCCATCTTTAGCATACCCAGTGGATGGATTTATATTGATTTTTATTGACATATAAAACTTTTATTCTTATCTAGGTTTTTGTGTCACACCCCATGTTGCTCAGGGACTATTCCCGGCTTTGTGCCCAGGAATGAGCCCTGACAAGTATTTGGGGAACCATCGATGCTGCTGGAGATTTGAATTGCTGTCAGCCATATGCAAGGTAAGTATCTTACCTCCTGTACTGTCTCTCTGGTCCCAAACTGTTATATGTTGAACACATGGGGTCTTAACTCTATTAATATAGTAGAAATATCTCCTCTAAATCTAGTCCTTCACTTCTTTCAGAAAGTAGGATTCCTTGGTGCTCATCGGGACCTACAGATGTTTCAGGACTCCAGACAACGCTTCCCCCTTCCCCTGGAGGACATCGGACAACGCTTCCCCCTCCCCCCCTTCAGGACTTTGTTCAACCCCCCCAATCAACTGTGAAAGTTTGTTCATATTTTTGTGAAAATAAATCATTCACAGGTCTACTGTGACCATAATATAAAACTGATCAAAAAGAGAACTCACTTTTATAGACTTTTTTAATAAATTACCTTGTCTTTTCAATATCTGTACTCTTTAAATACAGGTTTCTAAACCTACTAGTAATCTTGCTTTTTTCTAGCATTTTGATCCCTTTTCTCGTAAATGATAGAACTGTCTTGGATGGCATTTCTGATGCTGTTTTTCTTAGTGTTATACTGAAGTGGCAATATGGGGTCAAGGTCTCTAGTCAATGGTTTTAGTCTGAAATTTAGTCAGATTTTTTTTTTTTTTAGTCAGATTTTTGTTCTGGCCTCTAGGCAACTCTGAGAAATACAGGCTAGGTCTTGTCTAACAATCAACAATTCCACTATCTAAGTCGATTAAAGAATGCTTTTGAGCATGCTTAGAAATCCTCTGAACCTGTGATATTCCTGAAAAATAAACATTATATTTAATGCAATGTTATTTTTGCTATTTTACATATGTGAAAATAATCTGATAGAATCCTTAATAAAAGTAAAGCTTATTTTAATTACTTGTGTGGTTTTCTGACTTTATAGTTATAAACTACCATTCATCATAGCAAATTCTGGTTTTTGTGAGGCAAAACACAAGCAGTGATAAAATAAATTAATATTTAAACTTCACAAAATTAGAGTATTTCAAAGATGCCATCAAGAAAGTGAAAAGACAATCTGCAGACTAGGAGAAAATATTTGCAATAAAAATTGACAGTATTGGCAAAACTCAATTTAATTTGCTTTTCTAAATGTTATAACAAGTCTGCGGAATCTAGGATATTATGAACTAAATTCTATCCTCCCAGAGTTTGTATGTTGAAGACCTTACTCTCAGTGTGACTGCATTTGGGAAAGGGCACTTTTAGAGAGATGATTAGTTTAGGTGAAGTCATAATGTGAGGGTGGTTAATTGGATAGAACTGTTGTCCTTACAGGATAAAGAGATACCAGAGATTTCTCTCATGCCTAGAGAAAAAAAACATTTGAGGAGACAGCCAAAAAGCTGAAACATAGCTGGAGAGAGAGGTTTGGCCAGGAGCAAACCCTGCCAGCACCATGATTTTGGACTTCCAGCCTCCAGAACTATGAGAAATAAATAATCTGCTGCTCAAATCCATGATTTTCAGCCACCAGTTGCAGGCCATTGGTTTAAGTCATCTAGTTAATTGCATTGGAATATGGCAAGCCTAAGCAAGTAATATATAAAGGTAATCCTTCATATTAGCTAAGGTATAAATTAGAAATCATAAATGATAGTCCACCCAACACTAGACAAATTGTTAATGACTTTCAAAAAGTTCTTTTGAATTATTCCTCCTAATCAGTGTCTCTATGAAAACTATGCTCCATGATCCAGGTATTTCTTTAGTAAAGGCCACTTTTTCTTCTCCATAGTTTTATTAAACAGATTCCTCACTCTAGTTTGGATGGTTATTTTAAAATTAAGAATTTGCATTAATACTATGCTTTCAAGTATTTATAAATCCATCCTGTTCATTAATATATTTGCCATGTCTTTTCATAAGTGTCTCTGTGTATGTATATATATATATATATGTACATCTATATGTGTGTATGTATATATGTGTATAAAATCTGTGACGTCTCCGTATAGGACTCAGACATAAGTAATTTAAGTGAGCATTTGTCAGTGTGGCATGGGGTAATGCTAAGCCATACAGAAGACAATCTGCAAAGAAGACCAATTGAATTTCACAAATAGTTTGAATTTAAGTCTCTGGATTCTGATACATTGTAGAGCATCTGGACTTTTTTCCATAATCATCTTAAGGTAGTATATGTTTCTTGTCATATCAACATCACTAACTCTAAGACAGTGCCAACCTCAGTAAATGCTCTTTATTAATAAAGATTAAGGAGTTGACATTTCACTAGGAACATACTAGAAAATTGAAGAGTATAGCTATGAAAAGAAAAGACAATCCATTTCTCACAAGCGTGAAGTTTCTCTCTAGACTCATGATTTCAGCAAAGTGAATGATCGCTGATAAGAGTATTTTTCCAATTCCTATATTACCATCTTCGTGTTTTGATATTTCTTTCACTGAATTCTGCCTTTAATTACAATTATGGGCTTCTCTTCAACTAATAACCCCTGCCTGAGTGGAACTATGAATCTCTTCCCTAGAGGAGTGCAGCAGTTAATAGATGATTATTGCATGTTTACTTAGGGAAAAGCACAGAAAGGGAAATTTTCAATAATTTGAGTTACATCACAAGGAAAGATCTCTATGCAGTGATAATCACCATGGATACAGTTTTTGAAAAATCATTGAACACATGATAATTATGATGTCTAAAACAGACAATATTCAAATTCAACAGGAAACTACTACAAATTATCCACAGAAACATAATCTCTAGAAGTAAGGAATTTATGGACAGGAAACTTAAAAAGAAATTTGAGAGCTACTCAAAGTATATAGCTAATCACAATGTTAAGACCAATTGAGGGGGCTGGAGAGATAGCACAGCGGGTAGGGCGTTTGCCTTGCACGCGGCCGACCCGGGTTCAAATCCCAGCATCCCATATGGTCCCCTGAGCACCGCCAGGGATAATTCCTGAGTGCAGAGCCAGGAGTAACCCCTGTGCATCGCCAGGTGTGACCCAAAAAGCAAAAAAAAAAAAAAAAAAAAAAAAGACCAATTGATAGTAACTTGTGATAGTAATAATAGATTAGCAACACTTAGAAAGCTGGGAAAAATCTAGCTTTAGTGGTAGTGTGGAGATAACTATTTCTAATCAAAGAGAAAGACTCAGTTTACCCTTGCCAGCTGCTGTGAGCAGTCCTGCTTTTGACTGACCCATCCTTCATTTCTTATTCCCTGCAAATTCCTGGGATTAAATTTGCAGAGAGTCATTATGAACTAATACATTATGTAGTTTTATGTATTACGACTACATAAATTCTAATGTAATTGATGTTTAACTTTGTTTTGGGATTACATTTGGCTGGACTTAAGGCTTACTTCTGACTCAGGGATCACTCCTAGAGGAATTTGTGAGACCATATGAGGTGTTGGGGCTCAAACTCAGGTCAGCTGCATGTAAGGCAAGCAACTTACAAGATGTATTATCTCTCTGACCCTCTTGATTTTACTTAAACATTATTGCACTTATGTATTATAATTTTATGAACATGTGATTTTATGTTAATGGTATTTTTCACAACCTCATTTTTGGAATTCATCTGCACTGCTATGTGCATTTATAATCAATTTTTAACTAGTTTGTAATGGTCAATTATTTCTAAATCTTTACTATGCATGCTTCCAATAAGGCAGGCCTTGGAACCATCCAGTGTTTGGTGTATAAATACTGAAGCAGCATCCGTCATCCTGCATGTCTTCTCTTGAACCTACAGAAAAATTTGTCCAGGAAATAAACATAATAGATTGGTGGGTTCGTAGTTTACACTTATTTAAACGAAGAATGAAGTGTCTGCCGTTGTAGTGGCAGTGGTGCAGGTGAGGCAGAAGCAACGGCGGGTCTCTGTGCTGTTCGTTCACGATTCCTGGGTTCTTCAAGAATGAAAATATTGAAGAATAAAGATGCTCAGACTCAGAAAGTAGAAAAGTTTATTGCAAAGTAGAAGAGAAAAGAAAAGGAGCTCCACAGTGGGGAGTAACTTAGTATAGGACTAAATTAAAAGTAAGTTTTGTGTAGGCCTCCTTTGTTTTTAATTTTATTTTTCTTAAAGTTATTCACAATTATTGATTGCATTTCATGCTTCAACTCCAATCCCACGACCATTACACCTTCCCACCACCTTATTTCAAAATCTCCCACCACCACTCAAGCCTGCCCCTCGGGGAAGATGCTAGATAATAGATTTTGTATTGCTTGCTATGAATAGCATGAGTATTATGCAGCCGATGTAGACCTTCTTAAAGGCCCTTTGCATTTCCTATCCATCGACAAGTATTACAGAGAATCTACAGATTAGTCAGGCTGGTTTGAGTCTTTCTGGCCATCAGCTTCAGGTATTGTCCATTATTTTAGTCTCCATGCAAGCCTAAGCTCTGGGGCAGAATTTTATGAACAATTGTTAACTCTTTGTTTACCCTAATTTTATTTTTTTGCGTTTTGGGTCACACCCAGCGATGCTCAGGCGTTACTCCTTGCTCTGCACTCAGGAATTACTCCTGGCTGGGCTTGGGGGACCATATGGGATGCTGGGGATCGAACCAGGGTCGGCCGCATGCAAGGCAAACACCCTACCCGCTGTACAATCACTCCGGTCCCTATCATTAGAATTTCTGATGAGGACAGAAAGGATGGGATCCAAGTTTGGGGGGTATCAGAATTAGGTTGACTGAGTAAGTAGTTTTACGTGAGTATGTTTAACATTATACTGACATATCATCTACTTTGGTCTGCCCCAAATGAGTCAAGACTTAATGAAAATTGTGTTTGTGCTGGCATATATAGTCTGTTATCTTCTTTGTGATTGTTTAATACCTGTGACCATTTTCTGTGTTCTCTGCAAAGACTGACATATGTTTCGCCTCTTCTAAGCTTTGTAGAGGTCTGTCACTTACAATTATTAAAAATCTTTTCTATGTGAACAATGCTGCATTAAGTAGTCAGTTTGCCATTCCCCATCTTGCCTTGCAGTTAGGGCCATGCTGTATAGGGGTGTGTGGGGGGATGTGGGGTGTACGGCTACGCAGTCCAGTGGAGTGCAGTGCCCCAGCTTACTGTCCCTCTGCCCTGCTTCCAGGCCTACAAAAGCACCTGTTGCTAAAGATGCAGCCCTTAGAGCACTGTTTCCCTACCTTTTCCTGCCTTACTTCCTTTGTGTGGGCCCTCCTGTCCGTTGATCCCATGGTCTCTTCCCATGCCCTGTCCCTGCAGTGGCCTGATTTTCCACCTGTGGCTCCACAGGGGCCACATGGCCCCTTGTTGGGAAATGCTACATTAAAGAGGCCCAGACTATCACTCCATAATGGCCCCAGCTGGCAAAAATGTGGTTTTCTCCAAATGAAATGGCGAGGAAATTATCTTCTTGATACTGGAAAAATCATGTATCTTGCTTGGAAACTGCCCTCTTGACCAAAGTCCAAATAGAGTGTGTAGAGAGGCAAATAAATAAATAAATAAATAAATAAATAAATAAATAAATAAATAAATAAATAAAACAAACTCTAACCAGGGGGTTTATTCTACATTTTACAAGCCAAGCCGATGACCATGCAATTAAACAAAAATGTTTCTGCTTGTTATTTATGTTGACTCCTCGTTGCTGGTTCTCATCTGGGACAAGTAAATTCCTCGGAGACACCTGGCAATGTCTGAAGACATTAGGGGAGTTTCAAGTAACTGGCTTCTAGTGGGAAGAACCCAGGATGCTGTGAAATCCTCTATGACATAGCACGGTCTCCACAGAGCGGAGTCTGGCTCTGCATATCAAAAGCGGCAGCACTGAAAACCCTACCCTGATCTGAAAGATGAAGCAAATCAAGCCTGTCCTTATGCACACACAGGATGGCATTTCCTCCTCCTGTGGGCTTGCGTGGGCTACCCTTCTAAAAGGATCACCATGGTGTCCTCTTCTTTCAGGACTTTTTTTTTTTAATCTTCTTAAAGCACCATGATGTACAAAGTTACTCATACTGTGTTCCCGCAGCAATCTCACCACCAGTGCCATCTTCCCCCCAGCAGAGTTCCCAGGTTCCCTCCCCACCCCCATCCACATCCCTTGCCAGGCATATTGGGTTCAGGGAGCACTTACCGATGCTCAGGGGTTGCTCCTACCAGTGTTGGGGGATGCTGGAGATTAAACCCAGGTCGGCCATGTGCAAGGTAAACACACTACCCGCTGCACTATCACCCCAGTCCCTTGACAGACATAGTTTTAAGTTAGGTTGTTGAAGTTTTCAGTGCTATTAACTCTATGGTCTGGATATTTAGCTATCCCACTCCTTAACACCACTGATGTAAGTACTCAAATCCCCTCCACCCCCCATTCTTCCCATCTGTTCTTCTCCCCTCGATTTTATTTTTCCTTCTCTGTCCTTTACTTCCCCATACTCTGGGGCTAAAAGTGATCTAGAGATCCTTTCTATAAAAAAATTGCATTCCCTCATCCAATTAATCTATATAGCAAATAAAAGCGAGAGCATCCTGTGTTTACCCTTCTTCTTCTGCCTTCCTTCATTCAACATCCTTCATTCCTTCCAGTTCCACCCATGTTATAGCAAATTGCATGATTTCCTCATGCCCCATGGCTGGGTGGTACCCCATTGTGTATGTACCCCACATCTTCACGATGCACTGATCTCTCATTAATTCAGTCTGAGATTGCTGACTCCTCAGCCCTCCAAAGGCCCTCTCTGCCTCCTTTGCTCTGCTTACTCCACACAGGCACTCCCAACATGTGAAATATGCCCGACTCCTGTCTACAGTGCACGTTATACCTTAAGCAGCACGGCTCACTGCCGCAGCTCCAAAGGCGAGAACACCTCGGATGTTCTCCTCAATTTCTCAGCAAACCAATTCAAGCGAACCGTCCAAAGACTCTTTTGGAAGAGGTGGGAGGAGCTGGACCTAAGCCAGTGGCACTGGGAGCTACTCCCCGGTGCGCAGGAGTCAGCGGGATGCTTAGGGTGGAAGCTGGATCTCCCCTACAGCAGTGACACATGTTTCAGGTGACAGTGCAGTGCTGTGCTCTGTGGTCCTGATTCCGGAGCTGCTCCGGGTGCTGGCATCGCTCCACAGGCCTGGTGGCTGCGGCCACCCGCTTTGAAGCAGCTCAGTTTGCTGGGCCGAGTGGGGCTCTTCCAGGGCTGATTCCAGCATCCGGGCTGGAAGCAGGCTCCGCCTTCCCACGGCCAGGTGCTGCCCTTGCAGCAGCGCCCAGTCCTTGTGTTGAGTGCCCTAGATGCCTTTCTGCTCCTGTGTCCTCGGCACAGTGCTCCCTGATCCCTGACCTCCGGGCCCCACGCGTGGAGCAGGTACACTGTTGTGCGGGGCAAGGCTGCTGGTGGAGGTAGGCGGTGTGTGTCTGTGGGGGAATGATGGCCGCACCAAGACAGAGAGAGCTCAGGGCCAAAACCCTGTGACTTCCCCATTGCGTGGGGATGGGGTCCCTTTTCCCAGACCTGCGCAGAAGTGGAGCTCCTGTCTTCCTGTCCCCGGGAAGAGCCCGCCTTGTCTGGGGACACAGGCAAGAAGGCAGCACCACTCCATTCAGTGGGCGGCAGCTCAGCACTCGTGCTGTAGCCCTGTCCCGGGCCTGGCCCTCCCCGGCCTAGAGTTCCCAGGGCCCCAGACTTGAGCCCTGCCAACTCCGCTGCCCGACCGTCGCCCGCGCCTGGACCAGGGAGCGGCATCTGGGTCCTCTGGGTTCCCGGCCCGCTACTGTTGTTCTCATTATTCTGTTTCCGATCTGGCGCTTTCTCAGATTCTTCTTCTCCTTGTGCATCCAGAAACGTGCAGAAGGCTGAGGGCACGAGAGGCCTCAGCGAGGTGGGGCTGGCAATGCCACCTCTTGCAGGCCAAGGAGGCCTGGGCTGATCCACGCCACGGGCACGAGAATCCAACTCGCCTCCCCAGGTTCCCCGCGTTTGGGCGCAGAGGGTCAATAGCCACGCTCCCCGGCTTCCCCCTAGCAATGTCCAGCCTGCAGTAGCTGACATCAAGGGCTTGTGAGTGAAGCGTTTGTGTCTGGGCCTGGCGCTTTCTCAGCCTGCCTGCCGGGGCAGAGGAAGCCAGCTGAGGAAGCAGACGCAGCTGCGGCAGAGTGGACGGAGGAGGCCCTGAAAGGCCCCCGGGCCTCTCCCTGCTGGCTCGCGGGCTCAGCCTTGTCACGCAATCGCCTCAACAGAGACTGCTGGCTCACCCCACGGCTGATCTCTGCTTCTCCTTACAATCTCGAATAATCGTAAAGCCATTTTGGAAAGAAAACTTTACACAGAGAACTTAGGGAGCATGGGCAGGACGGAGAGTGCCCCAGTTCAATAGATGGTCCCCTGAGCCCCGCCGGAGTTTCCCTGACCACAGCCCACGGTGACCTAAGAAACGGAAGAAAAAAGGAAATGGGGAGACAGCAGTAAACCAAAGACATTGTCAGCGTTTGGGAAGGTGTCTCGGGGCTCATTTCCTCTCTTAAGTAGAGAAGTCAAAAGTTGAAATTTTGTGTTCCCAAAGGGAAAGACCGCTGGAGCGATAGCACAGTGGGTAGGGCGTTCGCCTTGCACATGGCCGACCAGGGTTCAATTCCTCCGCCCCTCTCGGAGAGCCCGGCAAGCTACGGAGAGTATCCTGCCCGCACAGTAGAGCCTGGCAAGCTACCCATGGCGTATTCGCTATGCCAGAAACAGTAACATGTCTCACAATGGAGATGTTACTGATGCCCGCTGGAGCAAATCGATGAGCAATGGGATGACAGTGATACAGAAAGGGAAAGACCAAGGAGCAGCTTCACTGAACCCCAGAAGCCTGGAAAGACACAGAACCCTCCCAGCACTGGAAGGGGAGGTTGGATTGGGGTTGAGTGAGGATCAATGCATAAGGCTAGATGAAGGCAGGAGGTCCCGGCCCCAGCCCCCAGGGCCCCCTCAGAGCCCAGCCCTGCTCCCCCACACACTCAGCAGCAGCTCTGAGCCTTTGTGCTAGCGGCACGCGGTGAGGGGGTGAATCTAGGCTAAAACTGGGGGTACCTTCAAATCCGCAGGCTGGCCCGCCTTTCCGACAGGCTCTGCCTTAGCAACAGGCTGCGGGCTGCCAGGTTTGGCTTGGTTGGCTCACCAGCTCTGCGACAGGTCCTGAAGTGCTGGGCCCTGACGGACACTTGCCTCTCTCCTGCTCTCAACCCTCAACCCTCCAAAGTATCCTTTGATTTTTTTCCAAAACTTTTACCAAAGTATGAAGACATGGCCAAAACAAAACAGAAAAAAAAAAAAGAGAAACACTTCTAAAATACAGAAAAGCAACCGCCTGCCCCTTTTAAGAAACCACAGAAACAGAGGCCGTTCCCTTGGAAGTCCCCGCCGCTGGCCTCCGCGTGGTCACCGCTTGCTCCCTGCTTTGCTTTGTTTGTCCACATCCCCGGGGGTTTGCATAGTTTTGAACATGGACGGAGATACCTCTGTGACTCTCCCTTTTACTCAGCACTGTGTTCTGGTAATTCAGTGTATGTGGTGGTGTCCTTTGCAGTTAGTTATCCAGCAATACTCCACAATTTCTTTTTTGGGGTCCTTCTTTTGCCCCACTGGTCTTTGATCTTCCCCTGTATAAAAACCCTTATCATTGGGGCTGGAGCAATAGCACAGCAGGCAGGGCGTTTGTTCGAATCCCAGCATCCCATATGGTCCCCCCGAGCACTGCCAGGAGTAATTCCTGAGTGCATGAGTCAGGAATAACCCCTCTACATTGCTGGGTGTGACCCAAAAAGCAAAAAAGATAAAAAATAAAAATAAAAACCCTTATCATTTACTCATGGTTCTTGTTTTTCCACATCAATTTTAGCATCAACTTGTCAAGTTCCACCTATAAAACTCCCTTTGAGATGGTCAGTAGAACCTGATTAAATCTGGAGATCATTTTGCAGAAGTTGACCTCTGCATGAAATTGAGTTTTCCAGTTAATGAACATGGCATATATTTCTAAATATTCAGTCAAGTTTTATACTTTTCTGTATTAAGCAGTAGGTTTCCCCAAACTTCAGCTGTACTAGCTGCCCATAAGTTGCTGTAAAATAGTGCAAAGATTTTCTCTCCATACAAAGAGGACAAAATACACCTCATAGCTCCCTTCACAGTGCTCTCTCAAGGCTATCTCTTAGTGAGGGTGTAATACTGTTCTCTTATGCTTCCAGTTGCTTCCAACATACATGCAGCTCATCCACAAGGCAGGACATGCTTGTCCAGCTCTTTTAGCTTGTCCTAGGAAATTCCCCCTTGGAGCTCTGGGTGAGGGCCAGCAGGAGAGATGGGCTAAATGGCAGAGGTAGAGACAGGAAGAATCTGAGCCACATACTCATAAAACCTGTGTTTGTGAAAGCTGCTTGGCAGAGGCATGGCATACATGTGGGAGCCCTAGGTTCAATCCTCAGAACCACATGCTCTCCCAGGAGTGCTCCCCTCTGAAAACATAAAGTAATTAAAGCTTCATGACACCCAATTCCAAGTTTCATTTTCATTTTTGTTTGTTCTTTTTTGGCCCATGCCCGCGGCTGCTCAGGGCTGACCCCTGATTTTGCTTTCAGACATCGCTTCTGGTGGGACTCCGTGGACCTTATGTGACACAGGGCATCGAACCTTAGTCAACTGTGTGCAAGGCAAGTGCTCTCCTGCTGTACTATCTGTCTGGCTCCAGGTTTCATTTTCATTTTAAGAACTGCAATGCTGGAGCCAGAGAAAGAGTGGCTGACCCTGGTTGAATCCCCAGCACTAGTATATGGTCCCCCAAGCACCACCAGGGGTCACTCCTGAGCAGAGAGCTAGGAACAGTCCTGAATGCTACTGAGTATAGCCCAATCCTACCCCTACCCCCCACCAAAGGCATGTAAATTCTGATACACAAATTCTAATTATGACTATAAGTTTATGTGATCAGTTTTCTCACTTGGAATCTAATGTAGTGTTGAGTCAGATTTTCAGACAAGGAAATGTAGTGGGAGCATGCAGCACAGACTCCAAACCTCGCGGAGTCTTTTTTTTTTTTTATGCTATTGTTTTCAATTCAGGTGTTTGGTTAAAGCAGATTGAATTATTGCCTGATGTTGTTCTGGAACTCTCTTGTTCTAGGCCTTACTGGTTGGGGAAGTTTTTCCCCAACATGCCCGGACATGTTGCACACCTGGTCCGGGCAGATGTGGGACAAAGGATGACAGGCACATGGAGAGACGACTCGGGGAGACAGCCTATGGCCATTCACTTTATTGCCAAATACATATTTTATAGAGAGTCACAGCTTAAGAAGATAGGCCAATCACATAAATGTTAGCATTACTGACCTTTCCAACTCTGCTTTGTCCCTGCCCAATCCAAATTAGGGCTAGATGCTACAGTTCAGAATGACTCTAGAAGTGTAGGTGACAATTTTGGAGGAGTTGGGTGAGACTGAAAGCTGGATACCTGGTGCTTGTCAAATGCGTCCAGACACTCCCTACTGGGTCGCTATGCAGGGACAGGTCTTACCTGCTCTGACGCCTTTTGCCACTTACTCAAAACTGCCTAGTGCCTGAGTTACCCAGATCAGAAAAGCTCTCCCAAGTGTCTCACTTCACAGTCCAAGAGGAAAGTTTGTAGGAATTTGGTTTCACTCGGCCAATGCACCCTGGCTCATTGGATGCTTAGTAACTTCAGTGCTGAGTTCCACAACTGACAGTCAAGGCCTCTGTGTACACTTTTAAATTTCTGACGGGCAAATAAGAACTAAGTAAATTCCCTTTCTTATTAAGCCACCCACCAATATCACCAGTCCGAGTTGGCCTGCCTTTCTGCTCAACCTCCCTGTCCTGGGAGAAGGAATGGTGGGGGGCGGGGGGAGGGCGTGGAATGCCTGAGATTGAAGATATGAATCAATAACAGGAAAGAACCCCAGGATAACGTTATGGTCTGTAGGATAACATAGCCTCAGGTAGTTTAGGTTTATTGGGTTGCTCCCATTACAGTGCTCCTATTCCTCTTTGTTTATTTGTATCTTCTTTCTTAGTGTTCTGTTGACTTGTAAACATTGTTTTTCTCTTCTCCTTGAGTCCTTTGCATAGTTTATTCAGAGCCATGTCCTTTTTGTATGGACACAGGAAGACTTAGCAAATGCTATGCTTTTGTAACCTGGGAGTCATTTGGCTCTACATGATATTTTCCTCCTGGGCATCTGTTCTCTCGACCTAAGTAAGCCTCAGCTACCCTTACTTCCTAGCACCCCCAAAAGCAGGGTCACGATGAGGGATGAGACGGACCCAGGGCAAGCGGTGAGTTGTGTGCTACCCTGGCATCGAGATGAGCCTGGCCAAAGTGCCTAATGCTTAACTATGAGTTAAGAGCTTGATCATGGACAAATGCTTTCATGATCCAAACAGTGATAACTAGATTCGGACCCTGCTAGGGTGAGGAATGATTAATCTGGCCTGAGTGCTGTAGTCTGAGCCTGTGACAAGATGTTGCCAGGAGAGCTGCCTTGCAAGCCTCAATGTATCTCTTGCTATGTCCATACAAAAATAACTAGTGTTCAGATGTTAATAAGTGTTTGGACTAAGGAAAGGAAAAAAACCTTAAGAGTCAGGAAGGGCTTTGGAATGCCCTGCCCTCAGGAAGGGCTTTCTTATGTTGATTTTGCTACCTGGCTGGGTGTAGCCTAGAGGGCAAGGTGGGAGAGACAAGTAGGAGGAGAGACTAGAGAAGAGAAGAGAGGAGTTGATCCAGAGACAGGATGGAGCTGGGAGTGCGGGAGATGAGAAAGATGGAAGATTGAATAAATGGTAACTAATCAGCACCCAGCTTGGTCCTCGTTCTTCTTTCACCTGTCCTTGGCCAACAGCCGTCCCGATCCAGCCCATACACAGCGGTTCTAGAGCACCGAACGCGGGAGGTGAGACAGAGCCGCCTGGAGAGCCCATGAGTGCACGTGCCCCTCGGCGAGCCTTAGTTTTTTACAATGGTCTAAAGAGGGAGTTGTTTCAGTCAATACTGATTTCAGTCAATACTCTCACTTTGACAAGTAGGTTAATGTGGCATTTAGGCTACTTTATTTTCCAAGTGCCCATACTTCCTTGAAAATTGGGGCTGGAGAGTATTGGTATGGCAGTTTGGGTGCTTGCCTTCCATGTGGCCACCCTGGTTCAATCCCCAACGTCCCATTTGGCTCCCTAAGCCTTGTCCGGAATGAACCCTGAGAGCACAGCCAGTCAGGAGTAAGCCGTGAGTGTCACCAGATGTGGCCAAAAGAAGAAAGAATAAGAATAAGAAAAACATTCCTTCTAGGAGAAGGCTTGGAGGGGTCACTGCACTGGTTCCCAGTGGCATCACAGAGACATTATTCTACGTGGTTTGCCTTCCTCACCAGTCAGGCCCCCTGAGTCACTGAATTGGGGAGCATAGGAGCTGGGTAACTGTACCCACTTTGGTGCTTCAGTCTGGTTTTTCTAAGTTTACCAGGTAAAAGAAATATTACTGTAAGGTTAATTTATAACAATATTCTACTTACTTTTCCACCAAAATTTAGGCTCTAGCAATGCCTATTGAGGAGCCAGAGGTTGACCTACCTTTCGTTCTTTGATTTTATTTTTCAGTCTTCCTTTTCATTCATCTTTCATGGAGATACTAATTTTTTAGAATTTTTTTAAATTTTATTGAATCACTGTGAGATAGTTACAAGTTTTCATGTTTGGGTTACAATCTCACAATGATCAATCAAACACCCATCTCTCCGCCAGTGCACATTCCCCACCACCAATATCCCGGATGTACCCCCCCTTTCCCACCCTCCCCCTGCCTCTATGGGAGACAATATTCCCCATACTCGCTCTCTACTTTTGGGCATTATATCCCAAACAGACACTGAGAGGTCATCATGTTGGGTCCATTATCTACTTTCGGCATGCATCTCCCATCCCAACTGGTTCCTCCAGCCATCATTTTCTTAGTAATCCCTTCTCTATTCATATGGAGATACTAATTAGTAGTTCTCTCAGTTGCATGAGAGATTTTAATTGCTCAAGTGAATTATTTCAATGGTCAAGAGGAGGAATGCACTGGTGAGAATTGTGTTGATGGGTGTATTTGAGAAATATTGTCAGCTCCCTACCAGGCACTGCATACTAGAAATACTAGAAATACAGAAGTGAGGAAATCGGGAAAGTGTCCCTGCCCTCATATGCAGCTTTCCTATCAGTAATTGAAGAGCAACAATAGCCAAGGGAACTTGGTCAAAGACAGTATACATTAAGTGGTAACAAATATTAAGAAAAATGAAAGAGAAAAAGAGGGTCCAGGTGGTATAACTAGAGAGTTGGGGAATCACATGGTTGCAACTTAAAATAAGTCGGCAAGTGAAGTCCTGCTGAGAAGGTGACATTTGATTGCAGTCCTGAGGTGGTATATGGTAGTGAGCTTCAAAAGTATCTGGGCTGGGAACTATCAAGACAGAGAAAAGAGTTAACTGTGCTTACTCCTCTCAGGGAGGCAACATGCTTTGTGTGTCAGAAGAACAGAGAAGACCGATAAGTGATACAGAAATAATTAAGAATGTAAAATTGGAAGCTTTCTATTAAGATGTGTAAAATTAAAAACAATTTTTATCATTAGATAAGATAAAATCAAATTTGACATTTTTATCGTTAGATAAGATAAAATCAAATGTGTTACCAAAGATTGTTCTAAAGCAATACTGAGATTTTTAATAATTATTATTGTTGAAGTGATATGTTTACAATAGTGTTCCATTTATAATTTTGATATAGTTATACTGCGGAACCTGAGTATTGGACCCAGCCCTGGCAGCCGACCTCCACTACTCCACTGCCGCCACGCTCCAGGCCGCTTTCCACACTTATTCACGCAACACATCATCATTAAGGGAAATATGTATATATGCCCCTCAGAGAGCCCGGCAAGCTACCGAGAGTATCCCACCCACACAGAAGAGCCTGGCAAGCTCCTGGTGGCATATTTGATATGCCAAATACAGTAAAAATAACAGGTCTTATTCCCCTGACCCTGCAAAAAGCCTCCAATCATTGGGAAAAACAAGTAAGGAGAGGCTGCTAAAATCTCAGGACTGGGACGAATGGAAACGTTATTGGCACCCACTCGACTAAATCAATGAAGAACGGGATGACAGTGATACAGTTACACACCTTACCACTACTCTAGTGCCCCCAACCCCTCACTAATGTCCTTGTGATACTTGAAGTCCCCCTTATCATTCTCCTATCCCCCACACTCCACTGCTTGTTTATCTCAGTTTTGTAATCCAAGGCCAAGAATTTTTCATGATTTGATACTATTTATTAGTTTGTTTGGGTTATCTCTATACAGTAAATGAGTGATATTGTCCAGTATTTGTCCTCTCACTGATTTATAGGATTCTTTCCATTTCTACCCACTTGGCAGTGAACTATACAATTCTATCTTTTTTTTGTTTTCTTGCTTGCTTTGGAGCCATACCTGTTGGTGCTCAGTGGTCACTCTTGTCATTCCTGACAGGCTTAGGAGACCATTGAACTTGGATTGGCCATGTGAAAGGCAAATGCCGTACCCACTGTACTACCGCTCAGGCCCCAAATCCCATCTTTTCTTAGTGCTATATAGTATTCCATTGCAGCCCAAGGACTTTTAATGATTTGGAGGAATGATTACAAATCTTACTAAATCTATAACTTCGTGTTGCATGACCCTAGATCTATAAAATTCTATGGCATTTAAAGATAATATACAGCATGGGGGCTAGAGAGATAGTACAGTGGGAAGGTGCTTGCCTTGCACACAGCCGATCTGGATTCAATCCCTGGCATCCCATATAGCCCCCTGACCATTCTGGAAGGGATTCTTTTTTTTTTTTTTTTTTAATTTTATTGAATCACCATGTGGAGGGTTACATAGTTCTCAGGATTATGTCGGTTATACAATTCTCGAACACCCTTCCCTTCACCAGTGCCCATCCTCCATCACCAACCCCCCCAGTATACCTGCCGCCCCCTCCCACCTCCCCAGTCCCCACCCTTGTACTTGATAAGTTTCACTTCAATTATGCCTTATCTCGATTACATTCCATGTTTCAACACACAACTCACTACCGTTGTTGGGGTTTCCCCCAAAAAAGAAAAGCAGTCCTATTGCCAAGGAGGCATTTGATAGTTCTCCACTGCTAAGAATATAGAGATATTAAGTCCCGCTGTTTGTTACATAACTTTTCTTTTTCCCCCTTGCCCCGCGCCACCGAGTTCAAGCCTGTTTAGTAATCGCCACGCTGCCTGACATGGGAAAAAAAAAAAAAAAAACGAAAAAAACGAAAAGGATGGTTATTTCCCGTCATCAGCAGACGTGGGGCTCTGGCTTAGTTGATAGACTAGTAGAGTGTCTGGAAGCAGTTTCTGGAACCGAAGGTCTTGCGCTGGTATCGGCTCCGGCTCGAGATTCCACCAGCGTCCCACTGTTCCATGTACATAATTTTTCCCCTTATATCCCATTCCCACGCCACCAGGTCTGTTTGCTTAATGGACATCACACTGTAGTTGACGACACGCTGCGTTTCTTCCCGAGAAAGAAGAAAATTTCTTCTCAGCTGGCGTGGGGATATAGCTTAGTTTAGTCTAGAGAGATGGCTACCGTTTTGATTGCCTTCAATATTTCAGCAACAGACTTACTATTCTTGTTAGGATCTCCCACAAAAGTCCGACCCAGTAAAAGCGAACCATTACATATTGCTGATGCTAAGATGACATTAGGTCGCGCGGCCGCTGCGCGGTTTTGGGTCTCTGTATAAAGTCCAGGGAAAGTACAACCAGAAATAACATCACTACAAACTTTTACCCTTTTATGGTGCTCATAAGATGGAGAAGTCCTGCGCTGTGCTCAGGAGGGAGGAGTTGAGAGAGAGAGACAGGTTAAAAGAATTGGGGGATGCCCGGGTCCCACTGTTTCAGCGCACCGTGGGGTCTCTGGTCCCATGCCGGAATTAGTTCAGTGGGCTGCCTGGAGTCCAAGGGCGCTCCCTTGGGCTCTTCCATCATGTTCGCTCTGCAGCCGGATCCAAAGGGAAGCACACGTGGGGGAGGTGGGTTTAAATATCTATCTGCTGTGGGCGGGGGTCGCCGCCCCCGCCCCCTGGGGTCTCCCGCAAGCGCGCGAAAGCGTCCTGTTTCAGCTGGATCGCCGGCTCCATTTTGCGCTCAGGAAAGCCGCGGATCCTGCGCTGTGCTCAGGAGGGAGGAGTTGAGAGAGAGAGACAGGTTAAAAGAATTGGGGGATGCCCGGGTCCCACTGTTTCAGCGCACCGTGGGGTCTCTGGTCCCATGCCGGAATTAGTTCAGTGGGCTGCCTGGAGTCCAAGGGCGCTCCCTTGGGCTCTTCCATCATGTTCGCTCCGCAGCCGGATCCAAAGGGGCTGGAAGGGATTCTTAAGTGTAGATCCAGGAGTTACCCTGAGAACTTCCTAGTGTGGTCCAAAAACCAAAGCAAAACAAAACAATAAACAATAAAAATACATAAAGCAGAAAATTAAACACTGAAAGATTTTTCTCTAAGTTAATGGAATAAATTTTCTCTAAGTTAATGGAATAAATAAATATTTTCCTCCTTCCTGGTTTCTGCATTGTCTACAGTATCTGTAGTTTTGGTCTGCTTTGTTTTTGCTTGGAGAACTGTGTAATAAATAAATATTGCAGCTAGGAGCAAGTATTTGAATTGAACAAACCTGGATGGAAGTTCTGGGTCTGTTCATTTGCCCATGCTACTGGCTAAGGTTATCAGAGTTCATATCTGTAAAATGCACAGGAATGATTATCACACAGGGTTAGATCATGAAATACAGGACTGTTTTTAAAGATGTTTATATAGTACCCAACTTGTCATAGTATAGGATAATGTCACTATTCATCAAAACTATGGCTTTTACAATCAGATTCATATTTTAAAGACAAAAGAGATAAAGTCCAATAACTCAAGAGCCCAAACATATCCATATTTACTAGTTACCTCTTGCTGAACTTCAAAACAATGATATGTCAGAGTGATTTCATATTACTTTTTTCTTAGTTATTTTTTCCCCTGCTTCTTTAGTGAGAACTTGAGATTTAAGTTCCAATATGACTTGAGATCCACTCAGCAAATTTCAAGTGTGTCGTCGGGTATTTCTAACTCTAGTCACCATAGAGTCCAGAACATTTTCATTTATGACTGAAGATTTGTGCTCTATGACCAGCGTCTTTGACAGCTCAAGCAAGAATCTCACTGTAGTCAATAGCAGTGAGAAAAAATATTGGTCATAGTCACAGGGAAAGACATTTTTCCCCTTGTTAAAGTTGGGGAGCAGGTAGTATGTAATCAGGAAACAACAGAGTCATGGATAACCAGATTAACTATTATAATCTAGGTGTCCCCTTTCAATCTTTTACACTATATTGCTAAAACATGTTAGAATGGTAGGTGTTCATACGATTGCCTAGATGTGAGAGCAGTACTTTTAAAGTGACCGCCCCCTTCCCTTTGTCCTTCAGGCACTATTTCTTGCTTAGTTGCACACATATGCACGCATGTGCCCAGGCTCTGCACACTTTAGTCGCAGTGCTTGTACAAGTGCTCTGCAGACAGCATGCTCTCTGGCTGTCATGTTCAGGCTGGTTCTGGCTGGAGGCTGCACACCAGGCTTCGAGGCTCACACGACTTTAGTTGTCCTGCTCTGGCAGACACCTGAC
Organism: Sorex araneus; assembly: GCF_027595985.1. NCBI lineage: Eukaryota > Metazoa > Chordata > Mammalia > Eulipotyphla > Soricidae > Sorex > Sorex araneus. Next base: position 27,384,259 of record NC_073313.1, on the reverse strand, counting down.
TGTGCACTGGAAACCTCACACTTGGTTGCAGCACTAGTGGGCCCAGGTGAGTGGAGCTGCGGGGACCCTGTGTGGTGCATGTGGGCAGGGCTGGAGGTTGAACCCACAGCCATGTGCTCGCCAGCCAGCCCCTTTGAGCCACGAGCCTTCCCCCAGACCTTAGAAATGACTTTTGAGTTTTTCATAACTTAAAAAATAACAGGAGCGAATTGCAAAACCAAGGGAAGCTTTGCAAACATGCTAAATAATATGTCCATAGATTTATGTATTCAATAAAATGAGAATCATTTTAATGTAGCCAATTCTTCAGAAATTGCTCTTACGTAGCCCCAGGCTTAATATTTCAAGACAGTTTAATTAAATGAGATTTTACAGGAATCGCCATAAACCACGGCATAATGAAGATTTTAATCTATTTATTTTTGTTCTAAAACTTTCTGGAGTGTTTCACATGTGGTAAACATACAAGTGACACACAAACCGAAAGAAAATACAATATTTCCATTGCTTCCCAGTGTTTATTCCTAAGCCACGCCAGCCTCTCAGCATGTGCTCATTGTAATATACCAAGGTCAAATGCACTCTAGAGATATTTCTTAATGGAATTTTCAGTGATTTCATGCTATTGTCCAGTATACTAAACAATTTGATGACCTGCATATTTGAAATACATTATAGCATTTTGAAGAACTTTAAAAAATGCAGGGCTACCTTTGAAATGCTGAGTCGTATCTTCGAATGATTTTTCTGAAGACAGATGAAAAAAATAATTTTTCTGACTTTTTTCCCAGAGAGGCAAAGTATAGAGAAATTATAAGAGCAAATTTAATTCTTTCAGTTATTACTCCAATAAGCAAAAAGCATATATAAAAACATTCAAATGGACAGTAAAGAAAATAAGATAGAGTACCTAGAAGACCTGCCTATTATTAATTTATTAATAATTGTTCACACATCAAAAATGTTAGATATTATAGAAAGTAAGTCAGATCTCCATCAAGTTATGCATATGACATTAAGAGGCTTTTACTTTGTGGTATTAAATATATATTACAGCAGATTAGCTCAGGATTTTACTCTATGTTAAATAATGCTCTTTTAAGTAATACCACGCTGATCCATTTTTTTAAATTTTTTTTTGTTTTTTGGGTCACAGCCAGCGATGCACAGGGGTTACTTCTGGCTCCTGCACTGAGGAATTATTCCTGACAGTGCTCAGGGGCCATGTGGGATGCTGGGAATCGAACCCGGGTCGGCCGCATGCAAGGCAAATGCCCTACCCGCTGTGCTATTGCTCCAGCCCCTCCATTTTATTTTTTATGTGTTCATTTATTCCACCTACCTTCCCTTCATTGTTGATGGTGTTCCAATGACCAGGAATCATTCTTCTGACTGGCTGTGATGCTTGGCTCAGGCTCACACATTTACTTGTATTTGCTGCAGGTCTCACATCAGGTTTCCAAGTTACTTGCCGAAGCCCACAGTCCTTCAGTTGTGCATGCACACGTGCTGGCTGGTGATCACACTCTTTAGTTGTGGTGCTTGGCTCTAGTTTGACTCTAGTGCTCACCAGAGATCATGGTGGTGATGTAGGCAGGTAGATAGGGAAAGGCCCTTGGCAATGAAAATTGAGATTTAACAGAGTCTCTGGGAAGGAGACTCTTAAGACTTGCAGATTCAAGAAAACAAAAGACCCAGACTGGAGGAAACCATCAGGAAACCATCAGCGGACCCTGAGGATAATGGGCCCCTCCCCAGGAGGTTCCTTAAAGAAGGCCATCACCACTCCCAACCTCCCTGGTAACCTTAGCAACAAACTTCTACCTGGAAAGAAACCCCATGTGGGTGGGGGCAGGTTGAAGAAACCCTATAAAAGACACCTTGAACAAAGGAAGCCCGCACACATATGCTGCCTGAGCCCATGTGCTGCTTGTGCTCACGTGGCCGAGCACATGTGTTGCCCGAGCACATGTGTCGCCTGCATCTCCCCCCTTGAGATGTGTACTTTTATGCTTTCACACTTTTGTGTTTGTGTCTATAGCTCGGTTATGTGTAGGGGCTTCCTCCACCCTTGGAGAAGCCCGCGTTCTCTCTTGAGTGCATTATTTTCACTATTCTCTCTCCCACTTATCCCTTCCTCCTTCCCTCAGAAACCCCTAAATAAAATCTACTTACTCCACTGCTTGTCTACTCCTGAAATTCTTTTCCACGAGCGAGACAAGAACCCAGTAACCCTGGGTCCCGGGTGGTAGAGGCGGTTGGGGAGAAAGTGACCGTCTTCTCCCTGCTTCACGTAAGTCACCCATGGGGCCCACCGACATCAGTGGCACTCACACTTCCTGGCTTTGGACCTCACACATCTTTTAGCTGAGCTGAGGGGCTCACGAGGGGTTGTCCCCTTTTCTTGTGGTGATTACAAAGACTGCTTCTGGCGCCTCTGGATTTTGCTGGTACCAGGGATCACAGATAGCAGAGCTGCCAAGATGGCAATGGACAAATGTGACAGCACCCGGGATTGAACCCACTATCATGTATTTGCAAGACGGGCATTTTAAGTAACTGAGCCTCTGGACTTCTTGGTCCATTTTAATATTTTGGCAAGATTATTCAAGTATTCATCAGAATAAAACTTGATATTGCACAAAGTTCTTATATCTTCCTTGAGGTCATTTCCTTCCTTGTATTCTTTCACGTTTCCTTGGGTTTTTCTTTCTTTTTTTTTTGTACCAAGTTTGTTGAGGTGCCTGGGCTGCCTTTTTCCATGCATTGTTTTTTGTTGTTTATTCCTTGCTTCCCAAACACATTCAGGTTGGTTTTTAAAATCATTCTTCTTGTATGCCCAGAGTCTTTCTTTTAAGTACTCTTCCGTTTATTTATCATTTGGTTATTGATAATGATGCACTGTTAAGTCTCCTATCCCAAACTTGTTCCAATCGCCAATTTCTAATTCTCAGGTTTTTATTGCTACCATTGCAATGACATTCCCAGTTAGTCACCACTAAGTTGCAAAACTTCAGCTCCAATACTGCTCTCTGCGACTGCAAGGCTGGCAGACACTCCGCCCCCCACACCCTCACAGACAGAATACACTTTTCTCTTGGGGCTGGAGAGATAGCACAGCGGTTACGGCGTTTGCCTTGCACGCGGCCGACCCGGGTTCGATTCTCAGCATCCCATATGGTCCCCTGAGCACGGCCAGGGGTAATTCCTGAGTGCAAAGCCAGGAGTAACCCCTGAGCATCGCCAGGTGTGACCCAAAAAGCAAAAAAAAAAAAAAAGAATACTTTTCTCTAAGAAACTACCTGCGTGTCCACATGAAATCACCAAACTAGAGAACTTAAAATGAAATCTCAGCCAAGATTTCATATCCCTGAGAGTCATGTGGTCATCTTCCTGCAACATAACCACTGCAGAACCTGTGTAGTGGCTGCGCTCCTCAGCACCTCAACAAACCTGGTGCACACTCTCCATCTCACTCATTCAATGATGCTCACAGGCCGACCTCTCCCGAACTCCTCAGACCCCTAGTTAGCAGCAATGCTGATGATGTCCTTTAGGCCCTGGTCAAGGTGGGTGCTGACAGACATACTTATTCTTTCTGGGGGGAAAAAAACACTCAGGTAATTCCAGAGGAGAAAATTAAACCTCACAGCTCAGAACCAAATAGAATTCAGGCTGTGGAGGAACAAGCAATCTATTTGCATCTGGGGAAAGAAAAAAAAATAGTCTATTGAATAGACAGAGAGGCCACAGGTGTTATACTGCCTGCCTATCAAAAGAAAAAAAAAAAGTAACAAAAATATGTTTTTAAAAAAATGCAGCCTAAAATGTATGTGCGACTTTCTCTGAGAAAGTCTGACTGGACTTGTTTTGGATTTTTCCTAGAATTATTGCTTAATTGGCTGTAGACTAGGAAACTAGTGAAGGTGCTAAAAACAAAGGAAATCGTCCTAAGCTACAGGCTTCTTCAAGGTCAAAGATGAACTTCATGGGGGCCAAAATGATAGAACAACACGCAGCCTTGCTTTGCATGCAGCTGACCCCTGATGTAGATCCTCAGCTTCCCATATGGTCTCTGAGAATCCCAGGAGTGACCCCTGGGCAAAGAGCCAGGAGTAAACCTTGAGCACCGCCAGATGTAACTCCCCGGAAAAAAAAAAAAAAAAAGATCTTTTCTGTTTTCTCACAGAAAAGATGTACTGCGGGCTGAGTGATAGTGCAACAATGAAACAGGTAAGATGCTTGCCTTGGATGAGAGGGGTCCAATACCTGGCACCCCATCTGATCCCCCAAACCAAATAAGAGCGATCCCTTAGTGTAGGGCCACGAGTAAGCCCTGAACATTGCCAGGTAGACCTCCACTTAAAAAAAAAAAGAAACAAAATACTTGGTGGCTCCATTCTGAGTATTTCTCAATAATTTTCTATATGCAAAAGTGTTTCATGAAATCATCATTGCCATTAGGAATCTGCCATTCTCAGAGGAAATATTAAGGAAGCTTTCTTGTAACTCATGGAGTCCTTCTTGATTCTACAGCCTACCCACTTCGAACAAGACAGCGAGAAGAGGGAGAAAGAGACGATGGAATAGACATGACAAAGATGAAGAGTCCTGTCTTCGTGCCGAGAATGGTGCAGACCACAGCAGGTAAGACAGTGAGCTACTAAGTGAACAAGACTATAGACAGTTGCTGAGTACGATAAACTGAGTATTTAATGAGTATGTGAGCAATCTTCAGGCTAAATATGGCTAAATATCTTTACTTTGCCTAGTATCTTTTATAAAGGCTATAGGCTCTGCTTGAAGTTTTATCAGGGATGCAGAAAGAATTAGCCCCGTGGGGCTGTTCTAAATGGTAAGTGAGATGAAATTCCCTAGATTTGTGCCGTAAGAGATACTGCATGCAGTAGGTTGTTTGGTGGTGGGGAGTTCAGGGAAGCATAGGGTAGGGGGTAGTAGACACAGTGCAGACTGCTATTGTCCTCTTGCTCAGTGCACCATGACTTCCTGTGAGCACCCAAGAAGTGCGGACTGGACCAGGAAGGCATCCCTTATATTACATCTAAGCCCCATGTGATCTGAACAGTGTGGGAGCTGGTCCCTATCACCTGAGTTGTCGGAGAGCCGTGGTTTTCAGGCAGAAGAAAGGTTTTGCTCTTTGCAAGAAAGGAATGTCAGTCCTGACCTCTGCCCAGGATTCGCTGGTTCGATGTCTATTATGGCAGAAATAAAATTGAGGAGAAGACAAATAGTAAAGCAGAAATGTTGTTTAAAAGCAGTGCAGGGGGTGTAGAGAAAACCCACTCAAGAGTGGTTAAACCAAGTTTGCAGAACTCCAGATGAATCCCTAACATGGAGAAGACACACCATAAATTAAGTGTACACATCTCAGGCAGGGATGTGGGTGATTTCTGTACTGGATGGAGCTTCTTAACAGTTGATGCCTTTTTCCTATTTTCATGTTGCTTGATTTTTATAATTGAAGTAACTGGTTTACAAAATTCTCTTTCTCTCTCTCTCTATATACGCACATATATATGTATAGAGAGAGATATGCACAGTGGGTAGGGCATTTGCCTTGCATGCGGCCGACCCGGGTTTGATTTTTCCGTCCCTTTCAGAGAGCCCGGCAAGCTACCGAGAGTATCTCACCCGCACGGCAGAACCTGGCAAGTTACCCGTGGCATATTCAATATGCCAAAAACAGTAACAAGTCTCACAATGGAGACATTATTGGTGCCCGCTCGAGTAAATTGATGAACAACAGAATGACAGTGTGCCAGTGCTATACATATATTTTAAGGGTACAGTTTCACACCTCTCCGAAATGTATATTGTTATACCATGCCTATCAGCACTTATTTAACCCCCGCTACCCTTTAAACCCTTTCCCTATACCCTCTCAGGTAACCTAAATTTTGTGGACAGGCTAAGGGCTTGTTTTTTATTGGTATTGTCTGTTACCTTAATTTGTTCATATCCCACTTATGAATGAGATCATATGATCCATTCTCTTTGACTGACTTAGCATGACCCCCTCCAGTTCTATCCATACTGCTACAAATGGCAAGTTCTGACTTTTTCTTATAGCTGAGTAGAATATTGAAATATTAGAATATACACAATATTCTCACTGTGTATATATATCGCAACTTCTTTATCCACTCATCTGTTTCTGACACTTGGATTCTTTTCGTGTCTTGAAAAGTGAAATTTTTTTTTTAAATTTTTAAATTTATTTATTTTTAATTAGAGAATCACCGTGAGGGTACAGTTACAGATTTATACACTTTTGTGCTTATACTTCCCTCATACAAAGTTCGGGAACCCATCCCTTCACCAGTGCCCATTCTCCACCACCCGTAAACCCAGCGTCCCTCCCACCCTCCCCAATCCCATCTCCCCCCCACCCCACCCTGCCACTGTGGCAAGGCATTCCCTTCTGTTCTCTCTCTCTAATTAGCTGTTGTGGTTTGCAATAAAGGTGTTGAGTGGCCGCTGTGCTCAGTCTCTAGCCCTCATTCAGCCCGCAACTCCCTTCCCCCACATGGCCTTCGACTACAATGTAGTTGGTGATCGCTTCTCTGAGTTGACCTTTCCCCGGAACGTGAGGCCAGCCTCGAAGCCATGGAGTCAACCTCCTGGTACTTCTTTCTACAGTTCTTGAGTGTTAGTCTCCCACTCTGTTATTCTATATACCATAGATGAGTGCAATCTTTCTATGTCTGTCTCTCTCTTTCTGACTCATTTCACTCAGCATGAAACTTTTCATGCCCATCCACTTAACTACAAAATTCTTGACCTCCTTTTTTCTAACAGCTGCATAGTATTCCATTGTATAGATGTACCAAAGTTTCCTCAACCAGTCATCCGTTCTGGGGCATTCGGGTTTTTTCCAGATTCTGGCTATTGTAAACAGTGCTGCGATGAACATACATGTGCAGATGTTGTTTCGATTGTACTTTTTTGCCTCTCTGGGATATATTCCCAGCAGTGGTATTGCTGGGTCAAATGGGAATTCAATATCTAATTTTTTGAGAGTCGTCCAAATTGTTTTCCAGAAGGGCTGAACCAGTCGGCATTCCCACCAGCAGTGAAGAAGGGTCCCTTTCTCCCCACATCCTCTCCAACAGCGGTTGCTTTTGTTCTTTTGGATGTGCGCTAGTCTCTGTGGTGTGAGGTGGTATCTCATGGTTGTTTTGATCTGCATCTCTCTGATGATTAGTGATGCAGAGCACTTTTTCATGTGCCTTTTGGCCATTCGTATTTCTTCCTTGGTAAAGTTTCTGTTCATTTCTTCGCCCCATTTTTTGATGGGGTTGGATGTTTTCTTCTTGTAGAGTTCAACCAGTGCTTTATATACCATTGATATCAACCCCTTATCTGATGGGTATTGTGTAAATATCCTTTCCCATTCTGTGGATAGTCTTTGGATTTGAAAAGTGAAATGTTTAATGTAGCAATCACCAGGATTAAAGAATATAATATCACACAACCTTAAGGCCAGTGCTATGTTTTTTTTTTGAGTTATTTGGTTGAGGCCGTCTTTACTGCAAAGAATCAATTATATATAACATAAGCTTGATGATATCTAAGTGATTTTTTTTGGCTCACACCTGGCAATGCACAGGGGTTACTCCTGGCTTTGCACTCAGGAATTACTCCTGGTGGTGCTCAGAGGACCATATGGGATGCTGGGATTCGAACCCGGGTTGGCCGAGTGCAAGGCAAATGTCCTACCCACTGTGCTATTGCTCCAGCCCCATCTAACTGACTTTTTGCAAAGTTTGAAAACATGAAGATAATGAAATCTTGGTCTTGATAACTGTTACTGTGATGTTAGACATAAGCCAATCTTCCAGAATGTATGTTCTAACTATGGGACTGAATGGTTACTGTAGACTGATCTCTATCAAAATATCAACAAGGATTTTTGAAATATTATTCAATAAGCACTTTATATCTCATAGTTTTATGAATAGTACCCTACATCTTCTTCTGTAGACATGATCAATGCCCTTGGAATCATTCGATGGTTTTTCTAGTATTTTAAGTTACTTTACAATTCTTTAGACTATTCAGGCACTTTTATTGGTAACCCTTTGAGTATATATCACACATATTCATTTATAAATTATAAATTATTACATATTCATTTATAAATTATAGTAATACTTATATGAATATTCCTGTACATTATGCTTGCTATTAGCACATTAAGCAGATGTTGGAACTACAAAGGTGTTCAGATAAATATTAAGTATTAATTTTTACATGCATGCCTTATAAAAACCAAATTAAGGTATTGAATATTTGTGTTATATGTGTATATCTAAAAACATGGAGTGGACAAGATATAGTTCATTCTAGATGTAGATTTGCCATTCTTTATTATGCATTTGGGATTTCTTTTTTCACTTTTAAAATGAATTTTTATCTCCAGTGGTATAACATGTAAGTATTTTTTCTTTTGTTTACTTTTTTTTATATTATTGAGATCTCTCAGAGAGTCTGGCAAGCTACTGAGAGTATCCCACCCAAACGGCAAAGCCTGGCAAGCTACCCGTGGCGTATTCAACATGCCAAAAACAGTAACAACAAATCTCACAATGGAGACATTACTGGTGCCCGCTCGAGCAAATCGATCAGCAACAGGATGACAGTGATACAATGATATTATTGAGGTAATATAGTTCATAGAATACACTCACTGCACAGCACCAAAATGCCAATATCCCTCCATCACTGTCCCTAGGTCCTTGTAATACATCTGTGATCTAGAATATCATTGAATTCAAATGATCTACTAGAATTCTTGCAGGTAGAGAAGCAAAAGATTATCTTCACTGGTTTTTGGCCTGGAATTTTGTGCTTTCTTATATAAATATCACCTGAGAAGGGCCTGATGATATATATTAAATTACAAACTATTCTGTTTACCTTTTATTTTATTTTAAAAGTATTGTTTATCTCTCACGGAAGTAGCACCAAATAATTCACAGCATATTTATTTTCATAGTTAGTTCAGCATTCCCTGTAGCTACTCATTGACCCCAAGTGGCAGATGTGTCTCTCAGAGGATCACATACCAGTAATGGTCCTTGACACACAGAAGACTCTGGCTTAGAAAAAGAGATCAATGAGGTGTTGGAAAGCCCTCTTTGACAATGGAGCTGATAACAGGAATTTTCATGTAAATGATCCTATTCTAGTATGTTCTCTGTTGTCCTCATAGAAATTATGTTCCTCAATGTCTACTGAGCATAAGCATAATGCTTAGCTATGCTTTTAGCTCTTAGACTTTATCTGAGCGATTCTTTCTCTTCCCTCTTTTTTTTTTTTTTAATGAAGCCTTGACAAAAAAGAAAATAAGAAACTGACGTCATTAACTGACTGTGCCTTGGGAGCAGTTACTGAAAATTCAAATGCACATTTCCCTAATTTAAAACAAAAAATGAGAAATATACAAAATGATTATAGTTCATCATGCAAATTTATTTTTCTTCCTTGCTGAAAAGATTTGGTTATTGCCTTTGCTTCAAATGAAACAGAAATGAGGCATGAGATCTCCTGTCGCTTTTTCACAGTTGAAAACAACATTGAGTATTAACATAGTCATTAATATTATATACAAGCTCTAATTCACTTGGTTATTGATTTGTATGGTATCAAACAATAAAGAAACAATAACTATTTGAAAGTGCCTACAGCCGAATTGTGATAAAAATGGCTATAGACTGTTGTCTTGAACTAAAGCTACTTTTCTTAATATAATCAATTAATTCCACCCACAGGTATTAGTTTTATGTTTAGGAATTAAGCTACTTCTTATGTTGCTTCTTGGATGATTAATAAAGCCACTAGCTTGAGTTTAACTCAACCAGTATAGTTCATTATTCTTTTCTGGTAAAATACCAATTTTAAAGTCATATATAAACTTTAATTTTATATTGGAAAAGGTTAAAAGTAACCACTCTATAGATGTGTTTCAAATTTATAACCAGGGAATTCAAATAAATAATCTGTTTATAACTATTATTTAGGTAAAATTTAAATGACATTATCATTTAGAGCATATATTTGTCACTGAAAAATGATACTGTTTTTCTTAAAGTGTTTAAAACTTTTTCGGCTTGTCTTATTTTAAAAACATGTTACAGATTAAAATTTTCATTTTATTTTTTGTGAGAATCTTTTATATCTGCTTCAAATAAGGAAGCATGCGCTTGAATTCAGTTTTATGGGAACACTCAGTTATTTTTCTTAGAAGTTTCACTTCATAGTAATATAATACATTGTGCTTCCAAGAGAAAACAGCATTTTGAAAGCATTTTCACTCTTATCACATCAAATCAGCTAATGTAATGCCTTTGAATTTCGGGTATCTCTGTTTTTCCTTTCACAAATTTGAAATTGTAAACTTGTCTTGGTGTAGTCATAATGAGACCACTGTGGATACAGTAGAACAGTGGTTTTAGGTTTACCCCCAAAGAATATTTGACTATATCTGGAGACATTTTTGGTAGGCATTACATTAGAGGAAGCGTTTCTGACATCTAGCCCATAGAGACCAGTGATGCTGCCAAACATTCTACAGTGCTCAGAACTATGCCTCCAAACAAAGACTTATCCAGATCCAAATGTCAATAACATTGCTTTACTGTGGGATATGAGATTCTGCTGTATAGCAATGCCATCTAGTAGACATACATATAATGTGAGTCACAAGAGACAGCCAGATAGAAATCATTTTCAATTTTCAGGAACTCATAAAAAAAATAGCAGAAACAGATGAAATTCCTTTTAATTGTATGTTAGCTTTGGCCCACTGCGCCTAAAATATAATTTAAAATATCAAATCAATTGATTTTAAAATATTCAATAAATTTAATATAAAATAACAACAATATTTTGATGCTTTTAGAAATCCATTGTGTATTTTATGCTTGAGACACATCTGAATTCAGTTCAAGTTATCAACAACCACTTGTAGCTAGTGACCAATTGTACTAGGCAGGGGAGCTTGCCTGTCCTGCCTTTACTGCTATTGGCCCGTATTTGCATATGGAAAATTGTAAGTTAAAAAATAATAATGGAGTAGGCTGAGCAACTCCATAAGTATGACTAGCTTTTTTTGTGTGTGTGTTTGTTTTTTTTGCTTTTTGGGGTCACACCTGGCAATGCACAGGGTTTAGTCCTGGTTCTGCACTCAGGAATTACCTCTGGCGGTACTTAGGGGACCATATGGGATGCTGGGAATTGAACCCTGGTTGGCCGCGTGCAAAGCAAACACCCTACCTGCTGTGCTATTGCTCTAGTCCCTAGTGTTTTATTTTTTAACAAAAAACTGTACCCAAGCATCTTATCAAGATTAGCACTTTCAAAAAAATTTTTTAATTGAAAAAAAAACATTAACACTTTCATACTTGCTAATACTAAATTTTATCTTTAAAGTTACCCCCTTTAAGGTGTAAAAACTTTACACTTTAAAGTTACACTACATTTGTGACATGTAGTCACAAAGTCAGAAGGAATATTTGGGGAATGTACAACTTTTAGTTCTGTCCAGTAAGTCTATCACATAGAGTATCAAGTCTTTTGGGGACAAAGCATCTGCATTTCTATCACAGTCTAAAGTCAGGTTATGGTTAAAAGAGGGTAATACTTTTCTAAGAGGAATCAAATTCTTTTGATGAACTCCAAGCAATTCTAGTATATCGAGAGACAAAATTTCTCTCTTTTCTATATTTGTTTGGCAGAGACCTCCCCGGCAGTGGTCAAGGGGCACAGGTCACTCAGTGCCAACCAGCCAACTGAACCTGACAGGTCAGTGTTTGGGCCCAGCAAGACCAGATGGCCTCGAGGGTGGATGGGGGAGCATGTAGCACTAGGATGACATCTGAGCCTCATGTTTGCAAGGCATGTGCTCCAGCCCTTTGAGCTATCTACCTCACTCCCCCAAATCTCAATTTTAAGTTTACAGTTTAAAATAAAACTAGACATCGCAAGCTCAAACTCACAAATAGCTTTGGAACATCGTAATTCACAGTGGTTCAGTAAAACATAAATCTTTTTACAAAATAAAAAAAAATAAAACTAGAGTGTTAATTTGTGTTTTCATATGGATAACAAATCTATGATTAGTTGCCTAGAAATGATATTAGAACAGAATATCCCCTTCCTAAAAATACTGTTATGATGGGGTTAACTTTATTCTGGGAAAATAGACAATAAATTAGGATTACTGTGTGAGTATTCAGATAATACTCATAAAAACCAGAATCCCGATGACATGTTATTGGAAGTAAGGGAAATGCATCTTTCCCAAACTTTTATTTTCTTGAAAAATGTGGTATTATAAATGTAAAATGAACATTACAAGGAGCATTTTAATTGCTGCTTTAAAGGAATAAGACAAACTTAAAATATTAATAAAATACATTTTCCTGCAAAAAATCAAGCAAATTGTTTAACTGAATTACTCTACTGCTGAAAATTCCTATGTAACTAAATATGATAATTGGGATAAATTTGAAGAATATGTATTATGGTCTATTAGGTTATTATCATTTCGATCGTTGGTACCATTCCTCCCATGGAATCTTTCTCAGGTGGCTGAGAGTTATAGGAAATTTATATGTCTCTCCTTTGATAAGGTAGCTTAATGCTTGCTAATTTGAGATGTAGTTGACATAACAGCAAAGTCTTTGAATATCTCTAAAAACATTAAGAAAGTTCCCTGCTCACAAAAGATGGAAATCTTAGAATTAAGAACAGATTGTCAAGTGAAACATGATGGTAGGTGGTAGAATTTGTTTAAATATAGATATATACTCTTCAATAATTGTTGCTGAAAAGGTACCATCTGCTTTAAAAGAATAATCATTGTGGCATATCTTGTTAATACATTCATGAGAAGGAGTGTATTTAAGTTTGAAAATTTCATCTACTAGAACCACAAAATATGTTTGGTCAGTATGTTAGGTTAGTATTAAAAATTTTCCAGTGAGCTACACAGAATATGTTTCATCCAGGAATTCTTGTAAGATCTGATTTTAAATTACTACCTTAGAGAATTAAGGGATATATTTAAAAAAAAATTATTAGTGAATTACCGTGAGGTACGGTTACAAACTTATGAACCTTCATGTTCCCATTTCAGTCATACAGTGATCGTTTACCCATCCCTCCACCAGTGCCCATTCACCTCCACCAATGTTCCCAGTATCCCTCCCATCACCCCCACCCCATCCCCCACCACCCCACCCTGCCTCTGCGGCAGGGCATTCACTTTTGTTATCTCTCCTTTTGGACGTTGTAGTTTGCAATAGAGGTATTGAGTGGCCATCGTGTTTGGTCTATAGTCTATTTTCGGCATGCATCTTTCAACCCGAATGGGCCCTCCCAACATCCTCTACTTGGTGTTCCCTTCTCTATCTCCGCTGCCTTTTCCCCCAGCATGTGAAGCCAGTTTCCAAGCTGTGGGGCAGACCTCCCAGAGTGCCCCCAAACAGATTACTAGTTAAAGAAGCTTTGGTATGTCTACACAATAGAATACTATGCAGCTGTTAGAAAAATGAAGTCATGAAATTTGTATATAAGTGGATTAACATGGAAAGTATCATGTTAAGTGAAATGAGCCAGAAAGAGAGAGACAAACATAGAAAGTTCGCACTCAATCTGTGGAATATAAAGTAACAGAATGGGAGACTAACACCCAAGAGTAGTAGAGGTAAGGACCAGGAGAATTAAGAGATATAATAGAGATATGAGATGGGACATTGGTCAAATCAATCAGTTGATTTTTCAAATGATTTAGAGAAAATAAACTTTCTTAACTATTCATTGTTAAATTCGCAAATATTGTACAAGAACAGAACGGGTAATTGAATTCATATATATTCCAAAAAATGGTATTAATATAATGTTTAAATTTAATGAATAAGTTATTAAACTTTAAAAACACACTATTTTCAATGGCATTTACTCTTGCTTCTCTATTGGACATTATTATTTCATAATATAACAGCATTTTATATTATGGAATACATTAGCATGTAATGCAAAATATGCTCTAAACAATAATAATAGAAAATATGCCCAATATTTTGTCTGTTCCATTCTTAAAAGTTCACCTAAAACTTCTCTTAAGGTATTTTTTATTCATTCTAAAAAATGATTGATTTATCATTCTGTAATCACAAATTATTAATTTCTTCTGGAGCTTATTTGGCATGAGATTTTATCAAATTCCCCTTTAACTCACACTTGCTTTGAGAATGCAAGTGCCCATAAGGGAATGACATTTATTCTTTCATATAATCTTCCTTAAATCTTGCATATGTCATACATATAGTGGGATCTCAATCAATATTGGCTTTAATTAAATTGAGTACTATAGGCTTCTACACATTTGGAGATTAATTGGCTGTCATGTATTAAGGAAGGAATTTCATACACAACTCATTTTTCAAAGAGAAATCAGCCAGATGGATTATTTTTTTCATTTAAGTGGTTGACACTTTTATATTTATTCCACGTAGCATGTGCTCTTTCTGTCACATCTCTCACTTTAATGAGTTGATAATGTCACCAAATGGTTTTTGGCTCTATCAGAACAGGTATGTGTAGGAAGTAACTAGAATTCCCTTATGAATGCCTACAAATGCCAAGTGAATTTCTATCATAGGCATTAGGGGGAAAGAAGAGAATGTCTGAGTTCATAAGAGAAGTGAAGACATGCTCCTCTTGGAAGAGATTTTATATCAGACAAATCCATGCTGCTGCTCAGAAACACAGGAAGGACAGCTGTCTAGTGATTGATAATGTGCATTGTGTGTATCTGTGTATGTCATTGGATCTCACCTCAACTCTTTTCTTACATCAAAAAATGCATGTAGGCTGGAGCAGTGGTGCAGCAGGTAGGGACCTGCCAGCAGTGATTCCTGAGCACAGAGCCAGAAGTAAACCCTGAGCACAGAGCCAGGAGTAAACCCTGAGCACCGCTGGTGTGGCCCCCAAACCAACAACAAAATGCGTCTAGCTTTTCCTAGCATACTAACCTAAAAAGTTAGTTTTCTGTTGAATGTTGGAGAGTTGAAGATGTGCAAACATTATTTCAGCCACCTTTAACAATTAACCTCTAGGCTTTAACTTGATGATTGCTCTCTGCCTCCTAAAATAAAAGCAAGTTTAGAGATTCCAACTTTCTATCCTCAGCTTCGTGTTACACTTAGTGCTTTGGCAAGACATTTCACCTTTGTACTCTCAGTTTCCACACCTATGGAGTCAAAGATTTGAATGGCATATACATTTTTTTAAAAAGTCAAATGTTTTAAAGAAATAGGAGGAAGGAAAGAGAGGGAGGGAAGGGGAGAGAGAATGTCACACATTCAAGAGAGAAAATGGGTTTTCTCATTGTGGTAAGAGCCTAGGGTGAGTAATGCTATAAAGTAGGAGAAAGGATTGCACTTTTCAGGCAGCGATGCAGGTGACTTCCAAAAGAGGGAACTGTGCTCAAATATCATAGACTTAATGAGTCTTTACTCATTAAGTAAATGTGTTATGTGTGATTATGTGTTTGTGAATTAAAAAGGCTTGATTTAATCCCCTCATTTAACATTTATTAGCTCTTTTACCTCGCATAAGTTATTTAATACGCATAAGACTTTCATTTTCAAAAATGGTTATAGACATGTGTTGTGAGGATAAAATAAAAAATATGGATTTAAAGTGCTCATAGTACACAAGTTTCAGCTCTCACTGTGAGAGCATTTAAAAGCCATTGGAATGTCTTAAATATTTCTGTTGTTTAATTTTAGTTTTAAATTATTCTGCTTGTGATAATAAATGCAAAGTCTTCTGATTCACCTTTCTTAGTCATGCTCCAGGTGTGGACGTAAAAATAAAAGGAAGGAAAATGTAGAATATTGTTTTACATACTCCTTATTACATAAAAAAGTAAATTTCTGAAGATGTGGTATCAAGAGCTAAGCTAATTAAGCAGTGAGTGAAGCCTCTTATTAGACTTATATATTGCTATTATAAAGGTAATATTTCTCTATAGATTTAGAGTAGCTTAAATCTTTTCTGTTAAGAAGTTGGAAGCTGGAGTGATAGCACAGTGAGTAGGGCATTTGGCATGCACACGGCTGTCTGGGTCTGATCCCCAATTCCCATGTGTTCCCCAGAGCACCCCCAGGTGTAATTTCTGAGCACAGAGCCATAAATAACCCTTGAGCATTTCTGGGTGTCACCCCCAAAAGAAAAATTAAGATGTATATAAAAGAGCCAGTGAGATAGATCATAGGACTGAAGCTCATGCTAGGTAAGTTTAGGGTTTGAGATTTGCTCTTCAGCTCCATATGGCCTCCCTAGAAGCATCAGGCACAGACAGTCCATGTTACCCCCAGAACCATTGGAGAGACAAAAAAAAATACACCGTGAATTATATAACGGTGATATCAAAGAAGTTGGACATCCCAAAGAGGAATCGAAAGAGCTATGCTAGGAGTATCACGTCTCACTCAAGTGATAGAAGGAATCCAGAGTTCTGACCTCCGTTGACGTTCAAGAAACAGGGACGCTGTCTTGTTTGCCAAGGCATCAAAAATCAGATGAGCCGGTCATGTAATGCGATTCAGAGATGACCGCTGAACTAGAGCTATTACCGACTGGATTCCACGGGACGTCAGAAGACCTCATGGCCGCCCACCAACTAGATGGTCAGATTTCTTCGTCAAATCCCTGAATGAATGATTTGAGGCTCTTCCTGTTCCTGGAGCGAGCAGATATCATTGGGCTGCACTGGCACACGACAGGGACAAATGGAGACATTACTGGTGCCCGCTCGAGCAATTTGAAGATCAACAGGTCAACAAGTGATACAAGTGATACAAGTGATCAAAGAAGTAAATAACAAGAGCAATAGAATTCAAAATAGTTTGTGATACATATAGATATTAATAATTAATGGACTGTGGGCAGTTGAGAGAACAGCATGTGCTTTGGTGATGAGAAAAATCTTGAGCAAAATAAGTCTTCAACTGAATATCAATAACAGAGAAGGTACCAGCATGACAATAATAGTTGGAAATGATCATTTGGGACAGGAACTGAGTGTTGAAAGTAGGTAAAAAGATATACCTGATAGCCTTTCAGTATCTGTATTGGAAACTACAAGGACCAAAAGGAGAGAGAGAGAGTGAAAGACAGGGTTGGGGTGAAGGAGGGTAGGAATGTCACTGCCATAGAGGCTGGTTTGGGGGGCAGGCGGGAGGGAAACTGGGGCCATTGGTGGTGGGAAATGTACACTGGTAGAGGGATGGGTGTTGGAACATTGTATGACTGAAACCCAATCATGAAGAACTTTGTAACTGTGTATCTCACTATGATTTAATTAAAATAAATAAGTAAAGTATCTAAACAAACAAAAAATGTGATAGATAGGAAAGCACATGCAATGGGGAAGCAGAATCATTAAATCAGGGGTGGGTTTACTGTAATGTGTTCAAGGGCAGTAATCAGCCTCAAAGTTTTAAGGAGTTAACATTCTGTGATGTACTTGAGACCCTTAGATTTAAGATTTAAGACCCAATTTAAGAATTCATATTTACCACCACTACCACCACTTTCAGTAAACAGGAGAAAGAAAAGTTTTATATAGAAAAAATATTTCACTTAAAGGAATTTTCAGATGTGCACTTGTTTTTTGTGAGTTGTAACCAAATAAGCGTGACTGTAGGGAAGTGAGTGAGGTACGGCTGTATCAAGAGGAGTTCTTTTAGGTCATGTTAAGTATTTTAATTTGAGGATTATGTAAAATATGGGAATTGGGGACTTTAGGGGAAAGAAATGATTTAATATGATGTATTTATAATTAATTAAAATAAGTGTTAAAAGTATACTGTTGATGAAGGATGGGAGCTGGGATGGAGCAGGAAACTCAGTGATTCTGGAAGTAAGTGATGGTTTGGAATGAAAAATATGCATAGAAAAGGTGATACATAGTAGACACTAGATTCCTTTGCTAATAGAGCTCCAGAATGTTCTGCAAATGAGATGGAAGTTATAGGAGAGTGAAGAGAACTAAAAGAATAAATAACAAAAATAAAACAGAATACTGACCTGAGCAAGTAAAATGATGGAATAAACATCAGCAAAGGGAAAATTTGTGAGTGAAGAAAGTTGGAGATATACTGGATACAGACTTTTTGGTGAAGAGTGTGTACATTGGGCCAGAGCAATGGTACAGCAGGGAGGGTGCTTGCTTGGCACACAGCCAACCCAGATTCAATTTATGGTACCCCATATGGTCCTCCAAGTTCTTTCAGGAGTGATCCCTGAGCAAAAAGCCAAGACTGATCCCTGAGCACTGCCAGGTGTAACCCAAGTAGAGAGAGAGAGAGAGAGAAAGCATACATATGTACTTGAATATTAGATATTCAAGTGGGAAGAATGCATGGGCATTTGGATGTTACATGAAAGAAACTTGAGTCGAAGATACAACTCTGGGAGCCAAGGGCATATAGAGTAATTTGAAATCCATTAGATGAGAAAAGATCAACGATATCTTCTGTATATGTAGAAAGAATAGGGGAATTGAGAATGAACACCTAGAGAGATCCAGTGTTTCAAGTCTAAGGGTAATAAGAGAGATTATGAAAGGAGATTAAGGTGCAGTCAGTGAGGTAAGAGTTGGTGTCCCGGGAAGCAAAGGAGAAGGATGATAGTCTGTGGGAGACATACCATTGAGTGTAATGGCGGACTGTGTTAGAAGGACAGGAAATTGAATGTGGATTTCATGTTGACTAGAGAAATAAGACATTGAGGAGGAATCATTTCATAGTGCTATGGGGCAAAGATGATGAATTTAAAGTTTAGTCAGTTGAGACAATCCTACAAACGGGGCACATAGAAGATGAGTCTGAGTAGAGATTTTGCATATTTCCCCATCATTTCTCATCATTTTTTTCTGCATCTTGTCATGTTGTCATTTATTATGAGTTCCTATCGCTGTACTTTGCAGTAGAAGTGGTATTTCACACATTGTATAGATACAATTTTACATTCTATTTAGTAACAACCAGGAACGTTTTTTGCTGTAAGATTAAAGAAGTGATTGGATAAATTGGTAAATCATTGGATAAGTGGTTAAATGAATAAACAAATGAAACCTGAAATGGAAATCTAGAGATTGAGAAGTGAGTCATATACAGCTATAAAGGTATAATATGAAATGATCACTGTATCTGCCTTTACGATGCATCATTAACATGACAGGGTAGTGACATCCTCCATGATGAAAATTAGAGCTTTTATTCAGGTGTTCTATACTCACATATGGGAAGTAAGTGAAAAATCCTGAAATTATGTAAAACTGAATATTTTATCAAGCCACACTGGTAACTGTATATTATAAATATTCACTGGTTACATATGATAATATATGAAATAATTCAGAAAGACTATCTAGAACCTCACTGTCCAGTTTGAATGTGATACAGGTACAAATGTTATCAACGTATTTAATTTAATATATTCAAGTAGTTATATTTTTGTTGTTGTTTTAAAACACTAAATTTATCTACATAAATGGTTTAATATATTTATAGAACATTGAAATGAAATTTCATACTGATATATACTTGTAGCTATAAAGTAATAATTCTTAACAATTCATGAAGTGGGCAGTATTTTATAGAGAAGTTAACTAATATACTAGTAAGCCCTTGCTCTATATGTGAGAAAATGCAGATAAGCTATTCTGTTAGCAAAAAGAGTGTGGAAATCAAGTAGTTATATTTTTAAGTAAAATTATTTGTTATATGCATAGTAGATCCAAAATATTTTTCAAAATGAAATCTTTGTAAAATATCAAGTAAATATTTTATGTTCTGTTTCATGTTACATCTTTGAAGTAAAGTGCTTATAGCACGTCTTAATATAACCTAATCGTGTTTCAGAAGCTGAATTGCTGCATGTAACTGTTGGCTACAAAATCAGGCAGATGAGATCTAGAAAATTCAAAAGTTAATGAAAGACAAACCTAGAAATGAACAAGTCTTCATCTTTCTCATCCCTGCTTTAAAATTGTGTATATCTTCTCAAATCATTCAGTGAAATTTGAGGCAGGGTTCTTCTTGAAACTATCTTAATTATCTCTACACAAGATTAAATGGAAGCCTTTGATTTTTAAGAAATAGATTCCTTTGGTTGTGTGTGTGTGCGTGTATGTGTGTATTATGTGAGCTTGGAAATTCTTTGTAATTATTTCCCAAGTTAAAAACTATTATTATAATTGTACAATATGTTTCACTTTCATAAATATTTGGAGTTCCATTCCAAAGTACTAGTCAATATAGATGCCATTAGTAACTCAAATAATAGAAATAGTACAATTCTGCTAGTTGCATGCAATACAAAATATTCTTAGGTAAGCACTATACAGAAAGATCATGTCATCTTTTTGTAGGATAACATTGGGTTTATCCTTTTAGCCTTGCCACAGGGAACTTAGTTTACCTTAAAGCAATGTCCTTTCTTTATGGACACAAGAAGACAGTTAATATTATGCTTTGTAACTTGGGAGCTGATTGACTCCATTAATATTTGCTCCTGGGCATCTGCTTTCTAAACTCAGTTGCCCTTAGTTCCTAGCACCCTGAAAGCAGGGTCCCGATGAGGGAAGGAATGGACCCAGGGCAAGCTGTGAGCTATATTGGCATCAAAATGGGCCAGGCTAAAGCGCCACAATACTCAACTATAAGTTGAGAGCACGATCATGGACAAATGCTGTCATGACCCAAAGTAATGATGAGACTAGGAACCTGCTGAGGTTAGGAAGACTAACCTGACCTGAGGGCTGTAGTCTGGAAAATATAGTGAGATGTCCTCAGGAAGAATCAAACTTTAAGTCTGGTATATCTCTTACTGTGCTCATACGGAATGACCTTGCTGGAAATATAAGAAGTATATTTACTACAATTATTTAAGTGGATTTCTAGCTGAGGAAAGAAGAAAGCAACATGCCCTGCATGGGATCTGGCCTCGCCCTTAAGCGGATCTCCTAGTAATCTGTAATAATCTCTTTAGATGAAATTTTGTTAATCTCCTGGAGGAGTGGTCTTACCCCTCTTTGTTGACTTGTTAATGTTCAACGCACCTTTGTGTCACCACTCTATGTGATTGCTCTATAAACTAAGAGAAGTGGAGGGAGAAGATACAAAAGCAGAGCACAAGGCAAAAAAGAATCAGAGAGTCATTGGAGCCAGAAACAGGGGAAAGAAAGAGCACAAAGCGAGTGAGAATCAGAGTCAGAACCAGAGTCAGAGGTGAGAGTGAGTGGGGCTCCAGAGACTGAAGCAGAGGGCTCGGGAGAGAGAGATTAGAAGAAGAGAGATCGGAAGAGACCATAGGAGAGACTACAGAGACAGAGTCAGAGATAGAGAGACAGAAGAGAGCACAGTGGCACACTCAGAAGCAGAGCACAAAGGAGGAGCCATCCCTATCCGGTTCATACACCGGGGCTTGAGAGCACCAAACACGAGCGGCAAGAGTGAGAGAGAGAGAGACACAGACAGAGACAGAGACAGAGACAGAGACAGAGAGAGTTGCCTTAAGAGCCCACGAACACACATCACCCTTCCGCGCGCATGCACTTGTATTTTTTACAGTTTTTAACTAGTGAAACTCCACTCTGGAAAACAAACAAGAATTGTGGGAATGGAGGAAAATGCTAAAATGACATTAAAGTTGCCTTGAAAAGGGCTTACATTATTGTGGGCATTATTATATAGCATTAGTAACTCATGCTGTTTTCATCTTAAGTTAATTTAGATGCTTTAAATTTAAGAGACAGCTTATAATTTCACAACCAGTGTAAAGTGGTTGCCTTTTACATTGAAGAGTAAGTGATATAATACATACTTGTATTCTTAATATTAGTTTCCCATTGCCCTTGAAGTGTTTGAGTTATGGAAATCAATTAATCAGATATAGTGTCAGTAATGTTTCTCATATATTGAAATCATTGCTATTGTTAACAGACTAATATAAAAACTACCAAGCCTAATAAATTCAGTTGGTCATTTAACGTATACGGCCAGAGCAATAATACAGCAGGCAGGGAATTTTCCTTGCACACAGTCAACCCAGGTTCGATCCTCAGCATCCTATATGATCCTCTGAGCACCACCAGGAGTAATTCCTTAGTACAGAGCCAGGAGTAACCCTTGAGCATCCCCAGGTGTGACCAAAACAAAACAAAACAAAACAAAAAACAACAAAAAATTTTAACACAAACTAATGTGCAAATAATGACAAACATTTCTTGGACAATGTGACTATAACTTCATCTGGAGCCATAGCACGGCTGTAGGGCATTCGCCTTTCACAAAGCCGACCCGTGTTTTAGATTCCTTCGCCCCTCTCGGAGAGCCCGGCAAGCTACAGAGAGTATCGTGCCCGCACGGCAGAGCCTGGCAAGCTACCTGTGGCATATGGGATATGCCAAAAAAGTAACAATAAGTCTCACATTGAGAGACGTTACTGGTGCCCGCTCGAACAAACTTCATCTAATTAAACATAATTTAACTTTTATTAAATTTGCAGTATCTTAGGAGCCAGAATGATAGTACAGCGGGTAGAGTGCTTGCCTTGCACATCATTTTTATGGGTTCTGGATTTTTAGTCTTTGTTTCTTCAATCTTTTTATATAAGATTATTTAGTATATCTTGCAGTTCTTGTTGGATGAATACGAACTTCCTCAGTTGCTGTTTTCCAGTGAAGTTTTGTGCTATTCCTTCACATTTGAATGCTAACCTAGCTGGACGAAGTGTGTTTGTTTGGACGCCAACTTAATTCTTTTGAATAGAGCATACCATTCCCTTCTAGCATGTGGGTTCCACTTGAAAGATCTGCTATGATATTTACGGTATTCCCTCAAAGTTCATATTTGGGCAAGCTCTTACTGATCTCAAGATACTTTATCTTTGACTCTTGCCATTAGTTACTATGTGTATTAGTGGGATTTTTTTGTTTCATTTTGCTTTTGTTATTGTTGTTTTTATTCTGATTGCTGTTCTTTGAGTTTCCTGGATAGGTATGACTGGTGATCCTCAAATTTAGGAAGTTTCCAACTATAATTTTTATCAGCCACCTTCTTCCCTAATCTCTCTTTCCTCTCCTCCTCGGTTCCCTATAATTTGGATGCTATTTCTCTTCAAGCATATTTCACAGATGTCTAACATTGTCTTCATTTTTCTTTATTTTTCCCTTTTGTTTTATTTGCATAGGTTCATGCATCTTACCTTCCAGTATTCTGATCCACATCACTATTTCTGTCGTTCTACTCATTCCATCCATTGCAATTTTTAATTCTGCTACTGTGTATTTAAATTAATATCTAATAATATTTAATCATATTTAAATATTTATTTAAATATAATTTAATTAAATATACAATATTTAGATATTTATTATATAATATAATATAATCATAATAGCATATAATGTAATAATATTATAGTAGTATGTAATATATAATTGTACAATATTATTATATTATAATGTATTATATCAATATATTAAATAAATATAATTTATTTAAATTTATTTTATAAATTTATTTTATAAAATAAAGGATGGATGTGCTGCTTTATCTGCACAAAAAATTATAAATTTTACGTATAATTTATTTAATTTCATTTAAATGCATTTAAATTTATTTTGGTTTATTTATTTTAAAACATTTAAATTTAATTTGGTCTATTTATTTAAATATATGTAAATAATATTTAAATTCATATTTAAATATCCTACTATATATTTTATTCTCCTACTGTATATATACCATTCTCCACATGTTCGGATGAGCCTCATGCATGAAGGAGCCGGCAGAGGAACCCAGGTGTGCAGGACCTGGGGCTGAGATCTCCAAGCCTGCTCGGATTAGGGCTGGGCCTTCTCCACCCAGAGGCCCCATTTTCCAGTAGCTTGGCAGCCACAACCACAAACTGCCCCTGGCGCTGTGTAATCCCACCAATGGCCAACATCCAGAGACTATAAAACCAAACTTCCGGAAGCGCAGCCACTTTGCTGCTGCGCGACATCTAATAGCCTTGTTCTCCCTCTTGGAGAACCTGACAAGCTACCAAGAGTCTATTACCCACATGAGAGAGCCTTTCAAGCTCCCATGGTGTATTCATATCCCGAATAAAGTAAAAGATATATACATACCTCTCGGAGAGCCGGGCAAACTACCAAGAGTATCCCGTCCACACAGCAAATCCTGGCAAGCTACCTGTGGCGAGTTCGATATGCCAAAAACAGTAATGATAGGTCTCATTCCCCTGACCCTGAAAGAGCCTCCAATCATTGAGGAAGACGAGTAAGGAGAAGCTGCTAAAATCTCAGGGCTGAGTGTAATAGATACGTTACTGGTACCCACTCGAGTAAATCGACAAACGGGATGACAGTGATACAGTGATACAGTATATGCTCTTTAGATCAGCCATCTTCAATTGCATACTCTTTTCCCTTGTTGATTTTTTTCCTCTACTGTTTCTTTCAATTCGTAGCCTAATCATTGTCCCTTTGAAATCCTAATATGGAAGATTCTGCATTTAGGGTCTTTCCAAGGCTTTTACTGCTCTCCATGAGTACAGGAGGATTCCTTGCCTTACTCATTGTGTCAGCTTATAGCTACCTCCCCAGCTTGGGGTCGGGGGGACATGTTGGATGGAGCCCCTGAGCAGATGGAGGCCATGGGGAACTGAGACAGTTCCTTGTGTGGCTCCCCTGTGGTGTGGAAGGTGGGACTATCTCAGCGTTGCTCCACTGGGCAGACCTCCTCCCTTAATGGATGATGGGGGAGCTGGGACTGAACAAGTTCTCACCAGGCTCATCGGTACACTATTACCTTTTCCCCTTTAATAAAAAATAAAGTGTTGCCATTTCCTGGGGGAGCTCTTCCTTTCTCCATCTCCATTTGTTCGTGAAATTGTCTGGTCTCATACGGGGATTCTTTGGCATTTGGGGGTGAAAGATTTCTTCAATAGACAGGTGACATCTATGAACACTTTCTCAGAATAATGTTTTTACATGCATAAAGTAAAATGCATAGGATAATAACATGCTTGTTATATTGTAATGCAATTATCAAAATATTAAGACTCTACAATGTTATGTTTCTAATTAACTTATCAAATAACAAGATCCAGGGTTAGACTTAATAGCTTGCAATTTTTAGTAATGGCATGTAATATGAAAATATTTTGCATTTACTATTAATATGTCACTGATAACTGCCATGGTATATGGCTGCATTAATAATTTTCATAGTAAAGGGAAGAAAAAGTACAATGATATTTTATATTTGGGCATTTGCCTTGCACGTGGCCAACCTGGGTTCGATTCCTCCACCCCTCTCGGAGAGCCAGCAAGCTACCGAGAGTTTCTTGCCTGCATGCAGAGCCTGGCAAGCTACCCGTGGCGTATTCGATATGCCAAAAACAGTAACAACAAGTCTCACAATGGAGACGTTACTGGTGCCTGCTCGAGCAAATCAATGAGCAATGGGATGACAGTGATACAGTGAATAATAATATCTTTTCTCCACATTTTCTGCATGATTAGGATTACTAGAGATAAATGTGGTGATTTCTTCAGATACAGCAGCAACAGAATTGGCGAGAGGGGTTGTGGGGTTTGGGGCCCTACCCAGTGATGCTTAGGGGTTACTCCCGGATATGCACTTGGGAATCATTCCTGCAGTGCTCAGGGGCCATATAAGATGGCCAGAATTGAACCTGGGTTGGCTACGTGCAAGACAATCACCCTACTGCCGTACTATCACTCTGGTCCTAGAATCCTTTATTAAGAAAAACTCATTCTGGAGCTAGAGAGATAGAGACAACAAGTGGCTCTTGCACATGACTGACCTAGGTTCAATCCCTGGTGCCACACCTAGTCTACTGAGCTCAACTAGGAGTAATCCCTGAGCACAGATCCAGGAGTAACCTCTGAGCACCACCAAGTGTGTTGCCCAAACAAAAAAATTAATTAATAAAAGGGAAAATTCAGTATAAATCTTATAATAGTCCACAGTCAAAAATGCAAAGAAGAGATTTCATCTAATTTATAGAGAACACTAGGATTTGTACAGAATTGTAGTTCTGTCTAAAATTGATTATACATGATTCCTTCCCGGCATTCTCTTTTGATATCAGTTTATAAAGTCCCCTCCTCCCAAGGGTAGGTAGAATAAATTTCTATCTTATCTGTTAAAAAATGAGGTCAGTTTCCAGAAAAACAGAAAGGAGTGCTAGAAGTCATCAGGTCATCTAGCTCTCTTAATGATGCTGTTTTTGCTTCTGAAACATAACTTTTTATAGATCTTAGGATCTATTGTCTATTTTGGGGGTAGAAGGCAGAAAGCAACAGAGGGATGGTATGTCTGAATGAGTTTCTGCTCATTGTTCTTTCCAGAAAAATAGTTAAACTTATGTACTGCTACTGCAAAGCAGTTTCTTCAGAACAGAGTATGAGAGAGTTATTATTTTGTTGTCTAACACAATTTATCATTGTCAGGTAGCTCTGTCCCTTTAGGGCTATGATTTCACTGGTATAGAAAAAATGTACATGCTATTTGAACCAAATAATATTTTAAATATGAAATACATAATTTGTGGTGTAAATAGATTATGTGCTGAATGAAATATTTGAATATAGGTTTTGTGAGTTGAGACTCAAGATTTGCTACCAATTTATAAGCTTCTCAACTGAACGTTGAAGGTACATTTTACTCCAATACACCTCCACTCTAAGGTTTTGGATCCACTTTAAGTTGTGTATGATTAAATATTTCATGATATTTAATCCAATATCTACAACACACACCACCTGTCAGTTCTTTAACTATTCTAATAGAGATATTATTATTGAACAAAAAGATGTAGCATACATCTCTATCATAATAGTATTTTACTTTAATTTTAAAACTTTTAATTTTATTTTAAATTTACTTTACTTTGGCTTTTTGGATCACAACTGGAGATGCTCAGGGGTTACTCCTGGCTCTGAACTCAGGAATTACTCCTGGCAGTGCTCAAGTGACCATATGGGTTGCCAGGGATCGAACTGATAGCCAAATAGGTGTAAGGGATATCTCACTGAGGATTTTAATTGCATTTTCCTAATGACTGGTGATATAAATCTCCTTTTAAAATAATTGCCTTTTATTGTTATTTGCATTTCCTTAAAGTGTAATTTTTTAAATGATAGTTGGGTTTTGGAAAACAATATGAACACTCCTCAAAAAACTAGGAATTGAGCTTCTATATGACCCAACAAGTTCACTCCTTGGAATACATCCCAACGCTCCCAAAACACTGTCCAGAGAGACATCAAGACTCTTATGTTTACTGCAGTACTATTCACAGAGGCAAACTCTAGAAACTACCGAAGTGCTCAAGAATAGACGATTAGATGAAGAAACTATGGTACATGTACACTGTACTACCCTAAATATGACTTTGCCACAAGAAAAGATGAAGTCAAGCAATTTGCTGCTACATGGATGGATCTGGAGAGTAGAATGCTGAGTAAAGTTAGTCAGAGGGAGGGGCAGACATAGAATGTGGGATATAAGGAAAGATAGTAGGGGGAACGACAAAGATCCAAATGAAATAGAAACAAAGAACATGAGAACTGGCCTTCAGTAGGATACTCACCACTGGTTGGGGCTGGGGGTGAGGAGAGATGGGACAGAGAGGGAAACACTCCAATAAGGATGGAGGGAAGTGATGATTCTGGTGGATGAAGTGGGTACTGAAAGAAGATAAAGTGATATGCATGATACTTTCATCAATCGCAGTATTGAAAACCACAGTGCCTAAAGGGCGGGGAAAAAGAGATACTGGACAGAAGGCAGGCTGGGGGATAGGAGGGAAATGGGGACATTAGTGGAAAGACATAGATTCCCTGAAGGGATAGGTATTGGAACATTGTATGTCTGCAACTCAATGACAAATAACTTTGTAATTCATGGTGACTCAATTAAAACAAAATTGAAAGATAAAAAGTTGTTGCTATTGCATTTATTATTAGTCTTTGTTTATAATACTGTACCAGTGAACTGCTAAATGGTACTTCAAGCTTCTTATTGTGGTTTTTCTCCTGATTTTTGTGTTTTGTGAAATTTGTTTCATACTTCTTTGTACATTAAGATTTATAAGACTATCCTCTGCTTGATTATACATTCATCATTATAAACCAACAGTTTAAATATTTAATTTAAATTTCCATAATATTAAGATCACAATTCTATTATATTTTCATCATATGCCTGGTAGGTCCTTTTTAATTATTTTTGTTTATTTACTCAGCATAGCTTTGTTTTAGATTAATCTTTTTCATTTACTATATTTTTGAGCTCTATGCTTTCATATTATCCAAGAATCTTTTTTTCTAATAGTTTATCTTTTTCATGTTTATATCTATTGACATACTAAGCAGTCTTGGTATTATTCTCTTCTCACTTATATAATCTGGTTCTAATTTTTATTTTACTAAGTGCATTTTATATGATTATTTCCTGTTTACAGTTCAGAGTTGGCTATTTTTACCCTTATGCCATTTTATTCTATCACTTTAAGATGTGTAATCTAAATTACTGAGGGGTGTTTGAGCCTGGCAAGCTCCCCATGGCATAATCGATATGCCAAATACAGTAACAGTAACAGGTCTCATTTCCCCGTCCCTGAAAAAAGCCTCCAATCATTGAGAAAAACGAGTAATGAGAGGCTGCTAAAATCTCAGGACTGGGACAAATGGAGACATTACTGGTGCTCGCTCATGTAAATCGGTGAACAACGGGATAACAGTGATACTGTGATACAGTGATACAGTTTGCAGGGGTAGTGGTGGTAGTGAATCAGATACATTGCAGTATATCCAAAGTGAAAGTTCAAATATAAGTAATATCCTATTAAAGGCTGTCTTTTAGCATACCTACTTGTTTCATAAAATTAATATTGCAGCACAAATGCTCTTGAAGGCACAGAGGAGATTAATATATGAGAGATAAAGGATATTGGTGTCTCTGCCTCAGATAGGCCCCCAATCTGGATGCCCTGAAGGGCTCAAAGGAAGTGAGCGAGGGAGAATGTGACTTTGGAACTTCATGGCAGTTTCACGGATAGACATTGGAGAGCACTCTTGGTGTTTCTCTCCAGGAAGACCCCCCAATCCAGACGCCTCAAAGAGCGCAGTTGCTTTGCTTCGCTCCATGGCCACACATTTCTTCACCACTCTATCACTCAGCCTACATATACAAATGCATTCCAACTTAGATTCCTAACCATTCAAAACATATAGGAAACAACCGTAAACAGCAAAGCAAATGATGGTTAAGCAACAGAAGTAGAAGCCCACCAGTCTTAGTGAGTGAAGAAGCTAGCTCAGATGACCCAACGAGTAATAACAAACTATATAACCTCACCGATAAGAAATTTAGAATGGGAATGTTAAGGATGCATAAAGAGCTCAAAGAGACCATGGAACACACAGCCAATAAAATACAGGAGGATGTGAGAGCAGAATTGAAAATGCAAACGAAAGTACAAGCAGAAGTGACAGACCTGAAAAATGTGGCAGGTGAAATGAAAAACTCACTAGAAGACCTCAGCAGCAGAGTAGCAGCTGCTGAGGACAGAATCCGTGAGCTCCAAGATGGGGTACAGTGAATCTCCAGACTACAGCAGAAGATGTAAAAGATCCTCACAATAAACCAACAGACAACAAGAAAAAATCGGGATGATGCCTAGAGGAACAATAGTAATAATAATAATAATAATAATAATAATAATAATAATAATAATAATAATAATAAAAAACATTGGAGTACCAGAAGGGCAGGAAGAAAACCTTGATGTAGCAACATTCAAAGCCATCATTGCTGAGAAGTTCTCAGAGCTGAAGAGGGCATGCGCCCAGATCCAGTAGGCATGGAGGGTACCAGCTAAAAGAAATCCAAATAAGAATACTCCCCAAGACACATCCTAATCAGAGTGACGAAAAGAGATAGAATACCGAAAGCAACAGGATCAAAGAAGGAAATAGTTTATAATGTAGCATCTCTAAGATTCATGGCTGACTTATCAGATGAAACCCTCCAGGTTGAAGACAGTGGTGAGATATAGTGAACAAACTCAATAAATGGCTCACCAAGAATAAATTACCCGGTCAGACTGTCATTCAGATTTGAAGGAACAGTATACAATTTCACAGATAAAGAACAACTCAGGAACATCATGGACACAAAACCAATGTTACAAGAACTAAATGGGCTACTTTTTACATAAGACACATCCCACAAGTACACCAAACTCCTAAATAAATATGGCATAAATCACATCACAATAATCTCTCTCAATGTCAGTGGAGTAAATGCACCAATCAAGAGGCACAGAGTGCAGGATGTATTAGAATAAAAAAGAAATAAAGAACATTGATGACTCTGAAATAAAAGTAAAATTGTAAATGTCATAATGATGTATCTTAAAGTCAATGTCACTGTAATGAAATAAGACATATAATTACTAAAACTTTTATTGACTTCATCATAAAATATCAGGATATTAGCAGACTATGTGTTTCCATATCTACTTCCTGATAATTATTTCCACATAATATCTAATATTCAAGCTCTGTAACATATTCTTTTAAAGTAATAATAATCTAGTCCTTGACTTATCAAGTTCAGATATTCTGTTTTCCTTCCCTTCCTGGAAAAAAGTGAAGTGATTGTACTTTAATTTTTTTCATGCCTCATATTATAAATTTGTGTTCCTCATTTGATAGAGACATATAAAATAGCCCATTTTCCAAATTCAAGCCAGTTGACTATTGACAGTTTTATCTGGTCTACCTCAATCTGCTATCATTTTTATTTTATACTATTTTCTTAAATTTGTATAACTTTTCTCTAGCATAACTGTATTTCATATATAGCATGGGCGATTTATATACATGTAGTAATTATTCATCTGTGAAATTTATTTCTGTTTCCAAATCATCTCATCTCACCTAATGGATACCTAGGTGAGTATTTTTGTCTTGCAGTAGGAAGTGAACCAGCAATATCTCACAGAACACACGAACGTAAGTTCCTCTAGAATTAGTCATATGACTACCTGCAAAGATTGCAAGAAAGTATGCTATCAAGTTGTATGGCAATGTGCCCAGCTTCAACTAAAATGTTTTATTTTAAAAATAACGATGGTAGGAAGAGATATTTGAGGACAAGCATCAGTCTCTGACAAAAACACTGTCTAATTTTTGACATTGATAGACCGACAAAGTTTACATCACTGTGGTAACATTTTATGTTGATAACTAAAGATAGAAATGAGCCTTGAATTTCTAAGGAAGTAGAAAAACATGTTAAACCAGAAGGCCATGTCAACAAAATTGCAATAAATCAAGCTAGAACAGTAGAAAGTAAGAGGGTAAAGAAAGATGTCAAATTCCTATCACGTGTAAAAACCCCAAAATATTATGAAATATTATGACAGAAATTAGATTAAATCAGTAATGGAAATTTTCCAATTATGCTTATAGATAAAAGTACATATAATAATAATATAAAGCTAAAATAAAGAGAGATAAAGATAATCTAGCTTTGGGGCTGGAGGTCGAGAGTTCAGTGTCAAGGATTGAATCCAGTGACTCACACTTGCAAAGCAAATATATTATGAGCCACATTTCTGTCCCCAAAGCCTACATTTATTTTAAATGACAACACAACAAGATTATTAATGATATGATCAGTAGCATAGAATTTAAGTTGAAAATTATTCAGGGAAATAGAGATAGTTTGTGTTGTCAAATAATATGGCCCACCAATAATATGTCAAAAATAGCATTGAACAGTAAGGCATTTTCTGATAATATGGAAACAGATGAATCCTTAAATATAGAGGGGATTCTCAATGTTTTTTTTTTTCACTCAGAAATTGACAGATCATGTAGACAAATTAAAATAGAAAGATTTATGTAAGCATATTAAATGTGTAGAGAACATTGTATCCAAGTAACAGAAAATGTATGTTTTTGTCATGTCTTTCTGGAACATTTCAAAAATCTGACTATATTATAGTGTACAAAGAACATTTAAATGTATTTCAATAGAAAATCATTTAGCTCACATGCTCTGAATTCTTTACAATTGAACAAGGATTGAAAATTATATTTAGTTTCAAACAGTTATATTTATAATGACACAACATAGAAAATATAATGAAAGTATTGTGATCAATAATATTTAAAGCATACCATAACCAAAGGAAAAAAATATGAGATTCAGGACCAAGAGGACAAGGCTGGAAGCCATGTTTCTTATCACACTGATCCCTTAGTTAACAAAAGATTCAAATTTCTATCTTTCTAATTTAATGTTTTTAATTTAATTTTCTAGATTTCGATAGATTACAATGGTTTAAATAAAACATTAAATAGTCAAAGATTCTATCACACTGACCTGTTATTTAACAAAACAAAAAATGTATAAAATATGAAAGCATAAGTGACCTTAGAAGAAGCGTTGCAAAACTTGTGGTAAAAAACATAAAAATACAGAGAACCAATAATTTATTGTTGTCATGTTAGCCCTGAGAGCAAACAGATAGAGAGGGCATAAATATAATGCAGAATGAAAATCACACACACAAATGTACACATATATGCATATATGTATACATGAAATACAAATATTGAGAAATATCTTGGTTTTCTAAGAGGAACAATTACTCATGACCTACTAGGTGTCATCTCAATAATTCAAGGGAATTTCATAATTTAAAAAGGTATACAAAAAAGGTTTTAAAAAATTAACTTTTCTCCTCCAAAAATATAATATATACCTTCTGATACAGTCTAGAGAAATAATGAACTCACAAAACTTTTTAAAGTTGCTGGAAAAGAGTGAGAAAATTAATAGCAACTGCTATTAAAAGTTCTTAGCTAGAAATGAATTCCCTATAATTTCACTTGTACATTTTTGCAATAAAATATTTTACCAAGAACAGTGAATAAATATTATACGGTAGATAAATGTCAGTTAATGAAAAAATGCTCTGATGTAATCAGTAATATATTCCTAAACAGTTGCCTGAACTATTCCAAATGGATCTTGGAATTTTGAAATATGGATTCTAAAATATGGATTCCAAAAAATAATTTAATTTTTAAAAATATCAGAGGTGAGCAGCACCTAGTTGTAATCCCATCAACGGCCAACATCCAGAGACTATAAAACCAAGCTCTGGAAAAGAGCACTATGCAGAGTCTCTTGCCCCCGCACCTGGCTGTCTTCACCAGGACCCCTTGGAGGGGGTGGGTTGAGTTTCCCTCCCCGCCCAAGCAGAGCCCTGGCAGCTGAAGACCTCTGGAACCCAGCCACAGCCATGCTCAAGGTCCCTCTTCACATGTTCGGACAAGCCTCACATATGAAGGAACCAGCAGAGGAACCCAGGTGTGCAGAACCCGGGGCTGAGATGTTCAAGCCTGTTCTGATCGGGACTGGGCCTCTTCTGCTCAGACTATAAAAACAAGCTCCCAGAAGACATCTTATAGCCTAGTTCTCCCTCTCAGAGAACCTGCCAAGCTACAGGAGAGTTTCATGTTTGCATGGGAGAGCCTGGCAAACTCCCCGTAGCGTATTCATATGCCAAAACCGTAATAATGATGGGACTCATTCCCCTGACCCTGAAAGAGCCTCCAATATGGCACCGTTGGGAAGGATGAGTAGAGAGAGGCTTCTAAAATCTCAGGGCTAGCACGAATGGAGACATTACTGAGACCGCTGGAGAAAATCGACGATCAACGGGATGATGATGATGATGATGATGATGATGATGATGATGATGATGATGATGATCGTAGGTGAGCAAATGAATAATGGATATTTTTGAAAGAGATGAGACTAATTTCTTTGTGATTATGAAGTTAGTCATTTCAAAACACATGGTTTAATCTTTTGGGTACCAGGTAAACACGGGCATCAGCTGCATTCTATGCATTATCAATAAATAAGAAAAGGTAAACATGAAAATAACTAAGTTACTATAATCACCTGTTATAATTTTGCCCTATGTCTAAAGCTTCCATTCTAGTTTCTCCAACATGCATCTGAGTCTTCACTAGGCAACTTGTGTCAACCCTTGACGCCTGCGATCTTTTTCAGCACAGCAGCTTGAAATACTGTTAAAACCCAAAGGTAGTCTGGGCCAGAGAAATAGTCCAGAGGCTAGCACTTACCTTGCATGCAACATATCACGGTTCAATACCAGGTGTGTGGCTGAATGTCACTCCTAAACACAGAGATAGAAATTAAGTTCTGAGCATTGCAGAGTGTGACCCAAATCTCTTTCTTTCTCTCCCCCCCTCTCTCCCTCTCCTTCTCCCTCTTCTTTCCCCTCCCTCTCCCTCTATCCCTCTCTCCCTCTCTCTCTCCCTCTCTCCCTCTCTCCATCCACCTCCCTCCCTCAGCCATTGCTCTTAACCACAGCTGTATTTTCACTCATTCTGAAAAGCCTTTCAGAATCATGTGCATCATGGATCCCATTATATCCATGAATTCATTTTTAGAATCTATTTGTTTTCAGAATCCATTCATTTCGCTCACACTGCCCCAGCTACATAGACTTTCATCCTCTTCATAGAACATACCCAGTGCACTTCCATATTTGATGAGGACGTTCCTTCCATTTGCTATTCTTTTGTCTCAATGCAATTTCCCAATTATACACAAGTCTGACTCACCTCTTCCAGTTATGTTTAAATCACTCTCTCAGTGAGGATCTTTGGGGAAAGTAGAAAACCTTTGGTAAATCACCTCTGTGCATTTTCCCACAATTTCCCCACCCATGAAGAAATTGGGAAGTATTTGAAGAAGAAGTGGAGTAAAAAAAAATTGTATGACAGAGATGAGGCTGGAGTGATAGCACAGCGGATAGGGAGTTTGCCTTGCACGCGGCCAACCCGGGTTCGATTCCTCCACCCCTCTCGGAGAGCCTGACAAGCTACCAAGAGTATTCCACCCACGTGGCAGAGCCTGGCAAGCTACCCATGGAGTATTTGGCAAGCTACCCATGGAGTATTCTATGCCAAAAACAGTACAACACGTCTCACAATGGAGACGTTACTGGTGCCCGCTCGAGCAAATCGCAATGGTATGACAATGACAGTGACAGTGACCGATGATAGCATGTTTGAATGTTGATAACATTGATCCTGTAGAACAGATAAACATGATGATTAGGCAAGAAAGAAGGTGAAAAATCACTCTAGTCATTTTGGAGGATACTGTATACATGAGTGAAAATTTGGGCTGACAAAAATTTCAAATTCAGATTGTCCTGACATGAAAATGCACACATTTTGTAGTATTCTGCAAAGTCTCTCTCTCTCCTCTGTCTCTCTCTCCCCCACTCTTTCTCTCTCCCCTTCACACACACTCTCCTTCCTCTCTCATATTTGTGAGCAAGAAAGTGGGAAGATGGGAAGATAAGTAGTAAAGCCAAGTTAGTGAAATGATCATTTAAAGTTTGGAGGTCCTCCTAGGCTGCGCCTTTAATTAGCTGCACATAACAGGCAGGTGCTCTTTTGGATCGCTCCATTCCCTCAACTATTGAAAAATGAATAGAGAAGTTCTAAACTTCCTCGGCTTGTTCTAAAATAGTATCATTCCAAGACCCAACAAGTATGCTTCAAATGAGCCCCTTTGAGAGCCGGTTCCAACATTATGTAAGTGCACAGCTTACTGGCATCCTCCTGGAACACAAAACTCAAAATGCCTCTTCACAGCAACATCCCAGACTCACCTAAAGTCAGATATTTTAGAATATCTGACATCTGCTTAGTCTCCCAAGGCTGACGAATGGCTTGAATAATAGTTATTTTAGGATGGAATTGCTGCACTGTTTTTTTTTTAAAAAATAAACCCGTTTTGCAACTAAATAATGTCACATTTCTGAGTCACTTATGTAACCAAAATTATTTATCTGAATAAAAGAGTATGATTTGGGGAAATATTTAAAAAGTCATTGAGAATGATCCTCCGTAGGCAACTATGTAAAACAACGCATTTTTCTAATACTATATCTGAGTGTTCAATAGCAACTGAAAAAGTGAGGAAAAAGTTTATATATTTAGATATAAACTAAAGGAGACAGTATATCAAAGTGCCTCAAGGGCCCTAAATACTTGGGTGGCAAAGCAAAGGTCGTGCGAGCCATTCTCTACTAGTGGCGTGACATTCTCTGTACTCGGTCAGTTCCTACACAAATAATAGAGGATGAGTTAGCAACCAAGAGGCAAATTAATCAGTAAAAATGAGAATGTAGTGAAAAGAGATTAAGAAGAAAAAGAGGGATAAAAGGGGAGGGGAAGTTTGTAGTAGACTCAAGTGTGACTAGTGTTTCAATTTTTAAAGACTGATAACTGAGCCCAGAGGTGGGGATTATGGAGGATTATGGATAAGTGGTAATAAATAGGTAGGTCTGAAGAAAGAGAGTTGCCATCTTCTGAATATGAATAAATATGTTTCAGTTTAAAGTCTCTGTAATATTAAGGGACATGAAGAAACTAAGGTTAGCATGGCATTCTTACTAGAACTGGGCAATGTCACTGCCTGGAAAAACCCTCAGTAGTGCACAAATTAAGAGTTAAAACATCCAGAGGAAATATATTGTAAAAGGGGGATGCCTAGATCACCTTGCCCCAGAGTTTAGCCAGAAGGACAAAGAAAGAAATTGAAGGTGGAAGCGGAGAATGGGAAGGAACAGTTGAATGGACATCAGGGCTTTAGTTGTGCTAGTGATATTGATGAGTGATATAGCCATATATCCAAAACACAGACTCAAAAAAAGCTGAAAGCATGAGATTTAAGCTGCAACCAATGAAACTTTGTAATATACCTGTCAAGGTGACAGGCGGGGATGAAGTGAGTGTTAGAGTGGGGAGGGAATCTGGGAAGACTGGTGGGGGAACATTGTCACTGATGGTGAGATTGATGTTGAAATATTATATGCCTGAAACTCAACTATCAATAACTTTGTAAATTATAGTTCTTTAATTTAAAAAACAAGAATTAAAACATCCATACAACTTAAAATTTGAGTCTATGTATATATCATTAAAGTGTTAAGATTTTTGAAATACATTTTAAATAACAGATCAAAATGCTGTTTCAATTAACTAGTAACTTACTGTTATTATGTAGGTGGAAACTTTGTTAAATTATATGTCTCTGAAATTTGATTTCAAAATAACTTTCAATACTTGCAAATTAATAAGCTGAATATAATACGAGAAAGTATTTTGCTTTGATTGTATTTTGCAATGTAGGACCAGAAGTAATCTCACTAAGATTCAAATGACCCGAAAGCTAAATGTCAGAACTCTTTTTTCATGTTCTCTTAAGTGTGTAAGGCAGGAATAGCATTAATTAACAGAGAAATAATTTACTTGTATTGTGACCTGTAAATCATTTTAGGAAAGCAAGAACTCTACAAAATCTCATTCTTTTAATTGGATTTCCTGTTGCCTTGGCACATTTCAATTGACATGGGCCATATAGATGCGGCCTGAGTAAATCCAGTAAAAATAATCAGAGGCTAAAATGTATTACTGCCCCCTTACAAAAAGAAGAATGCATTTAAATTAAGCCAGAAACTTGACACCAAAATAATGATAACATTTAAATTGCTTTTTTGTTTCAATGATTGAAAATTGAATTCAATATAACTTTTAAAAGAATACATTATGAAATGTTGCTAATTTCATTCTCTGAGGTAAATGTTTGACATATGTTGCCTCATTTAATGTCTTGCAACCTTCCTCCATCAAGCCATAGAAATGCCAGCTAATAGGTAAAAGCCAGAACTCAAATCTAGATCTGAATTTTTTTCTATTAAAATCACATTCTATTGTCATAGGTTATCTTTCAAAGAATACTCTCATAACCAAGTTGAGATAAGGATAAAATTATTTTTAGATTTTAATTTTTGTAATTACAGTGAGAGACACAGTTACGAAGTTTCAATCATATAATATTCCAACACCAGTCTTTTCGCCCGTGTACATTCCCCACCACCAATGCCCCCAGTTTCTTTCCTGGCCTCTCACCCTGGCTCTATGGCAGGCACTTTTCCCTCTCTCGCTCCCTCTTTCTCTATGTTCCTCTCCCTCCTCCCTCCCACCCTCCCTCCCTCCACAACTTTAACAAGGTCTAACAAGGTCCAAAAACACCTAAATTTTTTTTTATTTTATTTGCTTTTTTGGGTCACACCCGGCGATGCACAGGGGTTACTCCTGGTTCTGCGCTCAGGAATCACCCCTGGTGGTGCTCAGGGGACCATATGGGATGCTGGGATTCGAACCAGGGTTGGCTGCGTGCAAGGCAAACGCCCTACCCGCTGTGCTATTGCTCCAGCCCCATCACCTAAACTTTTTAAATTGTGGGGATCTATATCACTCTCACCTCTCATGATGGTGTAGCTTGCCCAGGTCCAAGGATTTCTACTTCTGATTTCAACCTGGCTCTAACATTCTAGTGTTTCACACACAGGAAAACAGACGAATTGACTATAGACAGAGGGGTGGCACACAAACATACATGTTACAAGTACAGAGAACTTGGTGAGGCAGACTAGAGGAGAGGGGTGGGAAAGAGAAAGACAGGAGTGCAAGGGAGAGAAAGGCCCGCACGTAAAGTGTTTCTCCACACTGATCCATGCAGTGAATTCACGGGCCATTAGATTCAAATAGGCAAAGGTCCCTTTGCAGGTCAATTTAAGACTGTCTGCTAGGGAAGACCAATCAGAGAAATGCATCCGATGGTTGGGATGATGAAGTACCTTCGGAGAATGTAAAAGGCATCCCAGTGGGGTGTTGGGCTTAGGTTTTGATTTTGTAGTTCCCCATCTGAATTGACCAAATCACAGGAAGGTACTGTAAATAATGGGGGATATATGAGTGACTACTTGACATCTCAAGTACTGCTTGAAACTCCAGGAAAATGGTGCTCATGAGAGAGGGAGCGAACGCCTTCTATCCCATGTCCCACTGAAGACAAACAGAAAGGAAGAGAGGGGCAAACAGAAGGTCTAGGTCACTCCAATTTCCCAGATGGAGGCTTGCTCTGATTTGAGCTCAAGATTTCTTGAATTTCAGGGTGTAGGGCTGGAATAGAGTGTAGGACCAGAATTTAGGGTCCAGACCAGCCAGGTGAATTGATAATGGGACAAAAACAAACTGAGGAGTCTGTATTTAGTCTTCCCCCCAAAAAAAATTTTTTTTAGTCTTCCCAAGACCAGTGCAGAGTCCAGAAAGTGGTAGTAATCAGTGTGTGGGCCAGGGTGAGAAAATGAAAAAGTGTCTGCGACTGAAGCAATGCTGGATTTCCAGCACCATCACGATCAATTTGGAAACCGTGGCCGGTGCACAGAGAGGGACAGAGATGAATAAAGTGAAGGAATAGGATAAGTTTTTTGGGGTGTACTCCCAGACAGAATCTTCCAAACTCTGATGAGGCTGGGATAGAGCCGCACCCTGGGAGAAACTAAAGGGGCTTTTAAGTTGTCTTGGGCCAGGAAAGGGGAGAAGGGGACAAAGACCAGTGGAACCCCTGTGGTTGGTCTGGCCTGTTATCTGTAGGGGATGGATGTGATGAAGCATGGAAGGCAGCCCGGTGGCTTCCTGTCACCAGGTAGGCCATAAGTCCTGTCTTCTGTGTTGGGGGCAGGGTGATCTTTGATTTGGGGAATGCCACTTTTTCATCAGCTGGTCACTATTCAGTCTTGGAAGATCTGCTGAGAGAAGGAAATCAGAGTCTGAGAATAGTTTCTGATTATCATTTACCTAACTACAAGAAGAAATAGAAATCTATGGAGGGGGAGGTGTAAAATCAGGAGAAGATATTACAGGTGATAAGGTACTTCCTCAACACAACATATGGTCCCCCAAGGATCACCGAGAGTGATTCCCTCAGCGCAGCGCCAGGAGTAAGTCTGAGAACCACCAGGTATGGCCCCATAAAACAAAACAAACAAAACTTGGATGAAAGGAACTTGTTCCTTGGGAACTGCAAACTATCAGAAATCACTCAAAATAAAAGTGATTACATAAAGGAAATTTTTAATAAAGAAGGTCTGATCAGCGTCAAAGATATCCAAGAAGCCAAAATGAATGATAGGGCCATGGGATTTGAGATAAAGTTGCTGCTGAGTCCAAAATAAATTGGTTTTGTTCTTTTTTTTTCTATTGAGAACTTTACTACAATTTACTTTTAAAGTTGCCTATTGATTGTTGACCTTTAATTTTTTGTTAATATTCACTAGTCTATTCCTCAAATAAAATCACTCATACTGGGGCTGGAGCGATAGTCCAGCGGGTAGGGCATTTGCCTTGCAAGCGGCCGACCCAGGTTCGATTCCTAGCATCCCATATGGTCCCCTGAGCACCACCAGGAGTAATTCCTGAGTGTATGAGCCAGGAGTAACCCCTGAGAATCACCTGGTGCCACCCAAAAAACAAAAAAAAATCACTTATAGTGTTGGATACCCATGAAAGCAATTATAGTCAAGGAGATAGAAAAACGGACATCTGTCATTACTTCATTATTGGAGTGGGATGAAACCTGCCTTAAATTTTGAGGCATTTAAGACCATCATGGGAGCATTGGTATTCACATTTTCTGTCTGCATATCTTTTCATACACATGTGTTATGTAGATACATTAAATTCTGCCTTATCTTAAATAATTATACATCTATTACTAGTAAGATTCTTCAGGGCAGGGAAGAAAAGTCTTATAATAATGAACCAAGTACCTAGAAGAGTAAATTACAAACTCTTGGAATTATTGAAGTGGAAAATTGTGCACAAACTGAAAAGTGGTTGCTCAAAGTGGAGGTGTCCCAAGAGAAATGTAGAAGCAGTCCTTGCAGTTTGTCTTGGAGTTCATATCCACTCTACAGACCTTTTTATATTGCATGTCAAGAATTCAATTCTATTCAAATTCTCTTTTACTTATTTTTCCCTGTGGGATATAAATGTGTGGGGCATTAATTTTCTTTACAAAATACTTACCTAGGGACTTGGGATATATCTTAAGGTGTATATTTTATGTGTTGGGGGCATGAGTGGATCCCCAACATCATGTTCCCCCACTCCTCCTACTCCAAGCACAATAAAGCTCTGCCAGGTATGGCACAAAGAGGGGTTATGAAAATACCTCAAGGTACCACACTAAATGTCTAGTCCTAATCACCAAACCACTCAGCCTAGGTGGGTTAGTAACATTACGAGTGGCCACAGGACCCCTATTCTTACTTTAGGAGGTCCCACACCCCAAAACTCTATAAGTTTAATGAGGAAAGAAGTTAGACAATGATCTTACAGACTTGATATCTGTCCTAACAATAAATGAGTGTGTAATATTTGTTTCCATTTCTGTGAACTTTGTGTTGCCTGAGAAAATAAGACTCCTATTAGTTTGAGACAGAGGTAATGCCCTGAGAAGCAATTTCAGTAATATTAGCTATTTGCATGTCTATCCACTTATATGTATAGGTTATAAAAAGATACAGCACATATACTGGAATTGTATAGGATACATATTCCAAGTAATATTGTTTATGCAGAGCAGTAGAAAAGACCACCATGACCAATGTTTCATATATAAGTGTGCAGTGATATACTTTGAGAAGATAGCATTAAATGTCAAAGGGAGTTCAGTTGTTTCTTTTTTTAAGTTGATATATATTTTTTAAAATACTGTGAACATAAGAACAATAACAAGTGTAAAAATTTCATTATAGAAAACAAGGCAACACAAAGCCAAACTTCTAATTAAAATCCATCAATGTGAACGGACTAGATAATTTCATTAAATGCCTTCATTTAATCTACATGAAAAAGAAAACTGTGATTAAGGACATGTTGAAAGTTTGGATGCTGTACTAATGATTTATGAACATCTGAAAAGCAGAAAATAAATAACTATTTTCAGGCTGGTGACCCACCATTTCTAGAAGTATTTTTATGAAAAGTGATTCCCTCAAGGATTTGTTAAACATCATCTAACGTAACTTAAATATTGATTCTTGGGTCTAATAAATACTAGAGGTGAGATGAAATGTCAAATAACTAATATGGACCCAGCTCATAAAGTACATTGGTAACATGTGGCCATCTAATACTTTTTATTTTATTTTGTGGGCATGATTGTTTCTCAAGATATATGAGTGACAAGGTGGGCAAAAAGTATTAAAGGGTATTTTTGTTTGTAGAGATTAAGAGTTTGATCCCATTCTTTCGTATAAAGTACATGTTGTATGAATATATTTGAGAGCCAGAAATAACATACATTTGGGACCATAAAAGAATAACAAGATTTACATTGGTGAGGGCAAAACAAATTTTATTCTTCCTATATTGCATTAAGAAAATGTGATATCCTGGTGAATAGCAGTAAGAGATGAATACTTTCTTTTCGGAATCCCAAACAAATAAAACCATCAAACTTATGGAGTAGATACCATGTTTGTTCCATTTATTTCTGACGTATTTTCTCACTTTATAAGTAGAAATTAAAAGGATTTCTGGATTTTTTTTTATTAAATCACTGTGAGATACAGTTACAACGCCTTCATTTTTGAGTTTCAGTCATACAATAATCAAACACCCATTCCTCCACCAGTGCATATTCTCTACCACCAATGTCCCTAGTATACCGCCTTTCCACCCTCTTTCCTGGCTCTGTCACTGTCACTGTCATCCCGTTGCTCATCGATTTGTTTGAGCGGGCACCAGTAAT
The DNA here is from genome assembly GCF_027595985.1 of Sorex araneus. Taxonomy (NCBI): domain Eukaryota; kingdom Metazoa; phylum Chordata; class Mammalia; order Eulipotyphla; family Soricidae; genus Sorex; species Sorex araneus. Next base: position 27,341,378 of record NC_073313.1, on the reverse strand, counting down.
GCCTCTCATTGAGAGACTTATTGTTACTGTTTTTGGCATATCCAATATGCACGGGTAGCTTGCCAGGCTCTGCCGCGCAGGCTCGATACTCTTGATAGCTTGCCAGGCTCTCTGAGAGGGGCGGAGGAATAGAATTCGGGTTGGCCACGTGAAAGGCAAATGCCCAACCGCTGTGCTATGCTCCAGCCCTATGGCAGACAATTAACCCCATACTCTCTCTCTCTCCTTTTGGACATTGTGGTCTGCAATACAGATACTGAAAGGTCAGACGTTTGGTCCTTGATCTACTTTCAGCACACAACTCCCATCTTTGAATGATTGCTCCAACCATCATTGTTTCAGTGATCCCTTCTCTATTACAGCTACCTTCTCCCCCAGCTTCCAAGTATGGGGCAGTGTTCCCTTGTGTCTGCTGTCTTTGGGTGTCAGTCTCATATTATGTTATTTTATATTCCATAAATGAGTGAAGTCATTCTATGTCTGTCCCTCTCTTTATGACTCATGATACTCTCCATGTCCATCCACTTATAAGCAAATTTCATGACTTCATCTCTCCTGACAGCTGCATAGTATTCCATTGTGTAGATGTACCAGTTTCTTTAACTAGTCATCTTTTCTCAGGCCCTCAGGTTGTTTCCAGATTCTGGCTATTGTCAGCAGTGCTACTATGAACATACAGGTGCAAATGCCATTTCTATTGTGTTTTTTTTTTGCATTCTTGGAAGTATTCCCAGAAGTGGTATAAGACTTTCTGGATATTAGTGGGGCATTATTTTTTCCTTGTCAGACTCCCATTCCCTCCCCACTCTCTGCACTGGATCATTCTTTAAGACTTAATGGGCTGGGACAGAAGAGAAAACACAAGCGTACATGCTTTACTGGGGTTTGACCCCCAACACCACAAAGAGAAAGCCTCACCCCAGCATGGAGCTGGCCCAGGACTCTGAGCATGGCCAACTGCACTGCTCCCCTCCCGCACAACACACACACCCAATAACAAAAGAGTTAGTACACTGATGGTATTGTGAGTAACAGTTTTTTTGTTGGCGGTGAATTTCCACATCAGTTAGATATAAGTTCACTATAGAATTATATTTTTTCTACTTTCCATTTCTATATAATCAGGATTTGAAAATGTTTAGATAGCAGCATCTACTCTCACATTTTTATCCTCTTAGACCTTTGCATTAGTTCCAAAGCCAGGTCTATGCCTTGATTTAGCTAAACTAATCTTTATTAGCAGTTCATCACACACCTATGATGGGAAAATTTAAGTTTGAATTGAATCTATTCATAAACACCCGATTTCTGGTAATTAATTTTCTTTTCCTATCTCTAATAACAACCCCTGAGAAGGCTATGTCCAGAGGAAGTTTTGACAGAGCAACTCTCATTGTGTGCAAGGACACACATTGACTTGATGTTTATGGGCAGAAACAAATACTCCATGGATTTCTGCAGTGATTTCCCACCTGCAGTAAATAAAGGAAGCCAGACAATCTTTACATGCCACTGAAAGTGATGAATGGTTAACTTTAAACTCAGCCTGGGGTTAAATGATCTCAGACTTGAGTGAATTACTGATTCCTCTGGGAAAGTGTTCTGTGAGTAACAGTATGTTCATTCATCCTGCAGATACACCAATGCGAGACTTTCTTGTAATTAGAAGCACTAATGAGACTTCCAGAGTAGTTGTGGCCTCTTGTCAGATGTTACTCGGTTTTTCTTAGCAGTTGTGGGTTCCCACTTTGAAGTCTTAGCGGAGAACAAAAGCAGTCTGAAAGGTAGAGTTCAAACGGACTGAAGTTATATGAGTAACATATGGGCATCAAAAGGGCACAAGGCTATTCTCAAGATTGTATTCATTTTTACAAATAAAATCAGTTTGATAAACCATACCTGAATTTTTTGACTCCTTTATGGTTAATGATTAACCATGAACCGTTAATGATCCTTGGTAAACAGTTACCTTTTTTTGCCACTTCCTAGGTGAATACAATGAAATAGACTACAATTTAACCTGCTGTTTAACATATTAAAATGTAACCATTGACAGCATCCTAGTTTATGAAGCAATAAACCAAGCACATGTTTCCTAAATAATGACTTTCTTATTACATGTCACATCTCTTCTTTAAAAAAAATTAATTCACAAACTAATGAACTTTTTCCTTACATCATAATTAGTAGCGCACTAAAAATGGTGGAGAGTATTTTTATCAACTGTCTACCTTTATTTTTCTGTGACATTTTTATTTTCTTCCCTCGCTGCCAACCCCATGCTGGATATTAGTGTGAGGGTTCTGAATGCCTTAGGTGACCTTTCTCCTTTTCATTCTCAGAAATAGAATCGTGCACAGCTGTGGACATTTAATCAATTGGTTTGTGGAGAGGAGGAGATTGGCCTTGTAATGTAGACACTCTATATGTTAGTTATCTCCTTCGAGAACTCTGAAACAAAAGGAGTGTAGGAAACCATTACCAAGTGGAAGCCTCAAGTGCCTGCATTCTACCTGAAGGTATTTGAAAGTATGAAAGTAAAAGAACATTGAGACTATAACTTGCCTTGTGGTGCTGATGATTTCAGAAGACTATTACTCTGAAAGATTTGTTCTCTCTGGGAAGATCTGGAGAACTGCAAAGGAGCATTTATTTCATCGTAGGAGTATGAAACAAGCATGTAACAATTCATTACACGCGATTGCCGCCCTGAATATTTTAGTGTATAATAACATATTCACACTCTAGATCTGTAACACAATCATTTAGAGAAATGAAGATTTTAGCTTACTTCTGTTGGACTCTCAAACAGGATATGAGAAGGTTAACAACTCCTAAAGTCAAGGGCTCAGAATTTGAAGGGGTCTCCTACAGAAATAGGAGAACAACAGAAACTTGACTCCCCACTCTACCAAGTAGTTCTTATGTCCTCTCATAGGACCTGGGTTTACTTACCTAAGACAAACTGAACCAAGTCACCAAATTTGGTGAATGTTGAAAAATGGTTTAGCAAGTATTAAGAATAGTACATGACCTCATGGTGATTCACTAATAACATTTTTTTAAAAAAAGAATAGTACTTGATACATAAAGATGATCTTAAAGTGTTACCACTGGACTATGTTTTACAAATTTCCCCCGCTTTAATCATTTTTTTATCCTTTAGAAACATTTGCTTGGGGTAAGAGGTATAGTACAGCGGGTATTGTGTTTGCCTTGTATGAGGCTGACCCGGGTTCAAATCCGTGGCATCCTGTATGGTCCCCAAGTACTGCCACGAGTAATTCCTGAGTGCAGAACCAGCAATAACCCCTGAGCATCATTGCCATGTGTGCCCCTACTCCCTTCCAAAGACACATTTGCTTCTGAATGTTTCTTTCCCTCGCTTTCTTGCTATTGTGACCACAGGGATCAGAGGAGAGATGGGGCTCAAAGGATAGCTTTGTGTCTATAAGCACTTGTCTTATAAATGTGAGGCTATGAGTTTAATTTGGTTGTGGTGCTTGCACACGCGGCAGTGTTCAACAGGATTGCATCCTTTTTTATTTTTAAAATTGTATTTATTTTGGCTGGGAGGCGGGGGTTGGCTCACACCCAGCGATGTTCAGGAGTTACTCTTGGCTCTGAACTCAGGAATTACTTCTTAGTGGGAAAAATTGCTCAGTCATTACTCCTGGCAGTGCACAGGGACCATATGGGATGCTGGGGATCGAACCTAGCTTGGCCATGTGCAAGGCAAATGCCCTACCCGCTGTACTATTGTTCCTGTCCCATTACATACTTTTTAAAAGCTGTGCTTGCACACATAGGGATCACACTGTCGGTGCTTGTATACATTCTGCTTTCGTTCACCAGGGGGCGCTGTGGTGCTCTCACTCACATACCAGGTTTTCTGCTCCTGCCCAGCGAATTCACTGGAGGTGGCACTCTCCACTTGTGGTGCTCACACACACCTGGCTGTTACCCAGAGATTACACAATATATTGTGGGGTCTGAGACACTAGAGCTCCCAAGTCTGTGCTCAGTACTTGCAGGTGGCACTAGGGATTAAACTCATGGCCTCACATTTATAAAACAAGTGCTTTTAGACACAAAGCTATCCCCTGAGCCCCATCTCTCCTTCTTAAAAGATAAAAAGATATGTAATTCTCCAGATGTAGTAATAGTGATATCAGTTTAGTTAATGAAAATATTAATTAGGGTCAAGGAGATAGTACAGTGGTTAGGGTACATGCTGGTCTCATTTCCACCTTACCATCACATGGCCTGGTAAGTGTCACTGGATGAAGAATTGGAGATTTGACTCATTGGCCCCCAAATAGTTCCAGATGTGGACCTGGTGATCCCTGACGCTGTTGGGCCCAATCAGCACCTCAGCCTGGGCCAAATAACCCAGCTGGCCAAAATCACCAGGAGTAGCCCCGGGTCCCCTGAGCACCACTTGGGACACTATTCCTGCTCCCCAAGAAAACTCATATTAATTGATGACAAGGAATGAAATTATGGGGTTTTTTTACATCATTTGTGTTTTTACTTAAAACTTTTTTTTGTTTTGTTTTTGAACCACACCCAGCAATGCTCAAAGCTAACTCCTAGCTCTGCATTCTGGGTTCATTCCTGGTGCGTTCAGGGGACCATATGGGATGCCAGAAATTGAACTGGGCTGGTTGCATGCAAGGCATTCACCCCACCTGCTGTACTATCTCTTCGGCCCCATCATTTGAAATGTTTATCAGTCTAGCATTTCATAAATGTATTACATTGAAAATATCCAAAAGTAATAAAAATGAGTGCAAAAAATATGGTAATAAGTATTCTTATTCCCAGAAAACAAATCTCACACCTACACACAGATTATACCATAGCAGGGGCCAGAGTGTTAGTATGGCATGATGGCATGTAGGGGTGTGCTTGCCTTGAATGTAGCTAGTTCAACCCTGGCATCCCATACGGTTCTCTGAGCCCAGCTAGGAGTGATCCCTGAGTGAGTGTATAGCCAGGAGTAAGCCCTGAGCACTGATGGGTGTGGCCAATTATTTTTAATTAAACATTTATTTTTAATTAAAAATATATACCAAAAAATGTTAATGAATTACAATAGCCAATTGAAAATACTACCCTATAACTAATTTTTTTAATGATCTGAACCTAACCTACAAGTCTGCAGAGTTTTACTTGAACCTTTAATGACATCAGTTTCAAAATAAAGCTGGAATTAAAAAAAATAAAAATAAATAAAGCTTGAATTCCTTGTGTTATACTGTAATTTCACAATACTTTCAGAGCAAAGTATTCAGATTTGACTGCTTTTTATTCAAAGTGTCTTGCATTGTTTCACTTTGAATCCATATATATGCAGCTATATTTTTAAAGCTATTATTATGTCTACGTATTTATGTGTGGCATCACTGTTTATCTTAATTTGATATCTTTGAGTTTTCCTGTGATTTGGAGGATTTATTTTATATTTTTTATTCTCTTGGTGTAATAGTTACCTGTATACTGCTTGCTGGTTTATGCATATTATATATGAGCTTATATAATTCCCTTCATCTGTTTAATAGAGGGTGTTTGTCTTTGGTATATAATTTATTTCAAATTCTATTGCCTAGAGTGATGGCAAGTTAGGTTAAAACCTTCAGCTTAAAAGATATGAAACATATATATCATGTTGGTTCATATTCACTTTCACAATGAAATGTGTCATATTGAGTTGCTGGGCTGAGAGAAAAACTTTTCAAAAGTAGAGGGCAAGAAAAATAACTGTGCTAATAGCTTTTACATAGAGCACATCAGATATAGAATGTGGAAATCTTTTCAGAATTTGGAAGTGCTGTTAAATGCAAACTGCCAACCCATGGTAGTTTAGGTAAAAAGAGAAACTGCTTCAAAAAGTAAAATATAGGGGCTGGAGTGATAGCACATCGGGTAGGGCGTTTGCCTTGCATGCCGCTGACCTGAGTTTGGTTCCCAGCACCCCGTGTGGTCCCCGAGCACCGCCAGGAGTAATTCCTGAGTGCGTGAGCCAGTAAAAAGAACTGGCTCAGTTACTGGCACAGTAACTCTTGTGCATCGCGAGGTGTGGCCAGAAAAGCAAAATAATAATAATAATAATAATAATAATAATAATAATAATAATAATGGAAAATATATTAAACAGCTATACAGGGTGTTTAATTGAAAATTGATTATCCCCTATGGACTAGGAATAGGAACGTGGAAGAAACAAAGGGAAGTATGAATCCAAAGAAAATGCTCATAATCCTAACAATTTTTGGCTAGTCTGAAATAAGCACTCATCCTTATTCATTGGTGAGTACTTTTTATTGTTTCTGCTACTGCCAAAGAACTTGGGGGACCATGTGATTCTGGGGATACAACCTAGGGACTCATAGATACAAGGCTTGTGCTCTACTGCTTGAGCTACACCCCCACAGCAACCCCTTTTGAAGGCTCTACTTGTATGTATAGTACTAGATCAATCACTGGAGGAAATGATACTAGCCAAATTAATGGAAGGGTTATTCAATGCAGTCTCCTACATGATGAGATATTTTCTGGGGCTGGAGTGAAAGCACAGCGGGTAGGGTGTTTGCCTTGCACGAGGCTGACCTGGGTTCGATTCTCAGCATCCTATATGGTCTCCCAAGCACCGCCAGGAGTAGTTCCTGAGTGCAGAGCAGGAGTAACCCCTGTGCATCTCTGGGTGTGACCCAAAAAGCAAAAATAAATAAATAAATAAATAAAATAAAATGAAATAAAATAAAATAAAAAGAGCGATTTTCTGTTCATCGTAGCAAACTTTCAGAAGTCGACCTAAGTTCAGACCAAAATGTTGCATAGATCAGACAAAGGCAGAAATAAAGTGCTGAGTTAATGGCAGATAAACACATGGGCTATTATTTATCTACCCACCTGTGAAACAAATATTTCTTAGCACCTGTGTGCCAGGCACTTCTTATACGTGTAGATGTACCAGCAGTCCAAAAGCACACATGTCCCCTGCCCTCGTGGAGCTCATAACTTTGCGAATTGATCTGCAGAGGCAGGATTTTTGTCTGTCAACAATTTGTGATAATGTGATTTTCTTGGAATAAATAAGATCTGCAGATGTTTCCAGCTTTCACCAAATGGGGAAAATTCTGAGTGCCACTTAAATTTTCCCCACTTAACGGAATATGAGCTCCACATTTGGAAATGATGTGGAGAAAACAAAGAAGAAAGTGTGCAAACAGCAGGGAAACTTGTCCGCAAATGTTGGGCTTCTAAATTAGCTGTGGTAAAGGAAATCTGCAATTATTAGTGATTTGCCCGGGATCTGATTGGTGAACTAAGGGTTCCTGAGAGATTATACCCGGCACCAACAATCTCTTATTGAGGTTAATACTGGGCACAGCAATCAGCCTGACACTTGAAGCATAATGGACAAGATTAGTTTATAAACGCATGTTGAGAAGTGTTTCGTCAGAAGCTTCAAGTATAAACACAGTCATGCAACTTTGTTTAAATATGTTTCTGAGTTTCAATGCTGATATTATAGCTTGCGAAGAAGGAATGCCCCCTGGAAGAAGAGACTGGTGGGCATCAATATAGACAATGTATGATCAAAATAAGCAATCAAGTGCTCTCTTTATTAGCCCTGGAACTGCATAGAATTTTGAAGAGGTCTCTCTTATTGAAATGAATGGATGCAGTGATGTTTCCCATGCTGTTATCATTGTTTGTGGATTATAGATCATGTCTTCTAGCCCCAGTGGTCAGTATTTTGATTTCATCTATAAAGTATATTGAGTCTGATAGTACCTCATTGGTGAGATATCATTTTATGGATTCAAATGATAGAAGAGAAAGAGAGCAATGTGTCCAAAATATAAAAGAAAAGAATAAAAAGGACTGGTTAATTTTGTATTAATGATACATATATTTTTACTAAAATATAAAATTTCTTACCAGTAATTTTTATAATTGGCATTTGAATGGAACTACTAAAGCTATGTTTAATATAATATTTTATTTTGAACTATTTGAACAATGTTTTTTTAATATTTGTACTATTGAAGGTGTGTAGTCACACTACTTTATATGCTTATTAATTTTGTTTTACTACTTTATATGTTTATTAAATTTGTTTTATTGCTTTTATTTTCCTAAGGCTCAATGTACTAAGTGATCCTTACTCCTGAATATAATGGAGTATACTAAAAATTTTTTGAAACCAGGGAGTACTAAATTCAATGCTATGTTTCTAGTTTAGAAAGAGATACCCCTATTAGAATAGTCTTTTAAAATAAATTTCCCAGTGGCCCTGACCAATATCTTCTTTTAATTTCCCATTTAATTTTCTGCCTGGTTTCACACGAAGGTCTCTTTTAGTGCTTGCCCAACCCCAGTTTCTTTCTGCCACCAATAGGCATAAACCAGAGTATTTTCTCAAGAGTGTTATTTTGCATATGTCTGAATTGCATATCTGGTACAAGGATTAAATTCTCAGTTTCATTGGCACAATTTCCCAACATTTGACTGAAAACACACGCAATGTTCCTATAAAATTGTTTGCGTCTTCCTCATCACTGAAGACAATTCAGTGATTAGTTCATGTAGAATGCTCAGTGTTTCATTTTTTTCTTCTGGAGCCAATTTTCAGCCTGACCATCCAAGTTATTTTCAAAGTATATTTTAATTAAGGTTTTTCTCTTCAGAATCCTATATATGTCACATCTGAAAGATAGATATAGTCTTCCAATTTAGAATGTATTCTGGTATTTCAGTATTACGAATTTATAAACATTCAATAGCCCACGGTATGTATGTCTTTAATTTTCCAAGGCAATCTTGCATAATTATTGTTTCATGCTGTTTTCCCCCTACTTTCTTTTCACATATACCCATGGGTATTTCACTTAGAGATATCAAGGGGGTTCTTTGAAAAAATATGCTTATGCAACATCTCATTCATTCACTTTCTTCAATTGGAAGCATCTCTGGTTTTCTGCTTGTCAAAACCTAGCAATGCCTTAACAGTATGGTTTGCTGGTTGCTAATTAATTAAAACTGCTAATTTAACTAGGAAGAAATTTATCACATTAATTTAAGCACATTTTGCCAGCAAATCCAACCTCATAATTATCTCTTGCCTATGATTAATATTGAGTCAAGAGCCACCTAGAGGCTCTTACTCATAATTTTGTAGGAATGGATCAAGACAAGGAACTGTTCTTGTCAGGGTTTTACTCAGACATTCAATGTGTCCTAAAAAGCTAGGCTATCAGAGCCACTAAGTTCAAATTACTCATATATGTATGTAATAGTAAGGTACAGCATGAGAGTCAAAGGTCTACCTTTAGGATGGTAGCCAATGAGATATTTCACTTCTCATTATATCAGCTAATTTGCTCCAAGTGGTGCAATTCCCACTTCAAACTGGATTCAAGAATAACTGAATGCAATGTTTCATGTATCATCAAGCTCAGAGATGCAGGAGCGCAGTAGGCCTAAGTCAGTGATATAATTGGGATCATCATGTCTCACTGTTATCATTATATAATGATATCTTCTTTTTTTTTGGGGGGGGTGGGAGGTGAGGCCACATCCGACAGTGCTCAGGATTTACTCCTGACTCTGTGTTCATGGATCACTACTGGCAGGCTCAGGGACCATATGTGGTACCAGAGATTGAACTCTGGTGGGCCACATGCAAAGCAAATGCGTACCCATTGTACTATGGCTCAGACCCCGGTGACCACCTTTTGAAAATGGCAGCTGCAGAAACTTAGGCAGCAGACCTGAGAAAAACAATGTCCAGAGTAAGGCAGAATGGCTTGTTTGCTTTTTTTTGGAGGAAACATTCTGCTAACCTTGCAAGCAGATGAACCCTCAGTCCTCGTGATCATCTGAGTGTTCCTGACGGAAACGGTCAGACTCAGTTCCCTATGAGTTATGTGACATTGAGAGAAGGACTCTGGGAACAAAATTGCCTTTCCTTTAGACATGGTAAGATTTGAATGAGGTTTTGACTGTCCCCACACATCAATGAGCAAGTCATCTGGAGCCATCTCAAACGGAAATTGCAAAAGAAATGGAAAGTTGACTCAAAGGTGGAGGAAGGGTATGTGTATGAAGTTTCTCATTGTCACCTCACAGACGTCTCCCTTGCAAGTACAAGGCGGGTGGTAGATCCCTTCTCCAAAGCTTGTTCTAAGTGACCTCCCCCACCCCACACCTGCCCAATGCGGGGTCATACTCTGGCATGACTTACATGTCTCACTAGCATGTTAAGTCTCCACTCTTCAGTGCGATTTTTGAGTATTGAAAGGAGAGAAAAGGCCACGAGGAAAATCTATTTTAGCAGAAGCTGGTTTAGTTCAGTTCCTTCTGTCAAACCCCCTCCCTTCTGCATTGACATCCTGTCTCCAGATTCCCTTGAGATACAAGCTTGCCCAGGGAAGAGCCTTATGGCTTCTTCCTTTTGCAGGTGTACAAGTCAAGGGTGGGGGCGGTGGATCTGGTTGCAGGGAATAGCTTTGCTCATGAGTTCTGTCTTAACTAGCAAACCTTGGGTCCAGGAGCCCCTTCAGCTCTGCCCATCAACTGCCCTTTCACCTGCACCCCCAAGCAGGCTACAAGTTCCCGTCAAAGACATTGTTCCCTAATCTTTGCCCTGTGACAATGGCATTGCATCTGAAGACCTAGGTTCAGTGATCACCCACACAAAAGTGGCAGTACCAGTCATCCATGAATTATAGCATCACGATAGTAGACATGCTGTAGTATTTTTGGCATTTGTGCTCTACCTATCCACATAATATGTATTCCCCTTCTCTAAGATAGGAATATATTCCCTTTATAAGGACTTTAGGAATAATATTGGTGGCAGTCACTGTAATCTCAGAAAAAGAAATGCTTTGATGAATATTCTGTTTCAGATTGTTAGAGAGTCTAAAGTTATAGGACTCCTGATTTTTCATAGAAATGATAAAATTCTTGGGTACAGAGTGGAAAAACTAAAGAGGCCAAATAGTAAGCAAAAGTGCCATGCTCAGTTAAGCGACCAAGTTTGTTGTATTATTTGAATGACTAGTAAACACTATCATATACTTCTTCAGCCCAACATAGATGGATAGTCTATTGAAGTCCTGTTTAATTTGTTTAAATGTAAAGTCTCATCTGTCATGACTGGATCTTTTTATTTATTTTTTTCACTTTTGGACCACACCTGGCAGTGCTCAGGGCTTACTCCTAGCTCTGCACTCAGGGATCACTCCTGGCGGTGCTCAAGAGACTGTATGTGGTGCCTGGAATCCAATCAGGGCCGGCCATGTGCCAAGACGAGCACCACAACCCCTTACCTACCTCTCTGGCCCTTGTGATTAGCTCTTCGACTGAATATGTGTCACTGTTACCTTACTAGTCTTGGCAGTTCCTATTGCCCTTTCATTGAGGGACTTTGAATATTTTCTGTAGACCTTGTAAATGTTCTCTTTTGGATACCATGGGATCTTCCCCCATTTTCGTTTCTGTGTATATCCCATTCAAGCTTGGTGTGCTTCTTCTGAGTCTTCTTTGGAAAAACTGTTGTTCTTGCCTGCATGAACGCAGAGCTGGAAGGATCAGGGTTGCCCCCCTTCTTCCCCCCCCCACCCCAGCAATCTGTAGCAAATAGCTAATGTTTCAAGGGGAAGATAACACCCCAGCTCCATTGTCTCTCTGGTCAGAACAGTTTGAGGAGCAAATTTGCAACTCAAAGATTTCCTTTAAGTAAAAGCTAAAGCTACCTAAAATTTGCTTTTCGTTCAGTTTCTTCCACGTTGATATCTTCATTCCTTCAAGTTAGTATTTTTCTCTGGGGATGCCTTTATTATTTTGGCTTTTGAGCCATATCGGGAAGTTCCCAGGGCTTACTCCTGGCTCTGTGCTCAGGAATCATTCCTGGCGGGGTTTAGAGGACCATACAGGGTGCTGTGGATCGAACCCATGTCGGCCACATGCAAGGTACTCACCCAACCTGCTATACTATTGCTCTGGACCCCTGGGAATACATTCTTTGGAAACCCCTGGTACACTATTCCTTGTCAATGGCGCTGCTTCTGAGGAATCATGTTCTTGAAGCATCATCCTAATCCTAGAATAACATCCATCACAGGTGGTTTCACGTCCCCCACCACTTGTCTGCTGCTCTGGTATATGTTGTCCTTTACCAGGGCAAAATTTGCTTGAAGGGAAAGCCCAATATTTGTAAGAGACTTTATTGACATTGGGTAGTTCGAAATCTTAGACTATCTATATATTTTTTGTATATATATATGTATATATACATATATATATATCTCACTGTATCACTGTCATCCCGTTGTTCATCGATTTGCTCAAGTGGGCACCAATAATGTCTCCATTGTGAGACTTGTTGTTACAGCAGGTAGGCCATTTGCCTTGCATGCAGCTGACCTGGGTTCGATTTCTCCGCCCCTCTTGGAGAGCCCGGCAAGCTACCGAGAGCATCTTGTCCACATGGCAGAGCCTGGCAAGCTACCCTTGATATATTTGATATATATGTATGTATATATATATATGTACATATATATATATATATATGAGTGAAAATTCGGAGATATCACCATGTGGGTCCCAATTCCCTCCCTTTATCCCCTAACTGTCACCTGTCACAGAACACAGAACAGTTCCTTTTGATTGGAGTTCGGTGCCCTAGTCCCAATTCTTCCAGGGCCTGCCTGGCACTGAAGCCTAATGTCTGTCTGTCAGATGTCTACCAGACACGTTGGTGTTTCTGTAGTAGAGTTAAGAGGATTGTAAACCGGTTTTCATTGCCTTGGCTTATCAAAGGAGAGAAACAAGAAATACGTTGAAAGAGGGCTTCATGTCTCAAGAAATGTAGGAGAGTTAAGAGCTATGTCACCCAGCTTGAAGTAGCAATTTATATTATAGACTGACCCAGAGGCATTAGCTTCCATTCTGATCTTCACCCTTCTCAACCCCCTCTTCACTCAGAATCGGATCCTCTTTTTCTGCCCACTTACCCCCCAGCATATATTGCACCATTTCTTGAAAGACTTTTTTGAACTATGAATAAATTCTACTCCTTTAAGCCGAGAACACCCCTTGACTCTGTCAGTCAGGCTAGATAGGCATAGAAAAGATTCGGTTCGAGAGATCATTTCTAAGGCAGCCTCACAGCAGAACTACAGGGATTTCTAGATACCCCCTGCATCCGTCTAGCAACAGCCAATTGCATGACTTGCAAGTCATTTTAACAAATGACAGGAGCCCACATCAGCTCTCTGATTCACACACACAAAAAAACAAAAAACAAAAAACTGGCTTTTCTGTTGCACAGAAGTGGATGTTTCTGAAACCATCTCCGCAAACTGCAAAAGTCTAATAAAAGAAATGTGGTATTGTTGGGAGAATTTTAAAGATTAGCTCAAAGAGGAAAAAAAATCTTTCCATTGAGCAAATTGTAAGATGTATTTAGTAGTTCACCTTGCTTCAAAGTAAAGGAGGCAATAGGTAAATATAAATGCAGTACATAAGTAAGGATTTAGTTTAACCCAATAGGGACATGAAAGGGATAACACGAAGCTGTCTTATAGGATGCCATGTAAGAGCTGACTCAGTATTGTATGCAATACTTATGGATAGTTGCCTTCCTGCCTTCCTTCACAGAATAAACAGAAGGAGGTGGAGATGGTAGCTCTCATGATGACATCTAAGGATTCCCTCAGTTGCTTTTGTTTTCAGGCCAAACCTGGCAGTGCTCAGGGCTTACTCATGACTCTGTGCTCAGGGATCACGCCTTGAGGTGTTCAGGGGGACCAAAAGGCATGTTGGGAAATTGAACCTGGATCAGCCACATGCAAGATGAGTGCCCTACCCACTGTGCTATTGCCCTGCCCCCAATTCACTCAGTTTTGCTTCATATCTTCATACCTCTACATTTTCATTTTAGTACCTTAAAATGCATGTTTTCATTGTGAAATATGTCTCTTACATTCTGAATGACAGATTTGAAAAATAATGGTATAAAAATACTATGCTCCATTCTAAATATTCATATTTTACATTATAAAATTAAAAATACTTAATATATGCCTAATGTACAAGCAAGACTTGCACATTATGCATTCACTTGTCACATTTTGTTATAGTTACAAAATGAGTACTATCTGTCAAAATTGTACACTTTCAAACTTGAAACTAATGTTTAACACTTCTAATGTTACATTTAAGTTTTTGTATGTTGAGTAATTTAGCACTTATTACCAAGATTCGATGTTCCTCCTAAAGTTGTTAGTAGGTGATTTTTGCTTGCTGAGAAACAGAATGAATATTCAGAAATCTCCATTCTGCAAAGTACTTCACAAACACATTCTTGTTTTAATCTGAGAAGCAAGCAAAATTATGAAACTAAGGTAGTCCTTTTTAATACAGTGACATTAATACCTCCCTTTTGAAATTCAGCTTATAAATGAAAAAGAGAAGCAAATGTTTTTCACAAGATGTAGCACTAATTTCTTTTGATCTTAATTCTTTCCAATAAATTGCCTTGACTATCTTTTAATTCATTGCTTAAATGTTTAATGAATAAATAAAATAATAGTTAACTGATCAAATAACAATTTTTCAAATTTGATTTTAAAAATAGAGTTGCAATGATCTTTTCCATTATAATTGGATGATTATACATGACAAAATGCTGAATGAGTAATAATAGTTCTTGTATCACTTGTATCACTTGTCATCACATTGATCTTCAGTTTGCTCAAGTGGGGGCCAGTAACGTCTCCATTTGTCCTTGTCATGTGCTAGTATAGCCCAATGGTATCTGCTCACTCCAGAAACATAAAGAGCATCAAACTGTTCATTCAGGATTTTGACGAAGAAGTCTGCCTATCTTGTTGGTGGACAGCCATGCGTTCTTTTGACATCCCTGGAAACCAGTGGGTAATAGCTCTAGTCCAGCGGTCATCTCTAAATTTCATTACGTGTCCGGCCAATCTGATTTTCAGTGCCTTGGCAAACGAGACAGTGTCCCTGATTCTTGATCGTAGATGGAGGTGGGAACTCTGGATTCCTTCTCTCACTTGAGTGAAATGTGATATTCCAAGCATAGCTCTTTTGATTCCTCTTTGGGATACCCAAATAGTGTTCTCATCCTGTTTTCATAGGGCCTAGGTCTCTGAGGCATATGTTAGTGCAGGAAGAATGGTGGAGTTGAAAAGATGTGCCCAGAGCCGGAGGTTCCTCTTAACAACTTCTTCGACACTCTTGAAGGCGTTCCATGCTGCTCTCTTCCTCCTGCACAGTTCTTGCGCCAAGTTGTTCCTCATGTTGAGTTCTTGACCCAGGTACACATAGCTGCTGTATTCGGAGATGTTCATTCTGTTGAGAGCAAATGGAACGTCAGGGACTAGTTCGTTTTTCATGAACTAGTCTCGGTGAGATTCGGCTGTAGTCTGACCTTACCACACTCACGGTCAAAATCGGCTAACATTTGTGCCACTCGGCTAATGTTTACTGTTATTAGAATGATGTCATCAGTGAAGTAGAGGTCGTGTAGTTGCCGACTGTCTATCTTCACTCTCATTCCTTCCCATTCCAGTCCTCGCATGATGTTCTTGAGGGTGGCACTGAAGAGTTTCGGTGAAATGGTATCACCCTGCCGAACCCCTCTCTTTACGTAGATGATCACTTCCTTCTAGAATGGTGAAATCCTGGTGGTGAATTCGTAATACAGCTCTCGGAGGATCCTGATGTATTGAGTTTGAACACCCTGTTTGTCTAGGGCTTCGATGACCGCTTCAGTCTCAACAGAATCAAAGGTCTTCTTTAAATGGATGAATGTTAGACAGAGCGGCATCTTGAAATAATAGCTCTTAGAAAATATTATTGTTGAATTCAAGCAAGTTTCTTTATAAATACCAATTACAGCAAATACAGCTTTGTGTCTTTTCAAAATATAAAGGTAAAGTCAAGCATTATAACATTATAATAAGTATAAAAACAAAACAAAACTCAATATCACAATGACAAAAGGATTCCACCAGATAAATCTTCCAATACAATGTCTTCCAAATGTATTTGTTTTGTACTGAGATATATGTTGTAGGATATCATTGGTTTGTCCTTTCTCCCTTGCCACAGAGTTTAGGTTTATCTGGTAATAATCTCTAAACATTTTTAGACAACATTGGTATGTCCTGTTCCCCTTGCCACAAGGAGCTTAGGTATATCGGGTCACACCCATCAAAGTGCTCCCGAGTCACTCCTAGTCCTTTGTCTATATGTAACCACTTCTCTATGCTCTCTTCCCCAACCAGTTAATCAGCTTTCCCCCCTAATCAGACTCTGTTAATTTGTAAGGTCAGACCTTTCTAGGACACTGAACTTGCATTGTAAGTTAATATTGCCTTTCTCCTCTCCTTATGTCTTTTGAATAGTTTACTTTAAAGCAATGTCCTTTTTGTATGGACAAAGAAAGACAGTTGTTAATATGCTTTTGTAACATGGGATTTAATTGGCTTTGAATATTATTCACTCCCGGGCATCTACTTTCTGGACTTAAGCCTCAGCTGCTTTTACTTCCTAGCACCCCCAAAAGAAGGGTCCAGACGAGGGACGGGACGGACCCAGGGCAAGCAGTGAGTTATGTCCTACCCTGGCATTGAGATGGGCCTGGCCAAAGTGCCAAATGCTTAACCGTAAGTTAAGAGCTTGGTCATGGACAAATGCTGTCATCATCCAAAAGCAACGAGAAGACTAGGATCCTGCTAGGGATAGGAAAGACTAATCTGGCTTGAGCACTGTAGTCTGAGATTGAAATGACCCCAGGAGAGCAATTCCATAAGCTTAATGCATCTCTTGCTGTGTCCATACAAAATGATTAATATTATGAATACTTAAATGTTACTTGAACAAGGAGAGGAGAAACACACCCATGGGATTCCGCTCTTGGGTGGGTATCCTGCTAAAAGAGAATTTGTCCTATAAAAGAAGCATCCCCTGAGGGAAAGAACTTTACCCCTATTGATTGTGACCACACGTATGTGTAAGCCCTGACCCCTCATTCTTGGGGATTTAACTAGGATGTAAGAGTGAGCTGGGGGCCAGTCCCAGTGCCAGATCTGGAGAAGCTAGATCCACATCCAGATCCAGAGGAGAAGGAGAAATAAGTAGCATGGGGGAGGAAGAAGCAGGAGGAGACTCAGAGGAGAATGGAGATGGGAATGGAATAAACTGCAACTGAGACCAACCAGCCTGGCCCTTGTTCCTTCCTTCGCCTGCCTCATCATCACCATCAACCTCCCCTGGGTGGGGGAAGCGGCTGGAGACTACCAAACGCGGGTGGAGGGAAAGATAGAGCACCACTGCCCTGTGCCCAGTGTCATGCCCCTTTCCTTTTTTGTGTGTTTACACAATATGTGGCTTTGAAGTTCTATCACTGCAATAGCCATGTAAACTAGAGCTTATGGATGGATTAAGTTTTAGGATAAAATTTGTCTTGAATGCTTTTCTAAGTGTACCATGTATGTGTGATGACTGTGTAACAAAATGAACAATGAACACGTTCAAAATCTGCATATGAAGCTAGAAATTTACATATTTCAGACCTTTTATTGTGAGAACTGAAAATATTCTCTGGGCTGGTTTTTAATTAAATTTCACCTATTGACATGGGATATAAAAAGTCTTGAACTGTTACCACTTTAAGCATGTGATTATTCCTTCATCTACAGAAACCTGCTTTGGACTTCTATGTATTAGCACAATAATTTTTCGGTCAGTCTTATTAAATAAGTACTGTTTATAGGAGCAAAATTAGAACTAAGACTTAACTGAAGAATAAAAAGTTGTATCAGTTTCATATAATGCAAATTTGTTTCATGTTATAGACTTGATTTTGCCTTACATGTGAACAGAATGAATTTTTCCACGATGTTTGATATATGTGCAAATATATACTGTTTCATTACTGTATTACTGTCACTGTCATCCCATTTTTCATTGATTTGCTCGAGCGGGCACCAGTAACATCTTCATTAATCCCAGCCCTGAGATTTTAGCAGCCTCTCCTTACTTGTCTTTCCCAACGATTGGAGGCTTCTTTCAGGATCAGGGGACTGAGACCTGTTACTGTTGCTGCATTTGGCATATCAAATACGCCACAGGGAGCTTGCCAGGCTCTTGCGTGATGCAGACCTTTAATGGGAACATATGTCGGGATGTACAAACACACACTGGAACCCTCTCTCCTGTTACAGTCCTCTCTCCTATGACTTCAATAAAATGAAAGTTAGGGCCAGGGAGCTAAGTTGCTAAGTCAGAGCTCAAGAGCCCAAGCTTCACATGCAAGAGAAGAGTCCAATCCCCAGCACCATAGGGTCCCCTGAGCAACAAGTCACAGAAAAAGCTCCCTGAGCACTGCTGTAGGGGGCTCAAAAAACAAAAACAGGAAGTCAAATATTCCTTCTGAACATTAAATTCAAAGATACATGTCAGGAACTGACAGAAACAAGAGGCAGAGCATGGCTACTGGGTCCCTTATAGTCACAAAGGAATGTCCTGGGCTGATTGAGATGTTCTCAACCTAGACTAACGTTGGACAACCACACCACACTCACACTTTCAACGGGTGAGGGATCTGGGATGGACATTAGACCTCAGTAAAAGTGGTGAAGAGAAAGCATCTCAGGGGTCTCCCATCCCTGCCCCAGGACATCACCCCGAACCCTTCCCCTCACTGACAATGGTTACGGCACTATCCCCCTTCTGAAAGTCAAACTTCCTTTCCCCTCCATGGCAGGAGGAGGAGTGAAAACCAGCAGCACTGAAAAAAAAATAAAAGTGGGCTGGAGCCATAATACAGCAGGCAGGGCTTTTGCTTTGCATGCACCTGACCCGGGTTCCATCCCCAGCATCCCATATGGTCTCTCAGCACCTCCAATTGCCAATTCCTGAATGCAAAGCCAGGAGTGAACCCTCAGCATAGCCAGGTGTGTCCCAGACAAACAAACAAGTTCAGAATATGTGTAGGGTTTTAAATCACTGCAATCATACTATAAAGATGGTGATGTATCCTAATACTATGTCGACCTGATCCTTCACTGAAAAACAAATGTCATAAAGAAATTCAAGGGCCAGGGCTGGAGCAGTAATACAGGGGCTTAGGGCGTTGTTCTGCCTGGCATGTGGCAGACCCAGGTTTAAGAGTCAGGAGTAAGCCCTAAACACCACTGGGTGTGGCCCAAAAACCAATGTGGAAGGAAGCAAAGAAGGGAAAGAACAAAGGAAGAAAGGAAGAAAAGAAAGAATGAAGGAAGGAAGGAGGGAGGGAAGGAAAGAAGAAAGGAAGAAGGAAGGAAGGAAGGAAGGAAGGAAGGAAGGAAGGAAGGAAGGAAGGAAGGAAGGAAGGAAGGAAGGAAGGAGGGAGGGAAGGAGGGAAGGAGGGAAGGAGAGAAGGAAGGAAGGCAAGGAAGGAAGGAAGGAAGGAAGGAAGGAAGGAAGGAAGGAAGGAAGGAAGGAAGGAGGGAGGAAGGAAGAAGGGAGGGAGGGAAGGGAGGGAGGGAGGGAGGGAGGAAGGAAGAAAGAAGGGAGGGAGGGAAGGGAGGGAGGGAGGGAGGGAGGGGGAGGGAGGGAGGAAAGAAGGAAGGAAGGAAGAAGGGAGGGAGGGAAGGGAGGGAGGGAGGGAGGGAGGGGGAGGGAGGGAGGAAAAAAGGAAGGAAGGAAGGAAGGAAGGAAGGAAGGAAGGAAGGAAGGAAGGAAGGAAGGAAGGAGGGAAGGAGGGAAGGAAGGAAGGAAGGAAGGAAGGAAGGAAGGAAGGAAGGAAGGAAGGAAGGAAGGAAGGAAGGAGGGAAGGAGGGAAGGAAGGAAGGAAGGAAGGAAGGAAGGAAGGAAGGAAGGAAGGAAGGAAGGAAGGAAGGAAGGAAGGAAGGAAGGAGGGAAGGAGGGAAGGAGGGAAGGAAGGAAGGAGGGAAGGAAGGAAGGAAGGAAGGAAGGAAGGAAGGAAGGAAGGAAGGAAGGAAGGAAGGAAGGAAGGAGGGAAGGAGGGAAGGAAGGAAGGAAGGAAGGAAGGAAGGAAGGAAGGAAGGAAGGAAGGAAGGAAGGAAGGAAGGAAGGAAGGAGGGAAGGAGGGAAGGAGGGAAGGAGGGAAGGAAGGAAGGAAGGAAGGAAGGAAGGAAGGAAGGAAGGAAGGAAGGAAGGAAGGAGGGAGGGAAGGAGGGAAGGAAGGAAGAAGGGAGGGAGGGAGGGAGGGGGAGGGAGAGAGGAAAGAAGGAAGGAAGGAAGAAGGGAGGGAGGGAAGGGAGGGAGGGAGGGAGGGGGAGGGAGGGAGGAAAGAAGGAAGGAAGGAAGGAAGGAAGGAAGGAAGGAAGGAAGGAAGGAAGGAAGGAAGGGAGGGAGGGAGGGAGGGAGGGAGGCAGGGAGGCAGGGAGGGAGGGAATATGAGGGATGCCATCTCACTCTAACAAATATCCTACCTCTCCCATCCCCGAAGCCCTCCATGTCACTTCTATAAAGGCCCAAGGTGCACTTGCCTTTGGGCAGTGCACTCAAGTCTATCTCTGTGGACGGAAGCGCCAGCTGTCACTGGAAAGAAATGTAGATCTTAATATCACCACTTTTTTTTTAAGAATTTTTTTAGTGTCAGGTATTGAACTCTGGGCCTCTTAGACCTGGGATACTGTTTCATAAACATGCAAAATATAGATGTTCTGCCAGTGGGAAGATACATGTACATTTAATAGTATATAGGTAAACACAATGAATTCTTGATAATCCCCTCCTTTCCTATCTTACACACACAGAAGCATTCTGGGTACGGACCACCTCCACTCTTATTACAAGACTAACAATTATGGCTGCAAAATAGGGTTGTCATTTTGATGCTGAAGCATATGATTTTCATCCAGTTATGAAATTGCTTTTTATTTTCACACACATCTGCTTCTGTTCCATATTATATTCTTCACTTGGGCTCCATATTTTTTTTTTTTTTGCTTTTTCGGTCACATCCGACGATGCACAGGGGTTACTCCTGGCTCTGCATTCAGGAACCACTTCTGGCGGTGCTCAGGGGACCATATGGGATGCTGGGAATCGAACCCAGTTTGGCCGCATGCAAGGCAAACACCCTACCCGCTGTGCTATCGCTCCAGCCCCTATATTCTTTTTTTTAAAATTGCACTTTTGTGCTTTACTGAAGATTTCTTATCCTTTGGATAAAACGAAGAGTAGTTCAGACACTCGCTGGAAGACAAGAATTCTGAGACAGAGCTTTGGTCTCTGTTTCGTGTTTGAATCTATCATTTAGCAGTCTCCTTGAGAAAAAGTAGACTTGCCTCCTCAATTTCAGGGGTTTCCTGTTTGTCTTTAAGAGCCATGCATAACTTTTTTCCAAGAATTACCAATTTAGAATGACTGAAAGTTTCAAATCAGGGCCAGAGCAACCGTACAGCAGCATGGCACTTGCCTGGCATGCGGCCTACCTGGTTCAATCCCTGGCACTACCTATGATCTCCTGAACCCCACCAGGAGTGAGCCCCGAACACAGAGCCAGGAATAAGCTCTGGGCACCACCAAGTGTGGTTCAAAAGCAGACATAAAGATAAATTTCAGACCATTTCATCAACTCAAACCCCTTACATATGCTTTTTGTATTCCTCAGAGTTCATGCAAATAATAGAATTTGCAACTTGGACACATGAGGTGAGAACTCTTATCTGCTGGCTTCGGAAATAGCCAGCCAGAGCGTTGAGCATGTGCTGTCTATCGTGTGCTGCTTTCACACAGGATTGGAAAGCATGGTGTTATTATCCAAGGACTACCCTTCAGGCAGAAATAGAGAGGAGAAGAAGAGATTAACGGCAGCAAACGGAAAACAAAAAAACCAACCAAAAAACCCAAACCCTCTGTTTTCCTGGAAATGGAGCAAATATGTCAGAAATGCTCTGGTTTGGGATGATGGAATCAACAAAGGAACAAGCCCTGTGTTGTAAATGAGCCAAATATGGAAGGGGAACCCTCTATAATCCATGGAGAGTTATCTTCCTAATCCCCCATTCACATCTACCCTGGAGGCAAATGAGAATTGATATTTGTTACTGAGATCAAAATCAGAATCCAATAAAACTTTCCCTTGGGAGAAATTCATAATACACACTCATAAAGCTAGGTCACATGACTTTTGTGTATTTCCTTCTCTGCAAGTTTCCCATTCTTGTACAAAGCATAGAGCTGTTCTAAACAGTGCCACATGGATATCCCTGCACATTTTCTTTTGATCTAATGCTGAATATTTATCCTGACTGTAAAAAAAAATCATTATAACATATAAATGTCTTTTGCCATAATTAACAATAGTTTTTTCAAAGTTGTTATTATTACATAAGTATATGTGTGTTTCTATTGTTCAATATCTCATGCCAGGCACTCACAAGGCCCAGAGTTTGATCCCTGACACTGCACGCGGGGTGGCTTCCAAGCAATATTTGTATGATCCTGTTCAGCCCTCTGGCAGCATGGGAGAGGGCCCAGAAAAAAATACATTAAAATTAACATAAAAATACTTTATGTTGTCTATTTTTCTTTGGCTTTTTATGCAGGGGGAGCAGGAGGTGGGATCACACCTGGTGATGCTCAAGGATTACTCCTGGTTCTGCACTCAGAAATTACTCCTGGCAGTGCTTAGGGAACCATATGGGATGCCAGGGATTGAACCCAGGTCAGTTGCATGCAAGGCAAACACCCTACGCACAGTACTATTGCTCCGGACCCCTGTTGTTTGTTTTTAGAAAATTATGTCTGTGGAGTGATGTGTGTGCCACCAACACCCAGTGTGTGTGTGTGTGTGTGTGTGTGTGTGTGTGTGTGAGTGTGTGTGTGAGTGTGTGTGTTAGGCACTTATATCTCATTATGGCACTGACATTTCTCAGAAAGTTAATGGGCTTTTACACCTTTGCATTAATTGACTGGACTGGAGCAATTGCATAGCAGGTGGGGAGTTTGCCTTGAACACAGCTGACCTGGGTTCAATTCCTCTGTCCCTCTTGGAAAACCTGGCAAGCTACCAAGAGTATCCCGCCCACATGGCAGAGCCTGGCAAGCTACCTGTGGTGTATTCGATATGCCAAAAACAGTAACAAAAAGTTTCACAATGGATGTGTTACTGGTGCCCACTGGAGCAAATCAATGAACAATGGGATGACAGTGCTACAGTGCGTTTATTGACTATTAGGATATCCCGTTTTGTAAATGCTCTATATGAGTGTTTGGGTTCTTCATGTTCCTACTGTCATGTGACAGGGTAGATTTTGTCTTTTAATTTGCGGGGAGGAAAGGCTTCCCCAGTGCTGCTTGGGGTGCTTAAGGCTTCTCTTGACTCTGTGCTCAGTAATCACTCCTGGTGACACTCAAGGTAGTAGGGGTCAAAGAGAGATTGACACATGTACCACACGTACTTTCATCCCTGTACTATCTTACCAAGCCCCCCTATTCTTTGGTGGTGCTAGGGATTCAACCCAGAGCATTCATACAAAGTGCTCGACCACTGAGCCACGTCCCCAGCCCAAATTTTTTATTTGACCATTCAGGTGGTATTTTATGTTTTTTATGCAAGAGTCACAGGTTCAATGCCAGGCATCGCATTGTCCCCCAAGAATCAAGCCCTTGAACACTGCCAAATATAGCCCCCAAACCAAAACAATAGCAAATTTAAACATTTGTGGGATTTGAAAGTCTCTTGGAAAGTCCTTTTCAAGACGTTTTGCCTAGTGTGAACGTTGAATTTCCTCCCTCTTTTCACAGAAATGTTTATCTGTTGGAATCTAACTTTAAAATACTTTCCAATAAATACAGTTTAAGTCAAATATATAGCATAATTGCACAATATAAAATTATAAAAGAGGCGGGCAGAGAGATAATACAGGGCTAAGGAACTTGCCTTGCGCATGGCTGACCCTGGTTCAAAGCACAGCATCACCCTCAAGAACTGCTAGGAATGATCTCTTAGCAAGTGTTAGGAGTAAGCCCTGACTAAGGGATTTTTTGTGTGTGACCCAAAGAACAGAAAAAAAATTATAAAGATGGGGTCAGAGTGATAGTACAGTGGGCAGGCATTTACCTTGCACATGGATGACTCGGGTTCAACCCTTGACATCCATCTTATATAACTCCCCAAGACTGCCAGAAGTGATCCCTGAGAGCAGAGTCAGGAGTAAGCCCTGAGCACTGCCGGGTGTCCCCCCAACACCCAGAAAATCATAAAGAGATAAAACTGATATGTTGGGCCCAAAAGTTGATTGGTGGTCTTCTGGGTCCCCTCAGTAGATAGGGGTTAAATGTATAAGGACATGGTAGAAATTTTGGGTGATAAAAGTTAATTTAATTGTGGTAGACAGTTCATGAGAATGCACTGTGCAAAAGACATTAAAAATCAATTAATTTGAGGGGCTGGAGAGATAGCACAGCGGGTAGGGCATTTGCCTTGCATGCGGCCGATCCGGGTTCAAATCCCAGCATCCCATATGGTCCCCTGAGCATGGCCAGGGGTAATTCCTGAGTGCAGAGCCAGGAGTAACCCCTGTGCATCGCCAGGTGTGACCCAAAAAGCAAAAAAAAAAAAATCAATTAATTTGAAATATAAAAACAACTTAAAAAAACATAACACATATTTTATATATAACTTAAATATGAATTTGATAATTTAAGTATGTGAATATTAATGAAAATTTATTATCTGTATTCGCACTGTATTTTAAATATCTAGCTACTTCTTTGAACAATGTGTTGTATAGATATCTACACTAATTTAGATATTCAAATAGCTATTCAATTTAAATATTCAGCTTTCATGCTTAATGTTGATCACCAAACTTAGATGTTTCCACCCAATATATAAATATTCTTTAAACATTTAAATATTTAATATCTAATAAATATTTAAAGACTTATGTCCAATGTTGATTTTCAAACTGAGATGTTTCTATATGATGGAATTATTCACATACTAATTGATTTAAAAATTTGAATAACCATGGAGGATCTGGTTTATGTATTTGAATATCTGATACATACAAACATACATACAAACCATATTTAACTATGGCAGTTCGCTTTAAATATGGTATCTATTTTAATATCCTAATTTATGCTTTAGATATTAATTATGATTTGATTGTTCCATTTGTGTGTTAGGATTCAAATGTTTATGACTGGATTGATGCATCTTATTGAACTATCAAAAAACTTGCCACACCTGATTTTGTGTACACAAATATTCTTGCTGATGGAATATTAAAATAAGATAACTTAAATATGCAAACACCACTTGGATAATCTGAATGTACAGGTGCTGTTTACACATGCAAATAAGGTCATTCAAATATGGGTGTGATCAGGTCATGTATCATGGGCTAATTTGAAAATGCACACTCATCTGAGCATGATAATTTGAATACGGGTGGATTGCCTGATTTAAATGTGCAAATGGAAGTTAATTTGCCCAGCTAAGTGTGCATGTTTTGGCCACCTACTTTAAACATACAAGCAAAATATGATATATGCAAATCATGTCCCCCTGATTTGTATGCTCTGAAATTGGTTGCTCATCATATTTTGGCATGTGAGTATAGAAAAGTCTTATTTGAGTGTTCAAAAATTGGTTTGTATATTCAAAATTACTCCTAGTTTAAATATTCAAGTACTTGATATCTGAATATGTTTGATGTATTGGTGCCAGGGCCTTATAGCCAAAAGAACACACGTGGGCATGGCTTAATATGTTGCTATTGTCACACCCACTGGTGGCTCACACTTGAATGTTGCTTACTAAATTGTTGTTACAGTGTCAATGTGTTCATTACAAAACATTTAATAATTTATTTTTTATAATAATGCATTTATAGAAAGTTCATTTGTATCTAATTTTAATTTGTAAGCTACCTGAATATCTAACTTTGCTTCAAGCTCTTTTTTAGGTATTTAAATGAAAGCTGTTGAAATATCTATTGCTGCCATATGAATGGCACTAGAGGCCATCATGCTAAGTGAAGTCAGACTGGAAGGACAGATACAAATGTATCTCATATGTTGTACATAAAGAAACACAGTAAGGGCACAACAAAAGACAACAGAACCTGAGAACTGGTCTGCAGAATTGAATTTACTAAATCTGGGAGCAGCAGGAAGCATCTGGGAAGAGTCCCTGAGAAAATGGTGAAGACTTTGGTTTGGGAAGGTTGTGTGCATGAAACCCTACCACTAACAGTATTGTAAATCATGGTGCTTCAAGCTAATTTTTTAATTAAAAATACATTAAAAATTTTGTAGTACTGTAGCACTGTCGTCCCTTTGTTCATCACTTTGCTCGAGTGGGCATCAGTAATGTCTTCATTGTGAGACTTGTTGTTACTGTGCTGGAGCGATGATAGCACAGCAGGTAGGGCATTTGTCTTGCATGCAGCCAACCTGGGTTCGATTCCTCTGTCCCTCTCAGAGAACCCGGCAGCTACTGAGAGTATCTCACTCGCACGGCAGAGCCTGGCAAGCTACCCATGGCGTATTCGATATGCCCAAAACAGTAACAACAGGTAATATTAATAATAAATCAGAAAAATAAATGTTCAATGTGTTTGAACCTCTCAGCTACAGTAACTAAACATAACTAATAGAATTGTATTTAAAGACATTTGGAAAGTGGTAAAACTAAAACAAAGTGCAGAAGGCAAGAATTTTGGTTACTTTGAAGGGGAAAGTGATATAACGAATTTCTGGAGTATTGTTAATCCCTCCCTTCAAAACTAAACATTCATCAGGTAATCAGGTATAATTGTTATTTATGCACATTTCTGGGTTTATAATACATACATTTTTAAACTAAGAGGGAAAGGGAGAAAGAGAGAGACAGGAAGAAATAGAGACAGGGGGGAGAGAGAGAGAGAGAGAGAGAGAGAGAGAGAGAAGAAAATCAGAATATGTTGTTCTTAAAATATAGCAGTGATTAAAACTTTTATTGTACTAATCAATTACTAGTCAAACCCCAATTTCTTCTACCTAAACTCTAACCAAACTAGCCTCACCCTCACCCCAAACCCATCCCTTTAATAGAGAATGAAGCAAATTAATTCTTAAGCCTTTTCTCTGATAATTCCCTCTGCATGGAACACTATTTATGAACATGTTTACCTAACCTAGTATTGTGACAATCATACGTTTTTCTTCCCTGAAATCTAAAAGTAGTGGCTTAATACTTTATATAGAATCCTACCTTTTAGAAATCTGCTTCAGTGTCACTCTCATAAATGCAACTGTATCTACTGATTTTCATAACTTTGTTTCTGGTTCCCCTGGTGAGAACGCAACAGTTTATCTTGCTCTCTGCTATTGAGTCAATGACGAGAATACTGCGGGACAGCCCTGATAGGTGATCAGTAAATAATCGGAACAATAATAAACATGTAGGTGAATGGATGGATGAGATAATAAATCATTGCATAAAAACTAATCACTATTGATTAAATACAAAATGTTTTTTATGGAAATGCATTAGGCAGGGGAAATTGTTATCCAGTTATGTTTCTCCTATGCTCCTTAGTTATGTTATTGAAATATAAACTCAGGGAAAGGACCTTGAAAATGATTCCAGCATCTTGCTCAAACTGTTTTTTTTTATTGCAAATAATAGAACACGAAGTTAAGATTTCTGTATTGTTGCTCAAACTTCCCTTATTCACAATATTACTGCTAAAACTTCAAAGGTGAATCATCTTGCATAATCATTACATATTACATCCAAACCTGAAAAATATGAGCATGTATTTGTTCCCAAGATATGAAATGTATATTCTAAACAAATTGTTCATAAAACACACAAACATATTTTCTACTGAAAGTAGCTTGTCATCTAATTTGCTTTGTTTGCTTCCTAAAGAGCTCCAGGTGTAGGTGAGCACTTAAGTGCTTTTTGATGAGGATGATAATGCACTGAAAAATTTTATACATGACATTTTCCTTATAGTGTTTTAGTACATATATTTTATTGTTGCTCAATCTTGCCACTTGAAATACTTCATTTTCCCAGTTTGAGCTATTAGCTTAACTATGATGTGCTCTAATATTTCTGTTCTCAACATCTCAAATAGTTCTCAATAAATGATAACGGCAAACTATACACAAAATTTAACAAATACTCATAAAAGACTATAATCTCAAGGATAAATGAATAAAAGTGATCTATTATTAAAATTAGGCCTCCTTTGCAGTCACTGTCACTGTCATCCCATCTTTCATCGATTTGTTCGAGCGGGCACCAGTAACATCTCTCATTGTGAGACTTATTGTTACTGTTCGTGGCATCTTGAATACGCCACGGGGAGCTTGCCAGGCTCTGCCATGTGGGCGAGATACTCTTGGTAGCTTGCCGGGCTCTCCAAGAGGGGCAGAGGAATCGAAAACGGGTTGGCCGTGTGCAAGGCGAAGGCCCTACTGCTGTGCTCTCGCTCCAGCCCTTTGCAGTACAAACATTAAATTAAGACAGCAATTCAATGGCAGAAACCAAGGTATATTCTTAGAGAGATATATTTGGAGTATAATTTATGTGAAATGAAACTATAATTGTTGGGACCAGAGAGATAGTACACAGGTTAAGGGGAGTGCTTTGCATGCAGCTGACCCCATTTTATCCAGGGTACCACAGGTTCCTGATCACCTGAGCACCACACCAGGGGTAAGGACCAAACACCCAACAAACAAACAAAAAAACTATAATTGTCTTAGTCTCATTTTAATCCATAAATTAAAAATCATTGCTTTTTCTAATATTAAGAACTCAATAGTTACTAAGAATTCAGTATATTTCTAGCAATGGATCAATAGGGAAGGAAATATTTCAAAACTATATATGTGTACATACAATTCCACTGGACTGGAGTGATAGTACAGTAGGTACTATCATTTGCCTTGCACACAGCCGACCCAGGTTCAATTCCTTCGTTACTCTTGGAGAGCCTGGAAAGCTACTGAGAGTATCCCGCCAGCACAGCAGAGCCTGGCAAGGTACCCGTGGCGTATTTGATATGCCAAAAACAGTAACAAGTCTCACAATGGAGATGTTACTGGTGCCCAGTTAAGCAAATTGATGAACAATAAGACAACAGTACTACAGTGCTACAGTGCATAATTTTACTTGGTCCTTACCACAACCCAGTGTAATGTTATTTGAAAATTCTTGTCTTCCAATTTCAATATAATTTCTGGAATTATATCAGTAAAATTTTAAAAAGTTTTTTTGACACACCTGGTGGTGCTCAAGGGTTACTTCTGGCTCTGCAATCAAGAAGAATTACTTTTCGGGGTGCTGGGGGGACCATATGGGATGCCAGAGTTTGAACCTTGGTTTGCCACATGCAAGCAGTACTCCTACTCACTGTATTATGTCTCTGGCCCATGATCATGTCAGAACTTTTCAACTCCTGTTTCTTCTGTAATACCTATGTCTGGGTATTACATAATGCCACATACTGTAAAAGATTGTAGATGCTTCTAATTAAATTACTCTCCTCTTATGAACGTTAGATATTATTGGTGAATCAGGACAATTCTACCAATAGTCAATAGTAATGTACTGTGCATGTAAAATTTGTTGTAAGTATATTTAGAAGTCTTTAAGAGGGTTGATCTTATACTGTATTCTTACCACAAGAAAATAAAATATAAAGATAGTTTTAAACTTTGTTGGAGTAGGCCTATTTGTGGTTTGCCTGTTTCTTAGAGGCGACATTATTAGTTTAGAGTCTTGTTTTTCGGGGATATCAACTGAAAATCTTGTGTGTCCATGAAGGTCATCTCTCTTTGAATAAGCCTGGGTTCCAGTGTCCCCTCAGTATGGGAGCTGGCGAGGACTAAAGGGACAATTTATGCACAAAATATTTTACAATGTTTTCTATAGGTCCTATTTAGTTTCTTATGTATTGTCCCAGCTGTCATAAATATGGTGGTTCTTTTTATAGGCTCTATCTAGTGAACTCATTCCATTAATCTGTGTTATGATTTGCAAAATACCTTCAGGTATATGACCAATTCATCACTTCCTCTTACTTAATTTCTGGTCTTATCTTCCATATTATTTTGTATCACCTATAGTCCTATATGCTATGAGTTTTCCGGTCTGTAAGTTTAGCCTTATATCCGAGACTTTTCAAGAGCCTATCCTAGAGCCTTAACATTTTTCTGGTCTGAGATCAGCATTACTGTAGAGGAGAGGTGGGGAATATTTTCTATCTTCTGGAAGGACCATTTGGATGTTTATACCATCACTCATAGACCAGACAATATAGACAAAGGGGTTTTGGGGAGCTAACAAGAACTATACACTTCTATCATGTGGACTAGACCACAGTGGGCTTCATATGACCCATTAGCCATCCATTCCCCATACCTGCTACAGAACAACATATAATTCCTGAGTCATTTTTTAAGTCAAAAACCTTTTTCTAAGGAGATACTTTTCATTTATTTCGACTAGTTTTCTTTCTTTTTGATATTTTTTGTTTGTATGCTTTTGGGCCATAGTTGGCTCTGATCAATGTTTATTCCTGGTTCTGCACTCAGGGATCACTCCTGACTGGCCCTGTGGACCATATGGGGTGCTGGGGATAGACTCTGAGTGAGCAGTAGGCAGGGCAAATACCTTACCCTCTTTGTTATCTGTCCAGCCCCTATTTATTTCGTTATTTAATGTGGAGCTATATTATATATTGTTCCTAAAAATGAGTAATATCAGCATTACTCATTTTTAGCAGTCATTTGAACTAAGAAAAACTGGACTTCTACAGAAGAAATATCAAGGTGTTTTTACCCTCTGGGGTCCTCCCTGAATAGATAGTAATAACTTTTCTGTTCAGCATCAATTAGTTTGAACAATACCTCTAAAACTCTCTAATAAAAGATTTAAGAAATTTCAGAGCTTTTCACAGAAGGAAGGTGAATAATAAAAACCTCTTATTTTTGTTTAGCCTGTTTCTAAAATGGACAGTTTCATAACTGGTTGGATTCAATCCCAAATTTGTCTAATATTTTATACAAGATGGAATGAAAAGAGAAGAATTGGTACACGATAAAATATGAAGACTCTCAGTAACATAGTCTTCTAAAATAAATGGTAAGTTATTTTGTTTTTCAAGATCTGCAAAACCTTTATTGGTCCACTGAATTGTGTTTTGTCAGCTCCAATTAAATTGAGTTGTCATAGAGACCTATGAATTGTATGGAATTTATTTCCAATTTCATAAGTCTTTGCCAGCAAGGAAAAAAGATTCAGAATCTCTGGTTTTAGTATGACTGTTTAATTTCTTTTTTATTTTTAAAGTTTCTGTTATGAAGAATTCATACTCTGATATCTAGCATATTGAGTTTGAAAGGTGTTTGAGTATTTTCATATAGTCTATTTGTTCTATCATCTATGAAATAAAGCTCTTAGTATTCTGTGACTATTTGATATGGTTTCATTTATTACATAACACTGTATCGTTCTGATTTAAAAAAAATGCATTTCTGGGGCTGGACCAACAGCACAGCGGGTAGGGCGTTTGCCTTGCATGTGGCCAACCGAGGTTCAATTCCCAGCACCCCATATGGTCCCCTGAGCACCGCAATGGATAATTCCTGAGTGCAGAGCCAGGAGTAACCCCTGTGCATTGCTGGGTGTGACCCAAAATGCAAAAAAAAAAAAAAACCCGCATTTCTGATATGTGTGTTGTGTGTATACTGCGTTGACATTTTTGCTCATTTAGCTGAACACTACTCAAAAACTCACTGAATGTATATGTCTTAACTGCAGAGTATGCTGGGATGTCATTGATGGATTAAATATGGAAAAATTAATTAAACCTGGAATAAGGGATACTAACTCACTCAGTGGCACTGATGAGAAGCATCAGTAGCTTATATCAGCATCCAAGAGTTGAGAGTAAAAAGTAACTCTTTGCAAATGAAAAAAAAGTTGAGAAAAGTTGCTTTTAGAAATATTTAAGCAGTTACAGTGCTCAGTCAAGTGAATAGAAGTGTTTAAGGAAGACTTACTTGTTAGGGAGTGAATCTGAGTAAGTTGTTTTGATGTCGGTGGACCCCATGGGTGACTTATGTGAAGTGGGGAGGAAAAAGATGGTCACTTTCTCCCCAACCCCTCTGCCACCCAGGACCCAGGGTTACTGGGTTCTTGTCTCACCTCACAGAAAGGAATTTCAGGAGTAAACAAGCAGTGAAGTAAATAGATTTTATTTGGGTTTTTTTTCAAGTGTGGAGGGGGAGAAAGTGAGAGAGAGGGAGAGAGAATGAAAGAGAGAGAGAGAGAGAGAGAGAGAGAGAGAGAGAGAGAGAGAGAGAGAGAGAGAGAGAGAGAGAGAGAGAGAGAGTGTAATGCACTCGAGAGAATGCGGGCTTCTCCAAGGGCGGAGAGAGAGCCCCTACACACATCCTAGCATTATACATGGAAGCATGAATGTACACATCTCAAGAGGGGAGATGCGGGAGACACATGTGCTCAGGCGCCATATGTGCTTGTGTGCTTGGCCATGTGGGCGCAAGCAGCACATGGGCTCGGGCAGCATATGCGTGCCCTTCCTTTGTTCAAGGTGGCTTTTATAGGGATACTTCAACCTGCCCCCATGTGGGGCTTCTTCCCAGGTAAAAGTCCAGCTTTCTCTGGTCTGGGCTAGCTCCAGGTAAAGGTCTTTTCAGGCCCTAGTTGCTGTAGTCACAAGGTGGGTCCTGATTTTCTTAGGGCTAGGTGGCTTTACTACTCCCCAGGAATTCCATTGCCATGAGAGGGCCTTTTCTTGTCTATCTGTCTGCCTATACAAGGCCCCTAAATAATCTTTGTGGTCTGTTCGGGTATGGAGAAATGTAAATATTTTTGTTTCATTATGTTGTAGGTAACTCATGTGAAGTGGGGAGAGAAAGGGTAGCCTCAAGGAAACAGTGCTCAACTCAGCTTGACCACCTGGGAAATATCTGGTGTGAGCTAGGGCTGGGAACTTTTGCTTATGAGCACCCATGAGGCTTGGGTACCAATCCTTTGAGACAGCTATCAAGCTTCACCTGAAGTCCAATGGTTCTCTGGGAGCCGAGAACTCAGACTGGAGTGAGGTTTTGCTTTTTGAAGAAATGAAAAGTCAGTCCTGACTTTTCTACTTAGGGCTTCCAGAATCTTCTCCCTCCCTCACAGAAAAGGATCCTAGGAGGAGACGAAAGAGTCAAGTAAAATAAGTTTGTTTGGAGGATGAGAGGAGAGCAAGAGAGTTTTGTGCTCAAGAGAGAGTAAGGACTTCTCCAGAGTTGAGATGGCACTCAATCACTTTGGAACAGATAGATTACTGCTTTGGTCTGGTTTTCTTTCCACAAGTAGGAGTTAATGGAGCTTTTCATGGTTGAGGTGGGGAAAGTCATTTTTTAAATTATTTTTTTATTTTTTAATGAATCACCATGAGGTACAGTTACCGACTTACAAACTTTCCTGCTTACGGTTCAGTGTTTCAGTCATGACGTGGGGAAAGTCTTGACCTTCAGGTGGTACCTTCTCAAGCTCAAATGCAGCCTTTTCAGTCTCGGCATCTCTCCCCAGGGATCTGGCCTTGCTCAGAGCTTGGCATTCTGCATTACAAAAGCCTCCAGGCTCCCCAGAGGGACCCTGCATTTCAAAGGCCTTCATGTCTTTGTCTTAGCTTCCTTGTCGACAGTGTTTTCCCCAGTACATTTTACCAGCTCCCATCCCCAATTTCTCTGCTTGTACCAATTACTTCCACATGGATTTAGGATGGAAAAAATGAAACTATTTTTATAACTGACCTTTAAGGGCTCATTTTGTTGCTGAGAGACGGGACTCCCACAAGGAGTAGGTTTCCTCAGGTGGCTTCTGTGAAGTAGGGAGGAGAGAGGGCTCCAGAGGGGCGTCTCCCCCTTAGGAGCACCCTGGGGTTTCACTCCTGCTTTTGCCCCAACAGATGCCATGAGAAGGTTCTCTGCAGGAAAGGAAAGTCAGTCCTAAATCTTACTCTGTTTTCCAGTTCCCTCACAGAAAAGCATTCCAGGAGAAGAGGAATAGTGAAGTAAAACACATTTACTTGGGAAATGAAGGAAGGGAAATTGAGAGGTGGGTAAGGTTAGGGTAAGGTTACATACTCAAGAAAAAACTTGGGCTTCTCTGAAGAGGGGCCTGGGGGGAAGATCAGTGTAGCTTTGAGAAGAAGCTTAAGTATGGCTGTTTTCCATAGTCACCTTGGTCACAAACTCTTTGCACAAGTAGGAGTTAATGGGGCTTTTCCTGGGGATCCATGTATGGCTGGTCAAGGTCATTCTTCAATTCCTTGGCATTCAAGAGGCACTTCTGGTGGTGGGGGTGGGGGTGAAGATATTCCACCCTCCTTTCTTCTGGGGATCCTGGCCTGGAATTCTGCATCTCAATGGCTTTCCAGGCTCCTGAGATGGGTCTTTCATCTCAAAGGCTTTCATGCCTTCAGGCTGGTTTAGGTTTCCCACAAGTACAGTTTTTCTGCAACTATAGTACAAGAGCCCCCCCTGTTTGCAACAAGTTTCAGCAGCCTGGCTAAGGCAAGCACAGCCCCACTATAGCAATACTCCCACCTGTAAGGTACTTGAAAGTTATGGTTTCATCCTTACAATGAGGAAGACAAGAAAGAACAGCAAAGCAGAACAAACTGATAGT
This sequence comes from Sorex araneus, assembly GCF_027595985.1. Taxonomy (NCBI): domain Eukaryota; kingdom Metazoa; phylum Chordata; class Mammalia; order Eulipotyphla; family Soricidae; genus Sorex; species Sorex araneus. Next base: position 27,306,655 of record NC_073313.1, on the reverse strand, counting down.
CAGCGACCCACACATACTAGAGAACCGTGGGCAGAGAACAAGCCACTCTTCTTGAGTCTGGACAAACGAGTGGATCTAGAGGGGAAAAAGTGAATATTTGCTTGATTAACACCTGGCTGGGCAGAGAAGCCAAGCCCAATAAAAGAGAGGAAGTGGTCTTGGAAATAAATCTGTAAAGCCATACAAGTATAGTCCCTGGATGCAGCCAACCCCAGGCACTTGGGACCAGGCTGGAGCTACTACAGCTTTCTCCAGATTCAGTTCCAAAGCTGTTGGGACTCCTCCAGGAGAAGCAGCAGCTTCCCACCTCATTCCCCACCCCTGAAACCATAGACTGTTAGGGCGCAGATCAAGATCTCCCTATAAGGACAAAGAGACTCCAGAGACTGTAAATAGCAAGCAGGGTTGATTGTAAGACTGGCTAGCCAGGGTCTAGCCGCCTACGGGGACACGCAGGTTCAGCAGGTTGGGCAAAAGACCCCGAACTTCCCCAAAGGAGATCTTATATAGGCCTTCCCGTTACAGCAGAGCCCGCGCCTTTCATAGCTAATAGATTTGTAATATTACAAACTTTCTTAACCAATCCATTTAAAAGGACATCACTCCTTAGCCTATGGTTTTAGAGATCGGTATTTGCGCCAATATTCAGGAATGTCCCAGTTCTGGGGGCAGTCCTGGGTCTTGTGACATGGGTCTTGTGATATGGGTTTTGTGATATGGGTCTTGTGAGAAGCATCTGGTTATCTGGTCTGACCACCACCCTTCCTGCGACCGGAGGTGCCTGTATCTGAATTCCTTGCTCAGGGGCAGAAAATCAAGTTATTCTGCCATGCAGGCTCCTGTAAGAAAGTCTTGAGAAAGCTAAATTGATTCCTGTGGTCTGTTCTGGGCCAGTTCCTCACAAGACAAGAAAAGATCAGTCCCCAACCCTCACTCACCAAAGACCATGTGAACCTTGTCAAGTAGTTTTATTTCTTCCCATTGTGACTGCCAATCAGATTGGAGGCATGCATTATTACAATGTGGAGTTCCCCAATCACATCATATTGTGATTATATGTGATTACCTGGCGTCATAAATAAAATCACTCCTGTGGGTGTCAGCATTTTTGAGATCTGAACCTCATGTAACACCCCACCTCACCAACAGCTGTAAGAAGTAGGGTTGCTTAAGATGGAAATTCTGGATGTGCAGAATGAAGATGGGAGACAATAGTAGGATGCTGAAGGAAGCTGACAGCTCTGCCATATACACTCCTAGCAAATGGGCACCACAATAAACGGTAAAATCCCTCACGAGTCGGTCCTCCAAGGGACGTTTATTTGTATCTGAATATCTAAACAAACCTTTCTGATTGAGGGTTAAGCTCACAAGCACATCAGTTTAAGTACAATATATGGCAGCCCCTACCCAGAAGAATTAGCTGGTTTTTTACATTAAAAAAAAGTTTTGGTTTTGGGGCCACACCCAGAGGTTTTCAGAGACTACCCCCCTGGCTCTGCACTCAGGTATTACTCCTGGCAGTGCTTGGGGGAACATATGGGATGCTGGGGGTTGAATTCAGATCTGCCATGTCCAAGGCAAGTGCCCTACCTGCTGTAGTATTTGGCCCTAAATTTCTATGGCCCTGTTTTGTAAATATTCAGTTACTCTCTTCTCGATTTCTTTTGGGTCAGTTTCAATACCTCATGTTAGTTTTCAACAACAACAAAATCTTTACAAAGCAAGTTAAAAGGTAAGGGAAAATATAGTCTGAAAAGATAAAACATCAATAAGCTCATGACATAGATGATATTGTTAGAGTCCGGAGTCGACTGCCCCTTAAGGACAGAGGACAGAGCCGATAATGCAAATCGCATAGCAAGGTTTATTGTTCCAGCTAGCTGGGGTCTAAGTGTCCACCCGGCACAGCAGGCTTCAGCAAGGACCCCAGCACTAGGTTCAGCAAGCTCTTACGGTTCACTTTGGCAAGTCAGCGTGACTCAGCAAATTTCTATTACCTGCAAAGTACACATATATTTTGTTGTTGTTGTTTTGGCCAGCAACATCCAGCCCACCTCCTAGCAAATGGGCACCACAATAAACGGTAAAGATCCAGAGATCTAATCTTATTCCAGGGATGTCATCTTTGATGAAAGCATCTGTTTTTTCTGCTTTTCTTGTTCCTGGAAGAGGCCTAAGTTACTCAGAGCCTGTCATGGAAGTTCTACGGCTAAGTGGGTCCTAACAATATTCACCTTAGAATTGTCAGACTTTAAAGTGGCTATATGGGCTGGAGCACGTGCATTGCAGGCAGACAGATTAAGGCCCACAACCATATGGTCCCCTAAGCAGTATCAGATGATGCAGGCTCATTCTCTCTCCACCCCTCCCTCTCTCTCTCCCTCCCACTCTCTCCCTTCCTCTCCCTCTCCCTCTCCCTCCCTCCCTCCCTCCCTCCCTCCCTCTCTCTCTCTCTCTCTCTCTCTCTCTCTCTCTCTCTCTCTCTCTCTCTCTCTCTCACACACACACACACACACACACACACACAGAGCCAGGAGTAGCTCCTGAGTATTACCAGGTGTGCCCCCCAAATAATAAAATGTTATATTTAATGAGTCCTAATGGGGAAAAGTAGATAACCATGCAAATACAGGAGTGTAGTATAAGCAGAATGTAAATGTAACTCTGAGAAAAAATAAAACAGAAATGATGCTAGTGGGAATAAAAATAACTGTACCAGAAATGAAGAATGGTCTTGAGGGGCTTAGTCTACTAGACATTGGCCAAAGGAAGAATCAATGAGGTTGAAGATGTGCCAACCCCCAAAATTTCAAACTAAAATGCAAAGAGAAAACCAGAATGGAATATAATCAGAACTCCCAAGAATTATGGGATAGTTTCAAAAGGTGTAACATACACATAATTACAATACCAGAAGCAGGAAAAAGAGAGAATAGAGCAGAAATCTCTAAAGTAGTAGCTGAGAGCTTTGTTAATTAATGACATACATTAAATCACAGAACTTGTAGTTCAGAGAACAGTAGGCACCATAAATATGACAAGACAAAAACTTCAAGAAAAAAACTATAGATATATACAAACTACAGAGAAACGAAGACAAAGGGGAAATACTGGATAAAGCTGGGTAGAGGGATGGAAGGAAATTTACCTATCATGAACAGTGATAAGGATAATTGTGCATTTCTAATCTTAAATAAAGAAGGAAGATGAATTAAATGTCTGCTTTTGAAAGGAAAACAATCTACAGTTCTGCATCCAAGTGGATTACTCTTTAAAATCAAGGAAGAAATACTTGTCTCTAGTGAAAAGGAAGGGAATTCAATGTCAGGAGTATACTCTGTAAGACATATTAAAATAAATTCTCTAGAGAGATGGAAAATTATAACTTATAGAATGAAAGGGGGAAAATAGACAAATCTATGATTACTGTGGAAGATTTCAGCTTCTCTCAGCAGTGGGTAGATCAATCAGAAAATCAGAAATTAGTAAGGATATAGGTGACCTAAAAAGCATTATCAATCAACTTGACCTAGTTAACTTTTATAGAATATTGCACGAAACCAGCAAAATTCACAATTTTCTCAGACTTCCATGAGCCATCTACCAAGATAAATCACATTCTGGGTTATAAAATAAACTATAGCAAGGTACAACTATATGAATATATACATCATCACAAAGTACATAAACATGTATACTATATAGAATATATACATATATAATCACAAAAAAATATAGCCATACATGTATATGTGTATACACACACATAATTAAAAAATACCTACATAGATCAGAGTGGAATTAAACTAGAAATAAATAACTGAAAAATAGATAGAAGTTCCCCCAACTACTTATAGAGTAAACAATACACTTATAAATATCTCTTAGGTCAAAAAATCACAAGAAAATAAAATATTTTACTATTTGGAAAGTTTATGCAAATTACTAAACTCATGAGATGTGATAAGAGTAATGTTTAGAAGGAAATCTATGGCATCAAGTGTATATGTTACAAAACCTGAAAGTTCTCAAATCAATAATTAAATATTAAGCTTTACTAAACTAAAGAATAATCCTTTGATCATCAAGGTAGAAAAAAATAAAATGTGAATAGAAAGCATTAACTTTAAAAAATAGAACAGGAATGTCGCTCAGTTATAATAGAGTACATTCTTTACCTGTAGAGTACATTATTTACCTTGATCCCAATCCCCAAAACACATAAACACACACACATACATACACACACACACAAACACACACACACACACACACCTATAGATAAAACTAACCAAACCAAAAGATGTTTCTTTCAAAGAAACATTAAGAAGTTAAATCTCTAACCAAGCAAACGTGAAATAGAGAAGACACAGATTACCAGTATCAGAAATTAAAAAGAAGTCATTGTACTATAGATCCATGGCTGGGATCATTCTATCACTGTCATTCCGTTGTTCATTGATTTGCTCAGGCGGGCACCAGTAACATCTCTATTAGTCCTAGCCCTGAGATTTTAGCACCTTCTCTTTACTCGTCCTTCCCAATGGTGCCGCATTGGAGGCTCTTTCAGGGACAGGGAAATGAGACCCATCATTGTTACTGGTTTTGGCATATCAAATACGCCATGGGGAGCTTGCCATGCTCTGCAGTGTGGGCAGGATACTCTTGGTAGCTTGCCAGGTTCTCTGGGAGGGAGAACTAGACAATAAGGGGTCGGTTACTCGTACACGAATGCTGCGCTTCTGAGATCTTTTGTGATGGATACACAAAAGAAAATGAAAGAGATGGCTTTTATGAAGGAAGAGGAAAGTTTGGTTAATACCCAAGTAAGTGAAGTAAAATCAACTTCTTGGCCTTCTGTAAAATGATCAGAACATGCCTTCAGAAACCCCAAATATGGACTAATCCATGAGCAGTTACTGATCAGTCCTATGTACAAGGCTGTATTCATGGCTGGGATTAGAACGAAAAATCATTATTTCACACATGATTTGGTACTATTGACAGAAAATTGTAAAGACCCTTTTTAAATGCTCTTAGAGAGGCTGGGGCTATTGGACAGAAGGTAGGGAGCTTGCCTTGCATGCAGTTAACTTGGGTTTAATCTTTAGCATCCAATGTGGTTCCAGGAGTCCTACCAAGAATGTACCCTGAGAAAAAAGCTAGAGGTGAGCCCTGAGCACTGACAGGTATGGCCCCCAAACAAAAAGCTCTTAGAAACAGTAAGTACAGAGAAATGGCTAGTTACAAAACATATATACAAATAACAAATGAGGGTAAGGAAATAACCCTACTCATAATTGTATCCAAAAGAAAGTAATACATAGGAATACATTTGACAAAGTAGGTGGAAGATCTATGAGACAAAAAGTACAGGATGCTGTTAAAAGACATACAAAGAGATATTAAGAGATGGGAGCTGGGAACGATAGCACAGCAGATAGGGTGTTGGCCTTGCATGGGGCCGATCCGGGTTTGATTCCTCTGCCCCTCTCAGAGAGCCTGGCGAGCTACCGAGAGTATCTCGCCCACATGGCAGAGCCTGGCAAGCTACCTGTGGCGTATTCGATATGCCAATCAATGAACAATGGAATGGATGACAGTGATACAGTGATACAGTAATTTCAGTGGTTAAGAGCCTACTTTGAGACATGAAACCATGAGTTTGATCTCCAGTTTTAATGAGATTCTCATAACTCCGTGTTCCTAAAGCCAGAATAAATATGTTGTCTCCAGGACACCACAATCAAGTATATGCAAGCACCAGAACCAAGTGTGTAGCCTGTGGCATGTATCACAACCAAGTATGAGGATTCCTTCCCCACTCCCCTACCCCCCACCTAGACTTCATAACAGTGACAACAACAAAGGGAAGAGAAGGGAGAAAAAAGATGGAGAGTCACTCTATGTTCATGGATTGGGAAAATTAATGTGGCTAAAATGTCCATTTTACAAAAATATATAGATTTAATGCAATCTCAATCAAAACTCTAATGATAGTTTTTAGAAAGTAGAATATTTTCTTAGAAACGATTAAAAAAAAGGAAAAGGAAAAAGATTAAAAAAGAGAGTTATGTACTTGGAGCAGTGGGGCTACATATTTCTTCATTCTAAGCAATGGAAAAATAATTATCAAATACTTCCTTGGCAGTAGGGCTGTCTTTCTTGGGGGGAAAGTCCAACGACAATAGTGAGTTTTGTGTTGAAATACGGAATGTAATCAAGGTAAAGAGAAAATGAAGTGAAATTCACCAGTTATGTGGTTGGGGGTGGGGAAGCGGGGGTGGGAGGTATACTGGGGTTTTTGGTGGTGGAATATGGGCACTGGTGAAGGGATGGGTGTTTGAATATTGTATAACTGAGACATAAGCCTGAGAATTTTGTAACTTTCCACATGGTGATTCAATAAAAATAAATAAATAAATAAATAATAAACGATAAAAAGATTAGGATTTTAAAAGATGCTCCCCTTTTTAAGTAAATATAATATACCACTTGTCATCCCGTTGATCTTCGATTTGCTAGAGTGGGCACCAGTAACGTCGCCATTTGTCCCTGTCACATGCCAGTGCAGCCCAATGATATCTGCTCGCTCCAGGAACAGGAAGAGCCTCAAACCGTTTATTCAGGGATTTGATGAAGAAATCTGACCATCTAGTTGGTGGGCGGCCATGCGGTCTTTTGACGTCCCATGGAATCCAGTTAGTAACAGCTCTAGTCCAGTGTTTGTCTCGGAATCGAATTACATGACCGGCCCATCTGATATTTGATGCCCTGGCAAACGAGACAGCGTCCCTGATTCTTGACCATTGACGGAGGTCAGAACTCCGAATTCCTTCTCTCACCTGAGTGAGATGTGATACTCCCAGCATAGCTCTTTCCATTCCTCGTTGGGATACCCGAATAGTGTTCTCATTCTGTTTGTGTAGGGCCCAGGTCTCTGAGGCATATGTTAGTGCAGGAAGAACAGTGGAATCGAAAAGATGTGCCTGGAGTCCGAGGTTCTTCATCCTTTTAACCACCTATTCGACGCTCTTGAAGGCATTCCACGCTGCTCTCTTCCACCTGCTCAGTTCTGGCACCAAGTCATTCCTCATGTTGATTTCTCGACCCAGGTACACATAGCTGCTGCATTCGGAGATGTTCATTCCATTGAGAGCAAATGGAGCTTCAGGGACTAGTTCGTTTTTCATGAGCATCGTCTTGTTGAGATTCAGCTGCAATCTGACCTTTCCACACTCATGGTTGAAGTCGGCCAGCATTTCTGCTGCTTGGCCAATGTTTGGTGTTATGAGAACGATGTCATCAGTGAAGTGGAGGTGGTGTAATTGCGTACCGTCTATCTTCACTCCCATTCCTTCCCATTCCAGTCGTTGCATGATGTTCTCGAGGGTGGCACTGAAGAGTTTCGGTAAAATGGTATCACCCTGCCACACACCTCTCTTTACATCAATGATCATTTCCTTGTAGAATGGTGAGATCCTGGTGGTGAGTCCACAATACAGCTCGTGGAGGATTTTGATATACTGAGTTTGAATGCACTGTTTGGCTAGGGCTTCGATGTCCTAAAATAGTACAGTTATGTTCTAAACATAAATATAATATTTCTTAAGTATCTAGTAGGATCTATTACTTAAAATTGTAGAATATTAATATTAAGACTTCAAAAGATGCCCTCTCCCTTTTGTTGTTCTTGCTGTGATGACAGGTTACATACACACTTGGTTGTGCTCACCTGGAAATGATGTTCACACATTTTGGGTTGCGCTCACATATACACGGCTGCAGTGCACTGGAGACTCCATGCTTTGTTGTAGCACCAGGGATCTCAAAGAGCAGAGTTTCCAGGATCATATTTGCTAGATGTAGGGTGGGGCCAGGGATCAAGTTAGTGGCCTCACACTTGCAAAGTAGGTGGTTTTCTGGGTTGTATGTTTTTGGTTTTGGTTCACACCCAGAGATGCCCAGAGCTTACTCCTGGCTGTGTGCTTAGGTTTCTCTCTTGGCAGGACTTAGGCAGGACCATGTAGAGTGCCAGGGATTGAACCTAGGTCTGTCACATACAAGGCAATTTCCCTACCCAGTGTGCTATCTCTCCAGCTCTGCAAAGTAGGTGTTGAACTTCTGAGCCCCCAAAATATTAAGATTTATTGAATCATAAAGGACCTTATATAACTAAAGTAATCCTGAGTAAATAAAAGAAGAATGGAGGTATTGTGTTACCTGACTTCCAACTGTATTATGGGGTAACAGGTATTAAAACTATACAGTTTGGGAATTAAAATGTCACTGTCATCCCATTGCTCATCAATTTGCTGGAGCGGGCACTGGTAATGTCTCCATTGTGAGACTTGTTATTATTGTTTTTGGCATATCGAATACACCACGGGTAGCTTGCCAGGCTCTGCTGCGTGGGCGAGATAGTCTTGGTAGCTTGCTGGGCTCTCCGAGAGGGGTGGAGGAATTGAACCCAGGTCAGCTGCGTGCAAGGCAAATGCCCTACCTGCTGTGCTATGGCTCCAGCCCGGGAATTAAAATAGACACACAAATCAGTAGCAAAGAACTGAAAGCCTGGAAATAAAACTGTAGGATAACATTGGTTTGCCCTTCCTCCCTGGCTGCAGGGAGCTTGGGTTTGTTTATTACTCCCCCAACCTGCCAATTACCTTTGTCTCCTGATCAGACTCTGCTCACTTGAAAACCTTTTTTTTTTCTCTTCTCCTTAATGTCCTTTGCATGGTTAGTTACTTCAGAGCAATTACTTTTTGGATGGACACAGGAAGACAGTTAAGAAGATAAGATTGTAACTTGGGAGTTAATTGACTCCAGATAATATTACCTCCTGACATCTGCTCTCTCGATTTACACCTCAGTTGCCCTTACTTCCTAGATCCTCCAAAGCAGGGTCCCGACGAGGGACTGGATGGACCCAGGGCAAGGTGTGAGCTACCCCGGCATTGAAATGGGCCTGGCCAAAGTGCCATAATGCTTAAGTATATGTTAAGAGCAGGATCATGGACAAATTCTGTCATGATCCAAAAGATAATAACTAGATTTGGACCCTGTGAGGGTTAGGAATTATTGGTCTAGCCTGAGCACTGTAGTCTGAATCTGTCTTCCTATAAGCCCAATTGTATCTATTACTGTGTCCAAACAGAATGGAAAATATTAGGAAGTAGAATTAAGATGTTAATTGAGTTATTAAGTGTCTAAGGAGAGGAGAAACACACCTTAAGTGCTGTTTTTCCTACAGGGGCTGCAGGTGGTTAGGAAGGCTTAAAAAAAAAAAAACATGTTGATTGCACTTGGTGGGAGGGGAGGCCTGGTTTGGGAGGCATGGCTAGAGAAGAGGTGGTAAAAGTGGTGGCTGAGGAGACTAGGGGGCCAGAGGGGAAAAGGTAGAGAGTTGGAGAGGGGCAGAGTGGGAGCTGTCAGCACAGAAAGAGACAGTTAGCGAGCGAGAGTTGGGGAGAGCACTGTGGAGCGAGTTAGACAGAGGGTTGGAGAGAGCTGAGAGAGAGAGAGAGAGAGAGAGAGTTGTGAGTTGGGGAGAGAGTTGTGGCCAGAGGTGGAGACAGTTTGGGAAAGATGAGAATGGCATAAACAGCAACTAAGCACCAACCAGCTTGGCCTTCGTTCCTCTTTTAACCGAAGGCAACAGTTGTCGCAGGTGGGGAAGCGGCTCGAGAGCACTGAATGCGGGTGGCGAGACAGAGTCACCCAGAGAGCCCATGAACACCCGTTAATATGTGCACACTCCTAGCAACTCCGGGGGAAAAAGGTGTTTACACAGCCCGAGCGAAAAGAGGTCTTTACACATAAACCCATGCATTTATTGGCATTTGCTATATAACAAAAGAGCCAAGAAAATGGAGAAAGTCAAAAATCTCTTCAACAAATGATACTGAGGAAAGCTGGACAGTCACAAGCAAAATATACAAGTACATACAGACATTAAAAAATTGAACTACTATCTACCCAATATACAAAAATTAATTCAGTTTTAAACACCTAGATGTAAGACAGAAAAGCATAGAGCACATGGAAAATAGCATAGATGAAATGTTCCATAATATCAGCATTTGAAAAATCTCTGGGATGCTACCCTAACCCAAGGGGTGATCAAAGTCAGCATAAACCATGAAAAAAAGTGATACTTGATTCTCTTGATATGATGTGATTAGAATGGTATTTTATCTCTGTAAGCTGGAGCAGGTAGGGTGTTTGCCTTGCACGAAGCCGACTGGGGTTTGATTGCTCCGCCCCTCTCAGAGAGCCTGGCAAGCTACCGAGAATATCTCGCCTGCATGACAGAGCCTGGCAAGCTACCCGTGGCATATTCAATACACCAAAAACAGTAACAACAAGTCTCACAATGGAGATGTTACTGGTGCCCGCTCGAGCAAATCGATGAGCAACGGACTGACAGTGATACTGACAGTGAATCTTCTTCCCCAATACACATAACTTCAGTTTAATCATTTGAAAAACATCAGGATAATTCCATTTGAAGAATGTTAAGCAAAACATTTGAGCAATATACCTCTAAAGTGTCACAAAAAAAAAAAAAAGACATGGAAAGTTTCATCAGGTCCTGGGTCCAGGCCCTGTCATCACACATGCGTAGACTTCCACAAAAAAAGAAAGAGAGAGACAGAGAAAGAGAAAGAGAAAGAGAAACAATAATATGTGTTTGTGAAAGTGTTATGGCCAAGAAGACAGTAAGATGACATGACTAAATGTAATGCAGTTTCCTGAAGAGATTTGGGACAGAAAAAAATATGTTAGGTAACCCATATAAGAAAATGTAATCAACTTGCGGACTATAGCTAATAATATATCCATCTTAGTTCATTAATTGTAGCATATATACCATAGTAATGCTGAATGCTCATAATAGAGGAACCTAATGTGAGGTATATGAGAATTTTATCATCTTCGTATTTTCCTGTAAATTTAAAACTTCAGAAATAAACCTTTTTTTACAAAAAGCATCAGGGGCTGGGGAGATGGCTCAAAGGGCTAGAGCAAATACTTTGTATGAGGGAGGCTTGGGTTCAATTCCTGGCACAGAATCTGGTCCCCAGTGCAGTGTTGGGAGAGACCCCCCACTCCCCGCAAGCACTGAATAATGAATAACCCTTCAGAACTTCCAGATGTGGTCCCCAAATCCAAAAGCAAAAAAAAAAAAATGAAATCAGAATTAGTTTATACATGTAATAAATACATTTATAAGTATAAAGGCTAAACAATGGCAGTTCTATATCTATTGTGCATTTAGTTGAGTTTTACTTAATATCAAATGATGTATTTTAAGCATATGAAAAATATTACACAAGTACATATTTTAACACATATATATACAATTTATCTTGATTGAAATGTTTCTTTGGATTGAAATCTCAATCATATTGAAGATTTTTTATTTACCAAGAACTTTAATAAGCATATTTTCAAAATAACATTTATTTACTGTTACTAGTATGCATTCTCTGCACATGAAATTTGTTAAAGACATATATGAAATATTTGATATAAAAATGTCTTTAGGGACTCATAAAAACCATCTTTTAACACTTAGATGTTTATGACTGAGGTGAAATAATTATTTTTGCAAATGACTAAACACTTACATATGACATTCATTGAAGATGTAAAATTTCTACAGCAGTTATTGCCATGGCTACAAATTCTTTTCTTTAAACTACGCTCAGTGACTAATAGATCTTGTCATTTCCCCTCATTCTTTGGTGCTAGATCAGCCAGATAATAGAATACCGTTTCTATCTCCATCTTATCAACATGACAATTTATTAAAGACATGTTAAAAAAAAGGAACATTTTGTTAGCAATACCTCATTAGGGTTGTGTAATACTTGTTTAAAACTGCTCAAAACCAATTACTTGTCTCTACTTCATTTCTAAAGGCATGGAAAGCAGGAATGTAATTTTGTTTTCAGACAATGAGAGCTTTCGCTTTGTAAAGAATTACTGTTTTCTGGTTTAAGAGAAAGGACTTTGAGATCACCTTTTCTTTAATGCAAGTCACTTTTCAAGTATATGTCGCTCAGGTTGATAACTCTTAAATCACCATCATTAATTGATCAGGGTAAGGGGGTATTTTGCATGGTCAAAGACAATTAAAATTATAGCTTCCTCCAAGGCCATGAGGAGAATGGTTCCTTAAGGAAACACCTGATGTGCTGGTGATTATCTCTCCAAATATATTAAAGAAAGCCAAAAACAACTTGAAAGCCTTAAAGAGCAGGAAGTTTTCTTCATCCTCAAGTCTTTTCTGGAAGGAAATAGTCCCACTTATTTCCTATAACTTTAATAGCACAGCAATCATTTGGTTCACTTCCATGTTAAAAAATAATAGCACAATAATATAAATTTATTCTAACGTTAAAGAACTGATAGAATTGTCACATAAACAAATAGTAATGAAACAGAAAAAAATTGCTAAGTATTTAGAGAAAACAGCTTTTCAGATCAAAAGATAAATCTATTCAATATGTGTACATACTCAACTAATATATGTGTGTACATAAAAAAAAAAATTTTGAATCCAATGTTTTCCCATTGTTTTATCCAGTAGCGCAGTATGAATGTTCCTCTCTTTAGGCATGCTTTACCTTCTTTGAAATGAATCATTGCCGTGGATGTGTGTTCATATACATTTGCTATTTTTTTCCTTAGTCTATATCAAATGTTTGATCATCTCTTTCTCACAGAGCTTATGCTAGTAACTCACAAATGCTTTGAATTTGTTCTCACTGAGTTCTTTCCTTTTGAGACTTCTTTTGAGTTGAAGTAATTCTCTATATTTTATGTGTAACCATTCCTCTTGCAACTGTATTTCCTGGTCATCCTAAAAATTGACATTGCGGTTCCTCCATATGGCAGTTCTTCTTTTCCAGATCCTTCTTCCTTTTTCTCATTTCACTCTATCTTTTTATTTTTCTGGACACGTAGTTCATGACCTTCTTAATAAAGGTTTCAAGGAATACAACAAATATAACAAAAAATAAAGCAAATGAAACAAAAATGGAGGATTTATATCTGATCATCTAGGAGCGATAGCACAGTGGTTGGGCATTCACTTTTAACGCAGCTGACCTATGTTCAATTCCTCCTCCCCTTTCAGAGAGCCCAGCAAGCTATCTCGAGCCCGCGCGGCAGAGCCTGGCAAGCTACCCGTGCGTATTGGATATGCCAAAAACAGTAACAATAAGTCTCTCAATGAAGATGTTACTGGTGCTCGCTTGAACGACTCGATGAGCAACGGGATGACAGTAATGACAGTAATTCACTCATATTTACTGAAGCTACTCCTGGCAATAGCTGGGCAACATGGCTGTGTTATTCAGTACTCAGACTGGCATTGCAGTGTTTCGAAGGCCCCTAGAGGCTAAAAGGGACACAGCATTGCTGGGTAGGGCATACAGTGCCAGGGATCCAATTCAGGTTCTTGCCCCTGCAAAGCGCACACTCCAACCCTTTGCGCTACCTCCCCGGCCTCTACTATTATAATCATTTCACTTAGATTTTTAAATGCAGGTTAATAAGTTCTCTTTACAATTTAAGGCATTTTCTCCCTTTTGCCTTTTAGATTTTAGTGTGGTTTTAGATAAATTACATGTCATTTTGACTCGCATTCTCTTTTTTCATTATGTGCATCCTTTTTTCCTTTATAAAATGTTAATAATCACCTGCCTGGGACTAATGTTCTGAAATTTTACCATTATATGACTTACAGTTTATTTTATATTTAAAAATTTTTTTTATTTGAATACAACCCTTAATTTTCTTGCACAGTTTTTTGGATAATTTTCTCTATTATCTTTTAGGATTGTGTTTCTTAGAATAAATGTCATTTAATTGGATTACTTGACTTTCTATTTCAGTCCTCTGGTTTTCTTCCTTTTCTTTCTTTAGTATTCAATGTTTTTACTCTACTTTCTAGAAGACTTCCCTCAGATATCTTTCATCACTGCTACTATAATAGTCCCATCAACTATCCAATTAAATTGCAAGAGTTGTTTTTCTCTGCCCATTTTTTCTTTTCAGGCATTTTGTTCTAGTTTAAAAGAAATAATTGTTTATTGTATTTCTCTGATTACATTAATTGTCGCAAAAATGATTTATTTTTCCACTTCCACGTACTATTTGTATTACCTTTAGTTATTTGCAGCTTGAAAAATTTTTAAAATATTTTTATAAAGTAGGGTTTGCTGGTGTAGGACACTGGGAGAGTTAGTCCTTTACTTATTTGAGGTCCGGAGTTTGATCCCTGAGTACAACAATAAGTAAATAAATTTAAATTAGTTATTTTTCATTTTACCGTTACATTTATTTCTATTAATATATCACTTGCCTGATACACACCAGGTCTTTGTTAACTTTAAACTTCTGATACTAAAATTTGGACTAAAATTTATTTATCAAAAGTAACTTCCCCACAGATGTATTTGATAGTGAGGGAGAATTTTCTGTGGTTTCTTCCACAGTAGGGTACCCATAACATTTTTTCTTGGCATCCAGCAATTTATGCAGCACAATCATTAGTTTTTGCAGTTCCCATACTTCAAATACTCCCATGTCCCCTAATGAATGCACGCATTGAACCCAAACTGCATAGCAGGACTCTTCAACTCCTATGTGATCCAGCTTTTGCATAACTCTCAAATGACTCACCGTATTATTTCTCATCTGTTGGCTTCTTCAAGTTTCTTGGGCATCTCACAATTTATTCCACAGGGCTGTTTCCTTGGGGGGATGGGAGAGCCACTTGCAGCACTGTGCTCAGGGGACCATGTGGTGCAAGGGATCAATTCTGGATTCTGGGGCCTCTTCAAACAAAGCATGTGCTCCAGCCCTTTGCACCATCTCTCTGGCCCCAGGCCTTTGGTTTTTATATTTCCTCTGTCAAATCCTTTTTTGGCGTGTGCTTTGGGCTACACTGGCAGTCCTTGGGGATCACTCCTGATAGTGTTCAGGGAGTCATAATGTGGTGCCGCCATCCGTCAAACATGAGTTGGCCATGTGCTAAGCAAACACTTACCTCCTCCTCTACTGTCTCCCTGGCACCTGTCAGGCATTGTGTGTGTGTGTGTGTGTGTGTGTGTGCGCGCGCGCGCGCGCACGCTCGCGTATGCGTACGTGGATGCACATGCACATGCATGCACATAAATTTCTTTTCATCTTTTGTATTTTTTAAACCACACTCTTTTACACATTGTTTTGTAATGCAGGTTTGTGTTGATTTTTGTCAAGGCCCAAAAAAGTATCCTTTCATTATTTTCCAGAAATAACCAATACCTTTTCCAGAGTTTTTTTTTTTCCTGACTGTCTGCAGAGAATATGTCCAATATTGTAGAGCAAAGCACCACCTTTATTTTTATTCTCTTAGCATTTGTTATAAACTATAACTATATATTAATTTTTATTTTACCTGTTATCCTCTCTAGAACAGGGGCTCTGTTGAAGAAGAACTGCCATTTTTTCCACCACTGTATCTTATGACCTAACTCAGTGTCATTCATACAGAAGTTTCTAAAGTATTTGTTCACTGATAAAGCATGATTGTTCATATGTCAGAAAGATAAGTTATAGACATCAGGACACTTACTTGCATTTATCTTGGAATTGTTCTTTCATTGCTTATAGACTAAGAAATACCGAGTAAAGGATTTGCTGAAAACTGGAGGTGCAGAGATTTTAAAAGTGGAAGTTATTTTCTGCTGGAGATTTGAAATATATTAGGAGAAAAAGGAACATGAAGTGAAATTTTAATAGAGTAGCTGTTATAGTGGATAACTGTAGTGTATTGACAAGATGGAGGCACGAAAGAAGTCAACCAATTTTATAGGTAGATATGCCAAAATATCACTGAACATTTGAACTTCAGTGAGATGTTGTTGATGTCTGAAACACTTAAATTGACCTCTGTTAAAGGCAATAACTATATGGGGCTGGAGCCATAGCACAGTTGGTAGGGCATTTGCTTTGCATGCAGCCAACCCGGGTTTGATTCCCAGCATCCCATATGCTCCCTCAAGCACCGCCAGGAGTAATTCCTGAGTGCAGAGCCAGGAGTAACCCCTTAGCATTGCTGGGTGTGACCCAAAAGGCAAAAACAAACAAACAAACAAACAAAAAACAACCAAACCAAAAAACAAAAACCAACTAACTATATATGTTATTGACTTTGGCTCTTTAAGCTTTAGGTATCAAGAATTAAATTTATGTGTTCGTGTGTGTACCTTTCCTGCATACTTTTGAGGAAAAAGCATATGTAGGTCTCTGTTCCTTTTCCTCAGTACTCCTCTCTCATCTTTTATAGAGGTCCCAGGTGAACCCAACCCAGCTCTCACCCAACTCTGTATCAAAATAAAGTCACATGAGGCAAGACTAGCTGAATCTATCTCAGATTCTAACTATATAAGCAAATAAACTAGGTTTTTGTTTTGTTTTGTTTGTGGACCACACCCGGCAGCACTCAGGGTTTGTTCTTGGTTCTGCACTCAGGGATTGCTTCTGGCAGATTTGGGGGACCATATAGGGTGCCAGGAATTGAACTTTAGTCATCTATGTGCAAGGCATGTACCATATCTACTGTGCTATCTGGCCCCCAGATTTTAAGTCATTACATTACATTTAAATAGACAAGAAAATCAAGAATATACTGTCTAGTACAGAATCTCTTTAATCCAAGCAGTGAACATGGGTATGCACTGACGTAGTGTAATATCACGGAGTCATTGGAGAAAGGGAGCTAGGAAATGAATACTCTTTAGAAAGATTTTAGATATTTTACCACTAATGATATCAAGTGAGTGAAAACTAGAGTACAGTGAGAAAGGAAACCCACCAGGAAAGTAGAATGATCCAAAGTAGAATGATCCAAGCAACAGGGAGGGGTAGAAAATAATATAATTTATGTCTTAAATTTTATAATTAACAGTTTTTAAGATTAGAAAGCTAGGACCAGCAAGCGAGTTCAGGGGTTAAGGTGCTGGCCTTGTATTCCTCAAGCCTGATTCAATCCTGGCACTACATATGGTTCCCCAAGTACCACCAGGGGTCACTCCTGAGCACAAATTATGAATAGCCCCTGAGCATTGCCAAGTGTGGCCCTCTCCACCACCTGCCCCTAAACAATGAAACAGGGCCAAATAGTTACAGGGGTTAAGGTGCTTGCTTGTACCAGTTTGACCCCCAGCACTGCATATGGTCCTTTGAGCTACACTAGAAGTGATCCCTGAATATAGAGCCAGGAGTAAGTCCTGAGGACTTCAGGGTGGGCCTTGCCCCCATACAAAAACACCACACAAGATGGAATAGAAGGATATAAAATTCTGTAAGCAACATTGAGAATTTTGACAGAGTCCTACCTTTGACAGAGTCTTATCTTCAGAACAGTCAAATGAGGGTTAAGGGGAGTGACAACAGACATCATTTGAGAAAGTTCCTGGGGAAGTGATGTCATTAAATGAAAATTTTTTTGAAGGTAGAATGAACATAAAAATAATGGTTGAGGAGGTAAGGGATTTTGATGCTGATGGCATACCAGAAGGAACAACAATAGGAAAAGAATAGGGAATACGAGGACTCATACAGAAAAAAAAAAGATACAAAGTAAATTAGTTGTAAGAGCTATTTCTGGTGACTGTCAAAGTTAATAACAAGCTGATATTTCTTATTATTAATGCAAGAGTATGGTTTTGTTATGCACTTTGTTGCAAAGATGCAAAAATGGAATTGACATTTGAACTTAGTAATAACTATTGTGGAAGTTAGAGAAGACCTAAGGTAGTATGGTCTTGTCCGGGTCTGTAATACTTAGGTACAAAGACAATTAATTTAATGAAATTGAGACCACCTGTAATGGTGGTGGGTGACTACTTACTCCTGAATCTACACTCAGTGATGACTCCTGGTGGGCTTGGGGGACTATATGGGTTGCTGGGGATTGACCCAGGTTGGCCATGTGCAAGGTGAGCACCTTACCTGCCTTACCCACTGTACTCTGTCTCCCTCTCTGTCTCCCTCTCTGTCTCTGTCTCTCTGTCTCTGTCTCTGTCTCTCTGTCTCTGTGTCTCTCTCTCTCTGGCCCCAGAATGGAGCCACATTTATGTAAACTACAAAAAGGATAAAAAGAACTGAGAGGCGAGATTAAAGCTTGAGAAAAGAGGAAATAGTGGGTGAATGAGGAAAAATTTTTGCAGATAGAGTGCTAGAAGTAGTTGATTTGCAAACATGAACTCTATACCTAAGTCAGTGGTAACTGTAATCACATAAATGGTGCTGAGGAGTTCCACCAAGTTTCACTGCAGCCTAGAGTAGGTGAATTAATAAAATGGTCCTCATTATCAACAAGAAAGTTAGCAAACACACTCACACATACGTTTCATGTTTCTTCCTATCAACTTTCTACATAGAATTTTAATGATGATTTTCTTCTTTTTAGTGATGTTGGATTTATAATAAATGAATATACAAAAAGTCAAATTGTGTCATAATCAAAGCTGTATGTGTTAGAGTAGGATAATATCTTGAATGATCAATATTATGCTATTTAACATTCTATATTCTATCATTCTCCAAAATCAGGAGGTACTCATAAAGCAATTTTTATAGCCATTTTTTGCTTGTAATTTTAAAGATAAGATAACTATATTTGTGGAAATTAAGTCATGTATTTAGGAAAGCACAATATTAATTTATTGTATTTTGGAAGGTTGGGAAAGGAATTTTTATTTAACAAGCTACATAAAAAATTACCAGAACCTGTTCTTAATAGTAGTTATCCATTTTGTCTTATGGCAGGTGTACAGATGTACAGGAAAATAAGCATCTGCTTTCCCTTTTTAAAAAAATGTTATTTTTCAGCTTTATTGAGACATAGTTGACATGCATCACTGTATAAGTTTAAGGCATACAGCATACAACGGCAGTGTTTACATATAATGTGAAATGATTACCACAATAGGTTCAGCTATTATCTACCTTCTTATGGGGAAACAATAAAAAGCAAAGAAAGAAGTAAATAAAACATGAAAAAATCTGCTTATGCTGAGAACTTTTAGAGATTATTCTCTATGGTTCAAAATTTTTGTTGCTGCTGTTTGTCTTAGTGCTGGATATCCAGGACCTCATACATGCATGAAATATGATCTACTACTGAGTTAATCTCGAACTCTAGAATTTACTCTCTAAAGCATCTTCCCTATGTAATATAACCACAGCCATCATGTTTTACATAACATCTATAGGACTTATTTTTGACTAAGGGATGGTACCTTTTGATCATCTTTCATACAATTCCTCCTTATCCTTGTGCTCTGTTTGAAATAAACACAAATCTCATTTGTATCTATGTTTCTAAGAATTTGCATTTTGTTTTTAATTCCATGTGTGAGATTGTTCTGGGTGGGACAATTAACTTCCACCAAAAAAAGGGTTCCCTGGGTGACTCATGCACTACATTGCAGGTCCTCTGACTCCTGGCTATCTCACCAAGTGTTGTGGGTGACTTGGGTTGGGGGGAGGGGTGGATAAGCAATGCAGCCTCTGGAAAACAGTGCTTTCACTTTCTAGTACACCCAACTGTGTCACTGAGGGAAGTGCCTGGCTGGATTAACAGCTGGTAAAGGTGGCTATGAGCTTCTCTGTTAGACGATAATGTCCCACCAATTCCACAAGACAGTTGTCAAGCAAAGCCTGGAATCCACCATATCTACCTGGCATGAGAACTGGTCCCCTGTGTAAAAAACTAAAGCTCGCCGAGGGGGCGCGCACACTCGCGGGCTCTCTGGGCGGCTCTGTCTCACCGCCCACATTCGGTACCCCAGAACCGCTGTGTGTGCCGTCGGTCAAGGGCAGGCGATGGAAGGAAGAAGGCCAAACTGGTTGCTCGATCGTTTTATTGCTTCTCTCCCGGCTCGCAGTCTCTCTCTCTCTCTCTCTCTCTCTCTCTCTCTCTCTCTCTCTCTCTCTCTCTCTCTCTCTCTCTCTCTCTCTCTCTCTCTCTGTGGATCTGGGCCCCAACCCACTCTTACAGCCTAGTTAAATCCCCACAGCATGAGGGGGTTGGGGCATACACATAGGTGTGGTAAGCAATAGGGTAAGGTTCCTTTTCCTCAGGGGATGCTTCTCCTAGGACTTAATTCGCTTTCAGCAGGAGGATCCACCCAAGGGTGGAGTCCCATGAATGTGTTTCTCTTCTCCTCAGCCAGCAAACATATAATCATTAATCATTTTGTATGGACACAATAAGAAATGCATTAAAGCTTATAGAATTTCCCTCCTGGGGCCATCTCAATCTCAGACTACAGTGCTCAGGCCAGAACAGTCTTTCCTATCTCTAGCAGGGTCCTAGTCTCATCATTACTTTTGGATCATGACAGCATTTGTCTATGATCAAGCTCTTAACTTATAGTTAAGAATTAGGCACTTTGGCCAGGCCCATCTCGATGCCAGGGTAGCACATAACTCACCGCTTGCCCTGGATCCTTCCTGTCCCTCATCGGGACCCTGCTTTTGGGGTGCTAGGAACTGAGGGCAACTGAGGCTTAAGTGGAGAAAGCAGATGCCCAGGAGGGAATAATATTCGAGGCCAATTAAGTCCCAAGTTATAAAAACATAATATTGTCTTCTTGTGTCTATACAAAAAAGACATAGCTTTAAAGTAAATTATTCAAAAGGCATAAAGAGGAGAGAAAGGCAATGTTATAATATTCAGTGTCCTAGGAAGTTCTGACCTTACCAATTAACAGAGTTTGATTAGAGAAAGAGCAGATAAACTGGTAGAAGTTGTTACAGATAAACAAAGGAATGGGAGTGACTTGGGAGCACTTTGATGGGTGTGACTGATAAACCTAAGCTCCTAGTGGCAAGGGGGAAAGGACAAACCAATGATATCCAACAGTCCCCACTATAGGATAACACTGGTTTGTTCATTTCTTCCAGGCTGGAGGGAGCTTAGGTTTATTGGATTACAACCCATGACAGTGCTCCAGAGGAAGTCCCATTCCTCTGTGTTTATCTGTAACCTCTTCTGTGCTCTCTTCCCCAACCAGTTAATCACCATTTTTCCCTAAGCAGTACCTGTCATTTATAGTCAGATTCCCCAGAAATCTCTGATTTTGTATTTGTAAGTGAAATATTGCATTTCTCCTTCTCTTATGTCCTTTTGCATAGTTTACTTTAGAGCAATGTCCTTTTTGTATTGACACAGGAAGACAGTTAATGCTATGCTTTTGTAACTTTGGAGTTAATTGACTCTAAATATATTCAATCCTGGGCATCTGTTTTCTCGACTGAAGCCTCAGTTTCTCTTAGTTCCTGCACCCCAAAAGCAGGGTCCCGATGAATAACTGGATAGACCCAGGGCAAGCTGTGAGCTACTCTGGCATCAAAATGGGCCAAGACAAGCGCCACAATATTTAACTATAAGATAAAAGCACGGTCATGGACAAATTCTGTCATGATCCAAAGAGTAACAACTGGATTAGGACCCTGCTAGGGTTAGGAAAGACTAACTGCCTGAACAATGTAGTCTGGAATCTATAATGAGATGGATGCCACCAAGAGAGCCACCCTACAAGCTTAGTATATCTCTTATTGTGTTCATATAAAATGACTAGAAAGATTATTTAGAAGTAAGTAAATCTAAGATGGTTGTTGGACTGATGAAAGGGAAAACACACCCCTAGGTGGTATTTCACCCTTGAGCAAATCTTCTTGGCTGCTAGAGAACTTTGTCTTTCTTAGAAGACCTTTCCCCAGGAAGGAAGGGCTTTCATATGTTTCATATGCCTCACCTAGATGGAGTTGCTATCTGGGATGCTTAGAGGTTGGGCGGTAGACTAAGGCTGCAAGATGGAGAGCAGAGAGACTAGCATGGGGGACAGGGTGAGACTGGAATGGGGAGCTTAGTGAGACTGGAACAGGCACATGGGGAAAATGGAATAAACAGCAACAGATCACCAACCAGCCCGGAGGTCCTGTTCCCTCCTTCATTCGTTTGTTGGCGGTGGCTGCAGGCTGGATTAGGGAAGCAGCTCAGCTGTGCCAAATGCACGTGAAAATGCACATGATGGGCAAGAGAGCCACTGATGCCGCTCACTTATTCAGTTTGTGATTACATATTCCACCACCTGAATTCTCAGGTTGCTGTGATCTCAGGCTGGAGAGAGGAATTGCCCTTTGCAGGAAAGGGAAAGTGAGTCTAAATATCAGGATAGGTGGGCCAAAATCTTTGCCTTTCCTCACATAAAAGAATTTCAGGAGCTGGAGGAATAATAGTGAAGTAAAATACTTTTAAAGAAACTTAGGAAAGATGGGAAGGGATAAGGAGAGGGAAATGTAGGGAGAGAGGGAAAAGGACGGCGAGAGAGGGAGAGGGAGAGAATGAGAGAGAGAATGAGAGGCAGAATGAGAGAGAATGAGAGAATGGGAATATCCAGATTGGAAAAAAGTAGACCAGGGATTGCTTTGAGGAAGTTATATACAATTTTTCCAACTTGGAATGACCTGGAGTTCTCTGCATGCAAAAAAAGTCAATCTGGGCATTGTCACTAGGAAGCCTTGGATTATAGATGGTCCTTTTATATTTATTATTTCTTAAATTTTATTAATTGAATCACCCCTAGAAACACAGTTACAAAGAAGTTCATGAATAAGTTCCAGTCATACAATATTCCAATACCTGTCCCTTCATAAGTATGCATTTTCCACCACCAAAGTCCCTAGTTTCCCTTCTGCCACCACTAGTCCTTCTACCCTGCCTCTATGGCTATAGCAGACACTTTTCTTCTCTCTCTCTCCCTCTCTCTCTCTTTCTCTCACCCACCTCACCCCCACCCCTTTCAGGCATTATGATTTGCTTACATTCTTTCAGCTCTCAGATCTTGTCCAGAGTGATAAATTCCAGCTATCACTGTCATAGTGGTCCATCCCTTCTCTGTACTAACTGTTCTCCTATCATATTCTTATTGTGACATTTAGGTTCTTCTGTAGCTTCCCCTTTTCTGAGGGGGAAGCTTTTATGAATTGGATTGAATTGATCAAAGAGCTCAGTATTTGCCTCTCAAGAGGATATGGTCTTCATTCCTTTGATCTACTTCAGGACTGGGTAATTTCTTAGTTTTATCTCCTTTACCTGCCTGAAACAGAAAGACAGTCCTAACTCTTGCTCAGATTTTTCTAGGACTGTTGCCTTTCCTCACAGAAAAGAATTTTAGGAAGAGATGAAGAGAACTTCTGGAACTTGCCTTTGAAAAGATGATTTCACAGTAGAGCTTTCTCCAAACTATTCCAGCTGGGTATTTATTATGCCTGAAGGGTATGACTAAAGGCTAGAGTCTTCAACTATTTTTTGATAATATTAATATGATGTTTCATTCTTCTCAGAGTTGAGGAGGTCCTCCTTTCTCTGGGTAGAGTTTTCATATGGTTGGGTTGGCGACTTAGAAACTTATCACACTTTTTTTTTCATTTCTTTTTTGATGAAGTTGCATTGTTTCTATGTCTTGCAATTATAGTAATGTTACCTAGAACATGGGACCATATACATATTTTTGAGTTAGCATTCTCATTAACTTTGCACGTGTTCCAAGAGTGGATCACATTTGAATTTTTTTAGGAAACTTTTTATACCATTTTTTATAGTTGTAATATTGATTTACTTCCCCACAAGCAGAATATACTCATATACTTCTCTAAACTCCTTCCTTTTTCTTCACAGACTTACACCATTTGTTGTCTCTTGAAGATGTCTATTTCTGATATCTCATTGTGGTTTGAATTTGCCGGTCCCCCATGACAAGTAATGCTGAATTCTTGCGTTGTTTTGTTTTTGTTTATCTGTTCTTCTTTTGTGTCTCTTCTTTGGAAAAATATCTGTAAAATTCTATGGCATATTGCTATTATTCTGTGATGCATTGGAAACCATGATAGCATAGTATCCTGGACATCCAATGGTCAAGTGTTTTAGAAGTGTGAATGCAATGGAAAGAATGCCATGAAAGAAAATGAGAAATTGGTTACTAGATTTAGCAAATTAAAAGTCACTTGTGATCTGACTTGAATAATTTTTTTGTAAAGAATTAGAGGTTAAAGCATGACTGAATATGTTTCAGGGAGAAAAGACAAAAAGAAAATAGAGTTATTATGTATATTCAATCCCTTG
This sequence comes from Sorex araneus, assembly GCF_027595985.1. Classification (NCBI taxonomy): domain Eukaryota; kingdom Metazoa; phylum Chordata; class Mammalia; order Eulipotyphla; family Soricidae; genus Sorex; species Sorex araneus. The sequence continues at coordinate 27,282,456 of NC_073313.1, read as the reverse complement.
TCCTATTACTACAACAGATTTTTACAAAGAGAAAATTATTTCTTCATATCTTAAAGCATTGCAATCAATCATACCTATTGTATATTTAAACTGAGTAGGCTTGACTCCATTTACAAATGAAGATATTCACATCCAGAATAAGTGTTTGCCTTTTATTCCTAGTTTCAATCATTGTTCTCAAGACAGATAATCCATCTTCTGTCCTACTTCAACACTTTATAAAAGTGAGAACTTCCCTCTAGATAGTGGTCATCCTTGATTCCATTTCTATACCACACCTGAAACATAGTAGTTTCAAAAGAAACAGTTTTTTCATTAGGCTAGAACTAGACAATGTAACCACTAAGGTGTACACAGAAGTAGCACAGAGACAAAGGACTTTAGAAACTATCAGTACATTATAATTTACATCTTGCTTCAATATAACCAAGGAGAAAAACGTTGCCCAACACAGCATTTGGAACAGGTAGTTTTCATCCATGTATTTCACTAAATATCCCATGTGACTGTAAACTGATACATATGCCTTGGTGCCTATGGAGAATACCTAGCAAAAGCCCCAGCTGAGGTTGAAATATGTCGTAATGTGCCTAGAAAACCAATGGAGAGACTCTAGATTCGATCACTTATTTTTTTTAATCTTTTTTTTTATTTTATTGAATCACCATGAGATAGTTACAAGCTTTCATGTTTGTGTTACAATCTCACAATGACCAAACACCCATCCCTCCACCAGTGCACGTTCCCCACCACCAATATCCTGGGTATACCCCGCCCCCCCCTTTCTCACCCTGCCCCTGAGCCGAAAATAGATAATGGAACAAACTCGATCACTTATTTTGACTTACAGTTTTGTCTGTTACTTTTGCTGATAAAAAAGGGGAAGACATGCTTCACCAATCAGGATAAAATAAAATGGTAGCATGCTAGCATGCTAGTACAGTATAGTACCTATTAATTCCCATTCAAATTCATGGAGTGAGCCCGATTGTGAGTCCTTTGGCGATGTTTCAGGTAGAAACTTCATGAAGGACACTATCTAATAACGGGCTTAGATGTGGTGACAAAGTAGACCCCAGTGCAGAAACTTAGATAGTTTTTTTTTTTCCCCAGTTCCGTAAGGGTAGAGTACACTAGAGCCAGGAAGAAGGTGTGGAATAAAAGAGTGGTGAGCTAGTAATGAAACTGTGACTCTTGGAAATAGTTAGTAGATACAAAGTACTTAATCTGGTCAGTTAGGACCAGAATAATTTGGAGTTATGGCATTAATTTTTGGATATACTTAAAGACTCCCAAACAATTTAATTGCATTTTATTTTAACTCTGTGTGTGTGTTGCAGGGGAGCAAACCCAGGGCCACATAATTGTACGGCATGTGCTCTACCACTGAGCCACATCACTGACCTCCTTCGTTTCAATTCATTTTTATTATATATTTCTTGTTTGGGAGACTCACCCAGCTCTGCCCAGGGCTTATTTCTGGCTGTGTCCTCTGGGGTCACTACTGGCAGTGCTTGGAGGTCTGTAGTGTCTGTGGTCAGACCTGGGTGAGCTAAGAGCAAGGCAAGTACCTGAACCTCAGTACTGTCTGTCTGGTCCCAGAGTCATTATTCTTACTGTAGAATAGTTGGTTACATCATGGTGTACCAAAAGTTGTAAGAATTAGATTATGCTTGTGTGTGTCTGCTTTTCTCTCTTTCTCTCCTCTCTCTCTCTCTCTCTCTCTCTCTCTCTCTCTCTCTCTCTCTCTCTCTGGGGTAGGGTGGTGGCAGTGTACTATAATTTTTTACTTTTACCAAGTTAAGCTAACTTACCTTTCCTCAAACAGAAAATGTGCCTTAGTCACTAATAAAACTGAGGGAGAGAAAGGCTACAAAACACAGAGAAAAAATGAAATCATGCAAAATAAACATCAGGGAATATTAATAATAATATTTGCTATGTTGAGGGTTCATCTTTAATAGTTTCTAAAATTTTCTCTCAAAGGGAGGACTGTGTCTCATAATTGCCTGTTCAGTAAAGGGATTAATATAGTGGTTCAAGTATTTAAAAATCGTCCAATACATTTTGATCAGATTAAAATGACTTAAAAGTAAACTAAAAATTGTGAGGAGAAAGAGGACTATAGTACCTTTAAGATACCAGAAAATTATTCTTGCCTCTTTTAAATGTATGTCTGACCATACATGGGGAGTAAATAGGGTTTGAATTAGATTGGCAGATGATCTGTTTGGAAAGTGCTGTAAGATAGTTTGGAAAGAGAGATGATATAACTGTTTGTAAATAAGTTAAGTCTGTGGGCGGAAAAGAACAAATGACATTCAATTTGTAAAAGAGCAAGCAGAAAAATATTGCTGAACAAAACTGTATAACAACACCATTTCTTGCTAGTAAAAGTGATGGCAGAGTGTTTTACAATATATAGCATGCCTAGTAAATGCTTGTTTTTATGGGCTTGTGTAGCAAGCACAGGGAATAGACCACTTTCTTGGAATAAGGTTGATTATCCAAGGGAAGTCAGGGAGCTCTCCTTGGACTTCACACTAGGGTGAGTTTGTTTGGCAGATGGGGCAGCTGCATTTCTTGTTCCCATTTCCATCTGCCTCATTCTGGTTCTTGGAACCTTTTTCTGCAAGTTAGGAAACAAGCATTAAATACTTCTTGCTCATAGAGCATCATGTCCCATGATATTCTCTGAGACTCAGTCAGAGGCTGCTTTCTGAGTTGTATCAAAATAAGTGTCCCGTGTGTTGTCTCCACTGATGTATTTGTGTTTTCTATTAAACAAAATTTTGTACCTTGAATGCAACTCCCCTTTGATGTTGGCAGGTAGATAGGGAAAGGCCCTTGGCAATAAAAATTGAGATTTAACAGAGTCTCTGGGAAGGAGACTCTTAAGACTTGCAGATTTAAGAAAACAAAAGACCCCTGAGGAAACCATCAGCAGACCCTGAGGATAATGGACCCCTCCCCAGGAGGTTCCCCAAAAAAACACCACTCCCAACCTCCCTGGTAACCTCCTTAGCAACGAACTTTGACCTGGAAAGAAGCCCCACATGGGGGCAGGTTGAAGCAACCCTATAAAAGACACCTTGAACAAAGGAAGGGCACGCATATGTGCATATGCTGCCTGAACCCATGTGCTGCTTGCGCCCACGTGGCCAAGCACATGTGATGCCCGAGCACATGTGTCGCCCGCATCTCCCCTCTTGAGATGTGTACTTTCATGCTTTCATACTTTTGTGTCTAAAGCTCGGTTATGTGTAGGGGCTTCCTCCACCCTTGGAGAAGCCGGCGTTCTCCCTTGAGCGCGTTATTTTCACTATTCTCTCTCCCACTTATCCCTTCCTCCCTCCCTCAGAAACCTCTGAATAAAATCTACTTACTTCACTGCTTGTCTACTCCTGAAACTCTTTTCCATGAGCAAGACAAGAACCCGGTACCACTGGGTCCCTGCTGTTAAAGGCGGTTGAAGAGAAAGTGACCGTCTTTCTCCTCCCTGCTTCATGTAAGTCACCTGTGGGGCCCACCAACATCACGTTCACCCATTTGATTGCTAAGAAAAGACCAATGGAATTCCTCTTATTGGTGATTCGATGGGCCACAGGAGTTGTAGTTAAGAGACTGCTGTTAGTGCCAGAAGCAAAATTCCCTTCAAGCGAAGGCATATCATTTGTCTGCAGTTGTAAATCTGAATTCAAGTATGAAAACAAAGTTTTGTTTATGCATGAAAAAAAGGAAGTATTGGGCTGGAGTGATATTACAGTGGGTAGGACATTTGCCCTCCATGTGGACACCCGGTTTAGATCCCTAGCATCACATATGGTACCCCAAGTAACACCAGCAGTGATCTGAGTGCTGAGCCAGAAGTAAGCCCTAGAGCTACTGGGTGTGGCCCTCAAAAAGAAAAAACAATGTAATGAGTTAGTTTAAGTTTATTTTTTATTTTTTTGGAGACTTTTTAGAAAGATTAGAGCGATGTAAGGGGAATGAAAGAAGTGAGAGAATACAGGCTTCTCCAGAGTGGAAAGCAACAAGCAAAGAAAATAGAGACAAAGAAGTGAGATATGCCTTCAAATGAGAGCCCAGGCTTGAAGAGCGAGCCAAGAGTTAAATTGTCAACTACACTGTAGGGCCACCTCAAAAATAGTGATTCTTTGGTATAAAGATCATTTCTGACCAGAACTCAATTCAGGGTGGTAGAGGGTGACATCTTTAAAGAGAAATTGACGTCTAGAGAAAACCTCCATTTCACTTACTCTAGGGAGTACCAAGTCTCTTAACTCTTACTAGAATGAAACCGTCTCTTTAGCTTTTAATAATGAAAATATATACTTAAAATGCAGGTGACACATCCCTGTTTACTGTACTTTTCCTGGTCACTTTCTCCACTGGACATTCCCCTTCACCTCGATATCCTTGACTTTTTTTCTTTTTTGGCTTTTTAGGTCACACCCCCAGCGATGCACAAGGGTCACTCCTGGCGGTACACTCAGGAATTACCCCTGGCGGTGCTCAGGGGACCATATGGGATGCTGGGAATCTAAGCCGGGTCGGCCGCATGCAAGGTAAACACCTACCCGCTGTGCTATCACTCCAGCCCCTCCATGTCCTTGATCTTGACTGAAGTTATTTGATGTTTTCTTATACTATTTTCACGAGATATTGAATTTTACTGAGTCTCACACATACAAGAGTCATACACATTCTTACTGTCACTGTCACTGTCATCCCGTTGCTCATTGATTTGTTCGAGCAGGCACCAGTAACGTCTCTCATTGAGACTTACTGTTACTGTTTTGGCGTATCCGATACGCACGGGTAGCTTGCCAGGCTCTGCCATGTGGTCTCAATACTCTTGGTAGCTTGCCGGGCTCTCTGAGAGGGATGTAGGAATCGAACTCGGGTCGGCTGCCTGAAAGGCGAAAGCCCAACTGCTGTGCTATCACTCCAGCCCTATACATTGTCGAGCTCTGTCTTCTGTGGAGGACAGGTGAGAAGCTGGCCAGCAGCTACTGTAGCCCGTCTCCGGGAGAGCTCGACTGGGACGGGTGAAAGTCTCTCCTGAGGGACCTGTAAAGGTGAAAGGGTTAGGGAATGACTCAAGACTCGTGAGGGTCTAGAGCGTTTATTCAAGGCAGAGTTGATGCTTATATACTTTGCAGGGGGATTGAGAAACTCGTAGGTCACGTACACAACGTACACAGCAGATGGGCAGTGAAGATAGGGGGCTTGTGCGTGTAATCATCAACTTACACATCCTTGACAATTGTATTGATCAGAGTGAGAGCAGGAACAGAGCTGTCAGCCCTAACTGTTTTCATTGTGGCTCAATATCCTGTTAGCGGGGGCTCGTGAACGTCTGTTTTCAGTCCCTCTATTGAGGCAGGCGGAGGTCATGCAGAGATCACAAGCTGTGGGGGAGAGGGGCCTAAGACTTCTCGTCCATGGCTCCCCACAATACATTCTTATCATTTTTTAAATTTTGTCATTCTGTCCAATGTTCCAGCCTAAAAGATTGTTTGCTAGCCTTATTTGCCTTCTAGAAGAGCCTAGCAAGCATGTCTCTCTAAGACTCCCTACCACCACTCAAGATGTGAGTACATGGAGAGAGAAAAGGAGATAAATGAGAGGAAACTTTCTTAGCATGCACCGTTAAAATACGGTCTGTTTATTAGCCAAAAACACTGCTGCGTTAGCTTCTTTATAGCCTTAGTAATTGCTCTAGAACAGCAATTAGGACTCAGCACATTTCCTTATACCTAATATGCATGCACTGAAAATATTATCAAAATAATTAATATAAAATCTTCTAATTACTTCCTTCTCTGTAAGTACCAGTGAATTTGAAGCCCTTAAATGTTCACTGAAGCTGAGTAAGAGAGGTCCTAGAAATCTTTTAAAGGACAACAGATACATTAAAGAGTTCAATTAGAATTGATAAGAAAAAAGACTAGGTGAGAGAGGTATTTACATTGAGGAAGTCAGTCATTTTAATACAAACATACACGAATGACAAACATCCCCAGGCAAAGAAAAACTTGTGAAATGAAAACACTACAAATGGGGGCCTATTATTATAAGAAGATAACTGTGATGATGAAATTGAATGCATATGCATTTGATTTTCTACTTAAGGGAACATTTCAACATGTTTAGAGGTTGGGAGGGTGCTGGAATATTCAAAACTACCTTTGACATATTAAGTGGGTCAAGGGAAACCACTAGAGGCCTCATAACTGTGCAAATTATTGTTAGAAAAGAATCTGGATCAAGAATGCCAGTGTTGGCGGGTAGGGCACTTGCCTTGCACGTGGACAACTTGAGTTTGATTCCCAGCATCCCATTTGGTTCCCTGAGCACTGCCAGGAGTAACCCCTGTGCATCGATGGGTGTGACCCAAAAAGCAATAAAAATAAAAAGAATGCCAGTGGCAGTTAAGTTCAAGCAACTTGATGATGGTGGTGGTTGCATAATCAGCATTCTCAGAATATATTTTTGGAGAAAACTGTACTTATTAAGAAGTGTTTTTAAGAGGTTTTGGCGGTAGTGTAGCAGGTTGGCACTTGCCTTGCAGTGCACCCATGTGGTCCCCACAGTCTGGCCAGGAATGATCCCTGAGTGCAGAGCCAGGAGTAAGCTCTGAGCACCGATGGGTGTGACCCCCAAACAAGCAGAGAAATAAGTTTAAAAATCACCCAGAAATTACATTTGGATTTTTAGTAAGCATTAAGGATTTTGTAGAATCAGGAAGAGTTTAAGTTGAAATTTCACAGATGTTGAAAAGGAATTCTTCGAATTCTAAGTGAAGAAATAAAAATAATAATAAAACCACCACAACAGAAGAAGGATTGGAAGATGTAACTGTTGCATTCGGCACTGACATAGTTTATATGGAGAGAAGGGAAGAGAAGACATTCTCTTTTTCTTTTTGGGTCACACCCAGCGATGCACAGGGGTGTCTCCTGGCTCATGCACTCAGGAATTTCTCCTAACGGTGCTCGGGGGACCTTATGGGATGCTGGGAATTGAACCTGGGTCGGCCACATGCAAGGCAAACGCCCTCCCCTCTGTCCTATTGGTCCAGCCCGAGAAGACATTTTCTTAATAGAGAATGTCAGATGATACAGAATATCAAAAACCGTAGAACTAAGAAGTGGACTTAAAAGCAGTTTCCTGCCCTGCTTCAGGCTCTCAAAGGACCCAGTGCATATTTAAGAGCAGCCTGAAGGCCCAACTCAAGATAACTCAGCCCCGACTAAGTTGGATTCTCCCAGGAGACAATAAGGCAGGAGCCAAGACCTAACATGGCAGCACTATTTACAATAGCCAGAATCTGGAAAAAACCTGAGTGCCCGAGAACAGATGACTGGTTAAAGAAACTATGGTATATCTACACAACGGAATACTATGCGGCTGTTAGAAAAAATGCACTGCACTGCAACAGTAGCACTATCATCCCGTTTGTTGGTTGATTTCTTGAGCAGGCACTAGTAATGTCTCTATTGTGAGACTTGTTGTTACTTTTCTGGCATATCGAATATGCCATGGGTAGCTTGCCAGGCTCTGCCGTGCGGGTGGGGTGGGATACTCTCAGTAGCTTGCCAGTCTCAGAGAGAGGTGTGGAGAAATCGAACCCGGGTCGGCCACGTACAAGGCAAATGCCCTACCCTCTGTGCTATCACTCCAGTCCAGAAAAAATGAAATCATGAAATTTTCATGTAAGTGGTTCAACATAGAGAGTATCATGCTAAGTGAAATGAGTGAGAAAGAGAGGGACAGACATAGAATGACTGCACTCATATGTAGAATGTAAAGTAACAAAATAGGAAACTAACCTAAGGACAGTAGAAATAAGGATCAGGAAGATTGCCACACGGCTTGGAAGTTGATCTCATGCACTGGGGAAAAGGTAGCTGGGGTAGAGAAAGGAGCATTAAGTAAATGATGGTTGGACGGTTCACTCAGGATAGTAGATGTGTGCTGAAAGTAGACTATGGACCAAACATTATGGTCACTTGATACCTGTATTGCAAACCATAACATCCAAAATGACAGAGAGAGTAAGAGGGATTGTGCCTGCCACAGAGGCAGGGGGTGGGAAGGGGTGGGGAATGGGAGAGGGATACTGGGAACATTGGTGGTGGACAATGGGCACTGGTGGAGGGATGGGTACCTGAACATTGTTTGACTGGAACACAATCATGAAAATTTGTAAGTCTGTAACTGTATCTCATGGTGATTCATTAAAATAAAAAAAATTTTTTAAATGATTCCAAATGCAGAAGATCCCCTAGTGCTCAACTGTGGTTTTCCTTGACAGCTACCTAGCAATAAACTTTTACGTGTAGGGATAGCTCAAGCCAATACGATTGGAAGGGTCTCAGAAAGATCTTCAACCAGCTTCCTGTGGCAATACCAGGTATACATACTCACTTCTGGGGTCAGCTGCATCCCAGGGCCAGGAGGTATAATTTATCTTCCTTCACCTGACAAGTCTAGAACTCTAGGTCTGTCTCTGTAACTGTCTTCTGGCCTCACTTTGTCTCTCTTCCCTCATTTTTCTTAGAATTAACATCTTCTCTCAATAATGCTGTTATGCTTCTCTGTCTTCTCCTGGACTTCTTTGCTATGGTGAAAGACAGTAAGTCTTAGCCTGGGTACAGATTACTTAACTTTTCCTGCAAAGATCTTAACCTTGCCCACTTCCTAGAAGATTGAATAAACAGTAACTAATCAGCAACCAGCTTGGTCTTTGTTCTTCCTTCGCTTGTCCTTGACCAATGGCCATCCCGATCCAGCCCATACACAGTGGTTCCAGAGCACGAACGTGGGTGGTGAGACAGCCACCCAGAGAGCCCACGAGTGCACATGCCCTTCAGCGTGCAATAGTTTTTTTACAACAAATCACCTTATCCCCTGAACTATCTCTTCAGTCCTCTTGCTCATTTTCTTTATCCATTCATCATTTGTTCTTGGGGACTCAGGTAATTTCTAGATCTTGGCTTTTGTGAATGGTTTGAGCTGATTATCAAAAACAAACAAGCAAACAAACAAAAACACCCAACAGACTTAGCTCTGATGACAAAATAGAAGTTACTGTTGTGTAAGAGACTTGACATTTATAGGGGAGAACTGGTATTTGTAAGGGTGTCTTTCTGTGCTGAAAAGATAATGAGCAAAGCTCTAGGGATTCTGACCAATGGAGACAATGGAGAAAGCTTAGACTTAAATCTATGGCACAGCTAAACCATTGTTTATTGTGCCTTCCCTGGTGCCTTCCCACTGCTAATTCCCCTTCCTCTGTTTCTTTTGTCTTTAACATTTGAAGATGGCATTTAAGGCAATGACAGAGTGATTCAGTTTTCCTAATTTTCTCTCTCTCTCTCTCTCTCTCTCTCTCTCTCTCTCTTTCACACACACACACATACACACATATATATGCATACAGAACGTATTTGATATTAAACTTTTATTTGTATTTTTTCTATTATTAATGGGGCTTTTAGCCAATAACTTAGTATATGTTTTATTAAACTTCTATTTGTGTATATTTTTATTATATGGAGATCTTAGCCAATAACTTAGAAGAGTACTAAGAATCACCCCCTGACCCAGATGTTCAGAACAGGTCTTATAAATCCTATAACTTTGGTATGTGTTCTGTTTTCACCTAAGTCCTATTGAGTTTTTGAAAACCTCAGGAAAATGTATCACCATTTCCTTTACCAAGAAGAATAAAGCTTGGGGACATTATCCAGATTTAGGATTATGTACAGAAATAAACTTTTTACTAGAGAAATACATATATATGGCACAATAAGCGTTTAGTTACTGAGTATCTGGTTTCTCCTATTTATTAACTCAGGATAAACCCTTGTTTTGTTCTAGTCAGAGAATTGATGTCCACGTCTATACTCTGTACATATGTCCTAAATTTGGTCTTTTTGGTTTCTTGAGCCTGAGAAGAACCTAGATGGATGGGAGGAAATTCATTCTCCATCCCTATAAGTAGAAGGAAAATTATCTTAGTTGCTATTTAAAAAATTAAATAAACTTTTAGATGCTATTAAAATAAAATGTTTTAGATGTGTTCCAGTGGTAGCTATTACTAATTCCCTGTCCTAAAAAATCAGTTATAGAGATTAAAAATGAGTAAACTGTGACTTGTAAAATGAATATGTAAAAATCCAAAGAGGTCCAGAGAGGTAGTACCATGGGTAAGGTGTTTTCCTTGTATTCAGCCAACCTGGGTTCAATCCTTGTTTCCACATCTAGTCCTTTGAGCACTTTCCTGAGCATTGAGCTAGAAGTATTCCCTGAGCACTGCCTGGTATAGCTAAATAAAAACAAACCAAAAATCCTCCCAAAAGATTATTGCAATGAAACAAAATATAACATCATCATAATATAACAGCTTGGTGTCTTAAATATTTCCCAAATAATCCCAATTTTATAATTAGCATAGAGATTTCTTTAAATTGTAACTGGTAAGATAGAAGGGATTAAACAAGTCTTCCCTGAAAGACTATGCAGCTTAACCATGCATGGGTAAACTCTGAGCTAAAAAGACAAGATAATACTCCTTCAAGCATAAATCAACTCTATATTCTTATTTTATTTCTCTACCTTGTTGTGTACGTTCCCAATGCTACTCATTTCCATTGAGGACAAAATGCTCAAAGTTCACAGTGCATATGTATTGCTCAGTAAGGAATTTTATATTGCTAATATTCCATGCAAAACCATAGATAATATATCTCAGGAATGGAATATGTTCCTCCATCCTAATTTTTAAGAGCAGCAGGTCTTTTGTTTATTAGGTCTGCTCTGCTTCTATTTCTTCTTTCTTAGAACCCACTTACCATGTGAATTTCCTTGAGATCGATTTTGGCTAAAGTGGTGAATACTATTGATTACTGTTATGAAACAATTTATTGTTTCCTTTTGATATTGTCGACATAATAAGAATTTATTCTTTAGTCCCCATAAGTATATTGAATGCCTTTAATGCACCAAGGGGTACACAGTAATTGAACAAGGAATACAGTGGTGAATGAAATCAACTAAGCTATAGCCTTTCCAGAATTCATAGTCTAACATAGGAGACAGACAGTAAGTAACAAAATTTAGATGATTAAAAATCTAGTGGTAAGGTAGTCTGTTAATAAGTTATATCAATTCAAACATAGCAGAGTTGCTTAGTAAGGTCATCAAGAACAATATAACTAGTTTTGATAGGATGCACAGAAAAAGCTCGTTGGAGGAATGAACTTATTACTGGAATGAAGTGAAGGCAGAGCCCATCACCTTCTGGAGGGCAAGAGTTCCAAAAAGAGAAAATAAAAAGGTTCATTGGGAGGAAGTGTTTGGCACATACAATGCACATCAATGACCAGGTGTCTAAAGAGTGGTCAGTGAGGAACAGAGAGTAGGAGAGAAGTATAGAAAGGTCATAAGAAACTAAATCACATTAGGGCTGTAGAGACAGTGCAGTGGGGAGCATGCTTGCCCTGCACAGTGCCAACCCAGGTTCCATCCCTGATAACACATATGGTCCCCTGAGTACCACCAGGAGCGATCCCTGAGCACCTGTGGGTGTGGCTACCCAGACACCTACAAATTAAACAAAAAAATTATATTGTCCTTTGATTTCCTAAGCTAAAACTCTCCTTTCCCTCCATATTTTCAGAATCCATCTAGTCAGGCCTTGAACGAATCTGGCCTTTATATTCACCCTGTCATCTCACCTTACTGGAAAGATTTTTCTTATCTCCCTGCTTCCTCTCTTTCTGCTTTCATTGGTGTGATTATTGTTCCTGTAAAATAATTCAGAACAAAATCTATTCAGATCCTACCCTGCCATTTCTGCACCATCTGCCACCTTGTGCTAGGTCCCCTGGACCCACAAAACCCTCCCAGAACCCTCAGGAACCCAAAACTGTGCGGACATGTTCATTCTCCCAACCTTAAAGACTTTGTATTTTGTATGTCTCTTCAAATATGTCTATTTTAACACTTCTGAACAAATGGATATATTAGTGACTGAACTGTATGACTAGTGAAGTAAAATCCTTCTTGTACATATATTGTCAGACTAATAGATTATAAAGAGTACTGCTTGTTGAAAAATAGCAAATTAAGTCAGATCTCAGATATATAGTATCCTAAACTCAAATTTTAGCACCCACAAATCTTTAGGAACAATGGTGAAACAAAAGATTTCACCTGCTCTGTCAGACAGGGACAGAAATCCTGGCAAAACACGAAGCTCAAATAAACCCTCAAGCCTCATTGACGAGGAGCTCAAATCGATATTCCATACAGTGGCCATTGAACTAAAGCAATCACTGGAAGAAAAATTCAACCAATTTAAAGAGAAACTAATCCAGGGTATCACAAAGTCCATAGAAATGGAATTGAAGGAGTTAAAAAATATAATAGCAAGTCACAGCAATAGAATTTAACGTATAGAGGGCTGTATCAGTGATACTGAAGAAAAAATATTAGCTATCACTAATAACAAAGTAAAAAAAAAACTAAATAAAATATAATGTAAGATTATTGATAGGTAGTAATAGAAATAATCTTCAAATCATAGGAATACCAGAAGGAAAGGAAAAAGGTAAAGAGGAAGAAGAGCTGGTCAAAGAAATAATAACTGAGAAGTTTCCTGTTATCTTGAGAGAGTTTCCTGCACAAATTCAAGAGACCCAAAGAATTCCAAATAAAATAGTCTCAAACTAAAGAACACCAAGACACATAGTTATCAAAACGGCAAAGTCCAAAGACAAAGACAGACTACTAAAGCAGCATGAGAGAGGAAAACCCTCAAAATAAGAGAAGCAACACAAGCAACACACCAAAACTTCTGTATGACATCTTACAAGCCAGGAAAGAGTGGCATGACATATTCAAAGTACTGGCTGAAAAAAACCTTCCAGCCTACTGTCTACTACCCTGCAAAGCTGTCATTTAGACTTGAGGGAGGAATAAGAAACTCTTCTGACAAACAAGAGCTGGCAGAATTTGCAATAACTAAACCAATCCTGCAAGAATTGCTGAAAGGCCACTTATTTTTTTTTTTAAATAAGACTACCAAAACAACTGGTTCACACAACAAACACACAGACAGACAGACAGACAGACAGACACACACACACACACACAGAGCGATGCAGCCCTTTCTGCTATGCCAATAATCTATCTGAATGTCAATGGACTAAACTCCCCAATAAAAAGACATAGAGTGACCAGATGGATCAGGAAAGAAAATCTATCCTTTTGCTGCCTATAGGAAACACACCTTAACTCTCAGGATAAATACAGACTTAGAGTGAAGGAATAGAAAACAACCACACAAGCCAGTGGAAAACAAAATTTATTTGTTAAAGATTTTACGTATGGTTTATGTAAAGTTTACCTCTATAGCCATAAGTTTCTTAAGGTAAAGGCAGAGACGGGAATTAGTAAGGGCTTGAGTAAGGTGCCAATTATCTATAATTAGTACCATATTAAAATCAATTTATTTCATAATAAGGATTTTCAAATACAGAGGACGTAATGGGGAAGTTATACTACAGGTTAGACAGGACATGAAATCACTGTGGTCTATTTTCTAACAGCTTTGACCGATGGTTATCACTTCGCACATCAGATCACACTCAATGAAGGGGTAAAAACATTGATTCAGCACTTTCAAATGGAGGAGATTTAAAACTCTTACCCACATCATGATTTCTGGGGGATTTCTGTCTTTTCCAGTGATCAACCTCTAAGGAAAGATAAGTGATTCTGAAAGAATTTTATCTTTTGATCAAAAAACCAGAAGGAAAAAAAGTTATGTCTAATACTCCCAGCTCACTTTATCTGTTTTATGTTTTCTATTGTAAGGGCAGAGATGCAATTTCTGTATTTAGATTCTTTGTGAGACTGGTTGGGTCATCAAATCTGTATAACACATTTATGTAGAAGAAAAAGACCAAATTTAGTGGCCTACATATGAAGAATCTATGAGGAGGTAAATTCTGGAGCAATCTGAAAAACAAAGTGAAGGTTTATATCCTGAATTAAGGAAAGGAATAGAAAACCAGAATTTCAAGGAGAGATGTTTCATATGACAAAACCCAGATGCTCTAATTATATATTTGCCCTGACATGCAGAGTTTTGATGTATTTTTTCAAAAGATAGTTTCTTGGGTTGGAGAAAGAGCTAAATGAGCAAAGCACATGTTTTTCATGTGGGAGACCTGGAATCAATACCCAGAACCACCACATATGTTTCCCTGAGCACTACCAGGAGCAACCCCTGAGCATTACTGTATATGACCCCCAAACTAAACAAATACAATCAAGAAGAGTATTTTTAGAGATATCTCTAAATCTGAATAATGTCCCCAATCTTCATGGAAGTTAAGAAAATGGTAACAAAATCTCTGGCTGACCTGAGCTTGAAATAATCTACATGCCAAGGTAATGCATTTTGGGAAGTCTGTTCTGAGTATTTTGGATAAGTCAGTATTCTCTGGGTAAATAGGGAGAAAAGGGAAGAAAAATTCAAAAAAAGGACAGAATAAAAACACATTTAAACTTAGTTTTTGTCCTTTTTCTTTTGGGGATCCACAGATAATCTCTGGGTAAAATTATGCTATAAGAAAATGCACTAATGGGGCTGGACCAGTGGGTAGGGTGTTTGCCTTGCACACTACCAACCCAGGTTCGATTCCCAGCATCCCATATGGTCCCTTGGGCACCGCCAAGGGTAACTCCTGAGTGCACAGCCAGGAGTAAACCCTGTGCATCACCGGATGTGACCCAAAAAGAAAAAAAAAAGCATTAAAAACTCAACTAGAGCTTCTAAGATTCAAGTCCAACATATTATTTCATTTATGTTATATGGGAATTAAACAGTTTAATTTTAAGCTTTACTAACTCAAAGCAGACAGTTTAGTTTTAAACCCACTTTGCAGAAGAGGGAGGCCAAGCCACATTCACTCTGCATTGCGCCTATGATCTCTTTCTGAGGGGCATATCCTTTCACAGTGTTTGGGGGATCCTGTGGTGCTGGTATTTGAATCTGGTATACCCTCATGCAGAGCATGTTCTCTAGTCTTTTGAGCCATTTCCTAGCCCTTCTATTACCTTAAAAATAATCCATTCAAGCTCCAGATGGTAACTTCACCCATATTCACATTAGTAAGTTCATCTTATGCAGTACATTTTTTTTTCTTTTTTTTTTCTTTTTTTTTTTTATTTTATTTATTTTTAATTAGAGAATCACCGTGAGGGTACAGTTACAGATTTATACACTTTTGTGCTTATACTTCCCTCATACAAAGTTCGGGAACCCATCCCTTCACCAGTGCCCATTCTCCACCACCCGTAAACCCAGCATCCCTCCCACCCTCCCCAATCCCATCTCCCCCCCACCCCACCCTGCCACTGTGGCAAGGCATTCCCTTCTGTTCTCTCTCTCTAATTAGCTGTTGTGGTTTGCAATAAAGGTGTTCAGTGGCCGCTGTGCTCAGTCTCTAGCCCTCATTCAGCCCGCAACTCCCTTCCCCCACATGGCCTTCGACTACAATGTAGTTGGTGATCGCTTCTCTGAGTTGACCTTTCCCCGGAACGTGAGGCCAGCCTCGAAGCCATGGAGTCAACCTCCTGGTACTTATTTCTACAGTTCTTGGGTGATAGTCTCCCACTCTGTTATTCTATATACCATAGATGAGTGCAATCTTTCTATGTCTGTCTCTCTCTTTCTGACTCATTTCACTCAGCATGAAACTTTTCATGCCCATCCACTTAACTACAAAATTCTTGACCTCCTTTTTTCTAACAGCTGCATAGTATTCCATTGTATATATGTACCAAAGTTTCCTCAACCAGTCATCCGTTCTGGGGCATTCGGGTTTTTTCCAGATTCTGGCTATTGTAAACAGTGCTGCGATGAACATACATGTGCAGATGTTGTTTCGATTGTACTTTTTTGCCTCTCTGGGATATATTCCCAGCAGTGGTATTGCTGGGTCAAATGGGAATTCAATATCTAATTTTTTGAGAGTCGTCCAAATTGTTTTCCAGAAGGGCTGAACCAGTCGGCATTCCCACCAGCAGTGAAGAAGGGTCCCTTTCTCCCCACATCCTCTCCAACAGCGGTTGCTTTTGTTCTTTTGGATGTGTGCTAGTCTCTGTGGTGTGAGGTGGTATCTCATGGTTGTTTTGATCTGCATCTCTCTGATGATTAGTGATGCAGAGCACTTTTTCATGTGCCTTTTGGCCATTCGTATTTCTTCCTTGGTAAAGTTTCTGTTCATTTCTTCGCCCCATTTTTTGATGGGGTTGGATGTTTTCTTCTTGTAGAGTTCAACCAGTGCTTTATATACCATTGATATCAACCCCTTATCTGATGGGTATTGTGTAAATATCCTTTCCCATTCTGTGGATAGTCTTTGGATTCTGGTCAATGTATCTCTTGCGGTGCAGAAGCTTTTTAGTTTAATGTAGTCCCATTTGTTGATCTCTGTTTTTACTAGATTGCTTAGTTCCGTGCCACCTTTGAAGATACCTTTATCTTCAATATCGTGGAGGGTTTCGCCGACCTTGTCTTCAATGTACCTTATGGTTTGTGGTCTAATGTTGAGATCTTTAATCCATTTTGATCTGACTTTTGTGCATGGTGTCAGGTCAAGGTCTAAACCCATTTTTTTGCATGTGGTTGTCCAGTTGTGCCAGCACCATTTGTTGAAGAGGCTTTCCTTGCTCCACTTCACATCTCTTGCTCCCTTATCAAAGATTAGATGGTCATACATTTGGGGTTGTGTGTAGGGATATTCCACCCTGTTCCATTGGTCTACGGCTCTGCCTTTGTTCCAGTACCATGCTGTTTTAATTGTTATGCAGTACATTTTTTTTTAACCTATCACCATTGAGATTCAGAGTAGTCTCAGCCTGAAGATTTTTGAGAGTGGAATAACCTACCCGAAAGAGCTGAGATAAGAGGAATGAGATGAACTTTACTCCCAATCTTTATGAGTTTACCAGTAATTCACTAAGCTATATTAATACTGAGCCTCCTTTGTTTATCTTACAAAATGTGCAGAATCTCAAGGACAGCTCTCTGAATGCTTTTTCCTAAACTATCCCACTTAGTTCAATTAAATATCATCTCTTCTAGTAAATCTTCTGATATCAATAAATATAAATAATGCCCTTCTCCCAATTCTTTTTACATTATTATAATAATTCTTTTAGAGGATCTCTGTTCAAAATAATTTCATGGTTAATTTTTGGTGTCTGTTTTTTTCCCACTGGAGTGTACACCATATTGTAGCAGTTTTTCATTAACTAATCTAGAACTGTACCTATCACAAAATATGGCTTAATAATTTTTTATACTTTCATTTTAAGATAACTGCAAATTATGGAAAAGGAAAGGACATGTAAACTTTAACAAAATTAATCAATTCTTAACATGTTGATTTTTGGGTCATAGCCAGCTGTGCTCAGGGCTTTTTCCTGGCTCTGTTTTCAGGGATCACTCGTTGTGGGGTTTGGGGGACCATGTATGGACTATATTTATGGATATGAGGACTGAGCACGGGGTTGGCTGTCTATAATCCAAGTGCTTTACTGACTTCACTATCTCTTCAGCTCCTTCTTAACATGGTTGCTACATTTTTAGATCAGTTTCCCTCTAATATTTGTCTGTCTATATCTGAGTATTTTCACATGTAGCCTCAATATGAGTAAAAACATTTCTGAAAATTTTCTCATTTGCTACACACCAAAATGACATATTTTGGGAAGATGTAGCTGAGCACTTTGGAGAGGCCCATCTTTCCACAATAGTCTCAATACCTTTTCCGGAGATTTTATATTAATCTGTTGAGGTGATATTAAGCTATAAAAGTCCAAGTTAGTTATTAGAATGCATTTTATGTGGAGCTCCTTTAAAGAGCATGGATCAATAAACTTTGTGAAAATGTATGCTTTTAAAGGCCAGGAAGATGGCTCAAAGAACTGGAGCACGCATGCTTTCCATGTGGGAGGGCCAGCTTCCATCTCCAGGACCCCTGAGCACTGCAGGGCATGACCCCAAAAGCACTGAGCCAGTACTAATCTTTTAACACTGTTTTTCTGGCTGTGTGCCAAAAAGGTAACTTAATGCCTTTATTAGCTTTGTCTTCCAGTTTTGTGCTCCACAATTACTCTAGTTTTACCATATAAACAAAAGAGACATTGCTTGATATATTTATTTTCAAGAAAGTTTTTGTAATGGAGGTTGTCACTTACCAGCTGAAGGAGAGAGCCCAAATATGCTCAGCCAGTAAAAATCAATTACTTGTCTCAGAGTTTCGAAGCCCCTTACAAACAAACATCATACAGCTGTTTGTCTTCTGAGAAGAAGTATACTGAATACTCAGTTTAAAATTGTTCAGACATTGGGAGTTAAAAAGTAACTCCTTCTTACCGATTGGTAGTAGCCTGATCCCAAAAAGGTCCTTAATAAGGTCTTGTTCTTGGTTCAGTTTTTCCCTTATCTGACAGGAAAGTCAGCTTTATCTTTGTCCTCAATTCAGTAGTTCTTAATGATGAGTTGATTGGAGTAAACTGGGGGTCTCTGGAGAACCAGCAATTTCTGAGTCCCACCACTGATCTGAAGCCAAAGAATTCCCATTGCTTATTGAAGTAGAATGTTGAAATATGTTTCAGTGTGATAGCTGTTCTCTTTGTACAGTAGACATTTTACAAGCAATGCCTCTGGCTAATTCTAATCAAACTTTTAATTTCACTTAGATGTAATGGATTAAGACACTTCACTAGGGGCTGGAGAAATAGTGCAGTGGCTAAGTGGCTGCCTTATATGCAGCTAAGCTGGACTCAATCCCCAGCACTGCCCATAGACCCCTAAACACGCCCAGGAATGATCCTTGAGCTCAGAGTCAGGAGTCAGCCCTGAGCACAGCCAGACGTGGCCCCCAAACAAAGACTCTAGACTAGTGAAAACTCTGCTATTACACCGCATGATTTATAAGCAAAAAAACCAGAAACTGTGCTGCCTAACTCTGTCAATGTCAATTGCATCAAATTGTGCGGCTGATTAGGCCTCTCATATATCCTTATTATGTTCAATATTTGCTCTTTTGCATGATTCCTCTTAAGTAATTATCATAATTTTAGTATTGTGATGATGTCTCATTTAAGTAGAAGATTTCCACAGATATAGAAAAGAAAGGCATTTGATTTATCACCAAATAATTAGACATCTGTTGCACAGTCGCACTGTTGTCCCATTGTTCATCAATTTGCTTGAGCGGGCACCAGTAACGTCTCCATTGTGAGGCTTGTTGTTACTGTTTTTGACATATTGAATATGCCATGGGTAGCTTGCCAGGCTCTGCTGTGCGAGCAGAATACTCTCAGTAGCTTGCTGGGCTCTCCGAGAGGGATAGAGAAATCAAACCCGGGTCGACCATGTGCAAGGCAAACACTCTACATGCTGTGCTATTGCTCCAGCCCAATTAAACATCATAGATGACAAATTTTTCAAGAGACCATTATGTCATTAAGTAATGCCTACATCCCCTAAAAATAAGAATATTACAGTTGAAACAGTTACTTAACACAACTCAATATTAGTATCATGTGCACTCTTCCCCCAATTTAATCTGGGCAATTGGACTACTCCTTTTTGAGTTTATTGGTGGTTTTTGAATGCCAGGTGCACCTTACTAAATCAATAACTAAACCTTCATTAGGCTCAATGAACTGCTGATGTGTACTTTACATATTCAGATTCTGTCCCTGGGTATAGATACTAACTGGATCTTTATTGAATGTAAAGGTCAAGCCAGGCTTCCCTTGGCAACGATGCCTCATATTCTCATTAAGTTAACCATGTGAACGCAGCAAAAGAATGCTTATAGAAAAAGAGGGCTCCCTTCACTGTATTATATTTCCTGAAACTATTCAGGAATGGCATTTGTGATAGAAGCAAGGAACATGACAGTTTATTGATTATGCAAATGCGTTCTCTGCACTTATTTAAAATAAACCAAATTAGTTTGAATTGGCAGACCCCTATTTGAAGAGCCAGATAGTTAAACATTTATAGGTTTTGCTGACCACACATGGTCTGTCACACTTTAATTATACTGTTATAGTGGGAAGGCTGCCATAGAAGATATATAAAGGAATGAATTTGTGTTACGGTAAAAGTTAGTTGACAAAACCAGGTCTAGATGAAGTGGGTTGTGGTTTTATAGTCTGCTGACTGTAACTTAATCAGTGGTCAAATTGGTTCTGTCATATAAATGTGAATATATGTTCATAAATTTTTGTTACAAAATGGAATTGAGTGTCACTCTCAGCAGACTAAACACTGTGTCATCAACAGTACAGGAGGTATGAGTGAATTTAGGAGATGCAGCCATAACATCTTTTATTTTGAATCAGCACAGAGTGTTGGAAGGCAAAACTGAGAAACTTGTGTATCCTTTTCTTTTCTTTTCTTTTCTTTTCTTTTCTTTTCTTTTCTTTTCTTTTCTTTTCTTTTCTCTTCTCTTCTCTTCTCTTCTCTTCTCTTCTCTTCTCTTCTCTTCTCTTCTCTTCTCTTCTCTTCTCTTCTCTTCTCTTCTTTTATTTTTTAATTGAATCACTGTGACCCTTACAAAGCTGTTCATGATTAGGTTTCAGTCATGCAGTGTTCCAACACCCACCCCCCACCAGTGTACATTTGCCAGCACCAGTGTGCCCAGTTACCACCACATCACCCCCCAAGCCTCCTTTTCTCAAGGATAGTTTTCCCTGAAAGTCTGTGGTAAAATGTTTCCTATAGGAAAGGAACCAATGGGGAAAAATAGTATTTATGGGGCTGGAGCAATAGCACGGCGGGTGGGGCATTTGCCTTGCACGCGGCCGACCCGGGTTCGGTTCCCAGCACCCCATATGTTCCCCTGAGCACCAGGGGTAATTGCTTAGTGCAGAGCCAGGAGTAACCCCTGAGCATCGTCGGGTGTGACCCAAAAAGCAAAAAAAAAAAATAGTATTTATTACCTCAACTTTTTTATTTATTACCCACACTTTCCACAAGTAAGCAAATATGTAAATATTCTCTTTTACTTGTTTGGTTGGTTCGCAAATGTGAGCTGCTTCATGCTGTCCTGACACAGTTCATGATCTCAGAGAGTGAACAAGTAGTCGGGTTTCAAGAGTTATTTTGGTTGTTCCCCGTGGTGAGGACAGAACTCGATCATCATATCGACATGTACTGAATTGGGGAAGATGGACATTTGGTATAAATGTATGATTCCAAATGAAAAAATATGTAGTGAATTGAAGATAGGAGAGTGTTTCCCAAAGTGGCCTAGCTAGATGAACTCTGAAATCAATCTCATCTTTTTAAAGATTGTAGCCTGAAGGACTCGTACTGATTTTTCTTTGTGACATCCTGATAGCTGCTAAGAGAAATAGATGCGTGGGCATGGGGTGGGGCTTGCGAGTAGGAGAGAGAACAAGCAATATTCTAATGATGGAACTCCAGCTCTTTTTCTGTAGAAGCTGCCATGCATTGTGTCTGCCTTTATAGTCAGTTGCTAACCTCTTCTGTCTTGTCTTGGAACTTGCACTGCCTGTATCCAAAACTGAACAGTTGTGGTAAGTGTGTCCCACAAACCCTCCAAGATTTAGACAGAAATGTTCCATTCAATAGTAAAATATAGTTTTACAAAAAAGAAACGCAAGTACCCATTGAGACTCTCTCTGATGTCTGATTCGCAGAAATATCTCACTCCTTATTGAAGTAGTGTAGGATTTGTAATGCATACGTCTACAATGCAAAGTAGCTAGGATTGCTTTATAAATGTCTGTTTATTCATATAGTCCATGGGGATCTGTTCATTAACCTAAGATATGGCCATACATTCGAAAGTAACTTAATAGTATATATTCAAAAATTAAATATATTCTTGGTACAAATGTTTTCTAAAAGCATTGGGACATATCATATACAGAAACTGCATATCAAGATCTTAATATACATTTCTATGACTAGGAATGCAAATAATAATGTTACTTAACAGTTTGACAAAAATATTACTAACTGTAATGAGAATATAGGTCAATCATCTTTTTAAAGTTCATCTAGCTACAATGAATAAATTAACTGGTGTACATTGGATCAAATTTTCAAATTTGTCAGAATTTGGAGCTGAAACAGCATCAGTGCACATTTCTATCTCCGATGTCAATGAGAACAATCCCTTCCCTCGAGCAGAGAGTAAGGTTTGACCTCTGAGCACTACCTAGTATGGACCCAAAATTTAACAAATAAGGGATCGGAGAGATAGCACAGCAGGTAAGGTGCTTGCCTTGCATGTGGCTGACCCAAATTTGATCCCAGGCATCACATACAGTCCCCTGAGACCCATCAGAAATGATCCTTAAGTACAGGACCAGATGTAAGCTCTGAGCATTGCTGAGTATAGCTCCAGCCTTTCTCTGCACCAGAAAAACCTAAAACTCAAAAGCAAGAAAACAAATATATGTCAACACTTAAATAAGTATTTACCCTTATGTATCATTGTTGTGTTTTAAAATAAATTTTGTGCATTGGTTCCCTCACGTAAAAAGTAAAAAGCAATTTTATTAGCCTTTGCCAAAAAAATGTAAATGGTTTTATTAGCAGTTAAAAAATATAAATAAATAGATTTTGAGGCTATTATGCCCCAAGATTATTTTAAAGATTCTTAAAAGTATATGACTTAGTTGCTATTATAAAAAGTTTTAATTTAAAAAAAATAATTGCTTTTGGTATCTCAAATAATTCTGTAATGGATTCATTTGTTTTGCAAACAGTAGCCATTTCTAAAACAAGTATTAATTTGACACCTCAGAAAACTTAAGCAAAAACATAAAGAGAAGTGAAGACACTTATTATTAATTAAAAAGTTAACATTTCACAGATTCTTCTCATCAGAACCACTAATGAACATATTTTGACAGGAAGAAAAGTTAATCTGCAAAAGAAATTGGGTAATAAAAACAATGGCAATAAGCCTGAGAACTAAGCTGCGACCCCATGCCCGCCCAGGAGGGGAAAGGTATTTCTCTCTCTCGCCTCTCCCTTTCCGGGGATGAAGGGCATGGGGGCCGCCATATTATGACGACCACAGATGGGATTTTACGACAAAAACCAGCAAAAGGACGCGAGGGTGCTCTTGGGAAGGTGGGAGGCACCGGCCCCTCCTGCCGCTGCTGAGATGTGATCCCGGGGGCCGCATGAGCGTGAATCCAGACCCAGCTAAACTACTTTCGACATGGGCAGCTACGTGCAGAATGTCTCCAGCCTGAGAACTAAGCCGTGACCCCAAACCCGCCCAGGAGGGGAAAGGTATTTCTCTCTCTCCCCTCTTCCTTTCCGGGGATGAAAGGCGTGGGGACTGCCATATTATGACGACCACAGATGGGGTTTACAACCTTGCAGTGATCCAATATCCGGAAGAAATCTCCCTGGACTTAGTTGTTAAAATACAGAAATCTAAAACCTCATATCTCTTCACAACAGGTCTGACTCTAGTGGGGTGCTCCTAACAATAATGGTGAGGATTGTGTTGAAATATTGAATGTAACCAAAGTAAATAGAAAGTAAAGTGAAATTTATCAGTTACAAGGCGGGGGTGGTGCGGGCGTGAGCGGGATGGGAGGTGTACTGTAGTTTTTTTATTTGGTGGTGGGATATGGGCACTGGTGAAGGGATGGTTGTTTCAGCATTGTATGACTAAGACTTAAGCCTGAAAGCATTGTAATTTTCCACATGGTGATTCAATAAAATAAAATTCTTATTTAAAAACAAACAAACAAAAAAAAGCAATGGCAATAGAGAAAATGGTAAATCCCAAACATGTGTGAGCTTCAAAAAGGTTTATAATAAAAGCTCAGAATTGGTTAAAAACAAAGTATAATGGAAGGACAAGAAAATATAGGTGGATGGTAGGTAGAAGATATTTATTTCATTACTTTGTGATTCTGAGGATTGAACTAGGACCTTAAGTAAGCGAGAAATTTTCTTTTACTACTGAACCACATGGACTGGAGCCACAGCACAGCGGCTGCCTTGCATGCAGCTGACCTTGGTTCAATTCCTCCATCCCTCTCAGAGAGCCCGGTAAGATACCGAGAGTATCCTGCCCACATGGCAGAGCCTGGCAAGATATCCATGGTGTATTTGATATGCCAAAAACAGTAATAACAAGTCTCACAATGGAGTCATTATTGGTGCCTGCTCAAGCAAATTGATGAACAACTGGACGGCAGTGCTACAGTGCTACTGAACCACATCCCAGGACCAGTAAGAAGAGTTGAATAAGGATTTGTATTGTAAAGCAGGGCTTAAATATTTTTTATCTGTGACCGTCTTTTGCCAGAGAAAATTTTACCTGACCCCAGGTATATAGTTTTATAAAATAAGCAAACAAAATATTTAATGATAATAAAATGATAAAGAAAAGTATTTGAGGACTAAAGAGATAGTACAAGAAATAAGGTGCATATCTTGCATGTAGCCAACCCTGGTTTTATCTCCAGTACCACATGGCCTCCAAAGCACCGCTGCAGTGGCCCTGGTTATCCCAGCACTCAGGGGTCCAAACAGCACATCCTCAAGCCCTAATACTGAACCATCAGCCCATTCGGGAATTAATGGAGGCAGTTTCTGGGATCCCTGGAACACCACTTGGGAAGTTATTCCCCCATACACACCAAATAAAACAAATTTATTTGAAAAAAAAAATATATATATATTGCTTTTTGGGTAATACCTGGTGATGCACAGGGGTTACCCCTGGCTCTGCACTCAGGAATTACTCCTGGTGGTGCTTGGGGGACCATTTGGGATGCTGGGATTCGAACCCAGGTCGGCAACGTGCCAGGCAAATGCCCTATCCACTGTACTATTGCTCCAGCCCTGAAAATAATTTTTAAAAAATTTACCCATCTCCATGAGGCTGGGAAGAAAGTAAAGTGGGAAAGCTGCTTACCTTTCATGCTGCCAACCCAGGCTTCTATGCTTGGTACTCCACATGGTCCCCTGAGCCCTGTCAAGAGAGATTCCTGAGCACAGAGCTCTGAGCACCATTGGGTGTGAACCCAGTCCCCCCTCTCCAAATTTTTACAACACCGTATGAGTTTGTAACCCACAGTTTAAAAGTTAGACTGTAAAGGGTGGGGAATAAATTATGAACCAACTCTCAATGTGTGTGTTAACTATAAGTTAAATGTGACTATTAATTCATTCATTAAAACAATAATAGAATTCAAGAAAAAAATCTATGCAAAACAAAACATGGCAATTGAAAAATGCATTAGGAACAGGCATGTATTAATAAAATCAATATATTTAAATAGGTTAGGCTAGATATTGAAGACTAGATTTTTTTATAATTTGACTTACAACAGAAACAGCTAAAACAAAAAGATATTAAAATTTAAATGCTAAGAAAGGAAAGCAATATATACCTGAAAAACTAAACAAACAGAAGATGATGAGACAATGTGTAATATTCGATAAAATAGAATTTCACATGCCAAGTATCCATAGGAACTTATAATAAAAGTCAACATTTTGAGTAATGCATAACATCAAAATATAGTATAAACTAAAGAGCTTATCTTTGAAATATGTAATATAAAACCATTTTAACTTAAATTTAAAATGTCATCATCCCATTTGAAGTTTCAGAGATTTTTCATAGAATTGAATACATTGAACATGAATAATTATGAATATAAATTATTTGTACCATACTCTTCTGTATGTAGTTACTTGGAAGCAACCTCTACTGCCAATAAGGAGATGATAAATATTCTAGTCTAATAGTGTATACTGCATTATTAAATATATAAATTCAAAATTAAAGTTTAAAAGTTCTAAATAATTTGGTCATCTATAGTCTTTTAAAAGGTTACAGTTATGAAATATGAACACATACATTATATTAATAGCCAAAAATACTACTCAACAATTGAAAATTTGAACTTATTTATGTCTTATTATAAATAGGTTTTAAGCATGCAGTGTTAGACACAGTGTTAGAAGTGGAAAGGGACCAGAGGGAGGGAGAAAGGATGAGGGGAGGAGAGGGGACAGAGAGAAAGAGAATAAATGTGAGAGCTTTAGAACAGAAATATTTGTTGGAGCCTTGAGTTTTTCTTATATCATTATCATAGTCTTCTATATTTTGGACAGTCATCAAAATACATTCACTGTATCACTGTCACGGTCATCCCATTGATCATCGATTTGCTGGAGCGGGAGCCAGCAACGACTCCATTCGTCCTAGCCCTGAGATTTTAGCAGCCTCTCTTTACTCATTCTTCCCAGTGGTGTCACATTGGAGGCTCTTTCAGGGTTAAGGGAATAAGGCCCATCATTGTTACTGTATTTGGCATATCAAATATTCCAGGGAGAGCTTGACAGGTTCTGCCGTAGGAGCAGGATGCTCTCAGTACCTTGCCAGGTTCTCTGAGAGGAAGAACTAGGCTATAAGAGGTTGCATGGTCGCAACGATGCCGGCCGTGCGATTCTGGGAGCATTGTTTTCTAGTCTCTGGATCTTGGCCATTGATGGGATTACACAGCACCCGGGGCAGTTTGTGGGTGTGGCTGCCAAGCTACTGGAAAATGGGGGGTCTGGGTGGAAGAGGCCCAGTCCCGATCCAAGCAGGCTTGGAGATCCCAGCCCTGGGTCCTACACACCTGGGTTCCTCTGCTGGTTCCTTCATGCATGAGGCTCGTCGGAACCTTGGAGAGGGACCTTGAGCATGGCTGTGGCTGGGTTCCGGAGGTCTTCAGCTACCAGGGCTCTGCTTGGGGCGGGGAGGGAAACTCAACCCACCTGGCTCTGAGAGGTCCCAGTGAAGACAGCCAGGCACGGGGGCAAGAGACTCTGCGTCGCTCTCTTGGCCCCGCACCTGGCTGTCTTCACCAGAACCCATTGAAAAACATTGAATACATTGAAAAATCAACAAATCATTTGAAAGAAACTCTGCACGTTACTTGCCTGTTAACTCACATAAACATATACGAGTTAAAAAGTACAGAGGCCTGCTTTTCAGTATGTTCTCTGCCACTTAAAAACTTGCACAAGGCACTCATTAAATCCTAAATGCTCAAAGTAAATTCTAAATGTAAATCCTAAATATAAACTTTTTCAAAGAATTCTCTGCTTAGTTCACAAGAGTTAAGTATAAAAGTGTTTTATGTCTGCAAAAAGGTTTGTAAACATAAAAAAAAAAGTTTTCTTTCCTAATGAGTACTAATTTTGCAACTCCTATGAATTTAATGTCTTTAATAGTATTTGTGTCTTGTATCACTTAGACTTGTATCACTTGTCATCCCATTGCTCATCGATTTACTTGAGCGGGCGCCAGTAACATCTCCATTTGTCCCTGTTGCGTGCTAGTGTAGTCCAATGGCATCTGCTCACTCCAGGAACACGAAGAGCCTCAAACCGTTCATTTAGGGTTTCAGACACGAAGAAGTCTGACCATGTCAGACTAGTTGAGTGGCCAACTAGTTCTTTTGACATCCCGTGGAATCCCGTTGGTAACAGCTCTAGTTCAGCGACCATCTCCAAATCACATTATGTGTCTGGCACATGTGATTCATTTTTTTTTTCCAAAAAGGAATAAATGACATAGAGCTGAGGAATTGACTAAGAGTCCAAGCATATTAAAAAAATATATTGAGGCCAGAGAGATAGTAAGGGCTAAGGTGCTTGTCCTGCAGGACATGGGCCTTTTGGATCCCCTGAGCCACATATAGTCCTTTAAGCAGGCCCCAAACAATTATGACAAAAACCTTAATACTTGAGGCGGTGGCAGGTGGGGGGATACTGGGAACATTGGTGGTGGAGAGTGGGCACTGGTGGAGGGATGCGTACTCGACCATTGTACGACTGAAATGTACTCATAAAAGTTTGTAAGTCTGCAACTGTATCTCACGGTGATTTATTTAAAAACAACCTTAGTACTTGAAATAATGACAATGCAAATTACTATTACCCCCCTCGCACAGAGGGGAATGTGTGTGGTTCAGTGAAAGACACATCCAAGTACACAGAGGCTAAATGGCGTAGGCAAGCTTCTGGCCTTTTCTCTTCAGCTACAACTGATATGCTTCCCCTGGGGAGAAAAAGCTCTTTAGGAGCATATAGACTATTTCAGGGCATAGAACGGAAAGAACTAATTTAAAGGATTGTCCCCATCACTAGTCTTCCTAGAATTTATTCATTACTATGTCATAGATAATGCTTCTGGGTTAAATCTTCGAATCGCAATTTCTAATAGAAAATAAGTAGCGTTTGAATAACAAGGTTCCCAGATGCCTTCATTTGGATATGTCCTGGAGGAGACGCCAGACTTGAGAGCTGCATGTTTCGGTACAGTAAGTTTCGTATTTCCATGTCTTTAATGATATGTAGCCTTCTGCTCGGAACTGAAGTGGCGGTCTGTCTCCCTGCTGCTTCTGCTCCAGGTCTGCCTGACAGCTAGGAGAGAAAAGAGCTATTGGCTCCGCCACTTTTGCTCCCAGGAGGTCCCAGCTCTGCCACCTAATCTGAATGTTGTGCTTCAGTAGCTCTGTGAGAGGGTTCTTCTGCCCACTCAGCTTATGTTCCCTAACCACAAGGCAGCTGCTCGGGAAGCCAGCGAGCCTCGTTTCTCTCCACAGAACTCGCTCCTCAGAGCTGCTCTGTGCATGGGTGGATGTAGGAATGGCAGACTTCTGCTTGGCTGGTGCTTGGGACATGGCCACATTCCAAGATTGTCTGTGAGACCCTGAGGCCACTTCTGGTGCTGACTGGAGACTGCAGGACCATCAGCCCGTAGGTTGGCCCATGTGGGATTTTTGTGCCAAGAGAAGACAGTAGGGTCAGTAGGGTCATGCTAGTCCCAGTCCATAGGGGAGGCTGTGAAGAGAATGAAGATACTCAGGATATTTTAGGAGAGTATAGGACAACTGGAGCGATAGCACAGCGGGTAGGGCATTTGCCTTGCCCGCGGTCGACCCGGGTTCAATTCCTCCGTCCTTCTCCCAGAACCCGGCAAACTACTGAGAGTATCCAGCCCACAGGGCAGAGCTTGGCAAGCTCCCCGTGGTGTATTCAATATGCCAAAAACAGTAACAACAAGTCTCACAATGGAGATGTTACTGGTGCCCACTCGAGCAAATCGATGAACAATAGGACAACAGTGCTACAGTACGACAACCAGGTTCTCGAGAAATTTATTTCAGTGTTATCTTTTATCATTCTTGGTCTGTTTTGGTTTGTTGGGATGTTTTGAGAGCCACACCTAGCTGTACTTAATGGCTACTCCTAGCTTGGTGCTCAGAGGTCTTTTCTCACGGGGATCATGTTATGCTGGGGATCCAACAGGACCAGTAGGAACTGTCTGAGAAGCTCTCTCTCCAGATGTTTTGGTTTGGGGATGAGGGGAAATGCATATCCTACTGTACATTGTTTTTATTTTCAGTGGCTCTCCAAATATTTGTTCATAAGTGTCTTTCTGTCATGCTAACCATAATTACCCTGGGGTCTTGGTGCTCTTCATCTCTTTAAATTTGATTCCGTAAAATCAAGCAAAAACAAGTAACTTAAATCAATGTAGTAATCCCTTTCAAACTTTTGGCCAGTTGAAGTTCCTGGCATTTGTGCTAATGGACAAAATGGACAAAGATCAATCTCTTCAATGGCATTTTCTTTACAAATTTTGTCAAATGTGTGTACCTACAAATAAGTATATGTATATTTTATTATTATTTTGAGCATGTCACTGGTTAAAAATCTATATAGTGAGGGATTTAGAAAATGTACCCTTATATTTTATTTGACTTTGAATACCTTGTTTGTGAAGGGTACTAATTTGAGATCATGTCAATAATGTAATTACAGAGGGGTGCTGAGGTTTCAAAAATTTGCAACTTGCATCTCCCTAAAAGATATTTACATGATTACTTTAAATAGTTTCTCTTTGCATTATACTTTGAAGTGATATTTTTACTCTCTCCCAAAATGTATATGATTGTGTCATCAGTTTGCATCTTTTTTATATATAGATAAAATAGAAAAATTCTTTGCTTCCAGGCTCATTTTAATGTACAATTCTAGGTAATATTAAGAAGAGGTAAATGTTAACGCATTAAAATTTTAATATAGTTGGCAAGAATAGAAATAATGCGTGGGTAGTGCAGTATTCTCAAAGTCTTAGGGATGGAAGTTTGTAAAAAGAAAATAGGGAAATAGGAAATTTATTTAGAGAAGAGCAAGTGTTCTATTTCTTTTTCCATGTCAAATTGAATTCTACTCCTGTAAAAGTCATACTGGAAAATGATATAGGAATAACTCAGAACCTCAACTGAACTGGCCCCCCCACCCCCCTCACCACCACCCAAGGCACACCAAGGGCAGCCACAGTGCCCTTGCACCTCCACTAGCTCCTCTCCCTCTCACTATGACATGGCCAAATGGAGTCTTAGCTTGTAATTACTAGAGCTCTCCGCTCCTTGGTAAGAAATTTTTCATGAATTTTCTCTACTTCATAATCTGATCTCTTCAGCTTAAGATGAGAGAATGAGGCCCAGCCTACGGACTGAAAGTCCCTTTTGTTTCAGTGAACAGAGAGTTGAGAGAGCCCTGTTCATCACTCCTCATTTGGTCTCATCTTTACATTTGATTCAAACTTCCCTCAGTTTTTGGTTCACCAGGCCACTCCATCTAGTTTAGCAGGGGTGCGGACCACTCAAAAGCAGTGTTCGGGGGACCCAGGGTCATTCTTGGTTGATATTCAACCCAGTTGCATTGGGTGCCTGATGGTTAAATGCTGGTTTACAGTGCTGCTCGAGCCATCAGTCAGGCTCTCTAGTGGTACTTAGGGCCCGTGCGTTGCTGAGACTACACTAGGAGCCTTGTTCATGCAGAGCGCATGCTCCTGTCTTCCTAGTTAATTCCTCAGCTCTAAGCCATTTATTCTTTTTTGAAAAAAAATTGAACCACAGTGAGATACACAGTTACAAAGTTTTTCATGATTGGGTTTCAGTCATATAACGTTCCAACACCCAACCCTTCACTAGTGTACATTTCTCACCACCAACGTCCCCAGTTTCCCTTCCACCTAGCCTCCCCTACCCTCCACCCCACCCCTTGCCTGCCTCTATAGCAGGCACTTTCTCTCTCTCCCTCTCTCTCTCTCTCTCTCTCTCTCTCTCTCTCTCTCTCTCTCTCTCTGTCTCTCTCTCTCTCTCCCATGTTTGGAGGCATTGTAGTTTGCAATACAGACACTGAAAGGTTTTTATTTATATCCCTTTATGTACTTTCAACACTCAGTTCTTGTCCACAGTGATCATTACAACTGTTATTGTCATATTGGTTCCTTTTCTATCCAAACTGACCTTTGAGTCATCTATTCCAGGACTCCCTGTATTCCTGCTACTCATGGTGGTGTTTAGTCAAGCCACATGCCAGGATCTACATTTCAAAAGTTTGTTTGATTTGGTTTGGGGGCCACACCCAGATATGCTCAGGGGCTGTTCCTGGCTCTGTGCTCAAGGATCACTCGTGGCAGAGCTCAGGAGCACACATGTGGTAACAGGGATTCAAACCAGTCTGTGCTACCTGCAAGCCAAGCACCTTTACCTCCTGTACTCTCTGGCACTTGATATTGTCTTGGGCTGCACTACATATAAGTTGTGTAGTTATGCCACATGTTCTCATTCTCAGTCTGTGTGTCTCATTCGTCATTTGTTTCAAGCACTTCACTCTCTAATGTACACTCTTTCCTCTTTATTCTATCTAGTACCTTCACCACTATACTTGTCTGCTTCCCTTTTCCCTCATAGTCAATAAACCTGTCCAGTTTTCACTCTCTCACCCTCTTTCCTTCTTGCCTAGCTACCGTATGTGAAAAACCTGATACCCTGTGCACCGAGTTTACCACTTATGTTATAGTTTCTTTCATTTGTTGTTGTTGTTGTTCTTTTGGGCTGGAGCGATAGCACAGATGTAGGGCTTTCACCTTTCATGCAGCTGACCAGTGTTCGATTCTTCCGCCCCTCTTGGAGATCCCTGCAAGGTACCAAGAGTATCAAGCCCGCGTGGCAGAGCCTGGCAAGCTACCCGTGAAGTATTTTATATGCCAAAAGCAGTAACAATAAGTCTCACAATGAGAGACATTACTGGTGCCCGCTCGAACAAATCGATGAGCAACGGGATGACAGTGACAGTTGTTCTTTTGGTTTTTGACCACATCCAGTGGTGCTCATGGCTTACTCCTGGCCCTGTACTCAAAAATAACTCCTGGTGGTGCTTTCGGACCATACGGGATGCTGGGGATCAAAGCCAGGTTGGCCGAGTGAAAGGCAAACACCCTATTGGCTGTACTATTGCTCTGGCCTCATTATTACGTCGTAGTTGTATGCTCATGGTACCACAGATTTTTCAGTGTGACTTTAGGACTGTCTGCCAATTCAAATGTATTTAAATGTTTTTTTCTTCTTTCGTTTGCTGTTGGAAGACAGTACCTGTGATGTGTGGGGCCCACGAGGGCCACTCTCTCTGCTGGTGGAGAGGGGTCATGCAATCCCAGCATGGAACCTAGTGGCTCTGCACATGTGAGGCATATGTTCTACCACTTGAAACACATCCCCAGCCTCTCCATTGTGTTTGTGTGTGTGTTTCTAGTAAAATAAGACTCCTTTTATGTTGATTAATTTTTAAACTATACTTAATTTTATTTAAAAATCTTTTACTAGAATTTTATTCTAATAAAACAAGACTCCTCCAATTGTTATTTCATACTTTTTTCTCTTGTCTCCAACCTCAATCCTTCTTCCTTACAACATGCCCCTTTTATTATTTATCCTAATTCAAAATGAAAGCACTCTAAAGCTCATCTTCCATTATCCTGCCTTGATATCTAACAACAAACTTGCTGGTGTAGCCACGTGAGCTGCCTGCTCACCCATTTCAATTGAGAACTATTTGAAATCGTTCCTAAGGGTAATCTTCAGGGTATTCACTGGATCCCATGTTTTCATGCCTTTCCAGGAATTTTGCTAGCTCAATTGTGCCTTTTTCTTCTGAGAGGTTTTCTTTTTTTTTCTTCAACATTTTTCAACTCAGCTGGATCATCATAATCTTTGTTTTAGGTGCCTGACTAAAGTTTGTTTTTAGTCTGACTTCTTTATATCTGACTTCTAAGTTTGTCTCTATTTAAGTGAAAGAAACTACACAAGAGATTACATATTACTCCATTCATGGAAAATGGTCAAACGCATTTTTACTACTGTTTGCTAGAGCTGGAGGCAGGAGTAGAAAGTGGGTATACAAATCTTTTTGAGAGGCTTAGGATATTTTTAAGTTGATGCATTATGCTGGTTGCACAATTCAACACTAAGTTACTACAATCGTTGAATTATACACTTGGAATTTGTGAATCTTATAATACAAAATAAAGTTTAACAAGTCCATTCTTTTCAAAAGGTTCGAGTAGGGATGCTAACCAGGAGACTAATTGTATTTAAACAAAAATGTCACAGTGACCTTCTTCAGTGAAGAGAATAAAATGTGCTTAAAAGTAAGACATGTTTCAGAGTTAGTATCAATAGAATTTTCCTCTAGATATTATAGAGAATATGACAGAAAAAATTTTTAAATTTTACAGTTTTTTAAAAATTAGGCCCACTGGCATAATAAAGGTGTGATTTATTCAGATGACAAAAGACATGGATTAGGTTTGGTCAGTTTGGTAAGTCAAAAGCTTGGTTTCAGGCATGTTAAGATAGAAATGTTTTTATATAACTGCGTGATATCACTTACACCAATGGAATTCAGCAAAGTACAAAGGACTACAGTGAAAATATGGAGGTCATTGGTACAGGGATATTATTTAAAGCTATATTTATAGAGTTCATTTATAGACTGAATGCGTACAGTACATTATAGACTGAATGTATAAAATGTCAGGCAAATGAGCCCCAGACCTCTCCAAAGCTTAAGGCAAAGAAAATACTCTCAAAAAGAGTGAGATGGGCATCTAATTAGATAGAGATATGTCAGAAAATATGGAATTTCTGAGGTGTTCCAAGAAATTGGGAGGACCATCTCTTACAATTTGTTTGAGGAAGATGAAAACTGAGAATCACTCACTGGGATTGCGACATGGAGATTAGCATCAACTCTCAAGAAATGGAGGGCGGGGAGAAGAGAGGAGAGGAGAAGAAAGAGAGAGAAGAGAGAGAAGAAAAGATCCTGCCATAGAGGCAGGAAATGGGTGGGAGTTGGGGGGAGAAACTGGGGATATTGGTGGTGGGAGATGCACACTGGTGAAGGAATGGGTGTTGGAACATTGTATGACTGAAACCCACTAATGGACAACTTTGTAACTCTGTATCACTGCAATTCAATTTTAAAAAGATTTAAAAATAAAAAGAAATATTTTGGGTTGAAGGCTTAGAATAAAAGTCTGATCAGGTCTTAAGCTTCAATTTTATATGTCAACTTGACTAGGAGCAGATATTTGGCTAAGCGTTATTCTAGAGTGTTTCTGGATGGGATTGATATTTGCATCAGACTGAGTAGAACATATAACTTTTCTGAATCTGGATGGGTCTCATCTAATCTGTTAAAGGCCTGAATAGAACAAACGATGGGTAAAAAAAAAAGGATTTGTTCTTTCCACATATTATCAAGCTGAGACATTAGTCTACTACTGCGCTGTTCATATCGACCTACCTTATTCCTGTGACTGGTTTTCAAGATGTAGATTCCTACCAGAACAATGCTAGTTCAACCTAGTATCTACTGCAGATCTTGAGACTTTTCAGCCCTCATAATCACCTAAGCCAATTCCTTATAGTTTCTATAGATATCTTTCCCACCTCTTGCTAACTTGCCTGGTTTACTCCAAGATTACAGACGCCCTTGCTGTTTTGCTCAGAATCAACTAATTTCCCAACAAAGTTTCTGCATGTGCAGCTTTATCTGCTGGCAATGTCTGTCATCTCCTTCTATATGCATCTTCTCTGATCTCACTCCATAAAGGAATGCCCCATGTCATGCTTTCTATCACCTCTTTTTTGTAGTTTTCTTCATGATTTCAACATCTCCCAAACAGAAAAACTACATTCATTTTTTGGTGTTTGTTTCTATATTGTTGTTTTTTCCCATTACAATAAAAGCTCTGTAAGATCAAAGACATTTTTCTTTTGTTTACTATTCTATTTTTATTACCTACGAGAATGCCAGGCACATTTGTGCATTAAAATCAGAAATGACTCATTGTTCCTATCTTTGCTTCTCTTGAAGAAGAATAAAGCGGGAGTAATATAGATCTCGCATTTTTCAAAAGAGAGACCTATCACCGGACAACTAAACTATGTAAGTAATTTTCTGAAGCCTTACAAAAACTCCCCTATTGAAATGCCTAAGAATGATATTAATTGGAATTATGAATTACTAATAATATAGTTAAAGCTCTTACACAAAACTTAGAAAAGTACTTTTTAAAACAAAATCTATAGAGGAGCCATAGCTATGGTATGAAGGATAGGGTGCTTGCCTTACGTAGAGTCAACCTGGATCAGTCCCTGGCATACCATATGGTTCCCCAAGCACCACCAGAAGCAAAGCCAGCAATGACCTTTGAGCATTGCTGGGTGTGGCCCCAAAACAAAATGAAAGTTATATCAAAATTTTTATTTCAGGGTGAGACAGATAATACAGGTAATAAGGTGCTTGCCTTGTGTGTGGCCAGTTCCATCCCTGGCACTGCAAATGGTCCAACAAACAACACCAGAAGTAACACTGAGTGGCACCGAGCAAGGAGTAGACCCTAAGCATTACCGGATGTGACTTAACTTCCCCCTCCTCAGAGGGGTGGGAAATAGATATATGCATATTATTTCTAAGATGATATCATTCTTTTTGACTTCAATAGAAATAATCTTTTCCTTTTTCTTCCTTTCTCTTGTCTTTCTCTTATTACTATAAAATAGATTGATAGCAATTAATTCGTGCCATTTGGTTATAAGAGTTGCAATTTGGTTATCAATCTCTTCATGATATGAACTGAAGACATTGCTTCCATTTTGCTTTAAATCTGTATGAATTGATTTAAATCTCTATAGGCAGGATCCACATCTTATCTATCTTTGCATTTCCTAAAAATGCCCTGCATAAAATTCACTCATAAATTTGTGTTCAATAAATAATAAGAAATGTTAGCTTGCCAAAATTTGAAATGTTTTCTAGCTTAAAATATTCTCTAGATAGACTGACTGAACAATATTTAATCATAATGTTTAACTTTGTGTTTATAAATTCAGCAAAGCTATGAGCTATTTGAACTAGAACTAGTCATATAATAATGTGCCATTGCTTTCTGAGTTCATGGTGCTGAGAAATTCTGGCAGTGTATTGCACAGATGACCACATCCAACATCAATTATTTTTCAGAAAATTATTTTGCACACATGGTCTTGAATACTGTTTCATATTCATGTAATCATCATTACTGCTTTGGTCATATGTGTGAACTAAAATAATGATGCATATGTGTGTATATATGTTTATGTATCCATACTGGGAATTGATAATGTGGCTTATTAAATTCCTCACATGAAACCTGTTTTACAACTCTGGGGGGGATAATGGGAGTTAACGCCTTTATAGTGTGCAACTAATGAGTCGTGATACTCATATTGTAACTGGGTCTAAACTAGAACAACTCTCACTGCCCCCAAATCTAAATATAAGGACACGTTGTTCCTTTTTCCCCAAACCTAGCTTGTTTAGATTGGTAGATGATATGGAGTATGACTCAGGGGATCAGCTCATGAGAGGGTTTTATTGATTCTGGCCTTCAGAAACCCCTTCTTGTCACAAGATGGTTACTTTGAGGCCATGGATGCACTGTCTTTCAATCTGCTGGCTTGTTGCCAACAAATGTCTCTCTCGATCTACCATTATGTTTCTTGTTTGATGCCTGCACCTTGGAGGGACAGTGAAGTCAAACCTTTCACACTTAGTTACGATATTACTGCAATACTTGTAACATGTCAGTGAAACCAAACCTTTCAAGTTAGCTATAATATTGTTGCAATGCATGTAATGTGTCAGTGAAACCAAACCTTTCACAGTTAGTTACAGTATTGCTGTGAAACATATAACATGTCAGTAACATGCCCCAAAGCACAAAAATGGACTGCCTGCCATTTTTGCTGAAAAACGGTTTTTTATTGTTGTTTTGGGGCCACACCTGGCAGTGCTCTGGATTTACTCTTGGCTCTGCACTCAGGGATCATTCCTGGGGGGGGGGGGCATGCAGGTGCCAGGGATGAATCCGGGTCAGCTGTGTGCAAAGCAAATGCCCTACCCACTATATTATCTTTCCAGCCCCTGAAAAATGTTCTTCGCATGATCCTTGTGTCTCATGATCCTTAGTGTCTAGCAAATAGCAATTTATTTAACCACTTTTATACTTAAATGTATATTCCTTGTGTAATGAAAAAAAGTGAAGTGCAGGGAAAAAAATGAACAGAAGAAAAGTTGTTTCAATTACAATCCTTAAATAAATAAAGGGCAGCAAGGGAAATTAGAAATGCTAAACCTTAGTTGTCTTGCCAGGTGATGCCAAAATTAGAGATAGAAACAGGTTGGAAAGATCTGGAACGGGTGAGGCTGGTTAATTACATTTATTGTATAATTAGTTGAAATACAACTGATTATACTTTT
Organism: Sorex araneus; assembly: GCF_027595985.1. Lineage (NCBI taxonomy): Eukaryota > Metazoa > Chordata > Mammalia > Eulipotyphla > Soricidae > Sorex > Sorex araneus. The sequence goes on along the minus strand of NC_073313.1, from coordinate 27,244,673 downwards.
AAATAATATAGTGTATAACCCGGCTTTAAATATCTAAACTTCAGTAAAGGAAGAACTTTGTAACATGGGGCAATATCTGCCACCCCCAAATGTCCTTGGCAAAGGTTGATTTCTTGTGAGAAACTGAAATCTGGGTAGAGTTTTTTTCCCTAGAAAGAGCCAATGGGGAAAAAAGACTCAGTGAAAAACTTAAAAATTAGGTCAGAATCTGGAGATGTAGTTTACTTAGTAGAGCCCATGCCTGACATTTGCAAGATTCTGGATTTGACCCCCACATCAATAGCAAAAAACAAAAGCCCCCAAACCAAAACAAAGCTTAGCATACTTAATAGGGAAGGGGTGAAAAAAAGGAAATTGCTTAGCAATGGGAGTCTGAAAATTACTGTTTCAGTATTTTGAGAACTAAAGAACATTTGTTGAATGATGAATGAGGAGATGAGTAAGACACCACACAGGGGAAAAGGGGTCAGTTCACCTCTGACCCTTGAACAGTGTTTCCCAGAAACCAATATTGATTGCCCAGCCAGCCCTGGAGTGATGGGGTCGGGTGCAGCTGTAGCTTTGGCTGGGAGATGCTATACCTGCCCACCCAGTTTCCGAATGAAGGTAGATTATTAGAGGGACACTGAATTCTGTCATAGAATGTAACCTACTCTAGGGAAGTCCCAACAAATAGAAAAAGCAGTGAACTCAGGTATGGTGCTCCCAAGGGAGGTATAACAAGCAAGGAGAGAAAATGCCTCTAGTCAGCTGAACTCAACTGAACCCACTCATTCCCAGAGAAGTAGCTGGGAAGTTACCTGCTCACTACTGCTGATGCTCAGAGATTACTACCAGCTGCATGTGCAGTTGCTGGGAAAATGAGAGGTAAAATTCTAGGGAATTTAGGGAGTACGTTCCCAGAACTGAATCCTGGGAGTCCCAGTTGTCTTGACTGCTGCTGCTACTTCAGGGGAAGATCATCGGGTCACTCTAGATCCATGCCAAGAATTGAGAAAAACAATTTTTTTTTCCATGAATGTTGTGGCAGGAGAAGCAATGTGGCTTGTTCTCAAACAAATCAGTTTATTGAACAAATTTCTTTTAGATGTCGGACACTATCTTGTGGAACAAAGGCAGCACTAGCCTGGCACTGACTTTGTCTCCTTGGAAAAGAAGACAGAGAATAGACTGGGTGTTGACTAGTGTGTCCCTGGAGGAATCAGAGTAAATATGTCAGTGTTTTATTTTTGTGAGAAATTGTGTGTAAGTGGCCAAGTTCTCTCTTATTGTCAAACTGTTTCTTGTTCCTGCCTTGATATTGGCAATGCGTCTGGGATGAAGGTGGCAACTGATATGAAAATTGAAGTATATTCATGAAACCTAAATATTCAGTATATATCAAAAATATATGGCGGATCTAGGCTCAGTTTCAAAGTCCCAGAATCACTTTTTTAAATGTGGCCTGTTTGACTCAATGCTAAAGGTGTTGCTGCCTTAGATGTGTCAAAATATCCATAACAAACTTAAAATATGCTTTTTTTAAAAAAGAAAAAAATAGAGGTTTTAAGTCTTGTTTAATAGCATAGAATATGAGTCCAGATAACTGGACTCAAAATTCTAATTTCCTTTCTTACTAGATTGATGCCCTCTGACAAATCAGTGAAACTTTTGATGCCTTCGATTTACTCGAGCGGGCACCAGTAATGTCTCCATTCATCCCAGCCTTGAGATTTTGGCAGCCTCTTCTTACTCATCTTTCCCAAATGCTGCTGTATTCGAGGCTCTTTCAGGGTAATGCCTTAGTTTCTTCAAATATCATTTTTTTCAAATATCAAATATCATTCAAATACCAATGAGGCCAAGTGCAATTGTCTATATCTCAAAAGACTATTGAAAAGATGAAATAAATAATCTCTTCTCTTCTCTTCTGTTCCTGGTGCCAGGGATTGAATTCAGGGCCTCACACATACAAGACCGCAGCTATACAACTAAGCTATATTCCCAGTCCTTAAAATAGCATTTTAACCTAGCATAATATAATTCTTTGCTGCTATTATCACTGAGTCTACTATTACTATTAAATAATAATAAAACAGTAGTACTTATATTTTTTAAAACTCTAAGTAAAAATTAATATGGAAATTTGGAAACTAGAAAAAAATCAAATATATGTGGGCATTTTAGCACTCTTAAATTGTCATATTACTATCATGTTAATTTTTATTTATAGTCTTTTAAAATAACTTTATAATATAATAGTTACCCATTTCTGTATATTTTGGGGAGCAGTTTTGAATCTATGGTCATAAAATCTTTTTATGAATGAGTTTGCATTTTGTGAGTAGATATAAGGATTGGGATGAAAGCTGTTCTTAGCCTTTTTTCTTACTTATTTGTTTATTGTTTTGCCATGATTGACCAAGTTGTTCATAATGCAGTTGTTTTAGTCATTCAAAGTCCCAACACCTATCCTACCACCAGTGTGACCTTCCTTCCAGCAGTGTCCCCAATTTCCCACCCACCACCCCAGCCTACTCCCTTAGCAGTCACAGCACAAAGACAAATGGAATTATCAAAACATAGATCAATGAAAGTCAACGTATGGTAATTGTTCTATCTCACAATGATGTTGACTGAAGTCATTGTCTGGGGACTTTCTGGGTCTGAGAAGTTGAATTTTCTGTGATGTTGTTTCACTTATAGAGTTTGGTGATCTTCTATGCAACTGTTTCATCAGATTTGCTGTGATCCTACTGGGCTAACAGTACTATGAAATTTAGAGGTGCCATACAGTCCAGGGTCTATGGAGCTGGAGTGATTTAGTGGCGTGGCAGTTTGATGAGGTTCAGTTGTGGAGCTAGGCCATTTCTAGGTCAAAAGGTGTGGTTGTGACCCAGGTTGCTGAGCCTTCAGGCGGAAAGAGGAATCTGCTGGCCCCAGGGTCTTTAGCCTGGGGCAGTTTACAGGAGGGTTCATCAGCATCATATTCTTTTGGAGATTGACGTGGAGCTGGGCCCTTTGTCTGCCCAGATGGTAGGTATGGGGGAGTCCTGTAGGGTTTTCCCAAGTGGGTGGGTGAGGGGTAAATCTTCCCACCCCCATTCCAAGAAAGCCCCAGGGATTTAAGCCTGTACATGTGTCCCACCCAGGAAGATTCAGCTGCTCATCTTTTATTTTTTTAATATTTTTTAAATTGAATCACCATAAATTACAAAATTGCAATGATATTTATGATTGAGTTTCAGGCATATATTTTCCAACCCCCATCTCTTCACCTCTACTTCCTCCCACCAATGTCTCCTGTTTCCCTCCCACCTTCCCAGCCTGCCTCTGGGGTAGGCTTTTTTACCCTCCCCCATTATCCTAGTGTTCCCTTTCCAAACTTGTCCCACCTGGGTCCCAGTGTCAAGCTTCCCACTGAAGACCAGTTCTCCTGCTATTTGTTTCTATTGCCACTGGGCATTTGATATTCCCCTAAAAAGTTTCTTTATATTCCACATATGAGCGATCATTCTGAGTCTGTTCCTCTCTCTTTGACTGATTTCACTCAGCAACGCCTACTAATAGACAATTGGATGAAGAAGATTTGCAACATATATGCAAATGCCATTCCTTTTGAGATTAGTTGTGGACCTGGGCTATTCAGTTTTGAAGAATATACGTAATATTTTCCATAAGGGCCGGACTAGAAAACATTCTCACTAGCAGAGCATGAGAGTTCCTTTATCACCACTACCCTGCCATGGCAGGTTCTATCTATCCTTTCTGATAAATGCCATTCTGGGCTTGCTCCTGACTTTCTACTCAGAGAGCATTCCTTATGGGGCTCAGGGGTCCATAAGGGGTGCTAGAGATCAAACCCAGGTTGGTAATTCAAGGCAAGAGCCCTACGCACTGTATTATTGCTCTGGCACCTAAAATCTTCATTTCTTAATAGTTCTGGCTCATCTTACTTTCTTTTACAACTTACGGAAGTGATTTGAAGTGACACTAAACAGATGAGAATTTAGATTAGAATTGAAAATAGCATTCTGAAAGGATGGTAATTTATTGATGTTTAAAATTTATCTAAGACTGCAGACTTCAAGGCATTGGCAACTGTATGTTTCTCCCGGTAGGTGGTATTGACTGTAAGTGAATGCTTCTTTTTTTTTTTCATTTGAATGGAAAAAAAGGAATAGAACTGAGTCAGCAAACAAAAACTGCTTTGTAATTCCTCATTCATCAGAGATAGCCTTCAACTTTTAGTATGATGTAAGGTGATGCACTTGGAAACCTGAATTATCCAGTGCGCTATACTATTATTATATTAATACTACATACAAATAGACTATACAGGTTTATATACTTGCATCAATAATCCTTAAATTACTATGATCTAAATTCAGCTACTAAATCACTTTTTGAAACAGATCATTTTATTTCTCTTATCTTATTTTCCAGGAACAAGATATTAAATTTTGGATTCAGGCTTGTTTGGGTTTTGTTTATATTCTTTCGCCCCCACCCCCCCAAAAGAAAACAAAACAAGGATAAAGAAATGGCTATGTTCTTTCTAATAGGGCTCAAGTTGGAGACTTTTACTTTCAAATGATATAATTTGCCTTTCTGAATTCTCAATTGCTTTTCTATTAATTTGCAATTTGAGTTTCTCGATGAACATAAAATATTAAAACACAATTTAAAAAATGTTCTTGCTTACCAACAAGCAGTAATGTAATATTTATGACACTTTTCAGGAGAAATCAATTACTTTAGATCTCCAAGGCATTATAAAAGTCTTTACATTTTTGAAATAACTTTTAATCTGCATTATTGACATTACACAAAGTATCCAAAATATTCCATAAATGTGTGATGCTTTCAAGCTTGGTATGAGTGGTTTTAGCATCTCCACAACTGGACTATTATGTTACTGAAGAGCTACACATCATGTGAAGATATTTAAGTTATTGGATTAAACTACAACTTGAAGTAGAAGATTGAGTTCCATTTTTCAGATCCTTTTATGCCGCCACAATAAGGATGTTTTATTTTGTCACTAAAATTTTGAACTATTTCCACCAACTAAGGTTAGTACCTTTTTGTTACTATGCCAAGCAATACTATTTTCTGTGTAACATAGCAATTTCATTTTATTTTAGAACATTTTTAATAAAGCTAAATACCAGGACAAAGTATACGATCCTTTAGAATAATGATACTGATTCCAAAGTATTTTTGGTATCAATTAATATGTGTATCATGTTCTTTAGTCATTCCAATGAAAATTTTTTTTTTAAAAAGTAGTTTTGATGGAGGTTGGCACTTCTAGATCATCTGTTAGCTGAACTCTGTAAATGTCCATATCTTCAAATCTTTCTGAAATCTGACCTTATGGGGGCATTAATTATGAATGTTATTATAGAAAATTGTGTACTTTGTCATCGAAGTTGTTAAGTGAAGGTAATTTGAACTTTGAAGGAAGAGAGTTATTAAATCCTGGGTGAAAAAGACATGAAGATATGACTTAAAAGTTGAGGACAGTAAAGAACTTATTGTAGAATTACATGGCTCCAGAAGTATTTCAAAGAAGGTATTATCTGTTGTTTGGTTGGTCTTAGTGATTATAATCTTTTGAGTACAATTATGAACTCAACTAAAAGAAATTAATAAATATAAAACCTGAACTAGAGAGAACCAGCTTAATGAGATGCTCACCAAGCAAGCAAATGTCTGGGCTTGAGGAGAAGGCAGAAAAGATGAAATCTCATACTCTGCATGCTAGAGAGCACTGCAGGATTGGGGGTGGGGGAAGCCCCCAAGCACAGGCAGGTTGGACTCCAACACAGGAGAAATTAAATGGCAAAGTAAGTGAAAGAAATGTATGGTTGTCATCTAAAAGCAATTATTTCTTCTCTGAAATAAAAAAGGGGAGATATTAATTAGACTAAAGAAAAATTTTGAGGAACTTCAAGTAAATCCACATTTTATAACCTCTATCTTTATATCAACTTAGAAGGCAAATTCAGTCATTGAGTCTGGAGGTGAATAAAGTTGTGGATGGAGACTTGTGCTTCCCCCATTTTTTGCAGGGGATATTGGGCCACACCCAACAGTGCTCAGGGCCTACTCCTGACTCTGTGTTTAGAGGTCATTCCTGAAGGTGATCACAGGACCCTTTTTGGTGTCAGGGATAGAACCAGAAGAAGCTGCTTACAAGGCAAGCACATGAACTTCTTAGCTCATAGAAAGGGACTTTGAAAGTTCAAACATTGCTCAGTTTGCTTTACAACATAAAGTCTGTTCATAAAACCAAGTATCAAATTCCTGAAAACTGCCTTCACTGTAGATTTTTAAACTCTTTGGACTATTTTTAAATTCTCTTTGACTGAGTTGGTTTACATTTATGTAGACATGGATTCAGCTCTACAAATCTTGCAATTTGGCAGGGGGTGGGGGTAGGGGCTTGCTTTTAGACCATACCTAGTGGTGCTCAGAGTCTACTCTCAAATTCAGGCTTGGGGGTTGCTCCCTATGGTACTCAGGGAACCAGGTAGTGCCACAGATGGAATCCAGGCCTTCTGTATGCAAAGGATCAACTCTGACTCAAATCTTTTACTTCTTTTAATATTACTATAGACTTCTGTGCTTCTTCTCTACACTTCAAGTAGCTTTCTTATTCACAGTTTGCATTAAGAAGTCAGTTTCTCAGACAACCACATGCAAAAGAATGGGCTTAGACCTCGACCTGAAACCATGCACAAAAATCAGATCAAAATGGATTAAAGACCTCAACATCAGACCACAAACCATAAGGTACATCGAAGACAATGTCAGCAAAACCCTCCACGATACTGAAGCTAAAGGTATCTTCAAAGATGACACGGAACTAAGCAATCAAGTAGACACAGAGATAAACAAATGGGACTATATTAAACTAAGAAGCTTCTGTACCACAAAAGACACAGTGACCAGAATACAAAGGCAATCTACAGAATGGGAAAGGATATTCACCCAATACCCATCTGATAAAGGGTTGATATCAAGGGTATATAAAGCACTGGTTGAAATCTACAAGAAGAAAACATCCAACCCCATCAGAAAATGAGCCAAAGAAATGGACAGAAACTTTTCCAAGGAAGAGATACGAATGGCTAAAAGGTACATGAAAAAATGCTCTGCATCACTAATCATCAGGGAGATGCAGATCAAAACAACCATGAGATACCACCTTACACCACAGAGAATGGCACCCATCCAAAAGAATAAAAGCAACCGCTGTTGGAGAGGATGTGGGGAGAAAGGGACCCTTCTACACTGCTGGTGGGAATGTCGACTGGTCCAGCCTCTTTGGAAAACAATATGGACGCTTTTCAAAAAATTAGAAATTGAGCTTCCATTTGATCCAGCAATACGACTTCTGGGAATATATCCTGGAGAAACAAAAAAGTATATTGAAATGACATCTGCACTTATATGTTCATCACGGCATTGTTTACAATAGCCAGAATCTGGAAAAAAACCTGAGTGCCCGAGAACAGACGACTGGTTAAAGAAACTTTGGTACATCTATACAATGGAATACTATGCAGCTGTTAGACTAGATGAAGTCATGAACTTTGCATATAAGTGGATCAACATGGAAAGTATAATGCTAAGTGAAATGAGCCAGAAAGAGAGGAAGAGACATATAAAGATTGCACTCATCTGTGGAATATAAAATAACAGAGTAGGAGACTAATACCCAAGAATATTAGTATATAATACCAGGAGGTTGGCTCCATAGCTTGGAAGCTGGCCTCACAAGCTGGGGGAAAGTCATCCCAGATAGAGAAGGGAACACCATGTAAAATGTGATTGGATATCCTGCGTGGGAAGGGAGATGCATGCTGAAAGTAGAGAGAGACTGAACATGATGACCACTCAATACCCCTATTGCAAACCACAACACCCAAAAGGAGAGAGAGATATCAAATTGGAATGCCCTGCCACAGAAGCAGGGTGGGGTGGGGGGATGGGATTGGGTGGTGGGAGGGATACTGGGTTCATTGGTGGTGGAGAATGGACACTTCTGGAGGGATGGGCTCTCAAACATTGCATGAGGGAAAAACAAGCATGAAAATATGTGAATCTGTAACTGTACCCTCACTGTGACTCACTAATTAAAAAATACATCAATTTAAAAAAAAAAGAAGTCAGTTTCTCTTCGGTACATCTACACAATGGAATACTATGCAGCTGTTAGAAAAGATGAAGTCACGAAAATTGCATGTAGGTGGATCAACAAGGAAAGTATCATGTTAAGTGAAATGAGTCAGAAAGAGAGGGATAGACATAGAAAAATTGCATTCGTCTGTGGAATATAAAGTAACAGAATGGGAGACTAACACCCAAGAACAGTAGAAATAAGTATCAGGAGTATTACTCCACAGCTTAGAAACCGGCCCCGCATGCTGGGGGAAAAAGCAGCTCTGATGGAGAAAAGACCACCATGTAAAGGGTGCTAGGAGAGCCCTTTCAGGATGGGAGATGTGGGCTTAAAGTACACTCTAGACCGAACATGATGGCCACTTAAAACCTCTACTGCAAACCACAACACACAAAAGGAGAGAGAGAGAGCAAAAGGGAATGTCCTGCCACGAAAACAGGTTGGGGTTTTGGGAGGACAGGGTGGGGGTGGTGGGAGGAATGCTGGGACCATTGATGGTAGAAAATGGGCACTGGTGGAGGGATGGGCACTCGACCATTGTATGACTGAAATACAACCATGAAAGTTTACAAGTCTGTAACTGTACCTCACAGTGATTCACTAATATTTTTTTTTTTAAAAAAGAAGTCAGTTTCTAGGGGAAAAGGCAGTTCGGATAGAGAAGGGAACACCAAGTAGAGGATGTCGGGAGGACCCATTCGGGTTGGAAGATGCGAGCTGAAAGTAGACTATAGACCGAACATGATGGACACTCGATACCTGTATTGCAAACTACAACACCCCAAAGGAGAGAGAACAAAGGGGAATGCCCTGCCACAGAGGCAGGGTGGGGTGGTGGGGGATGGGGTAGGGGTGGTGAGGGGGATACTGGGATCATTGGTGGAGGTGAATGGGCACTGGTGAAGGGATGGGTAAATGATCACTCTATGAGTAAGATGCAAACACAAAAGTTCATAAGTTTGTAACTGTACATCACAGTGATTCTCTAATGAAAAATTTAAAAAAAAAGAAGCGCGTCAAAGGCCACGACTCGGGGGTTATAAGTACATTGTCAATATCAGAGGAATTTATATCCTGTAATAATGAGGCTGACGTGTTGAGTCACGGCAGATGATTTGTGAACCACACAGCAAATCCAGAGAACACTAGTAAGTAAAGCAATTGTACCAGCTTTGAGAAGAAAACCACTCTGGGGAACAGGTTTGAAAATACGTTTCAAAATAAATAAAGAAATAAAAAAGTTAAAAGAAAAAATAGAAGTCAGTTTCTTAACTAAAACATACCTGTAAGTCCATACCTATAAGTCTACAATTGCACTGTGCAGTATGGTATCCAGTAGATGTATTTGGCTATTTAAATTTAAGGTTAAAATAAAAAACTTAGGGGCTGGAGAGATAGTCCAGATTTAGCTGCTTGCCTTGCATGCTGCTAATCTGGGTTTGATCCACAGCATCCCATATGGTCCCCTGAGCATGATAAGGCTTAATTCCTGCGTGTAGAGCCAGGAGTAACCCCTGAACACAGCTGGGTGTGTCCCCAAAACCAAAAAGTAAAATAAAATAAGAACTTAGTCCCTGGCCTGGAGGTATGGTTGAGTAGGAGAGCACATACCTTGTGTGTTCAGGCCCTACATTTCATCCCTGGAATCACACACAAAAATGTTCCTCATTACACATTTAATATGCTCAGTATCCACTTGTGACATATACTTTCATCACTGCAGAAAGTTGGGTAATGTTGACCTAGAATCAACCCATCCCTATTTCAGTAATTTTTAAAATGAAATATGGATGATATATTATAATCATGATTATTGGTGATCTTATAAATTAGTGTGTTTCTGGTGAAATTCTTTTCTATCCTTATGCTATTCACAAATTCATAGGTGTGAATTAAGTATCACTGTATCACTGTCATCCCGTAGTTCGTCAATTTACTCGAGCGGGCACCAGTAACGTCCCTATTCCTCCCAGGCCTGAGATTTTAGCAGCATCTCCTTGGTAGCAGTATATATATATATATATATATATATATATATGTGCAGTATATATATAAGCAGTATATATATATATATACATATTACTCTCTATGATTTGTTGCATACTGTCTGAACTCCATCAGATATGGTGTGGTAATTATGGAAAATGAGTAGGAAGTGTCTTATAATGTGCTTCGTTGACACGTGGTCCAGAAAGCAGCCTGGAGCATAGTGGCAGTTGGGTAGTGGAGGTTGGCTGCCGGGGCTGAATTAAGTATGTACCCCAAATATTCTATTTTAAAAGTCTTATTTTTTGTAAAAGTATAGTCTTAGATTTCTGCAGGCAATTTTACTGCAATCCTAATTTCATGTTGGAGGAATTTATGTAATAAGCCATCAACCTTCCTTTTTGACTCATTCCTGATCTTGTATCCAGTTAATGAGCTTCTGTTTTTACCTCAAGACTAGTCATACCTCTGAAACACCATCCAGATTTACAAACCCAGGAAGTTTTGGTCTTCTTTCCTTGCCAAAGAGTGTCATGATACTGCAGAAAAAAGAACACAAGCTATTTGATTTCTCTGATATTCTATTCCTTATATATTAAGCTCCATTTAAAGATATCTCTTGGAGATTAAAATGAGAAAATATATTTAAAGCCACAAAATTATCAGCAGAAGCATAGTAATTCCAAATAGAATTTTCTTTTAATTGCTAAGATCTAACAACAGTTATTTTTCTTTTAATAGGTAGGAGGCACCTAATGGCGCTCAAATGGTGCTCAGGCCTTGCTCCTAGATCTGTGCTCAGGGATCACTTCCAGGGGTGCTCAGGGGACCATATGTGATAGCAGGGATTGAACCTAGCTTGTCTGCATGCAAAGCAAGTGTCCTACTCACTGTACTATTTCTCTAGCCCAACTCAATTTGTTTTAGGTTTGTGTGTGTGTGTATATGTGTGTGTGTTTAGGGGGGTCACACCAGGAAGTGCTTAGTAGCTACTCCTAATTCTGTGCTCAGGGATCACTCCTAGAATAGTCAGCTACATACAAGGTAAGTGACATAATCTCTGTATTATCTCTCTGGCCCCTTGGTTTTTGTAACTAAGATATTTTATCTCAATGGTTAAGAGGTTTATGTTAATATATGTTAAGATAAGAACCATAAGCCCCAAATTTGGAAATTGATGCAATAAACAGTTCTTTCTTTCTTTCTTTCTTTCTTTCTTTCTTTCTTTCTTTCTTTCTTTCTTTCTTTCTTTCTTTCTTTCTTTCTTTCTTTCTTTCTTTCTTTCTTTCTTTCTTTCTTTCTTTCTTTCTTTTCTTTCTTTCTTTTCTTCTTTTTTTGCTTTTTGGGTCACACCCAGCGATGCTCAGGGGTTACTCCTGGCCTTGCACTCAGGAATTCTCCTGGCAGTGCTTGGGGGACCATATGGGATGCCGGGGATCGAACCTGGGTCGGCCGCGTGCAAGGCAAATGCCCTACCCGCTGTGCTATCGCTCCGGCCCCATAAACAGTTCTTTAAAGTCAGTGATTAAATGTAAATGCTCAGGGATGGCTTTTTACTTGGTGATGGGCAAGTCACATTTCTTCATTCTCGTGGCTCATCCACAGGCAAAAGCCTTGGAGATGCAGCAGACCCCCAGAGAATTAAAGAAGAAGGAGGAGGCAGGGCAAGAGGAGAAGAAGGAGAAAGGAGAAAAAAAGATTAGAGCCAGCCAATTCATTTCTTGCCACGTTGACATAGAAGAGACACAGATGACTTTCACTCACATGCACTGAGAGCTAGTTATGGAGATTTAGCTAGACACAAAGAGTACTGGGAATAGCACCCTCTGGCCACACAGTCATTTTTCATTATTCAGATCTTCACTTTGAAAGGACATCTCCTTATTGTACAACTATAGCTTGAGTTTTCAGAAATTTGGCTTCTCTACTTTCTGTAATAGACTAACTCAGTCTCTCAAGGATCAGCAACACTTCAGCTATTAAGTTCAGGACTAGGTACTAGAAGCATATACTAAATGGTAACCTATTGATTTATTACCATCTTTTTGATAGACTCTAAAGTATCCCTGTTCCTGAGAGATTGGAAGTTCATTCGATTCTTACTATTTTCTTTTTCTTTTTTTCTTTTTTTTAGCTTTTTGGGTCACACCCGGCGATGCACAGGGGTTACTCCTGGCTCATGCACTCAGGAACTACTCCTGGCGGAGATAGGGAGACCATATGGGATGCTTGGGATCGAACCCAGGTCGGCTGCGTGCAAGGCAGATGCCCTACCCGCTGTGCTATCGCTCTGGCCCCCTCGATTCTTACTATTTTCTTTATCAACTCCAACAACCACCTCATTAGGAGCACTCGCTCTTGGTCGCTGATATTCCATAATTGTAGAACATCTGTCAGTTCATGGTCCCTGAATGTCACTTTGTTTTAATCACCCACCACTGTGTTATGCGAATGTATTTCTGTTTATAAAAATGTTTATTTTCTTTTTATCTGGACACCTGATGCCAACTGCACGTACTTATCCCACGTACTCATCAGAAGTTATGCTTTTCCCATAGTGGATGTTTTCTCGGTGACTGACACTGGGCATCTGAGGCTGTCCAACTTGCATGTTTGATATCAGGCCTTTATGTGGGGCCATGCTCTATGTGTTCCATCAGAGTACAGCTATTGAGTGGCGAACAACCAAAAAAGGCGAAGTCGAACCACACAGTATGTGCCAAAAAAAGATGAACATAAAAATATTTCCTTTATTTTGTTTTAGTTTTGTTTTGCGACCGCACTTGGCAGTGTGCTTGGAGGCTATTGTGGGCTTTGTGCTGGGGTGTTGGGGGGGTTCACTCCTGGTGGTGTTTTGGAACGCAGGTCGTGCCAAGGATCAATCCCGGAGCAACTGCATGCAAGCACAGAATATCCTTTTGGTTTTTTATTCCTGTCTTCTTTATCTTCCTTGGACTTGAATGTGTGTCTGTATGTCCATGTGTGTGTCCCTGTTGTAGAAGGAACTTGTTGCGTTTACTGTTGAGTGACGAAAAGAAAATTTATATAAAATAAGCGATTTTTTATATTTAGGGAGTCTGTAGTAAGGAGTGATTAGTAAAACTGATGGCTTCTTACTAAACCCGAATACTCTTTTTATTAACCCAATGATTTTAGTGGGAAAAGAAAATAAAATTCTAGAATATTGTATGTATTCAAGAAACATATTATAATAACATAGTCCAATAAAATGGAAGTGTTGCATAAAAGTGACAAAATAATGTATTAGACAAAGATAAAAAAATGTTAAACTGAGAGAGAAGCAATGAGAGTTTTTTGTTTTCTAACTCTAAAATAAATATTATATCATGGGGTTGACTAGAGGAAGACTGGGAGGAACATTTTCCTCAGCAGCACCCTTGCTTTTAGGACTCCTTATCCCCAAAGTGGGAAGGATGGAACTGTACATATAACTTCAAATTGAATTATAGTAACTTCATAGACTTTTTGTGAGAACAGTTTAGTGGAAATAGTTGGAGGGGGTGTGTCATAGTTTCCATCCCTTGAAAAGGAAAGGGGTGTTAAATAGTCTCCAAATCCTAAATCAAAAGAGAGGTGATTTAGAGACGCAGAGTTAATATAGGAAAGAAGACACTTGCCTTGCATATGGTGGCATTGGCCAATCCTGGTTCAGTCCCCAGTACTACATATGGTCCCCTGACCACTGCCAGGGGTCACTCCCATGTACAGAACTAGGAATAGCTCCAGAGATTCCTGGGTGTAGTCCATACCTTCCCCCCAATAAAAAAGAGAGGGGCTTTCATCAGATGCAGTAATAAACTGAATATGCATCCCCAGAAATTTCATGGACACACTGGTCGCTGGCATTTAATTCATTTCACTATATAAAGAGCTGTCTATATAGGAGTTAGATTACAGTCCGATTACTTATTTGGGTAAAAACAATCTAGCAGGTTTCTGTGGCTTAGAAGTGATCCATAAATAAGAAAAAAATAGGGAGAAAGTAAGAATATGGTTTTATTGGATTTTTTTTCAGTAAAGTACTAGAAATGTTAGGCTATGGTATAAATAATCTGGGAGTTTTTATAGATCTCTGAGGACTAACAAACTAAGGGGCAAATCATCAACATTGAGATACCTCTGATTTTTCCTATTGATGAAAGAACACTTGATATATTATTCCTCGTGATGAGGAGTGTTCCAAAGAAACTCATGAATAACAGTCCCTGTATTACAAACTTATTGTTATAATAAGATTGCATTATAAGGTAGACACACACAGCCCTTATTCACATACGATTGTAATATTATGGTTTATTCATCTTGGGTTGTCAACAGATATCTCCAGTGACTTCGGCTTGGCTCACATACATACTTAAGAATTGGTTGACTCTGAGCTTTGTCTAGGATTTGTGAGCAGGAACGGCTGACAGGATATGAAAGGAAATAAAGTACTTTATACTTGAAGAGTGATGCAAACATGTTCTTCTGATAATGGCAGCGGCACAAAAGTCAGGCCCCACCTACATATCCAAATATTGCTGGAGGTTGGGGGAAGAGCACGTTTTGAATCACAACTGGCAATGACAGGAATCAACACAGGGCTGGACACATGCAAGGGAAGAGCCATAATCCCTGGACTGTCTCTCTCGGGCCCCACCTAAGCAGTTTTGTAGCTTCTGCTTGCATAAGTTGTCTTCATATTCCTTTGGCCTAAACAAGTCTTGTGGCTATCCCCAGAGTTAGAATGAAGAGACGTTATTAATCTGTAAAGAAAAACTGATGTAAGAGAGGAATGAAGATTTAGGGGCAGCTTTTTCAACTAGCTCCCAATAGTGAACATAAAAAAAAGCGTTAGATTTAATCACAAACTCATCCAGAGACTACAGAAGTTAAACATGTCATTATCAAGTAAATTAGAGCTTTTCTTCTCATTCTCCCTCATCCTGATACTCAACCATGTTGTAATCATACACTATGGTTTCTGAGGTGAGGGAAGAGGATTGAAAAGTCTAGGTGGAAATAGAGTTGATTTACATGAAGTAAGATAAAGTTCAGGAAAATGAAAAGACTAAGTCTTAAGACACATTAGACGTTAAGAAATAGTTTTATGGGGATCGGAGATATAATACAATGGGTAAGGCATTTGCTTTGCATGCAGTTGACCTGGTTTGGCATCCCATACGGTCCCCCATATGGCACCGCCAGGAGTGATTCCTGAGTACAAAGCCCAGAGTAACCCCTGAGCATCACCAGGTGTGCCCCCCAAACAAGACAGAACAAAGTGATAATTTTATGGACCTGTTCGGATATTTGACAGCATACACAAAAATCACATTGTAAGACTTGGCTGGATATCTTCATTTTTTAATTGAGACTGTTTTATAACTAAAAAGCAAAAGTTGAATATTTATTATCTTATTGTAACTAGAAAAACCACAGAGTTTGCCCTAACGTTTCTTCCTGAGCCTGGTGAAGAACCATTTCAACTCAATAGAGTAATAGTGGGGAAATAAAATAGAAATGTGGAAAACTGAAGTTATTTTATAATTAAATCCAATAAGTCATTCTTATTGAAGTCATTCTGTGACCTCAACAAATGGTATATAAGAGACTTGAGAATTAGAAATCAAGAGTCAAATTGCTGAACCCTTGGGTTCAAATCTCAGATATGTTTCTTGATGATGAGAACATGTTTTGTGTATTTATGTTCCAGTTCTCTTTCTGAGATATTGGGCTAATTTTATTACCAACTTTAAAAAGTTATAGCAAGGATATTTAAAGCATTTCAAACAGTGCTTGATGTGCAGTAAACACTTGAATTAAAACTGTGACTACAATGCACCATTCTTGTTTAAAGTGAACTATTTCTATGGTGCTGTGTGCCTTGGAGTCACGTGATTGGAAGTCACATTGTCACAGTGACAAATGAGGGAAAATCTGTCAAAATGCATCAGTTACACAGTATTTGGGGAGTGTCATCAATTGATGATAGTTTTTTTTTTTCAACATTGTACCCCTTGCCTTGCCCTCAAAGATGAGATGGACTCCCAAGGGTCAAGGAAGGCAAATAAAATGGGCTAAAGTTTATGGTTTAGACAATAACAATGTGACAACTCCATTCTGGGCGCTGAAGTGCTACAGCCTTACATTCTTTGGACTCTGGTAGATCAAGAGTCTTACAAATATTGATCAGAGACTCAATCTTCTGGCTGAATTGAATTGGTTAATAGAAACAGATTTTAGGAATAGTCTTGATCAACAGTTCCCATTGTCTTCATGACTGTATTTAATTGGAGACTCAACTGATCAGTATTCAGAACCATTTTCTGTGCACGTGATATATGATTATATATAATCATTGTACATTTCTTATATGTACATATGGTTCTCCTCATAAGTACTCATCACTTTTTCTGGAAAACTCTTAACTATGTATATACCATATATATATCATTGCAACATTCCAGTTCTACTCAGCATAAAGCTAGACTTTCCCTCCCACTATTTTTTGGGGGTGGGGAGGTGGTTTGGGCCACACCCAGAAGGGTTCAAGGCTTACTCCTGACTGCAATCAAGGATCACTCCTGGCTGACTTGGGGGATCATCTGGGGTGCCGGGGATTAAACCTGGGTCAACTGCATGCAAAGTAAACTCCCTACCTACTGTAATATCACTCTGGCCTCATCTTTTCTTATCATCTTAGAAAAAATTTCAGCTGATTGAGATCCTGTGGTTTACAATATCGTTAATAATGATTTCTCATGCACATTATTCCATCGATGGTCTCATCATCAGTGTACCCACCTCACTCCCCAAGGACCCCAACATCCCTATCTCTCAACTCCCCCCACTCCAACTCAATTGTGCGGATCAGTTCTCTTATTATGTTGTCTTTGAACTTTTGTTGTTAATTTGCTTTTTATATTTAAGTCCCACAAATAAAGAGATAATTTTCTATCTTTACCTTTCTTTCTTATTTACTTTACTCAACAGATATCCTCTAGTTCCATCTATGTTTCTGCAAGTTGTATCATTATATTATTTTTAGAGCAACATAGTATTCACATATATATTCATATATATCAAGAAACTTATATGTGTGTGTGCATCTCACAGCTTCTTGATCCACTCATCTATAGTTGGGCACTTGTGTTGTTTCCATATCTTGGTTATTGTACTATGTGCCATGATAAACATATATGTGAATAAATCTTTTGAATTAATGTTTTTGTGTTTGTGGGATAGGTGCCAAGAAGTGGTTTTTCTGGGCTATTACATCCCTATTGTTTGCTTCTTTTCATATAATCTTCTGCCTGTATTTCTCTCACTGAATTCTTCCATAACCTTGCATGTCCACATAACAATCCCAACACCATAATTTTGAGGTAAAAAGAAGAAAATATTTGGTTACCCTTTTGCAGAAGCTAGGCAGGCACTTTTTTCTCTGTAAGTCCAAGTTCTTGTTTTACCACATTTTTTGGCTTTATTTTCTCTTGAAGTTTTCCTAGAAATTTTTGCCACTGATAGTATTTCCCTGGGTTGCTGTGTTTGAATCCTTCATTCAGTTGGTATGTACTTATCATCTATTATTGGGTCTTTTGCAAGCAGAGCACTGGTTCTAACCTTCCAAAAGTTAACTACTGGGGAAAAACTTTACTGTATTTGAGTTTTATTTTTTATTTTATTAATTTATTTTTTTCTTTTGGGGTCACACCTGGTGATGCACAGGGGTTACTCCTGGCTCTGCACTCAGGAATCACTCCTGGCGGTGCTCAGGGGACCATATAAGATGCTGGGAATCAAACCCGGGTCGACCGCGTACAAGGCAAACGCCCTACTCACTGTACTATCGCTCCAGCCCCTGTATTTGAGTTTTAGACAGATAATTTCATTAGTTTCTTTAGAAACAGAGGATCTAGTTATATGAGAGAGCCCTTAGTTTATGGAATTTATTAACTCCCCAATTTTATAGAAGAGAGAATCAAGGAAAAATACCTAACAAATTCCTCATGAGTAACAACTTAGAGTCACAAACCTATGATCTATAGTGTTTCATATACCTCACAACTTCCCATAAGCAACCCATCTCAACAAGAAAAACAAAAAGTTGGTTAAGATGGGTAAATAAATGTTAATGTATAAAAATTAAGTATGACCTAATGCAGGTGGTAGAAACCAAGTTTTGTTTCTTTGTTTTAAATTTGGTTTCTTTTTCTCGGGTGAGTGTGTTAAACATGAGGATGCATATATGTATTGAAATTTTGCTTTGAATTCTTTTGGGTATAGATCCAGAAGTAGAATGAATTGATCATATATTAATATTTTCATATTTTAGGATAATTTATTTATTTTTATTTTTATTTTATTTCCCCCCTACACTGGTTTACAAAGTTGTTCATAATGATTTGTTACAGGCAATCAATATTCCAACACCAATCCCACAACCAATGTAACTTTCCTCCATTGTTTCCAATTTTCCCAACCTTCCTTTCCCAACCCTTAAGCTTGTTCTCATAGCAAGCCCTCAATAATTATTTTATATTGCTTGTGATCAATAGTTTGCTAAAAGAATGAACAAAAAAGTTTTCTTAGAAGAAAGCTAGTGAAGATTGTTTTTTGTCTCACCAAGGAGCCATTAAGCCAATAAGAGATTACTAAGATGTTATTACATATTAAGCCTTCTGTGTTCATATTTTGTTAATTGAGATTGGTTACCTATAGGCATTTAATTGGCAATGTCTATGTGCATGTATATGAACTATAGTAACCAAAGACCATGACAGAATATAGACAAAAATGGAGTGAATATTCACAGCATCCCTAACCTCCATGTATATTTCTCTACTAAGAGATTCTCTTTTTCCAACTCTTCTTTGACACTGTACTTTAGAATGCTCGCATTGCAGGCATGAACATACACTGTGATCCAATGTATGTTAAATGTGTCTCTCTCCTTCTCACATACCACATTCTCATGTGTATTGGGCTTCAGGAGATACTGGTGGATCTGCACACAACCTTATCACCTATCAACTCTGAAGGGACATTTTTCCATTTCAATGAATCTTACGTACACAGATGGCCTCAAAGTGAAATTTTGGAGTTCAGGTAACCCAGAAAGAAAAAAATTACAAATTAGGTGGTTTTTCTTAAAATTGCATCATGTGTCAAATTACTTCCTTGCCTATAGGGATGAATGGTTCTAAAGGGTGGAAAAAAGCAAAATAAAACCAGATGGTGATGCTTGCTGATTTCTGTCATTTCCATATTCAAAACTTATAAGTATGATGAAAATTATGGAGATAAACATGTTTACAGCCAGCAATATAATTATCTACCTTAGATTATAATTATTTGAGATTAGATCTCTTCTCCCTGCTTGTATTATGAATGCTGAATGACAAAGGCCATGCATTTTTCAGCTCTCATAGAACCTATCATAGTATCTTTCACATATACCACTAATAATAATAATGATAATAATGATAATAATGCTATAATAACAATTACCATAGCTATTGAAGAGAAAAATCCAAATGAAATAGAGCTAACCAAAGATAATTTAAATAAATCTCCATTCCCAAGAGTATTATGAAAACTGCTCAGTAATTTGTAAGGTCATCCTTTAGTCATTACCCTAAGCCTGAATTTCCAGGAGAAAGAAAGTTAATTTATTTTGGTTGGGGGACACAGAGGAAGTTTGGGGGCATTCCCTACCTTGTTCTTCTCTGAGATGACTACTGGCTCTCTGCTCAGGGAACCATGTGGTGATGAGAATCAAATGGGTCAGCTGTATGTGCGGTAAGCGGTAAGCACCTTAACCCCTGTACTACCTCTCTAGTCCCTCGAAGAGAAAGGAATTTTAAAAGAAGAAACTGAAAAGAATGCTTTGTTTGGATGACTCTATGAGATATTGACAAGGCACCTGGACTATTCTGCAAACATTACGATGAAGGGTTCTTAGCAATGAATGTAAAAGGGTTTTTGCTCAGCTTCCGTTTATAGAGTTCTGGCATAATCAGACTTCTGGGAATTCTTGGAGGGGAATGAGGCAAAGTAAAACACAGTAGCCTCTCCCGGCTGTCATGGATCTTATAGTTTCTATCCCAAGAGGAGAAAGACAAGGCAAAATGAAAAGAGATCCCAATGAACTGTACAAAATCTTCAGGTATTGTTGAAATAATGTCTGTGCATGCCAGAATAATTATTTAGGTGGGGGAGGGAGTGCCTAAAATTATGAGGCATTGAGTAGGATAAACATGTGCCACACATACTGTCATTTCTTTAGCAGCAATTTACAATCTTGTCTCTGTGGCTCAAATGCTTTATCTCATACCATAGCCCCAAAACATGGTGTTTTAGCAATTGGAATATGACTAATATGACCACGGAACTTGTTATTTAATTTATTCAAAACAGCTTGTCTTTAAATTTTGAATGGCCACATGTGGCTAGTGACCAGGGTATTGGACAGACAGATTTTAATCCTCAAAAATCGGAAATTATGTTTTATAATAGCTTGTGTTTTAGAAATGTGAAAAGTTGGTAAAAATAGATTTAAAAACTTGATCAAGATCACATCTAGAATATAATTCTCTACAGCATAAATCAGTAGTTTTTATCTAGAAATGTATACTCTTTTTCAATAATTGCCTCTCTTTATCTAGATTTCTATATCAGATAATTTGATTTAGCTTAATTTTTTAACAAAAACATGCATACCAGAGGCTTACTAAAATGCTTCATTGTTTGCAATAGACTTGTAGTGGAGACTACCCATGAGGCCAAGTTTAATGAACTAATAAATTCCATTCTAGCTATAGGAAAAGACTATTATATAGCAATGAGAATGAAATATCTATAATCCCATGTAGATAAACCTTACCAACACTATTGTTGCATTAAGGAAGCAAAAGGCAAAGGAATATATAATGCATGATTTCATTTATATGAGCTACTTAGACTAATCTGCCCTTAAAAGTAAGAACATGTGTTACTTCTGGGTATAGAGAAGGAGGAATGTTGAGTGGTGAGTTGGGATGTGACGAGAGAACTTATGAGGGAAACTTCTTCTGGGATGCTGGTACAAGAATTTCTTTCTGGATACTAGTGTTTTTTTGAGAAAATTCAATGAGTCGTATACTTATGATATATATGTATACATATACACATATATGGTATATGCCATATTAATTTTCTCTATATATCATATTAGTTTTCCATTGCTGCATAGCACACCAGAAACTTTGTGACTTAAAATGATTCAGATATGTAATTAACCTTCAGATAATTGGGAAAAAATTGGGGCCTGGATGGATTCTCTGTTCAGATTCTTTGGACTGACTTCAAGGTGTTGTCTGCTGTGCTTCTCATCGAAGACCTGGGGTTTTCTTTGAAACTCACTGATAGCAATAGAATATGTTGCCTTGCAACTGATTGAAGGACAGTCATGCTTTTTTGCTCTAGTCTTAAAATACTTTTGCATTTTTAAAAATATATATATATATATTGTGGTTTTTGTTGATTGGTTTTGCTTTGGGAGCCATACCTGGCGATGCTCAAGACTTACTTCTGGCTTTTCACTAAGGAATTACTTCTGGGTGTTCTCAGGGTACTGTATGGGGTGTCTGGGATCAAACCTGAGTCTGCTACATGCAAGGTGATTACCATACCCATTGTACTCTTCCTTACACTACCCCTACTTTTAGACTTTAGAGACTGTAGATTGTGTCTCACCATGTGGTCCACACAACAATTCAGAACATCTAGTTTTACGTTTTGGTCAACTGGAGTATGGTTGTCTCATGTCCTTTTTTACCCCGATCTCCTAGAGAACATTCATTTATTTATTCGGAGTTCCCAAGCTGTGTCCAGGGGATCTGGGCCTACTTCTCTTGATACTTGTCCTGCCAGGGTGTCTGTTCAGTGTTAAGGTCCCAAGATATAGTGCTGTTTGGGCACTGTGGTTCTGGAGATCACCTGGGCTACTTCTGTAATGATTGGGGTCTCCAGGCTTTGCGTGTACCCTCACCCCTGTACTATCTCCTTGACTTAGAAAACTATGCTTGTAAAAATATCAAGGCACTCAGATAATCATCATATTTTAAAGGCAACTGATTTGAGAATTTTAAGTATATTTTCAGAATTCCTTCTCATCATCAATAGCTAAGTTCTTATCATCAATACCTGGCAATGTTCAAGACGTACTTCTGGCTCTTCACTAAGGAATTACTTCTGGGAGTTCTCAGGGTACTGTATGGGGTGTTGGGGATCAAACCTGAGTCTGCTACATGCAAGGTGATTACCATACCCATTGTACTTTCCCTGACACTACCCCTACTTATCTGGGATGAGTATCTGGGATGAGGTATGTGTGAGGATAGATGCCACTCTTCTGTTTAACTAGAAGTACCCTTTTAATGTATTATCATATTTGAACACAAAGTAAAAATATAAAACAATGATCCTTATAATCACCTCTGAAGGGTCCAGTGGAGCACCTGCTGTAAGTATATGGTTGTGAGTTCAAATCCTTAGTGTCCCACATGAGCCAACTACAATCTGGGCAGTTCTTCTATCTGTGATTTCTAATGCCACGGGTGATTTATGGCCACAGCACAGCCAGATGTGTGTGAATACCATAGCTAAAGGTGTAAATCATTGGTTTCAGCTAATAAGACAAATAGTAGCATAGCATGCATGCGGGCAACCACAACTAAAAGAATGCAAATGTTGAACACTGGCTGAGTGTACAAGCAACACAACCTATATATGACCCCAGTGAGCTACATAGCTAAGTGTGAAAATCACCAGAGCCAGGTGTGTGTGCAAAGGAAGCACCCTACTCACTGTACTATCTCTTATGCCCCCTAATTTTAGATTTTAGATATAGTAGATATTTCCTTGCAATGTGGTGCACACGGCAATTCAGAGCATGTATATATTTGCATTTTAGTCAGCTGGAGTATGCTTCTCTTGCATCCTTTATTCTGATTTCCTGGAGTATATAATTTCCAGCTGGCTAGAGGGAAGAGCCCCGGCAGCTCTCCCCCTCACCTCCCCGGGGTTGGGTGGTCTCCAGCCGCTCCCCCACCCAGGGCAGCCCATGTCATGGGCGGATGGAGGAGGAAACGAGGGCCAATCCGGTTGGTTGATCAGTTGCCGTTTATTCTATTCTCCCCATGCGCCTGTTCCAGTTTCTCTGAACTCTCCATTCTAGTCCAGGCTGCTCCTCATTCCTGTCTCCTCCTGTCTTTTCCACCCATCTCTCTGTGCCCCATCTCACAGCCTGGGCTCTCTCTCTCCACATGCCTGCTGCTGCATTGTTCTTCTACATTTTTCTCCCTCCGAACCCCTTGCTAGTCTCTCTGCACTCCATCTTGCTGCCTTTCTCTCTCTCTCATCTCCCTCCAACTCTCTTGTCTCTCCAACTCCCCAGCATTCGGGGTTGATGCTACACCCAGTCAGGTAGTAAAATCCACATAAGAAAGCCCTTCTTGTGCTCAGGGGCAAAATACCACTTTAGGTGTTTTTCTCCTTTCCTCAGTTCAATAACTCAATTAACATCTTAATTAACATCTTAATTCTACTTCTTAATATTAGTTATTTTTTTATGGACACAGTAAGAGATACATTGAGCTTGTAGGGTGACTCTCTGGGGACATCTTGCCACAGACTCAGACTACAGAGCTCAAGCCAGATCAATCTTTCCTAACCTTAGCAGGGTCCAAATCTAGTTATTACTTTTTGGATCATGACAGCATTTGTCCATGACCAAGCTCTTAACTTACAGTTAAGCATTAGGGCACTTTGGCCAAGCCCATCTCAATGTCAGGGTAGTACACAGCTCACAGCTTACCCTGGGTCCATCCAGTCCCTTGTTGGGACCCTGCTTCTGGGGTGCTAGGAAGTAAGGGCAACTGAAGCTTAAATCAAGAGAACAGATGATGTCCAGGAGGTAAATATCATTCAGAGTCAATTAACTCCTAAGTTACAAAAGCCTAGCATTAACTGTCTTCTTGTGCCCAAACAAGAAGGACAATGCTCTGAATTAATTATGCAAGGACTTAAGGGGAATAGAAAAATAATATTTACAAGTCAACAAAGCGCAAAGAAAGAAATTAGAAGTAAACACAGAAGAATGGGAGCACTGTAGTGGGAGTAATCCGATAAACTTACGCTCCCTGTGGCAAGGTAGAAAGGACAAACCAATGTTATCTTACATCGGAGAACACTAATTTAATTGTTTATTTATTTATTTGGGATTCCCAAGTCATCACAGCAACAGTGAAGGGAAAACGGAAGAGGAAAGGGAATGATAATACAGATCACCTATAAAGTACCACGTTTAAGTTTCTTCATCTAGATGCTACTTGTTTTTTACTCGCATGGGTTTAGTGTAGTAACATGACAAGGACGTTCTGTGGATGACACAATTCATCATCATGTTCATTTTGTATTCTTAATCTTTGCTTCTTAAATATTGATGAGAAGAAACACAGACCTCCAAATTACCATGATCCTAAAGATGAATTCAGTATCTTGATCCAAGCAAATGACATCTGAATCAAATGAGAAAATGATGGTCATTCAGTGGAACAGAGTTGAATATCCTGTCACAGACCCCCAAATATATGGCCACTTCATCTTTGACAAAGGAGCAAGAAATGTGAAGTGGAACAAGGAAAGCCTCTTCAACAAGTGGGGCTGGGAAAACTGGATAGCTACCTGCAAAAAAAACGTACTCTGAACTCTGTCTAATGCCAGGCACAAAAGTCAGATCCAAGTGGGTTAAAGACCTCAATATCAGACATAAATCTATATGGTTCATAGAAGAAAATGTAGGCAGAACTCTCCATGACATTGAAGCTAAAAGCATCTTTAAGGATGAAATAGCACTGACCATGCAAGTAGAAGCAAACATAAGCAAATGGGACTACATCAAACTAAGAAGCTCCTGCACTTCAAAAGAAACAGTGAACAAAATACAGAAAGAGCCCACAGAATGGGAAAGAATATTTACCCAATACCCACCTTATAAGGGATTAATATCCAGGATATACAAGATACTAGTAGAATTTATAAGAAAAAATCCTCCAACCCCATCAAAAATGGGGAGAAGAAATGAACAGAAGTTTCCTGGGGGGGCCGGAGCGATAGCACAGCGGGTAGGGCGTTTGCCTTGCACGCGGCCGACCCGGGTTCGATCCCCGGCATCCCATATGGTCCCCCAAGCACTGCCAGGAGCAATTCCTGAGTGCAAAGCCAGGAGTAACCCCTGAGCATCGCTGGGTGTGACCCAAAAAAGCAAAAAAAAAAAAAAAAAAAAAAAGAAATACAAATGGCCCAAAGGCACATGAAAAAAATGCTCCACATTGCTAGTCATCAGGGAGATGCAAATCAAAACAACAATGAGATATCATCTCACACCAGAGACTGGCCCACATCCAAAAGAACAAAAGCAACCACTGTTGGCATGGATGTGGGGAAAAAGAATGCTCTTTCACTGTTGGTGGGAATGCTGACTGGTCCAGCCTTTCTGGAAAACAATATGGACGGTCCTTCAAAAACTAGAAATTGAGTTTCCATATGACCTCGCAATACCACTTCTGGGAATATATCCAGGGATGCAAAAAGGCACAGTAGAAATGACATCTGTACCTATATGTTCATTGCAGCACTGTTCACAATGGCCAAAATCTGGAAACAACCCAAGTGCCCTAGAACAGATAACCGGTTAAAGAAACTTTGCTACATCAACACAATGGAATACTATGCAGCTGTTAGGAGAGATGAAGTCATGAAATTTGCTTATATACGGATAGACATGGAGAGTATCATGCTAAGTGAAATGAGTCAGAAAGAGAGGGACAGACATAGAAGGACTGCACTCATTTGTGGAGTATAGAATAACATCACATGAGGCTGACACCCAACGACAGTAAATACAAGGGCCAGAAGGATTGCCCCATAGCTGGAATCCTGCTTCATGAGCGGAGGGGAGAAGGCAGGTGCAATAGAGAAGGGATCGCTAAGAAAATTGTGGCTGGAGGAATCAGTCGGGATGGGAGATGCATGCCGAAAGTAGATAATGGACCAAACATGATGACCTCTTAGTGTCTGTGTTGCAAGCCATAATGCTCAAAAGGAGAGAGAGAGTATGGGGAATATTGTCTGCCATGGAGGCAGGGAGAGAGTTGGAAATGGGGGGTATACTGGGGATATTGGTAGTGGGGAATGTGCACTGGAGGAGGAATGGGTACTTGATCATTGTGTGATATGATTGTAACCCAAACATGAAAGTTTGTAACTATCTCACAGTGATTCAATTAAATTAAAAAAAAAGAAAATGATGGTCATTGACCTTGGTGGTCTCCCAAAATGCTATGTTGGTTTAACATGGGTGGTTTCATGTATTTAAAAGAAAGGATCTGAGGACTGTATGGACTATCCCAGTCTATTAGGAAGGAGGGACACCTGTTATATGACAAAACATATCCCTTGACATCCTCAGGACTTATAGGACCTGATAGAGAAGGTCAGCGGGTCTGGTTTACTCTAGTGAAGTAACAGTCAGGTAAGGAAAATCCCAATTCCAAAACTCTATCTATCTGCTGGTCAGCCAGAGTTCATAA
Organism: Sorex araneus; assembly: GCF_027595985.1. Classification (NCBI taxonomy): domain Eukaryota; kingdom Metazoa; phylum Chordata; class Mammalia; order Eulipotyphla; family Soricidae; genus Sorex; species Sorex araneus. The sequence goes on along the minus strand of NC_073313.1, from coordinate 27,217,877 downwards.
GAACAAGTCAAGTCAACCTAAACCATCTTTATTTCATTACAGCTCATTAGGATAGCAGAAAAGGGAGCTATTTATAACTGGACACAAGTAGAGCAAGTGACATTTTTCTCCTATGATATTTCCATGGAAAGATGGATACACAATCTGTAGCTATGAATTCACTTAGGCAGATTTCTATATGGTTTGCTACACATGAAATGGGAGGTCGTCAGTCACCTCAATTCAGTCCTAGAGGGATGATTATAAAATTACAGAAGACACAAAAGAAGAAAGAACAAATTTTACTGGATAACAGAATCTACCCAAAATGAAGTCTGTAATAGTGAGACAGCTCTTACATGAGAAAATATGATAGGAAAAATGTAAGAGACTCGCATGTATTCTCTCAATTAAAATTCCCATAGCTCCTTAGTTTAAGCTACCATATTATTGTACATAATTAATTTGTGCATTTAATATTCACTAGTCACAGCACTGAAAATTATTTTCATGTTATCTAACTTTTCTATTTTTATTAGTGAGGAAACAATTTAATAAAGTTTAGGTTTTTTTTCTCTTTCTCTGTGTGTGTGTGTGTGTGTATTGCATCACCGTGAGACACAGAGTTACAAAGCTGTTCAGGGTCAAGTTTCACTCATATGGTGTTCTAATACCCATCCCTCACCACACTGATAGGGTGAGCATTTTGTTTTGTATTGTTTTGCATTTTGTGCCATACACAGAGATGGTCAATGTTTACTCCTGCTTCTGCACCCAGGAATCGATCCTGGTGGTGCTTGGTGCACTGTATAGGTTAGTAGGGATCAAACCCAGGCCAGCCATGCATATGGCAAGTGCCCTACCCACTGTGATATCTCTCCAGCCCCACGTGTGAGCATATGTTTACTTCTCTACACTTTAATGGAAGTTGAGAGAAGTTATTTTGTGTAGGCCAGAGTTGACACACATACTTACACTGCAAGACTGGACGTACACACAGAAAAGTTGGGAGGAGCTAGTGCCTTAGGGATTGTCCTTTTTAGAGTTCATTAGCATATTTAGAATTATTAGAATTTATGAACGGTAAAGTGAGGGACCCAAATATTATTTCCTTATACATATGGTTTAGGATGTAAAAGCTGATCATTTTATTTTGCCATCTCTGCTGAGACCCAGAAAATTGGGTTCAAATATTTTGGGCTATATCTAGTGGTGCTCAGGGATTACTTCTAGCTCTGTGCCCAGGGGTCACTCCCGATGGTGCTCGAAGATCGTATATGATGCCAAGTACTGAACTGGGGTTGGCAGTTTGCAGGGCAAACCCCTTAGTCCCTGTACTATCTCTCCAGCCAGCCCTTGAGTTTGGATATTAACACCATAATTTCACACAAATATACACAAGTGAGAGCCAATTGGAAGTAAAACCCCCATTATAGAAGAAATGCTCAATATTATATCAGAGGAGGAAGATGAAGCGTATTTTATATTTTGAAGAAAAGTTACTAAGGCTCCTTATATCTGTAAATATCAGGATTCTCTTACAAAAAGTCAAATCTAGAGAACATAGGGTCCCATTTATTCTAACAATGTGCCCCATTTATTCTAACAATGTGCTATGCAATGACCGTAGGGGTGAACTTTTCTTTTGCACACAAGGAAATGTATTAAGCAATGTGTTTAATAGTATATAGCTTAATATTTTATAGTGTTATGATTGTATCATTTTTAAAAGTTAACAGTTATGAGTGGCTTAATAGAAAAAATTTAAAAGTACTGGCCAATATGAAGAAAATTTGCTGTCATTAAATTTGAGCTCTTTTGCAAAGGTGAACAACTTATTGGAAACGGCTTAATTGGTTAGCATTTGGTGACTTTCTTATTAATCATATTTAATCTCTCAATTTATCCAGCCATCCATTCTCCTTTCTATCTAGTGTGGTTAGATTTAAGGGACACCTATATTTTCTTGAATTGTTAAGCAATAGCACAGCGGGTAGGACGTTTGCCTTGCACATGGCCGACCTGGGTTCGATTCCTCCATCTCTCTTGGAGAGCCCTGCAAGCTACTGAGAGTATCCCGCCCACACCGCAGAGCCTGGCAAGCTACCCATGGCATATTAGATATGCCAAAACCAGTAACAAGTCTCACAATGGAGACGTTCCTAATGCCCGCTCGAGCAAATCGATGAACAATGGGACAGTGTTACAGTGTAGTTAATGTTATTAATTAAATAGGATAATCCTTGGGCTAGAGTGCTTAAGGCTGAACCTTGCGTCAATCCCCACTACCACAAATGGTCCCCTGAGCACTGCCAGAAGTGATTTCTGAGCTTAGAACCAGGATAAGTGCTGAGTAACCCTGAGTTTGAGTGAAACCAAAAGTAAAATAAATGTGATAAACCTCTAATTGGGGGTTAGTTTTTAAAATTTTAGACTTAATATTTAAATGCAAAATACATATACATATATAGTGAGAAGCAAATTAAAGCTTTCAATATTGCATAAGCTAACTTTATTTTAGCATAAAAATTCAGTTCATTATTTCATGAGTTATTATCAATATTTGAAAAAAATGACTTTCTTTCCCACAGAATTATATTTCTGAATTTCCTTTTCTTTACCAGGAAGAAAATTTTTGTATATATTCTTTCTAAAGATGTTCTATAGTACAAAAGTTTTATGTTGCTTTCTTCTCTTTGAGAGATATTATAATTGTGGCAAAAAGTGAAAGAGAAAAAAGTTGTGAATTCACTTTCTGTAGTTCCCAATTAGAGACTTTTCATGACAACCCTTCTCCCTAGCTCATTTTCTTCCCTCATACAGTTTTCTGGAACATTTTAGAAATTACTGTAGTATAACAGTAATATTATATGTCAGAATCTCATTAAATTGAAGTAGTTTTGCTCTTTGTAGAATAATTGTAAGACAATTAAGCTTCATCTATTTGCATTTAGGTTTTGTGCAGTAGCTGGGAAATAATAGAGAATGAAAGATAAAGCAGACAGTTCTGATATACTGCCTCTTTTCTTTAGGTTGGTATGACTAGAAATCAATATTGTCATTTATATGTTGGCTTATATCACCAAGGTTACTAGCAGTATATAAAACTAAAATGTTTTTAGTTTTAAACAGAGCTTTAAAAATTGCAAAGTATTGGCTTAATTTAAAGAACCTAAGATAATTCAAATAACTTGGAAAATTGAGATCAGACATATCACTTTCTACCAAATAAAAAGCTATAGATTGGACTATAGGTTTTCTGCTATAAATTGTAGCAGGTGCATTATTAATGAGGCAAGAAAAAATTCTAGTTCAATAGATTTTTTTCAAGAGAATAGACACTCTATTAATAAATTCTAAAATACCATGTACACATATGCAGTCTTCAGATACCTAGTTAAACAGAAGTGCCTATTAAAATATAGACATCAGATAGTCATTAAACTGGATGTTTTTTTAATATCCCTCTCAGTTATGCCAGGCTATGATTTTATGATTTATAACTTCTACTTAAGTTAAAGGCTAATACAACTGGCTTATTTCATAGAATGCAATGTCAAATCAAGTGAGGCAATCTTGCATGACTAAAGCCATACACCAATAAACAACAAGATAAAAAAAAGCTCTAGAGATCTGTGGCACAGCATTGTGTGTCTAGTTCAGGATGTTGTACTGCACGCTTTAAAGTTTGTTGGTCTTAGATTTTATGCTATGAGATTTTTCAACCCCCAGCAACTCAGTACCAAGCCAGGCAATAGCGCTAATATGCCTTGAATTGCCAAACATTATATGAGGTCGTATTTCATACCTATATTTTCTTTTAATTTTCATTCATTTATTCTTGGAAATAAAATGGCAAAGATCCACCATATTCTTACGGTTTTCATACTGATCACACAATTACATGAAATTTTCTCACCCCACCCCTTACTTTTGTTCCCCGCCTTATTTCTATTTTTCAGGTCCGCAAGCATCCCACTGTAATCAGAACACTGTGCTCGAGATATCAACTTCCAAAGCTATGATATAGACTTCAATTGCGTGGATTCCAGTTTTTTTCTTTTCTCATTATTTCCTTGCTTTCATGGCATTGATATTTTATTAATGACCTTATTCAGGTAAGGGCAACAAGATTTTTCAAACTCCAAGCTTCTGAAGAGAAACTGATCAACCCTGATGAACCCGGTGGAATAACTGGAAAGAAAATATCATTTTGAAATGATTTCTCTTGTAGAAAGGTTGAAAACATAGGACTGTTTAACCTATGAAAGCATGGTCATGATTTCGGTGGATGTTTGCGGCTGAATTTGTATGCATGTATTTATTAAGTTGCAAGTAAGTTTTTAGGGCATTAGGCATTTTCTCAGTTATAATGAAAGAAACATTGAACACGCTCAGGGCTTTTTCTCTCCTGAAGTTTACTTTGGAGCAAGAATGGGGTGGAATAATAAGAGTTACTGTTAGTGATAGTTTCATGCATTCACTGTTCCAACACCACGCCTATCTCCAGAGTGCATACTTCTTTGCATCAATGTCTCAGGGACCCTTCATACCCACCCAGAGGACTTTAATCTTCATATGAATTAGAGACATTAGTCAGATGAAACCAAGATTGGGACAGGTCCTTTATTGGCACCTATGGGTCATTGAGATAGTCCAGGCACTCACCTTCCACGTTGCTAATCCCAGTTGGTTCCCCAGAAATTCATATGCTTCTTGTAAACCACCTGGAATGATCCCTGAGCACAGAGTCAAGAGCAATACCTAAGCACCATCAGGTGTGGCCTCCAAATTAAATATTAAGAAATAAAAGGTGACATATTCAGAGAAGGTAGACTAAGAGTCCGCTTGTAAGCAAAAGGAAACCAGAAAGCTCAACTACTTCTCATTTGCCTTTGGATGGGAGGAAAAGGAGAAATAGCTTGTGATGTCTAAAATACAGGCCTGCCAGACACATATGTCTGGATCTATTTTATTGCACCTCTGAGTCGAACAAATTCCACTTGAGAAATTAACACATAAACTGTTTTCTGGTTATAAATGTCCAGGTGGATCTGAAAGGAGCCAATTAAATACTATTACTATCAAGCCAGTAAAAGTATAGTAAAACACACACACACATATGGCAAAAGAAAAGAGACTCTTAAAGAAACCTCAAATATGCACTTCAAGATAAAATTTAAATCAGATGGAGAAGTCAACTGTGGATGTTAAAAAGAATACATACAGAATATTACCATTTTGAAGAGAACAGCATCTATCTTAAAACTCAGCCAATAAAGGAAGAATGAAACTCCCAAATTTGAACAAATGGAAAATGAGTTAATATGATTTACTTAAATGAATTTATTTAAAATGTTAATAATTGCTGTATGTGCAAAAGATACATTTTTAATATAGCACTATAGCACTGTCATCCCATTGTTCATCCATTTGCTCGAGCGGGCACCAGTAACATCTCTATTGTGAGATTTGTAGTTATTTTTGGCATATCCAATAAGCATATCCAATAAGCCACAGGGAGTTGCCAGGCTCTGCCGTGCAGGCTAGATACTCTTGGTAGCTTGTCGGGCTCTCTGAGAGGGGCAGAGGAATCGAACCCAGGTTGGCCGCGTGCAAGGCTATTTCTCTAGCTCATGTATCTATATACTTTACATTAAAAATGGACTGAAGTGATAGCACAGCAGGTAGGGCGTTTGCCTTGCATGCGGCCGACCGGGGTTCGATTCCTCTGCCCCTCTCAGAGAGCCTGGCAAGCTACCGAGAGTATCTAGCCCACATGGCAGAGCCTGGCTAGCTACTCGTGCCATATTTGATATGTAAAAAACAGTAACAGCAAGTCTCACAATGGAGACGTTACTGGTGCCCGCTCGAGCAAATGGATGAGCAATGGGATGACAGTGACAGTGACAGATATATGAACATATTGCCAGGGAGGTAGAGGTGAGTAACTTATATTGCATATCAGGCCAGAGACAGCTCAGTGGGTTAGAGTACATGCTTTGTGTGCAGGAGGCTTGGGTTCAATCCCTGACACTGCTTATGGACCCCTGAACCGATTATGGCTCCTGAGAAGTGCAATGTGTGGTCCAACATCAAATGACCTAACAGAATAGATAATACTGGTTACTTTGATATAGTATATTTGATATAAGGTATACAGCTATACTTTATGGAAGTATAAAAGTATTTAGGTTTGCAGTAGTCTCTACTTCAAAATAAACATCATCATCATCATCATCATCATCATCATCATCATCATCTTGTTGATCATTGAATTTCTCGAGCGGTCTCAGTAACACCTCCATTCTTCCTAGCCCTGAGATTTTAAAAGCCTCTCTTAACTCGTCCTTTCTAATAGTGCTGCAATGGAGGCTCTTTCAGGGTCAGGGGAATGAGACCCATCATTGTTACTAGTTTTGGCATATGAATATGCCATGGGGAGTTTGTGAGGCTCTCCCATGTGGGCAGGAAACTCTCAGTAGCTTGCCAGGTTCTCCCAGAGGGAGAACTAGGCTAAAAGATGTCGCTTCCGGGAGCTACGTTTTATAGTCTCTGGATGTTGGCCTTTGGTGGGATTACACGGCACCAGGGGTGTGTCCCTGGGTGTGACTGCCCAGCTACTGGAAAATGGGGAATCTGGGCGGAAGAGGCCCAGTCCTGATTGGAGCAGGCTTGGAAGTCTCAGTCCTGGGTCCCACACACCTGGGTTCCTCTGCCGGTTCCGTCATTCGTGAGGCTCATCTGAATGTGTGGAGAGGGGCCTTGAGCATGGCTGTGGCTAGGCTCCGGAGGTCTTGGGCTGCAGGAGTTCTGCTAGGGGCGGGGAGGGAAACTGAAACTCAGCCCCTCCGAGGAGCCCTGGGGAAGACAGCCAGGCTCAAGGGCAAGAGACTCTCTGAAGAGATAAACAAAATAAACACTAAGAGAAATTATTTCTAGATTTTTATCACAATATGATAATTTTATCCATATAATAAAAACATGAAACTCATAGTTTTGTCTCAAACTAGGTAGATTTAAAAAATCAGTACTTTAAAGAAAGACAATTTTAAAATTAGAGTGGGGCTGTTATGTAATATTTTACAGATAGAAAAATTGAAACTTCATTTTGGCTTTTGGGCAACACCTTGGAGAAAAGAAGCTCAAGAGCTACTCCTGGTCCAGATCTTGGTGGTGGGAGGGATGGAGAAAGGGGGTCTCTCCTGGCAGTGCTCAGGGGTCCATGTGGTGCCAGGTTGGAATCTGGCCCTCCTGGATGCAAAGCTAATAGATCTTATCTATAAACAAGCTTCATTTTATAGAAAAATAAAAGTTTATGGGTGATGCAATTAACAGAAAATTAGCAAAATTACTAGGAATTGGATTATAATAAAATACTTGTGGAAAAACACACTGCTGAGAAGAAAATTAAAAGAAAGATTGAAAATTAATATTTTAAATATCCAGTATGCAAAGTAAGATAAAAATGAGATAAAGAATATCAAAATGGTATTAAAATTAAAGAGTAAGCAGAGAGATAAAAATAGATTAGTCTTTCTTAAATGTATGTTACTAGATGTGAAATATTTGCATGCAAACATAGAAATATACAAGTATTTTGATGACTTTCTGTGGGCTGTGAGCTGTTACTCTTTGATTACCACCAATTTTTCTTTTAAAAGTCCAAATGCTGGGGGCCGGAGCGATAGCACAGCGGGTAGGGCGTTTGCCTTGCACGCGGCCGACCCGGGTTTGATCCCCGGCATCCCATATGGTCCCCTGAGCAGGGCCAGGAGTAATTCCTGAGTGCAAAGCCAGGAGTAACCCCTGAGCATCGCTGGGTGTGACCCAAAAAGCAAAAAAAAAAAGTCCAAATGCTGCTCTCCGCCCCCTACATGCTTGTGATTGATTCAGAGACCAGTATGACAATAATAGCTGGGAATGATCATGCTGGACTAGATCTGAGTGTTAAAAGCAGGTAAAGGGATATTCTTTTTTTAAATTTTTTAATTTATTTATTTTTAATTAGTGAATCACCGTGAGGGTACAGTTACAGATTTATACACTTTTGTGCTCATGCTTCCCTCATACAAAGTTCGGGCACCCATCTCTTCACCAGTGCCCATTCTCCACCACCAGTACACCCAGCATCCCTCCCACCCTCCCCAATCCCATCTCCCCCCACCCCACCCCGCCACTGTGGCTGGGCATTCCCTTCGTTCTCTCTCTCTAATTAGCTGTTGTGGTTTGCAATAAAGGTGTTGAGAGGCCTCTGTGCTCAGTCTCTAGCCCTCATTCAGCCCGCAACTCCCTTCCCCCACATGGCCTTCGACTACATTATAGTTGGTGATCCCTTCTCTGAGTTGCCTAAAGGGATATTCTTGATAATCTTTCAGTATCAATATTGCAAACCACAATGCCAAATGGAGAGAGAGAGAGAAAGAGAGACTGAGACAGAGACAGACAGAGAGGAAAAGCGCCTGCTACAGAGCCAGACTGGGGGGTTGGAGCGGGGGTGATGGGAGGGAACCTGGGGACACTGGCGCTGGGAAATATACACTGGTGGAGGGATGGGCGTTGGAACACCATATTACTAAAACCTAATCATGAACAGCTTGGTAAGGGTATATCTCTCAGTGATTAAAAAAATTGCCCAAATGCCTGAGGGTTTATTTGAAACCTATGTTTTCTATGTGTCTAGCAGAATCTCATTCTAGATGAGTGTTGTACTTAGTACAATCAGCTATGGATTATATTTGCAAGTACTCTTTGTCAATATGGCCTTTCCAGGTAGCCCTTTGAAGGGTGTCTTGCTTATGTTCAAAATCAGGATGTCTGCCTGGCCCATCCAGTGGTTGTGTCTTGGTTAACTCACATTTTGGATTAATGCTGAAAATTAGTTTTTACTCTGTAGGAAAGTGGGATATGTAAGTGAATCCCAATAAATCCACCCAGAAGTTCCTTATTAATCTTTCACCCTCCTTTTTGGCCCTCTCCCCAGACTTTCTTCTGGATAAGAATTGTTAAGATGGCCTCTAGAAAACACAAGTCAAATATCTTGCTCCTTTATTCACCTTCCTCAAATTCCAGAAGACCTTGGATTTTAGTCTTTTTCCAAGGGCTTTCTGGTAGCTTCCTCTCTCATGAAGCTGTGTAGCTATAGCCAGCACAGCTGCCAAACAGCCGTGCTAGCAAGGGGATATAAGCCACCAACACTAGACAACTCCTTCCACCAGTTTTTCTGTAGCCTCATCAGATGAAAGCAAATCACGCTCCTGTGGCTGTAACAGCCCCATCATCTAGCAATGAATTCTACTTCAGTGCTTCAGAAATTCTTCACAGCCAGTGTGCTTTTCATGCAACCATTGTTTTCATTTTCAGTACCACATTCAATAAATTACATAATCTGTTCAGCATTTCATTATAAATTTAACTTTGTGTCAGGCAGTTCCAACCACCTCTAGGCTAATGTTAGCGTTCTGAGCACATTTAAGGTAGGTTAGGCTGAGCACGGATGTAAATTAGGTGTACTGAATTTATTTTCAAGTTAGGATATTTTCCACTTACAATGCGTTTATCTGAGTCATTCTACGATGTTTATTGCTTACTTTTTCCTTGAGTATAGATATTTTTTTGGGTAAAACTGTCTAGTGATTTTTAAATTGAATATTGGATATGGATGATGTGTGGAAGACTCTCGATTCAATTCCTCTGAAGAATAGTTTTCATTATCAGGTTTATGACTTGGAGAGGCACTAAATGCTGTCTCCCCATGGGCTTCAGAAGATGAAGCCGACATTCTATACTTTCATTTCCAGCTGGTGAGATTTTGCTGTGCCTCTTAGGTCCTTTACCAAGTTTTGGAGATCAGCCCAGGATCTGGGTAGATTTTCTCTACAGATATTGGTACTTGCTCACTCTGAGGCTTCCTCACTTCCAGGATGTCTGCTCAGCTTTCTCGAATTCTCTCAAGATTGCGGATTTTTATGTGCCCATGCTGTAGAAAGATTTGAGTATACCACAAGGCAAATATATACAAAAATCACAAATTACATGAAGTATGGCTATGTTCTTTCAAGATTAACTTTCCTGGCTTGTTCTTTCTTCATGTCTTGAAGTGATTATTGATATGTCATTCAGATTTTGTAACTGTTACTCAGACAAAGGTAAATTGCACAACTAGCTTCATGAATTCATATTATTCATTCTCTCTGTGTCTTACTTTCTTCATCTGTTACAGTCAGATAAGCTCATGGTAAGGCTAGTGTGAGGATGAAATGTTATGTGTCATGGGTTTATGCTTTATTAATTTACCTAAATAGAAACTACATTTCCCAGAATTCCTTTTCCTTAATAGAAATCTTTTGCACAGAGATTTAAAAGAGAAAGGGAAGCATCACCTTTTTGGTCCTTAGACACACAATGCAAGGCACCAGCTCTGGTTACAGTTCTGGTAGTTTTTGCTGATGTGCTAGCTCACTTGTTAGTGAGCCCACAAGCTCTTACAGCTCCCACTTGGTCTCCTGTTTCAACTGCTTAGATTTGGGATGTGTGACTGCTCAACTCTGAGATAAAAAAGACCCTTACTAGAGCAAACTTCAAGGATTAAGAGATTAGATGATTGGGAAAGCCAAAGCAACCTGGTTAATTTTTCTCATCAACCTGGCAAATATTCTAGAGACAAATCAATCAGAGCTTCACATGGTATCTATTGGTTGGGTTTCTTGAGAGGAGGATTCTGAAACTGAATTTAGTTACCAAAAATACTAGAGTTCCCATGTACATGGGTGTGGAACAAAAAAGGGCAGATGCAGGGTAAGGCAGATAGAGAAGTCTAACTGCATGGCAAGCCCACACAACAGCTTCTGCTGATTTCCACAGGGGACTGCAATTCCAATGGATTGTCAAAGTCACTGTGTAGGTGGACTCCTTCAACATGAACTTGATCAATTTCAGGAAAGTTTATCTAGAAAGGAAACGATGCTAGGTATGGGATCTCTGTTATTGAAAAACTAAAATGCCCAAATGGATGGTCAGTGAAGAAAATGCCCCTTTTTTTACTTTTAGAACTGGATCAACAAATATTTCCTTGAAAGGAGATGGGGATTCTGGACTCACATATTCTTCACACTATTCAGTAAGGACACAGAAAGAAAAACAGGTGTGAAAGCTGTATCCATTTTCTAGGAAATGCAGGCTGTGCATAACACAAGTAACTGTGTCCAAGAAAGACCAGTTAGGGGGCTGGAGTGATAGCTCAGCGGGTAGGGCTTGTATGCAGCCAACCCGGGTTTGATTCCCAGCATCCCATATGGTCCCTTGAGCACCGCCAGGAGTGATTTCTGAGTGCAGAGCCAGGAGTAACCCCTGAGCACTGCTGGATGTGACCCAAAAAGCAAAAAAAGAAAAAAGAAAAAGAAAAAGAAAGAAATACCAGTTTGTCAGCTCTTAAGTATACCACCCTAAACCCTTATTTCTAAAGAAATCCTTGAACTCACTGGAGATATATCTCAGGACATGATTGCTGATATTTTATGAGCAAAGTCGCTATCAAGCCAGCTGTTTGGAACACTGACTTTAGTTTATAGTAAAATTTTATAGTCAATTGTGTTCAGGTTTGGGTTTCAAACCAAACAGTTGTATATTTAAATGATTTTTATTCGACATGAAGGCAGGGTTTGGGATTATATCTGTGGGTCTTCACAGGTTACTTTTGGTAGTGCTTAGAGGACTATTTTCCAAAGAGGGAATTAATTACTAAATATTGCTTGGAGGAGAATATTTGTCAATTAAATCATTTCTTGAGGATGTATAGGTGTAGGAGAATGTCGGAAATCTGGGTTAATTTCAGAGAGTGTGGCTAGAATGAGTGAAATGACATGCAACTTTGCTTCAGTGATGATATTTTTAACACAGTTTTTGATTCTTTTTTGGAACTATGCCTAAGGACATTTGACAAATTGTGCAAGATAATCAGTCAACCATCTATATAGTCATCCTTCAGTTTTGATCCAAAGAAGAATTATCCTCTTTGATTTGTTTTCTCTCTGTTAATACAAAGAGTGAATCATTTATTGCTGCTTTTAACCCTACTTTCTAATTTTGAAGGGATAGCTTTATCGTCATATATGTTTCTCTTGATAAATAATTCTCATGATAAAAACAAAATAATAGCATTTTGCATTTTGTCAATGTAGAAACATTGAATTTAAATATTGAACATTAAAATATTAATAAAGAAAAACTAAGTGTATATAATATGCTAGTCGATTTTATTGGGCTGGAGAGATAGCACAGCAGGTAGGGGGTTTGCCTTGAACGTGGCCGACCCAGGTTTGATTCCTCCATCCCTCTGGAGAGCCCTGCAAGCTACCAAGATTATCCTGCCTGCACAGCACAGCCTGGCAAGCTACCCATGGCGTATTTGATATGCCAAAAACAGTGACAACAAGTCTCACAATGGAGATGTTACTGGTGCCCGCTTGAGCAAATCGATGAACAACAGGATGACAGTGTTACAGTCAATTTTATTGAATAGTCTAGTAATTTTTCTCTTCTTGACTTCCTTTCTACCTTCTTGCCTGCCTGGCTAAGCACATTATGAATACTTACAAGGACTACTATTGCTGCTAAAAGTGTGAGTAGGGATGGTAAGAGAAGATGAAGAGATTCATTGAATATAAATGAGATTAGTCATCATGATTGGATTTTGTGCACTAAAATACCTCACAGCTACAGAAGACTATTTGATGATAACAATTTTAGTGTAGATAAATCATGAATTCCATTTATACCCTGATTATACCAACTGTATTGTTTACACTACACATCTATATATTATTTGGTGTATTATTTGGGTAGAATATACCAAGGTCTATTCAGTAGACATTCGAGAGACTGCTTAGGGATCTGATGTGCAATGTGATCACTTTCAAAAGGTAACTGGTAATGAACTTTGAATATCAGGTTGGACATTTTATACATGATATTCTAGACAGTGACAGAATAACAAATATCTTTGGGGCAATGCAGTTGTGTATTATGAACAATGAATTTGTAGTGATAGATATAGCCTGAATTGAAGAAGAGAGACTCTAGAAACAGACAACTCAGAGACATCTACTGCCATATGCAGGTTTGATGCCTTATATGACATATGATTTTGTGTCCTTGCTATGTAACTAATGATATTGTATTAAAAAGTAAAAAAAAATAACAGTTAGAATAGACAGCTAATGAAAAAGTTTAGACATGTGTCTAAAAGATTGGAGAGTGATACAAGGAGTTAACGAGATTGAGGGCATAATTTTAAAGTAATTTATATTCCGACTGCATTATGAGACCTAAACATAAGTCAAAGAGATCATGATATTTTAAAAGAGAAAACACAAAAGCATAGCTTTCAGTTTTTAGGTCATTTGTCTAGATAAATAGTATTTGAGAAGAGTTTAAAAGGCAAAACTGATAACATTGTTAATTATTTGGAGACAAAACTACTTTCTCGTGTGGAGTTAGTTTCTGTCAAATTTAAAGGAGAAAAACACAGGAACTGTTTGCTACACAGCTCAGTGCACACTACTTTCCTTTCCACAGCAACGATCTTCCTCAAACAAACGATTCTCCAGCTAGAGGAGTATGGAAGGATTGGGGGGAATTTATGGGTCTTTGTTAATTTCTGCCTTAATATTTGGCATTTGGCTGTAGACCATGTATCAAATCATGGCACCCTTGGGCCATGGAAAGAAAAAAGGCAACAAAACCAGAGAGCAAAATTTCATAATTTTTTTTAATATTGCAATTGCTTTTTAAATACTCAAGATGGGATTTATAAGTTTTGGTTTTAGTAGAAGCAGTTTTGTGCTTCAAAAATCAGTATGAGGATGCTAGAGAGATAGTACAGCAGGTGTGCATTTGCTGTGCATGTGGATGACATGAGTTTGATCCTCCAATACCTCATATGTGCCACCCCTCCCCCCCCCATCTGCCAGGAGTGGTCCCTGAGCACAGAGCTAGGAGTTTGCCCTCCATACCTCTAGGTGTGGCCTCAAAACATCAAAAATTCAAAAAAGAGAGGACAAAAAATTATTTTTGGCTTGGTAAGCCCATGAAACATGGCAGGATATTGTATCAACTGGAAACCAACTATAAATGGAATGAAGCTCACATCAAATCATCATCAGAGGACATTATAAATAGAACACCACATTTTTTTAAAGTAGGTGGTTTGGGAGAGTAGGAAGAGGGAAAATAGAACCTAGCCAATGTCTCAGAAAAGCAGAAAGCCTCAGAAGCATGAATACCAAATGGAGCAGAGGGAGAGCAGGGCTTTGGGGTACCTAAATCTCTAGGAATCTAGAACGTTCCTTTCTAAGGAGACCTAGACCCACATGGCCTGAAGCCCTTCTCTAAAATCCAGTTTTCTTTTGTTTGGGGGCCACACCTGGTTATGCTCAGAGCTTCCTTTTGATTCTTAACTCAGGGATCACTCCTGGCAATGTTCAGGGGGATCATGTGGGATACCAGGAATTAAAACCGGCTTTGACAAGTACAAGACAAATGCCTTACTTGCTCTACTGGCCCTGAACTCCAGTTATTTTACCCGTCAGAGCACAGCGGAATAGTTCCTTCCTGGCCTTGCCTTACCTGGGATATTTGCCTTCAGCAAGAAGGCCCAGAAGCCTCTGGTTACAGAAACCAGTTGTAGCATGGATCTGGCAGAAAATATTGCAAGACTGAGCAAAAGGTGTTCCAAGCAGGGAAAAGGGCCAGGACCTTGGGGACACCAAGGTCTCCATGGCTCCAGTGAGCTTCTTCATACAAGAAAGAAGGATCCATGGGCCATCCTGAGGCTGAGACCAGACATGAACTTGCAGGGATTTTAGCAGATAGAGCATGGCAGGTGGAGCTTACTCCTGACTCTTTACTCAGGGATCACTCCTGGCAAGGCTCAGGGCAACCATAGGGGGTACCAGGAATCAAAACCGGCTTTGACAAGTACAAGACAAAAGTTAGACCACTGTCAAGATCGTTTGTACTTTTTCTCTCTTGAAATCATTAAAATTTTGCTTGCATTGAAAGAGGGGAGCGGGGAGAGAGAAATACATCATGTGTTAAACAGAGTGAATTTGCTTTTCTCTTTTATTCTTTCTTCCTCTCTTTCTTCTCTCATTACCCTGGTTTCTCTTCCCTTCCATCTTTCCTTCTTTCTTCCTCTCTCATTTTTTCATACTTCTGCTCACTAAAAATCCAATTTGAGATTTTCCCACGTTAGTTGCATACATCCACAAAGTATCCTTGCATAGCAAACATCAGCCTTTTACTATTAAGTTATGATATTGAAAATGTCCTCTGTTGACTGAAAATACCCCGTATTTGAGGCAAATACAGAGGTTGGAGTTTTGGGGCTGAAATTGAGAAAAATGTCAGCAATGTGTCTTTTTTGTCTTCTTTGATAATTGCAACTTACTATATGATAGTTCATGAGCCCTGGACCAACAGATGAGTACAGGACCCTGAAACAAACAGGGTATGGTGATGGTGGCCCCGTAAAGCACAGCAGAGCTGGCCCGAGAACCGAACTGCCCAGCCAGCACAGCCTAACTGAATTTTGTTGGTTGTGGTCTCCAGATTCCTGAGCACTGCTGGAGAGCTTCCCCACCACTTTCCCTGCCTCCAAAATCAAAATAAATGAATGATGCAGTTTGATGCTGTGGGGCCTCTTCTGGATATGCAGGGAGCCAGCAGTGCGAGGGCTTGAACCCTTGGCCTTCTGCATATAAAATATGTGCTCCAGCCCACTGAACACTCTCTCCAGGCTGTTTTGCCATTTCTTGCATTGCGAACTTATGTTTGAAACAGAAGGTGTCATGCATATGATGTCAAACTTTCATCTAGGTGAGGAAAACTGTAGTACAAGATATTTTAGAAACATGAAACACATAATAGATTTTTCATTTTTAACACTATCTACATTTTGATAAGGGGTATGAATTATTAGAATATGCATATCTGAAATGTTAAACTAAACTTGCAAACTCATTATGATCTTCCAAGTTGCTTTTCAACTATTTTCCACTTAGGATCATAGATTTTGCACTTTTCATTACTGATATCTAAGAGATTAATCAAGGGTAGTTTATTCCATTTACTTTTAAATGCAAAAATAGTTTTATTTAAGTAAATTTACTTAGAGACATATGAGGAGAGAAAATGAGATAAATATACATGTTTAAAAGAGAACATGGGCAAAGGGGCTTATGTGATAATTTTATAGTTGACCAAAAGGGGTGGGGAAGGAGGGGTGAGAGAGAGAGAGAGAGAGAAAGAGAGAGAGAGAGGGAGAGAGAGAGGAAAGTGTCTGACATAGAGGTAAGGTGGGGAGCTGGCATAGGGGTGGAAGGAGTGAAATTGAGAAACTGGGGACATTGGTGGTGGGAAATGTACACGGGTCCAGGGATGGGTGTTGGAACATTATATGACTGAAACCCAATCATCGACAATTTGTAACTTTATCTCATGGTCAGTTAATAAATACATTTTTGAGAGAGAGGGAGAGAATGCATGGACTTCTTCAGAGTGAACAATGGCTATTCTATTTATCTTTATTGTCTGTATCTTCTAGTTCTGGGTAACCAGTGGGATTACAGAATAAATATTTATGTATTTTAGAGAGAGATTTTGGTAAATAAAAAAGTAAACAAAGGCCATATATGCTCGATGGAGGTAGAATAGGAAATGTCCTTTGAATGAGCCATGGAGTGGTGTTATGGAGGCTAAATCTTGAAGGGTGATAAAAAAAAGTCACTGGGCACACATGTTAAGGGAACCCAGACAAGGAGAAAACTTGAGCAAAGATATTGCTTTTAAAAATGTCTTAGTAACCTCACCAGTGAGAAATTGCATCAATATTCCAGAACTATGATCGTAATGATTATGAATTGGGGAGGAGACAGTTTAGGCCATACTTGGTGATCCATTACTGACCCTGTGCTCAGGAGTGACCTCTGACTGTGCTCAGAGGTGGAGCTCTGAGTTAAAACTGAGGTTGCCCACATGTTAGTTCAATGATTATGATGTTTTGTGCCATGCCAATAGCTTACTGTGTAAGGAGTAAAATCATATGTCCTAGGAAACTTCATTGGCCATAATTGTATTATACTATTATCATTCCAATAGCTTTGTGGTATTAATGTGGGAAATAAGGTTTGAGGCAGAGTTCAGTTCTTCTGTATCATATTAGAGGTAAGAAATGATGAAGTAGGGGTTAAAGAGATGTCTCCACCATCGGTCCCCTTTGCCACATGGACTGTAAGGATACACTGAAGAAAGGCATATGTAAGTACATTGGTAAGAGAAGAACAATGAAGCAGTGACTAAGTTCTTCATTAATTAGATATAATTCTCTTTTAAAGAAGTCTAGAATTATTTGTTGCTGTCAAACAAAATATTTGATACAATAAAAGTAATTTTGAGCAAGAAGTTGGGGACTTCAAACGTAGAGAGATCCCATCCACCCCTGAGCCACCCTCCAGTGTTAAGTTGAAAGAAATTATATTGGGTTGAATGGTTGGCAGCCCACTCCTGACTTTTGTAACCTCGCTTTGTTCTGCTTCTGTAACCATGCTTATGCCCCTGAACTGTGTATAACAATGTACTATGCCTGGGTCCTGTCACATACATCCTGACATCTGCCTGTCGGTTGGGCTGGAATTCACGTACTTGCCTAAAAGATAGGGACCCGCTCACAGAAGGAGTTGCTGAGAACAAGGAGCCCAGATAGTGACTCCGGTCCCCCGGCCCAGCAGATAGCGATTCCGGCCCAGCAGATAGTGATTCCGGCCCAGCAGATAGTGATTCCGGCCCAGCAGATAGTGATTCCGGCCCAGCAGATAGTGATTCCGGCCCAGCAGATAGTGACTCTGGCCCAGCAGATAGTGATTCCGGCCCAGCAGATAGCAACTCCAGTCTCACGGCTCTACAGATAGTAACTCCTGACGCAGGGCAAGAAGAATGAAAGAATGTCTCCGGATACACAAATTCCGAGATAGTGGCTCCGGACGAGGCTACGTGACAAACGTGACTGGCCCAGAGGACTCAAGCCCTATAAAAAGGCTGCCCTAGCTAGCACAAACCGCTGCATCCACTAGAGGTGCAGCCCCAGCATGTTGGTTTGAATAAACTTTTGTCTTGCAAGACTGGCCCGTCTCTGCTTCTTGCGGCTCTGGACTCAACATTTGGAGGTCCCACCGAGATTTGCCTAGAAGGGCCCGGACGTCGCAGAGACGGACACCCCAGGGTGGTAAGTGTGAGCTCGCTTTTCTTTCTTTTTTAGTGGCCACTCTGGTTTCTGTTATGCGACCCGGTTTGGGGTCTTTTGACCCGTGTGGTATCTGATCTGGTTTGTCTGAGAGCTCTTGGTGGATCCTCTGTCGTGACCGGAGGTGAGGCCGACGGGCTACGACCACCCCCGGTCACTGCCCAGGGAGACGTCCCGTGGGTGTTCTGGAGGACCCATTTTATTGGTGTCCGTCTGATCTGGAGGACCCATTTTATTGGTGTCCGTCCGGTGTCTGGTTCTGGTATTGATCCACCGTGGAAGTCACACTTTTGCCTAGGCGGCTGACACATAGGCCATTGTTTTATTTTTCTGTGTGCGTCAAGGATCCTTCCCGCCTTACTGATCTTATTACTGTTTCTCTCTCCTTTCTAAAGGAAGGCAGTCTATCCCTACGGTTGATAGGGAGAGACTAGCTCTCTGCCTCAGAAGTAGCCTTGACCTTAAAATAATAACATCTGACAACCTCAGGTTTCAACAACTTTGTCATAATTTGTTTTGCCAGCGTATATCAACAAAAGCGCTTTCTTGACCTGTTTTTAACAAGCAGGAAACTGGCTGGTCAGGCAGAGAAACAGGGGAGCAGTTTTTCCAATCGGCCAATAGGGCTCAATTTGCCCTGGGGACTGCTCTTTCCATTCTCTGTCTATCAGTTTTCTCCTTGCCGTTTTTGAAGGGTCAGATATATCGATCAACTGCAGACCTGTGCATAAGTACGAGTGGTGTTTTAGTGAACTTACTGTCTGTCTGTCTGTGGAACACTCGAGTGTTAGAGCTAGTTTGAAGCCAGTAATTCTTAGACCTGGGCAAACAAAATCAAGGGTGGAGGCTCTTTCTGTATTTGAACGCATGTCTGTATGGTGGAATTGTTTAAAGTTAGAAAGCTCATGATTTGAACTAACTAAGGTACGAGAACTAATGAACTCAAGTCAAAGAAGGTTTTACCGTGTTTCACAAAAAATGATGGTCCAGAGGTCTTATGCAATTATACCAATGTATATATTTGTATCTGCACTGGATTAGAATTATTTGACCTAGAGAATCTTGTGAGTTGAAATAACTGTGATATATGAAAACAGGTTCAAAGAGTAATGCTTCGGTTTAAAATATTATTTTCTAGAGTTGCAAAATTGGTTGAAAAACTTACTGTACCTGTGTTTTATTTGATCTCTGAGACTTCTGATAACAAAACTTTTTAAAGCTACTTATCTTAGGGTTATAAGGGGTTAATCTCAGATGTCGGCTTGGGAGTTTTTCCCTGGATCCTGCCTCAGTCAGACTGGATATCCAGACCCTCCCTAACCTCAACAGTGAATTTTAATCACACTTTTGCCCAGCAGGTAAGACTTGCTAATTCAGTTTCTTAACTCTTCCAGGTATCTGGTTCTTGCAACTTTGTAAATGAGAGAGGGCTTGGGAAAATCTGAGGAACACACAAAAAGGAAATAGTGGAAAACCTCCTTGTAGGAGGAAAAGTCTATGCTTATATTTTAACACATAACACCTACTAATGTACTCTGATCCTGCTATGGCTTCATCTGGAGTAAACTTCATCCTCCTGGTACTTACCCAGACTCCACAACCCTCCAAACTTCAACCTCAAACAGATCTCAACTAGATAAATTCCTGGGACTCCTAAAGTTGCTGGAGAATTTATATTAATTAATTTCTTTGATTGATAAAAATTTATCAATCAAAAATTTCCTTTTGATTGATAAATGTTCTATTTATCAATCAAAAGGAATCCTCCCTTAGTTAACTATGACAAAGAAACAGAAGAGCAGAAATTTATGTGAAAGGAAGTCACATGAGTTCATGACACTTGACTACAGACTAGCCAAGTCCTTCTGCAGTTAGATTCTGATATACCAAGACAAACAATAATGAAAATAATAATAAATCTTGTAACTTACAGTAACATCCTAGGATATATCAGAGTCTGTATTTCCAGTGAGACATTACATCCACTAAGAGGGAAATAACCCCCTAGCCTGACTCGGAAGGACTTTTTTGTGCATTGCGGTTCTACAGACTTCTGAGGGCACAAAGTAATACCTTTCTGCAATCAAAAAGGCTTTCCTTGGTGGCAATTCAAGTGCTAATTGTCTTGAAGTGTAAATGCATCCTAATTGTACCAGAGACATTGCTGTAATTACAATACAAATAAGAAAGCCCCCCCCCAAAAAAAAACCAAAAAAAAACAGATCTCAACTAGAAGTCATAAGGAAATCTGAGGAAGAGTCAGAAACACAGGACTCCTATGGAGAAGGACAGGCTGAATTGGCCTGAGGATTTAGTCTGGGACTTACAGTATCAACGTAATCCTGATCCTCAAAGAACTTTGTGCACAAGTATGAAATCCTTACTGTTTCATGGTGATCTATGAGTGTTCCAAAGATGTCTCTGGTTAATTTCTAATGTAAAGTGAACTTTTGCCCAATGAATATGTTGTAAGAACTTTAGTTGTAATCATCTTTAAAACTTTTGAATATCTGTAGAACTGATGTAATGCTTTTTGAAATAGTACTCCAGAGTAGTTTTGTCATCCTAAATGAGATGATTGGTAACCAGTGTTCAAATTTGGGAGATTATGTTGTACTAAGTTAAGTAAAACAAGAGTTTAAACTCGTGGGATAACTATAAAGAATATAGATGTATGTCTAAAGTCAGAAAGATAATGGATGCAGATATCATCAGTTGGGAAAAGGAAAGGAATCCTGTTACCTTTTTGGTAGGGCCTATGGAGATGATATTGGATGGATTGTCTGGACTCCCAGTACAGTGCTCTTATTAATGGGAAGTCAAGGTTTTCAACATGGGATTGAATGGGTTGAATATGATGTTAAATTGTACACTTTTTCTCTACAGATTTTAGATTCTTTGACTAGGACACACAACAAAAGGGTATGTTGCATCTCACTGTGAGTAAAGTGAAATGTTTTTCTCTTCTTTATACCTTCAGTATGTTTTTGATGCTTCATGGCACTATGTTGGTTTGCATAAATCCAGATAAAAGTCTTTCCTCTCTGTAATGAGGTCTACCCCCTATGCAGACAGGAAAATCAGTTATGGGACCCCAAAGCCCTCTTTCAGGGAAACAGTCAAGGGATTGGTCTAAAAGACAGGAGCAGGTATTTAACAGGTACTGTTTCAAGTGCCCTACAAACCTCAGGGAGACCCTAGAGGCCGGCTGGCTCAAAGAAAGAATGGATGGAGAGTGAGGAATCCCAGAATCTATGTGACTGACACAATTTGGGCCTACTCAGCATAAAGAAAAACCCTGGAAACCAGGATCTCTCTCAGCCCTGAAGAAGGGAGGGGATGGACTCCTTTCTGTCAGGATGCATCTACGGAAAAGGCCACCTCCAGTTCAACCTGAAGACTTGAGGCCATCCAGTTCATCGTGGGACACTTTTGGCCAGGCCTGGGTAACTCTGACGTGCTGTAAGATTAATGTCGTTATTGGTATGCTTCCTGTCTTTAGCCAACCCCCAGGACTTCTCAGTAAATAACTGGGGTACCCCAAATGGAGAGTTTTCCAATCTTGCTGTATTTATGCAAAAGAACAAGTCAGATTTGTTAAGCCATCAGGCAAATTTTAAAATGAAGGTGGAGAGAACTAGAATTTTAACAGCTCTTAATTCTTGTTCCATCATGGGATTAATACCCCATCCAGAGAATGCTCATCTAAGATACCCTGCAAAAGAGGAACAATAGGCATTGGAACAAGGTTTTCAAAAGGGAATTGATAAAGGGTTACACTAAGCTTCCAACACTAGTGAAAGCCATCTTTCATGGGAAGGAACTCAGAACTGTGCTTTCTGTTTCATTAATGAACCCAGTGGAAATTCTGGGCTTCCTTTCCTAACACTTGTTCAGCATCAAGGAACTCACCAAGGAGAGGATTGACAGCTTGATTTGCAAATGATCAAACACTCATTCAAGGTGGTTCCAATTGATAGCTTCAGTGGATGGGTAGCCTTTCCAACCTGAGAAGTGGCGTAGTGCTTCTAGGTCACTAGAAAAATCTGAACTTAGGAAGTCATTTTCTATCAACCATGGGTGAAGCAGTTATTCTTTTCCATTGTTTTTATGACAGAAATGGGTATGGCATTATGTTGCTTTGGTTTCTGTTGCTTTAACTCTTATGTTCTAAGACAGCAAACTATTTTGTCCTTACTAGGTCAGAAAGGACCTTCCACATCTCCAGGGTCTGATCATTTCAAAGTGCCATCCCTCAGTCTAATTGATCTGATCTTTTCTTTCAGATAACTTCAGGATCCCTAACAGTTCATTGTCTGGGGCCCACTAAACTAAGGTAGCATGAGGTTTCACCCCTTGTGCAGACAGGGTCTGTGCCCCTCTGTCAGCATGAAGCAGCTTCAGAAGATGGATTGCCAACCATTTTCCCCTTAAAGATCTAAGGTGGTGAAATCTCTAGGGGGGAATATGATGTAGGCAGGTAGATAGGGAAAGGCCCTTGGTAAATGAAACAGATTAATAAAGTCTCTGGGAAGGAGAATCCTGAGTCTGACCCCTGTGGATACAGAAAACAGACCTGATAAGACCTTCAGCAGACCCTGAGGAGGTTGGACCCCTCCCCATGAAGTCCCTGGAATTCTATCGACCTCTCCCTTAATCTGATTAAAATGTGATCCAGCCTAAAGAAGACCTAGCCTCACTGGTAACCTCCTTAGCAACGGACTTAACATCACCTTCACCGAGTCTGGACGAAGGCTGGAAAACCTGCCCTTCTGGTTGAGAGGGGGGATATGGGGACTGCGCCTACACACTCCTGGTAGGCTGTGGGGTTTCAGGTTTGCCATAAAGCTACGAGTAATGGAGAACACTGAGGTTGTAGGACCTAATAGGATCCTCCGGCCAGATAGATCGCCCCTGACCCCCCACAAGCCCTCCACTACGCCGGCTCCGTTTCCCACCTCTGTCTCCTCAGCCTTTACCACCCTGGGACCCCAGATCTGGGCTTCACAGAGAAACCCCTCTTCCTTACCGGTCATGCTTTCTCTTGTAAAAGGAGCCTATGCTATCCTGACTGTCACTCAGCCTAACCTGGCGGCCTCCTGTTGGCTGTGTCTGACAGCCTCGCCGCCCTATTATGAAGGGGTAGCCGTCAGTACAGAACCCAGGACTGTCCAAGCCTGTGATTGGACGGCCCAGCCAAGTCTGACTTTGACAGCAGTGCAGGGTAAGGGTACCTGCATTGGAAATGCCGCATCAAATCCAGGGCCGCGTGCAAGGCAAACACTCTACCCACTGTGCTATTGCTCCAACCCCTATGACAGATAATTCTTAATTATCTTGGATGGTTTTCTCATCGATACATGCACCATACATTTTTTCTTTTTCATTCACAATTAACAGAAAGAACTTTGCATGTTTCTACTTATTAAATTTAGAAGGTGGATGGCTTCTAGGCCTTTTGGCTAAGACTGAGTATAAATTTAGTAAGCTAAAATAATGGTTAAAATTAGATATTTGGATTAATGATGTATTTGACATCTCTATGATTTTCCTATTTCTCATTTCCATAGATGACTGAAAAGGGTTACCTTTATTTTTACATATATAATTATGTGTATTTTCGTTCAGAAATCACAGTTCTTATCAAATTTGTTCTTATCAATTATAGGAAATATTTTATATTTCCATTGAATTTGCTGCTTTAAAGTGTCACAAAGGCATGTTATGTCACAACGTAGCTGACTTTCTTCATTTTAATTAAGTAGCCTAATATAACAATCAGTATCTCACCTGTTCCAATGTGTTGGCATTAAAAATTTTGAATCATGACTTGAGCTTCGTAAAAAACTACATATGTTAAACAAATGAAGCACAAGTGTCTGGGGGTACTTTAAGTAAGACTCAATCGAAATCATTACTTTTGGCAGATTTACAGTTTAACCTAAGCCGAAAATATTTCAAAGTGAACAAGCCAAAAAATAACAAGGTCTGAAGAACTTGAAACATTTCTGGAGGAGCAGCAAATCAGGCTCATGGCTGGCTGCATTGGAGCCAGATTTGGCAAGGAGAAAAGAAGATATTTCCTGAGCTTTCCAGACTCATAAATATATTACTCGATAGTTTATGAGTTGTTGACAAAATGAGAAATTACTCAATTTATCTTATTTTTATAAAATATTGTTGACTACAGAAGGGAGGATACAGTCTTAACATTTCAAAAAGATTTAATTATGTGTAGTTAAGATCTACTAGAGAAGAATGACATCACCTAATAGCCTATGAATTTCCTTCACAATTCCTTTGAAAATTGATCAGCAAGCAAGTCATTTGTTTTAGTTCAGGGATATAATTGTGAGATTTGTGTAAATTATATTATGTGAACGTATTCTGACATTGGCAATGTCAAATTTTTTCTATCTCGCCTTGTTTTAACATTGTTTTTGAGATGTGCATATTGCAAACCTGTTCTTAAAATTTGCACTTCATGCACACATATAGAAATGCCTCCAGATTTGTAATCTGGCTGACATGGATAGCATAGAAATCTAATTAATACATATTATTGTGTAAGAAATATAATTATATATAATATAATCATGTAGCTGGATTTTACAGGTAAAGGTACAAAGAAATAAGAAGCATAGGAAGTGCCAAACCACTGTCTTACTATGCTGGTAATTTCCTCCTCCATGTGACAATTTTAAGTCTGTTTTAATCCTTTTGCAGTGAGTGCCTTCCTCAGCTGCCCTGCTGCATTATTCAGGTGTAATTGTGGTCTCTTGGCATGAGTCTTCTCACTTGGCTTTAGCTGCGAGAGGGCAGTTATACCTGATCATTTCTGGTGTTTATTGCTGCTATTATCACTAGCTGGCAGAGGACATGCCAAGATTTCCCCTAATACCTTAGCAATTTTGTTCACGAAAAATAAAATAACAACAGAGGATATTTCACTCCCATATTTGTATCTCTCTTGGGATCCAGAGCTGTGATATTTATTTTTTTGTAACATTTCCTTTGTGCTAATTTTTATTTTCATACTAAACTTCACGTGTGTAATGTTGAATTAGAACTAGGTGTCAAGTCCATTAAATTCTTGCTTTCATGATTTTCATACAATTCTGTTCCCTGGTGTATAGTCCAGAAACCCAGTTAACTATTTCACATGACATGGTTTACTCTGCTCCATTCTAATCTAAAGCCAAACTTTTATTGTACAGGCTGCAAAATGTGCAAATGTAATTGTATGAGCCTATTCATTTCGCATTGCCTTTTCCTCGTTTTCTCATGAGTAGACCTGATGCTTAATATTTCCTTTCATTTTGTTGATGGCTCTTGATTTTTTTACTCCATTGGTTTTTATGACTAGGCTGGTCGTCTTTCATAGTCTGAATGGAGGAAAGATTTAATTTCAACTGAAGAACACTCAATGGCAATGTCAGCATCTCAAATGGCCCTGGAAGCAACAGGTTTATAGCAATGTTTTGTGCACTACCCTAGTCTTTGGGGGGAAAAGATAAATAGAAACGTGTTACTGTCATTTTTTAGATTATTTGCATGCAACATAAGAAGTTACTTTTTGGGTGCAGCTATTTTGCTCGTATATTTTCTTTTGGCATAGAAATGAAATGCATTACTTTTTTAAATATCCAAGCCAGATTTAGTCAAGAATGTGTGTTGAATGGAATGAAGATAATGTTTCCTACTTTAAAAAGCACACATTCAAGATGTGTCAATAAATCGTATTCACTTAGGTTCAACCATGCTCAAAATCCTATTGGTTTTGTAGGTATAAAACCTAAAACTTGTCTTGCAGGAAAATGAACTCAAGATGGTCTGTGGGGAAAGATTGGTGTAGCTTTAGCAGGAAACACAAATACAAAAGAACTAATAATCAAAAGAGGTTTGGATAGCTTCCAGGGTCTATTTAGTCTCATTACCATCATACATGTTTAGAGTGGCCCTTGGTTTTCCCGGCTCCGAGAACCATCAAGAGCCTCTTCTCATTACATAGTTTAGCTTTTTACACCAGCAATGTGGGGATTTGCAAATACATTTCTGATGGTGTATGATTGATTGCCTTTCTTCTTGCCCCATCAGCTGTGGTTATTTCTATTTTCTGTTCTTGGAGTTTTGCTCACTCGCTTCCTTATCACTAGCACAGCTCCTTATTCCCAGCATATGGCCAGCGTTGCGCAAGAGTTCATGCTAATCCTATCATGTCTGAGAGTGCCAAATTAGTAGCACAGCTTATAAAGCCACAGGAATGTAAATAAGTGAAAGTTTGCTCTGGGATTAGAGACCTTATTCGATCAAGAGAGAAGAAAGCATAGAGAGAAAGGGTTTCCAGGTATAGAAGAAACGGCAAAGTCAAATGTTTAAATGCACAATGATGTTATGAATGTGCTTGGCCGGGGGGTGGAGGGCTGTGGGAGCGTAGATGAAATCAGTTTGGTGCTAAATTATTGATGTTGTTGAAGGCAAACTACGTAGAATTCTGTTACTGTATTTGGCACAATTATTAAATTGGCAGGGGTGGGGGGATTTCCAAGCAGTAGTTGGAGGCCTGGGAAGCCATTTCTGGTCAACTTAGGCTGGTGCTTCAATACTTGAACCCAAAGGGATGAAGCACTGCTTGGGCCCTGTGGCGATAGGGACCACTGGGGTACCCCAGAGGAACATGAAAGCCATTGAAGCCACACCTGGAAGTGCTTGGGTGACACTGGTGACAGTCAGTGATGCTCAAGGACTATGCAGTGCAGCGTGGAGATGGAACCAGTGTTGGGTGCATACAGAGTAGACCCCCTGACCTCTGCTACCTCTGCAGCCCCAACTAATGAATTTTTAACATGGTAAAGTCATATTAAAGCAACATTTAAGAATTTGCTTATGTGGGCAAATTTGGAATTGGCTAACATACCTTGTTTTATTGAAGATATATTGTAATCATCAAAGTTATATAACTAGCTCATATAAATGACACATATGATCAACCTTAACAATACTTTAGCTTATAAAAATTAGACAAGAAACAATAGCTCACCAGCCATTCACTCCAACCTTTGCCATGGACTTTTTCATCTCTTTTCCCTAATGGTGGAATGGAGTTTCCACTCTTTGATTTTGGGCTTGTCCATATGATGTGCCTTAAGCTTTCCTGTGATGCAGATACAACATTGTGCCTGTTTTCTACCCATCTGGGGTGAGAAATTGAGGACTTTTACACACACTGCCATGCAGCTTCTTCTGTCTTTTAAACTAGTCATCTGTTCAATGGAAAATGACAACCATGTGAAGCAGATTCAAACCTAACATTTAACTTGAAGCCAAATTCCACTGAACTCAATCTCCAAAGACTAACACCTGGCTGACAAGCAGACATGTGGACAAGAATAGACTGTGTGTGTTTTCAATAAGTGTTTGTTTTAGATGGTCTTAAACAACAATTTGTTAAAGGAGCTGACCCTGGCACTTTTTATTTTCTAACAAACAGAAGAGCAAAATCCAAATATAAAGGTAAACAGTTCACTCCGTGCTGGCTACGCTAGATCTAAATATTATAATTATTTTCAGAACTCATTAAACGGGAGCTGATACCAACAAACTTTATGGGGAAATTTAATATGAAAAATCAAAAATGATGGAAGGAACTAAGGAGACAAATTACAAAAGAAAACATTAAGGCAGGACGAGGGGAATGCAATTTAAATATTTAGGGATATGTCAGTTAATAAGTAATTACAACTCAACTCTTTTCGAATTGATTCAGCAGCAAAGAATCCATATACCTGGAGGTTCTGAGTTGAAATGAGTTTTAGGCTGAATTTAAACAATCTCCAGCTCCATTTCTCTGTGACTCCCTAAGTGCCGATTGTCTTCATTATTTTTTTTTCAAAGCACAGGATTTCTGCTAGCAGCTATGAAAAATGACTCACATGTTCATATCCCAGCAAAAGAAAATATGTGGCAGATTTTAAAAACCTCTCTTTAGAGTTAGCAAATACTCTCAGAGAGTTCTGCAAAAAAGCCTTTCTCATTGGCCAACATTGGGATTATATGCGGTGCAGTGTTGTGATAAATTGAGGGATGGGGGGAGGAAACAGAAAGGGCCACATTTGCCAAGTTTTGTTGTGTAAATGTTCCCACTCCCACGAGGATCTCTGGAAACTCTCAAAGTTATGTTTCAGAATACAGAATAAAGAAAAAATGAGCATAACCATTTCTTGTAATTCAATTCCAGCGCACCAATGCACAAAGGCTCATTCTTGAGACAGTCACTGGGCTAATACATGGGGCTGCTCTTCCTATTGATAACCACAAAACCCTGGATTTGTCAATAGCCTACCACAAATCTATATTGTTTTTAAAAACAAAAAATACAATGAAAAGACTATGACCGCGGAAAAAGGTACTAAAATGTCAGTAAACACTTTGTACTTATTCACTTGGCTATAGAAATTGATTGGAATATTTCAGAATCATCTACTATACTATTCTTATTGAGTAAGTCATATTAGTCATAAAGAACATTTTGCATAATTCTTATGACTTTGTTGACTACTGACATGGGGAAAGTCAATCACTGAAATAAATGAACAGTGGTGATACTTTCCAGTTTCGGTGACCATGAATCCATGAAAAACTGTGAGCCAAAAATATTCAATTGAAAAATTCCATAAATAAATAATTCAAATGTTTTTAATTAGGTGTCAAACTGAATGGTGTGATGGAATCTCCTACCATCCCTCTGTCCAACGTGGGATGTGAAACAGCTCTTGGTTCAATGAATAAAGTATCCTAACACTATGTCACAGTGATGATTCATCTCCCTTTATCTCCATGTCATACATGCCACATGTAGACATTGTATCACTTTTACAATCACTACACAATGTATCACTATACAATGCCTTATGTAGATGTTGTATCACTTTATCATAAGAAGTGAGTACTGTACCATAAAGTATTTCCAGAAAGACCAGATTCCCATAAATTTTATTATACTATATTGCAAGAATTATTTCATCTTATTATTATTGTTAATTCATTAGATCCTACTTCATATAGATATGAAAACAAAACTATCTGGTTTGGATTATCTGTACTTTTAGGCTTTCACTCGGGGTCTGGATAGTATTTCCCAACTTATGACAAGAGTGGACTACTGTGCATAACAGATGAATTGTAAACACGAATAGGTAATCGTTGCTTACTGAGAGGGATTTTTAGGCAAAAAGTAATGGAAATTTAATATAGGCATACTAATTTCCCCAAATTTGAGTGACTGTGGCTAAACCATCTCGAAGGCTAGCTGACCCTGTGAAAATTTTCATTTCTTTTAGACACAGTGAGACAAAAACTACTCAGCACAGCTGTGCTCATTAGGCCTCATAAATTGTCATTTGAATCTGTTGACATAAAATGATTAAGTCATGGCTTATTTGAATTAAAATAATTATTTGTAAGGTGAAATTCTCTAAGTGCAGTTTTTAATATAAGAGCTCTTATTTGCTGCATTCTAGTAGTATGACACATAGAATCAGTCTTACATGTGTTTCTTCAGATAAAAGGTCTTATGTCAGTGCATATGCTGCCTGAGCCCATGTGCTGCTTGCGCCCACGTGGCCGAGTACATGTGTCGCCCGCATCTCCCCTCTTGAGATGTGTACTTTCATGCTTTCATACTTTTGTGTCTAAAGCTCAGTTATGTATAGGGGCTTCCTCCACCCTTGGAGAAGCCCGCGTTCTCTCTTGAATGCGTCACTCTTACTTCTCTCTCTCTTATCCCTTCCTCCTATCCTCAAAAGCCCCTAAATAAAATCTGTTCACTTCAAAAATAAAAAATAAGGTCTTCTGTCTAGTCATTTTCTTAATTTTTAAAATTCCAGTCCTGGTTAGTTATCTAATGATAAATTTAAAAGAAACTTAGTACCTGTAACACAATTATATGATTTTGATCATTGATTAAACATTTTTACCTAAGAAATTAAAATTTGTATTAACAGAATACGCTTTTAACACTTATTACTCTCATTTTATTTACTATATTCTGACTTTGAACCAGTTAACTGATAATAGATGCATTAATAGTCCAGTTTTATCTGTCAGACTATATCCAAATAAGATATATGTATGTGGATATGTTAAAAATGTTAAAGTGGAGCTGTTTAAGATATAATGAAATATCTAGTAATAAAAACCTGATTTTTCAGTAATTGTTAGCAAAATTGCCAATTGAAGAATCTGCTCAGCTTTTGTTTTCTTAGTTCAGTAAAGGGAAGAGTTATCTGAGGTCAGAAAGACAGAACAGGGCTTAAGACTCTTATTTTACATGTGACCAATCCCAGTTCAAGCAACACCAGGAATCACCCCGGAATACTGGCTGGAATGACTCACCTATCCCTACCCATCAAAGAAAGTGAAAGTCCCCATTGGCTTGAAGGAGAAGGAGAGCCCCAGAACTCCTAATGGTCTCGTGAACTCCATGAAAGTCCCATCTCTCCATCCACTGTGTGCCAGTTTTTGTCCTGTCTCACAATAGCAATGGTTCCAGCCTCCTGAAAAAATTACTGCTGGAAAAAATCAGGAAGGGGTTCATGCTTACTCTGAAAACTCCCCAAAACTCTTATTTTCTCCACTTTCACTTATTTTATATACACCAAAGGAACCACTCCTCACCATCTGTACAGACTCCAAAATAACTAATTTCTGGTTTAAATGGCCATAGTCTTTGGCCAAAATAATTGTAATATTTTCTCAGTAAGCGTCATCATTCAGCCCTTTGACAGCTACTGTTTATTCTCAGCATAGCAGCCTAGACATTTCATTTATTAGTTGCTTGAAGGTGTTATACTCCAACTCAGAACACAATACTTCCCATCTTTCTTCATATAAATGTCAAAATAAAATGGCCTCCGTGCTCTGACTCCCTGCTCTCTCTCTGACCTCCGAATTTTGCAGTAGATAAAACCCAAACAAATATGCTGTGTCTTGTTTTAAGTTGAACCAAAACAAATCCAGCAGAGGAAAACATGTATTATGGTTGCATAATATGATATTCACTGATAAGTCATTTTAGGCCTGCTAATCCCTCCCCCTGCCCCTTCTTGGTCCTATACATTTTTTTAAAGCCTACAGAACCCAGGTACTCCCTGGTGATCTCCCATCCAAGTACTAACCAGGCCCGACCCCACATAGCTTCCAAGATCAGATGAGACCGGGAGTGTTCAGAGTGATATGGTCATAGACTGTCCTATACATTCTCTTCTTTTTTTCTTTTTGGGTCACACCTGTCAATGCACAGGGGTTACTCCTAGCTCTGCACTCAGGAATTACTCCTGGAGGTGCTCAGGGAACAATATGGGATGCTGGGAATCGAACCCAGGTCGGCCGCGTGCAAGGCAAACGCCCTACCCGCTGTGCTATTGCTCCAGCCCCTGTCCTATACATTCTTATGACTACAGAAAGGTTCAAGTTTTAGGAAACAACGATTAGAGTACAAAAGAACTTGTCAGCCTTTCCTCCGCCATTTTAAAGGAGGATGAGGCCAGATTCACCATTTACCTGCCCTCCTTCAAGCTCTGTCAGAAGATCAGAAACTTTTTTGACGTTTATGATCTCCAGTGTCAATAGTTTCACTCGAAGCTTGGAGGTTGATATCTTGAATAAACCAGACCCTGTGGCCTTAAAGCAATTTAGGAGATCATAGTGGTCCCCGGTAGACTTGGCGGGGCTTTCAAGAAATGCAAGCATAATTCCCTTTTGTCATACTTGGGACTAATAACGACAGGTTGCTCCAAATTCTATCAATGATCTACCTATCAATATATCAATAAAATCAATCAATAAAATTGTTAGCAAAAAGACATGATTTTTTAAATTCTTTAATTAGTGAATCACCATGAGGGTACAGATACAGATTCACACATTTTAGAACTTGTTTTTCCCCTCATACAATGTTCACAAACACATCACTCCATCAGTGCCCATTCTCCACCATCAATACACCCAGTATCTCTCCCCCATAAGCCCCATCTCCCCCCCCCCCGCCTCTGTGGCAGGGTATTCCCTTTTGATCTCTCTCTCTCCAATTAAGTGTTGTGTTTTGCAATAGGGGTATTGGGTAGACATTGTGTTCAGTCTCTAGTCTACTTTCAGCACGCATCTCCCTTACCCAGGCGGCATCTCCAACCACATTTTACTTGGTGTTCCCTTCTGTATCTGAGCTGCCATTTTCCCCAGCAAGTGAGACCAGCTTCCAAGCCATGGAGCCAACTTACTGGTACTTATTTCTACTATTCTTGGGTGTTAGTCTCCTATTCTGTTATTTTATATTCCACAGATAAGTGCAATCTTTCTATGTCTGTCTCTCTCTTTCTGACTCATTTCACTTAGCATGATACTTTCCATGTTGATCCACTTATATGCAAAGTTCATGACTTTATTTTTTCTAACAGCTGCACAGTATTCCATTGCATAGATGTACCAGAGTTTCTTTAACCAGTCATCTGTTCTCGGGCACTCGGGCTTTTTCCAGATTCTTGCTATTGTAAACAGTGCTGCGATGAACATATAAGTGCAGATGTCATTTCGACTATACTTTTTTTGCTTCTTTGGGGTATATTCCCAGCAGTGGTATTGCTGGGTCAAATGGGAGCTCTATTTCTAATTTCTTGAGAAGCGAAAATGATTTTTAATCAGGTGATATTCAAACATATTATTCTCCACCAGAACTGCTTTTCACTGTGCCTTTTGGACAGGGCTCAGTGATTGTCAATAAATATGGGGTTAAGAGTATAGACTTGAACCTGGCGCCTGGTCTTGAATCCTGGCTCAGCTGCGTATTATTTATGTGCTCTTTGCTTGTATTTTTTTATAAATACAATATTACTCATATCTCAAGGCGAATTTGCCATGAAGCCAAAGGAGTTTGACCTTCAGGCTCCCTCACATGTATGAGTTCTTCTACGAAAGGGAAGGAAATCAGAGCTAATGTGAAGCATTTTGTAAAGTCAGTTCTAGCGCTGGAGATGTAGTTCAAAGGGTCAAGTTCTTGCCTTCCATGTGGCCAACCCTGGTTCAATTCCCAGCATTGCATATTGTCCCCTGAGTACTGCCAGACATGAACAGCAGAACACAGAGCCTAGAGTAGCTTCTGAGTTCCGCTGAGTATGACCCATCACCCCACTCCCAATACAATGAAATGAAAGTCCATTCTGAAAAATTAAATGAAGTTTTTCCAAAATGTGATTAGTGCAAACATTCTGATAATACATGTTCTACTTCTTACGTAAATAGTTGCTCAAGTAAATAGTTGTTCTCATAATAGTTTTTATATTAATAATGTCGTATTATTTTAATAGTATCTTACATTAAATGCCACAAGTGCTATAAAATCTGAACTTCCCCTTCCTACCATTTGAAATATTTCTGAGGATTACAGGAAATTTAGGTACTTGGGATGTTTTAGGTACTTGGATGACAGAGTATATGGGTAGAAAATGTTAGCCATTATTAAAAGTATTTTGCTTACCAGTAATTATTGAATTGAATTTAACTTTTTTAAATTTTATTTTATTCTTTAATTAGTGAATCACCATGAGGATATAGATGCAGATTCACACATTTTCAAGCTTGCTTTTCCCTCATACAATGTTCGCAAACACATCCCTCCACCAGTGCCCATTCTCCATCACCAATAAGTGCAGTATCCCTCCCACCCCCCAATCCCATCTCCCCCCCTTCCCACCCTGCCTCTGTGGCAGGGCATTCCCTTTTGTTCTCTCTCTCCAACTGGGTGTTGTGTTTTGCAATAGGGGTATTGAGTGGCCATTGTGTTCAGTCTCTAGTCTACTTTCAGCACGAATCTCCCTTCCCCAGGCATCTCCAACAACATTTTACTTGGTGTTCCTTTCTCTATCTGAGCTGCCTTTTTCCCCAGCATGTGAGACCAGCTTCCAAGCCATGGAGCCAACCTACTGGTACTTATTTCTACTATTCTTGGATATTAGTCTCCTACTCTGTTATTTTATATTCCACAGATAAGTGCAATCTTTCTATGTCTGTCTCTCTCTTTCTGACTCATTTCACTTAGCATGATACTTTCCATGTTGATCCACTTATATGCAAAGTTCATGACTTCATTTTTTCTAACAGCTACATAGTATTGAATTTAAAATTTTATAATTTGTGAAATGAGTCACATTTGAATGACGGTATCAAGGACCTCCAGCCATATTTAGGAGAGTTCCTAAAGTTCTCCTAAAGCAAGAAGAAAATGTCATGACAAGATTTATGTTGATTAATGGTGATTGCTATGTTGTTTAATATCCAATAGTCCAATTAAAATGTTCAAGTGAGAATGCAATACCTATTTGCTAAAAATATCCTGCTGTCTTTATTTCTGTGAGTATAAATTTAAATCTTGAAAATGAGAATCAATATGATTTTTTCTTAATTATTGCCTCCTCTCAATTACCCATACTCTTGACTTTTTAGTATGCCCATTGTACATACTTTCTGGATAGGATTATTTATTTCTCTTAATGTCTGCCTGCCTTAATATAATATCTTGATGTAAACAAATACGTATTTCACATATTTGTTTAGAACCTGAATAATTTCCCCAGTTATTCCTGTTCTCTTTGCAAACAGAGTTATTTTTTAATGCATTGATATGACTTTTTCCCTCATAAATTATTTCCTGGAGTTTTTTCTTAGTTTTAAATAATTATGTTTGTTTATAGTGACTATATAAATTCAAATAATTTGACATAAATAACTATTGAACCTAAGCTTGGTGAATTTGGTTTCAATATGTATATTTGTGTGTTTGTATACATGCATTTGTATAGTTCCAGTTTTGATTTTGTTTATCTTTTCCATGACATTTGTTTTTCATTATTTTATAGTTGATTATCTTTATGTTCTGTATGCATGACTGAGGGGATAGATTAATTAGGGCATCTACTATTACATTTCTCTGCAGTTATAGAGAAGACATTTTTTTCTTAATTCAACCCGTCGATACCAGTCTGGAGGGTACTGTATTCTGAGAGTGAAATACATTAGAATATTTAACTTGTGGCTAACATGGATTTTGGAGTGATAGCACAGCGGTAGGGCATTTGCCTTACACGTGGCTGACCTGGGTTCAATTCCTCAACCCATCTCGGAGAGCCCGGCAAGCTACCGAGAGTATCTCGCCCGCACGACAGAGCCTGGCAAGCTACCTGTGGCATATTTAATATGCCAAAAATAGTAACAAGTCTCACAATGGAGACATTACTGGTGCTCGCTCAAGCAAATCATTGAGTAAGAGGATGACAATAACAGTTACAGTGACAGTAGTGCCTTTGTGGTTTATTTTTATTTATTTTGTGTGGTGGGAAGGCCAGGCAGTGCTCAGTGGGCACAACTGGGAGTGTTGTAGGGAACCATATGCAGTGCCAGGATTAAAACCAGGTTTGCAGCTACAACCACATGCTTGGCCAGTGCCGAGACCTTTGTACTATCTCTCCAGCCCCAAGATGGGCTTATGTTTTCTAGAATAATATAGTCTCTTGTGGAAATACTGCACACACACACACCAAATTATATTTGGTTTCTTTCTAGGGTCTAGATATTAGTCTGTGAAATTCTTCCTTGCACAATAGTGAATAATAATCAAGAAACTGTTTTGGCTACTGTATTGTCCCTTCTACACTAACATGTTTAAAGCATTCATTTAAAAAAATAATGTAGGAGTACTGCTATTTGTTCAGCGATTGATTAAGCTGATTGAATTGGGCATAAACTCCACATTACTTTTTTTTTAAATTTTATTGTATCACCGTAAGATAGAGTTACAAAGCTTTCATGTTTGAGATTCGGCCATATAATGATGGAACAGCCATCTCTCCACCAGTGCACACCTTCCACCACCAATGTTCCCAGTATCCTCACCTCCCACATCCCAGTCCTCACCCTGCCTCTATGGCAGACAATTTCCCCAATACTCTATCCCTAATTTTGGGCATTATGTTTTGCTCAAAATTTACCACCACCATTCAAGCCTACCTGCCAGGGGCAGATGCTAAATAATTTATTTTCCACTGCTCATTTTGAATATCACGAGAGCTCGCGCGGCCAGTCATGATTGTAAATGTACATTTATAGATTGTAAATGGTTGGGTTCCAAAGACATCTCTATATGGCACTAATCCATATTGGGATTCAATTGGGAGTCCCTGGGCCAGGGCTCTTGGTGCTGTAAGATGGCACCCAGAGGCAAATTGTGGGCATGACAGCCAGTCTGCTGGGTGGGCGGAGACAAGGGAAGGGACAGCCCAGGTGCTCTGATGCCATGCAGCCTGGAGAATTAATCCTGAACCTGCATACTTGGGCCTTGCTTGTGGAAGCTCTTGGTCACCGGGATTCCATCTGATGTAGGTGGGGAGACTGCATCTGCTCCATCTGGGATGCCCTGGTGAGATTGGCTTGGTATAGGGCCCGGAGAGATCTCTGGCACTCTGGTGTCTTCTGGGACTTGCTGCTGTGTCTCTGGGCCAGAGCTGTTGGTGCACTAAGATCCACATTACAAAATTTTCAGCAGATTATATCTTGGTGAGGTCCATTCTTAGAAGGTAGAGTCAGGCTGGCAGCGATTTTGGATTGTAGAAGCAAGTGGCTGCTGGGGGATCTGCTTGGGCAGGCCACCAGGCCAACCTGCCCCCCTCTCATTTACCCCAGTCTGTTTAATCATGAGCAGTTCGGAGCTTAACTGCAGCTTTTGATCTCTTTCGAGATTTATCTGTGGATTTCTGAAAAGAGGCCAATAAAGGAGCTTATATAGCTGAGCTGGAAGTGGTTTGTGGGTGTAACTCCCACATACCTAGCTTTTGGCCATTTAATTTCTTGGTAAACTTGGTCCCAAATAGTTGGAATCTGGCCAAAGGCACAGAGGCAATTTGTGGTATCAGGAAGCCTGAAGGCACCATTAGGATATTGATGCACTCGCCCCACAGGTACAGTTTGACCTGTTGGTGGCACCATACCCCCTAACTCATTCTTTTAGAATAGAGATTCCACAACTTATTTGGTCTAGCACGCCCCTTTTCAAAAAAAAAATATTACTCAATGCTCTCTTGGACATCTATCTTCTTTAATATCTTCTTTAAGAGTGAATTAAAAGAAACTGTCCCCCCCAAATTTTTACTACCCCCCACATTGTTCCAGTGGCCCCCCCAATACTATAGTAATAAACTCTGGTTAGGAATATCAGTTGTTTCCTTCTGTTGTCACCTATGGTTTTCTATTCAAAATGTAAAGAGCCTTTTTATTATAATTATTTGAGTCAAGTAAGATTCTTCGTCTTTTTTTTTTTTTTTTTTGGCTTTTTGAGTCACACCCGGCAATGCACAAGGGTTACTCCTGGCTCATACACTCAGGAATTACTCCTGGCAGTGCTCAGGGGATCATATAGGATGCTGGGAATCGAACCCAGGTCTCCCGCGTGCAAGGCAAACGCCCTACCCTCTGTGCTATTGTTCTAGCCCCTCTTCGTCTTTTTAAAATTATTTTTGTTAGTTGTTGTGGGGCTATACCCAGTAGTGCTAGGATTGGCATCGTGGCATGTGGTACTAAGGTGGTACTAAGGAATTGCATCCAGGGCCTCACACATGTGCTTGACCATTTTGAGCCATATCCTCATTCCCAAGATTTATTTCCTTAAAAGTTTTATTATCGAATACTGCATTTAGAACAGATGCATTTTATTTGAAGATATCCTTGTAATTTTTCCCCTTATTTTTTTCTATAATTCTTTGTCAATTTTTCCAAAAAAACTCAAACTGATATATGGATGGTAGTTAACTAGTTTGGGACATGTGGCTATGGGAACAACTCCAGCTCTATTTCCTAAATGTCAAACCCTGGTCATTACTCAGTGACTGCTAGAAACCACTTTCGAGGTCTATACAAAAGAAAATCAGTTATAGACCCTGATTGTAATCTAAAGTCAATGAAAAAGCAAGTCTTAGACATAAATAAAGGATAGGACTACATGTACAGAAGAAAAAAGAAGACTCAATAGTAATAAATGCATGCTTTTTCCAAAACAGTCCTACTGCCTAAATCTGAATATTAGGTTATATTTGGAAAAAAACAATGATTAAAGCTCAAATTATTACTACAATGGCAGTTATATTACAACTGTAAATGTATTATAATAATGATTATGTATCATGATAAGCTACAAATTATAACTATAATAGCAGTCATATTGCAAATGTAAATATATCATATTAATATGTCAGACATCTTAAATTTATACTGTATGTCAAATACATTTCAATAAAAACTTGCCAGGTATAGTTCAAGAGATCACTAAAAAATCAAGTTCCCTTGGTAAGGATTTTTTTTTTTACTGCATTATAAAACATATTAAGAGACCAATCATCTCTGTGACCAGTATCTATATGTTCATTAGTTGAGAATTTTAAGTCAATGTAGTTGTAACCATGGAGGTATAATTACACTGTTGTCCAAGGGCCAATCAAATGAGAGACACAGTGAAAGGTTGAGAAAGCATTTTATTGATAACTTGTCTACAGGTTGCAACACGATGAGCTCAACTCCTCAAAGTAAACAACTTGTCTGCATGGACACAACGAAGGATTTTTTGTTGTTGTTTTTTTAAGGGGCCATACCTAGTGGTTCTCAGGGCTTACTCTTGATGACTATCTATTTTGGCTCTGGCATCAGGGATCATTTCTGGTATGTTCAGAATCAGATGAGTTGTTGGGGATTGAACTCGGGTTGGCTATGTGCAAGGCAAGTGCCTTATCTGCTGTACTATTGCTCAGTCCAACAAAGAATTTTTATAGAGAAAGAACAGCAAAAAAAGAGGGTGTGTTGCATACCAATGGACACCAGAACAAAGAATTAAATACGCTCCTGGGGCAGTTCCCTGAGGCAAGCTCCATTTTATCCATAAACCTAAACAAAGGTAAGGATAGGTTTGAGATAAGGATAAACTGAGGATAAGCTACGCTTGTCTTTAGGCTTTGGAACAGGTGTCCTTGTTTGAATTGATCTTTGACCTACTTTCTTGGTTACTGTGGCAGGCAGAATATTTCTGTTCAAGGCCTTGATCCTCAAAATCTGGGTTTGCTGTTGCTTGACATGAGAAGAATGACTTTGACGACGTGATTAAGTTTAAGGACCTTTAAATATAGAGATTAGATTTTACCTGTATCACTGTCACTATCACTGTCATCACATTGTTCATCGATTTGCTGGAGCAGGTGCCAGTAACCTCTCCATTGATCCTAGCCCTGAGATTTTAGCGACCTCTCTTTACTCGTCCTTCCCAACAGTGCCACATTAGAGGCTCTTTCAGGGTCAGGGGAATGAGACCCATCATTGTTACTGTTTTTGGCATATCGTATATGCCACAGGGAGTTTACCAGGTTCTGCCATGTGGGCAGGATACTCAGTAGCTTGCCGGGTTCTCCGAGAGGTAGAACTAGACAATAAGAGGCCTTCCGGGAACTTTGTCTTATAGTCTCTGGATCTTGGCCGTTGATGGGATTACACATTGGCCGGGGGCAGTTTGTGGGTGTGACTGCCTAGCTACTGGAAAAGGGAGAATCTGGGTAGAGGAGGCCCAGTCCTGATCCGAGCAGGCTTGCAGATCTCAGCCCCAGGTCTTGCACACCTGGGTTCCTCTGCCGGTCCCTTCACGTATGAGGCTCGTCTGAGCGAGTGGAGTGGCCTTGAGCATGCCTGTGGCTGGGTTCTGGAGGTCTTCGGCTGCCGGGGCTCACTCAGGGTGGGGAGGGAAACTCAACCCGCTCCCTTCTGAGGTGCCCCGGTGAAGAAAGCCAGGTGTCAGGGCAGGAGACTCTGGGGTAGGTAGGTTTTACCTACCCTAATTTAATGAAATGAGTCGTAAAAAGTGGAAGAGCAAGACAAAATAGCAGTTCAAGGAGGTGACAGTATGAGAAGGACTCAACAACTGATTCTGGGTTGTAAGAGTGGTAAGGATGAGAGAAATCCCTCAAGAAGCCAAATGCAGTGCTCAGCAGGGAACCAGAAAGCAATGGTGCCTTCTCATGGAACTAAATTCTGCCAAGAAATTAATAAGTGAGAGAATAGGGAGCAGACATTCCCTTAAAGCTCTCAGAAACTAGTGCTGCCCAGCCATTACCTTAATTTGAGTCCAGTGAGAACTGCATTAGATTTCCAGCCATAGATTTCCATATAATAAATATGAGTTGTTTTAAGTCCTTGTTTGTAAGTTATGGCATCAGTAGAAAATGAATACAGTGACTGTCAAGTAGTAATGATTTTCCTAACTTGGTAATGTAAAGTTTACTTTAAACATTGTATCTGTCAACAGATAATTCCAATGCTATATTTTATTGGAGACTCCTAGCAGTGAATTTTGGCAGCTAAATGAATCTGTTGTGTATCCCATCCACAATAATTAATCTCTACGGACTCTTCAATCATAGGTTCTCCATAGTAGGGGCATGCTGGCACAACTGTAATATTCAACTGTTAGTCATTCTGGTATATTTTATGAATTGTCTGATACTGTTAGTATTACACTATTAAATAGACCTTAAATGACATCAGATGGTTAACACCATGGAACTTAGGCAAATAAAGTCACCATTCTGAGCTCTAATTTCTTTTCTGTTAAAAAGAAAAGACATGCATGTGGAAGAGCTGGGTTCCATCCCTGAAAATGGGAAAAAAATGTAATCATATTTAATCCAGAAGGATTGTATATGTATTCACTGAGATATTATATTATGAAGTGATCATCACATTGTAGTAGGAGAAGGAGGGCCTGAGACAATATGGGTGATATGACTGGTTATTTTAAATCTGGCTTATAACAGTTGTATCTAGTCAGGTAACAGAAGTGTCTAAGAGCTGGGGAGAGGTAATATATTCAAAGCAAGACACTGTGTATGTAGGCATTCAGATTGGTGGACAACAGAGAAGACGAGAGGAAGAGGATAACAGACTAGTGACCAGTAACTAGTGAGTGGGAACTGAAGACCAATGAGAGGTAAGCAGCAGACAGCACTGACAAGTAGCAAGAGGCAGAGTATCGAGATGGAGAAGAGGAATAACTATTGGATTGCTGTCCTAAACACAGAGGTTCCTGTTTCTAGGGCTGCTTTAGCCTGTAGGATATAACTAATGAGGTGTAAAAGAGTTGTTCCATTAAAGAGCTAGAGCACAGAAGACATGTAGTGTTTAGCATGCTGTTCTTGCACACCTACACAAGGAACCCAAAGTTAGTCAGTTCCCTTATAGCAACAATACCTGTAGCACTGTCATCCTGTTGTTCATTAGTTTCCTCGAGCGGGTATCAGTAACATTTCCATTATGAGACTTGTTGTTACTGTTTTTGGCAATCGAATACACCACAGGTAGCTTGCCAGGATCTGCAGTGTGGGAGGGATACTCTCAGCAGCTTGCCGGGCCCTCTAAGAGGGACAGAGGAATCCAACCGAGGTTGGCCACATGCAAGGGAAACATCCTACCTGCTGTGCTATCGCTCCAGCAACAATACCTACTTTTAATAAATGTGATATTCTCTTTTCTCCCACCTTTTAACCACCAAACATAATAAACATTGAATACATGTAAAATAGTCTGCCAGGCATTTGGGATACTTCAGAGAACAAAAGGT
This sequence comes from Sorex araneus, assembly GCF_027595985.1. NCBI lineage: Eukaryota > Metazoa > Chordata > Mammalia > Eulipotyphla > Soricidae > Sorex > Sorex araneus. Next base: position 27,175,911 of record NC_073313.1, on the reverse strand, counting down.
TAAAATTACCCTTCTCAGGAAACATACTCTAGTATAAGTTCTACTACTACTAGCTCTATGGACATCCTATTTGGGTTAATAGTAATTTATCTATGTGCTACATGATTATGTACACATATTTGTCATTTCTGGGCAATCTTCTTAGTCTTTTCAGAAACCAAGATCCCTTTGATAATTCAAAACTCTGTTTATTCTCTAAAAAATTTCTTTATTCATTGCATTAAAAAGTCTATAGCTCTTCTCTTTTAGTTGTAAGGTAGGAATATTTGAAAGTAATGAGAACCGTCCAAGGAAAAACCATATTTTCTGAATGATCCATGACACAGTCATAGAAACATTGTCTTAAAACATAGGAAATAGTCTTTGAACATAAATTTTTCATGAGTGATTTTAAAAAATACCAAAGACAGAAAAATGAGATCAGAAAACACTCCAAAAACTCTAGATAAATATCTTGCATAAAAACAATTCATGGATATTTTTAAAAGAGAACTAATTTTGGATTATGGAATATCCAAGACTATTGTTAGCTATACTTAGTAATAATTTCAAAATGAAGTTTTCAGTTGAACAGATGGTTTTTCATCAACAGTGTTACTATTAGCCATGCAATATAAATAAGTTTTATTTGTTTGCTTGTGTTTAAGTGCCAATTATATTTTATTTACCTTGTTCTTTTTCAAATGGATTTTAGGCATAATTTTTCTCAGAAAAAAAGGATAAGCTAATTTGAAGATGCAGCATTAACATTTTGCCTAAAAATATGCTATAACTTTCTCTTATGGTTCACACTGAGTTTCCCTTTTAAGTTATTCAAACTCATTTTCACACATACAAAATGTATTTTTTGTTAAATAATTCTTAATTTTTCAGTATTTGGACTACTGACAAATTTTAGTCTTTGAATTTCTGGAGACTCTAGTAAAACTGACCATTGACTTCTATATGTTTAGCCTTTTCTATATATAAAACCCTTCACACACAATTGAGCAAACATCCGAATCAACTCAAGTTTATTTTGAAGAGGAGGTCAACATTTATAGGTGGAAACAAATTTATATGAACTTGGACCATGGATAACTTCAAAAACCTGACCAAATTCTTTTTGGTGGCAATGGTTTCTGAAGTCAATTTTAGTCTAACTTGGGCTACCACCCAAAGAAATTTTTTGCTTGCTTATCAGCTATTAATGAATGATTTTGGCCAAACTGAAGACTCTTAGACTGGGAGATAGGAACTGGGGAGAGGATCTATTGGTAAATGGTTGAAAGATTTACTTAATAATGTTTTTCCTGGAAATAGCAGTAAATTTACAAAGAAATATAATGGGTATTTGCCCTTTCCCTCTGACTTATTTCTCTTACCATAATACCCTTTGCTCCATCCAAGTTGCAGCAAATTGTAGATATTATCCTTTGTAATAGCTGTGTAATATTCATGTGTGTGTGTGTGTGTGTGTGTGTGTGTGTCACAAGTCATCTGTGGTATATAAAGAAAGAAACAAACAAGGTAAAATGTCAAATAGTGTTAAAACCCTCTCTATTACAAAACTGAGGTTACCAAGCAGTGGTGGGGGTTGATGGGGAAAGAAATAGGCAAATTAGAAGTGATATAAGGATAAAGGATATAAGGATAATGGTCTTAGGCACTATGGTGGTGGTGAGATACAGTAACTTTGTTCATCATAGCCATAAATTTTAACACTATTGTAGCCATGTTAGCTAAAATATAATAGGAATGCTCCAGTAAAGTAGCAGGCAGTCATAGTTAGACATGAACAGAATGCTTTTTGGCCAGTCAGCCAATTTCTTAAAATTTGGCCCAGGTAGGCTGTTTACCACAAATACAGACAGTCAATATGCTTCTCCTCTTTGTATCATCTTAAAAAGAGAGCCGAGCCCTTCTCAAGAAATTTCCTTCACATTGAGTAATGTATCATGCTCTTTATATGTTCTCTGGCTGGAAACTCTTTTCTTCTTAACCTTGTACTTACTCATTTTTTTAAAAAATTGTGATATCATTGTCTCTTCCTCTAGAAAGACCTTGAAGACTTCCCCAATTTCCACCTGGGCTTGCTTTTTAGTTCTCTAGATATTTGTGGCCCTAGTCATAAAACACCACAGATTTCATTGTTTGCTCTGTTTCGTGTGCTAAAATCATTAGGAAGTTTAATGCCATTATTGGCCATGAATCCTATGTAATTATCTTATAGTATCATAAGTATTTTCTTTGTGGAATAGCTCAACTACAATGTGAGAGATTAGACTATTAAAATCAATATGTGACCACAATCACTATATGCCCCAAATTCCCTCAGATCTCCAGGATCATTTTTGTGTTTTTGCATTTGCATAGTTCACTCAACTCAAATGCTTTTAGATTTCTTTTATTTTTAACTGTATAAGAATAATGAGAAATCTGTGAATTTGTCCAGCCGAAACAAGTTATCATCAAATCATCAGAATGGTTTTATAGTTAGTTAAAAGTCAGAGCCATTAAAGATAAATGTTGGAATCATATCAGAGAGGGGCTTAACAATGCTGCTTGACTATGTGATTGGATGTGCATGCCAACATATGGAGATTTGGCAATCAGGATTTAGTATTTTTTAAAAAATTACTGAAACATTTTATAATTTCACCCATTAAAAAGTATCTTGGGCATCAAGCTGGTATAATAAATTTATAAGTCAGAAACATAAATAACAATGTAAAATTATCTCTTAATAACTATAGCCTTAACCTTAATTTTTATTTCCAGATGAATAGAAGTTCACAGAATCTTTTTCTGTTGCTTTTCTGATCACAATAACTCCTCCTCCTGATTCCTAAGCAATGAAATAAAATGGCTAAAATCATGTTTTTTATGATAATTTTTACAGCTGCTAAAAGGGAGACATTTTTAAACCTCCCATATCTATTATAAACGACACTGAAATTATCATCCTTAGATTGAAGAAGAGGGTGAAATATTTGTCACAATATAGTCTCTCCACCCCACCATCCTGAGAAGAATGCAATGCCTAAAATTAGAGAGTGCATGCTGCATTACTTAATTTCAGTCTTTTGCAGAAGGAGGAGAGAATTGGGCCTGAGGAGATAAATAGAGATCAGAACAAAAGAGAAGCTAGTCAGTTCAAGTGAGTTTCTCAACACCCTGGGTGGTAAGCCCACAGTCCTCCAAGAAACAGATGCTAGGCTTAAACCTCAATTCACGAGTGTCGGTGAATTGCATTAAACCTTATATTTTATTTTTTCATGAAGGAAAAAAAGAAAAATATATTTTATTTATCAAATGCAAGCATGCTCTTTTCCCCCAGAAATTTTGTTCTGATGTTTTGCTTTAATTTCCCATTCCCTAATGTGTTCAAATAGCCCTTAAAATAATGTCAACCCAATTTTACAGTAATAAATTAATTTACATCTCATATGAAGTATCTCAGCAGTATAATCACCGTGGACCATCACAAAATGTTTAACTTTTGTTCAACATAATAGAGCACGAGCCATATATTTCAAAATTCAGTGTATTTTTCTTTTCATAAGGACTAATCTTGAGTCAGAGTAGGATAGACAGATCGAGTGAGGAAATTATGCTAATGACAAAAGTACAAGGAAAATATTCAATAGTATAGAGAAAGAATACCTTGGGATGCTTTTGTATGGCACAGCTATGCTTCACATTTATTATATAGCTCTGAAAATAATAGACGAAAACTCTGCTTGGCTATTACAGCTATTAAGAGAACAAAAGTCACTCTATTAAATATTCCTAAGAGGAAATGTACTGTCATTTAAAGACTTAGTCATGCTAAGAAAATAAAATAACACACATCACTGTTTTATGTTTACGTAAATATTTGTATACATAAATATTTTTAAAAACAGAAATGAATGCAGCATTGTGAATATAGATATGCAATAAAGAACTAGAATTTATATAGTCACAATGATAATAAACCTAAATTTATAAACCAAGCTTGTTTTTTGTCACCAGTGACTGCTTAGCACTTTTCTCTTTAAGACAGAGATAGTGTATGTTGTTTCCAATAATTTATTTTTGCATGTTTTATGCCCTTATTTGAATGATTTGTGGACTCCTGATATGCCTTTTCACTGATAATTTTTAAGCCCAAAGTCTTATTAAACATCATTAGGATATTTAGTGATTCTTATGTATAAAGTAATAATTTATTTCTGTTTCTAAAAAATCAGAAATTTATGGATAAAATGGATTCATTTATGGATAATCAAATAGATCTTCACATTTATTATGTAGCTTCATAATTTGCACTTCACAGGGTGCAAATTTTTATAAAAGATCTGGTTAACAAAAGAAGAAAAATGTTAAGGAAATGGGGATGAAGACTACAATAATACAGAATTCTACTAGTTAGACCTTCAAGTTTTACTTTATTGACAGTTATTACATGGGTATAATTTTGTCTAATCATAATTTAGTATATATATATAAAGAATTCTCTATTTAATTTTTTTGTTGTTCTAATGTCCTTCTAAACCTTGAATGAAAACAGAGCCAGTTTTTTCATTCTTTTCAGTTGAAGATTTCCTCCCGTTCCTCTTTTATATTATCAAAGGGATTCATAGTTTGAAATTTTTTTCACCAGGAGAATGTGTAAAGAGAGTTATCCAAAGTACATAGATTTAGGTAATTTTAATAGAGTATTTGTCATTATATATAAAGTATGAAAAATTACAACTATTCAGACAAAATAGGGAACATACATAAAATATTTACCTAAGTTATCACAATTTCTTGAACTATAAGATGTTGGACTGGAGTGATAGCAAGGGCGTTTGCCTTGCACTCTGTTCACCCGGGTTCAATTTCTGCGTTCCTCTGGGAGAGCCCAGCACACTACCAAGAGTATCCCACCCACACAGCAGAACCTGGCAATCTACCCGTGGTGTATTCGATATGTCAAAATCAGTAACAACAAGTTTCACAATGGAGACGTTACTGGTGCCCACTTGAGCAAATCAATGAGCAATGGGACGACAGTGACAGTGATAAGATGTTGAGAACATGTGGTGATGTTCTCCAAAAGCAAAGAGATTTTAGTAATGACATAGTTAAATGAACAATGGTGCATCCACAAATTAAACTAAAACTGTCAGGAAATTAAGCCAGTCTCACTACCGGCAGCAATGTCAATTCATATCCTCTTTCGTTTTCAAAATACCCAACAATAATCTTTCAAGTAAATGCACATAGGAGTGAGATGACACTCTTTGAAAACATCTGACTTTTGGCCCAAGTGTATATGTATTTATGAGTGGGAGAGACTGTGGGACTTGTGTGTGTCTGTGTCATTACCATTTGGTATTTTGCATTGATTATTGGGCTCTATTTCCTAGATTTAATTTGTATAACAGACTGATATTTTAATCATTTTAATTAGCCAAACAAATTTTCTATTATTTTAGGACGTTGTGATGAGTATAATAAAATGATTGTCTGGTTGTGTGTATATGTGTCTAGTTCACAGCAGTTAGAAAGACATATTCTTCAAATGAGTGATAAGCCAAAATCCAAAGGCCAGTAAAAGCCGAGATGAAAGCAAACAAACAAAAGAATCCCTACTGTCCAGAATGATGAGCACGACACCCATTTTCCCTGTAATTGGAGTTTCATTTATTATAACTGGGCTTTATGCATCTGGAAAATAGTCCATATCAAATATTTCAAACATCAAATAAGAAGCCAGGAATTTAGCCCAGTGGCAGAGCACTTATATGTGTGAGGTGAGTTTGTGAGATTTGAGCTTCAGCACCACAATATAATGAAACTAAAACAAATTCAAGGGCAGTTTCATCAGATGCCAACTTGTTTATGTTAATGAAGATTAAATATCTAATACCAGTGAATAGGAAAATGGATTAATGTTTTCTATTTATTTCTTTTTCACATCATTAAAAATGCTACATGGTAAGTTTAAACCATTTATTGGAAAGCTTGTGTAATGATAGGTAAATGTCTGAAAACAATATTTTAGATATATGTAAATTAAAATGTGATATTAAGTAACTATCAGTGATTTATTATTTCAAAATCAGAAATTTTATTTTCAGTTTCAAAACTAGGACATAGAAAGATGAAGAGCTTAGTTAAAGCTTATGAATCCAAGACAAAAGTTTTCCTTTAGACTTCTGAGTAATGGATACAGTAAAAAGTCATCTTGATCAAAAGCCAGAATGATAATACAGTGAGTAGGCACTTGTCTTGCACACAGCTGACCCAGATTCAATCCCCTTCACCCCAATATGGCCACATGAGCCCTGCCAGGAGTGATCCCTGAGCACTGCCAAGTGTGGCCCCAAAGCAAACAACAAATTCATCTTCATCATTTGTTTATGATTCACTTGTGCCAGATATGACTACCCCAGGACTTAGCCAGGATATGAGGACGGACAGAGACTCTGAAACTATAAATATAGGGTTAAAATTAAAATGGAACCCAGAGGCCAGAGAGATAACTCAAAGGACTGACTGTGTGCTTTGCATGAAGGCACTGCGTCATCCTCTAAGCACCACCAGGAGTAATCCCTGAGCACAGGGCTGGCAGTAGTCCCTGAGCACTGCTGTGTGTAGCTCAAAGATGAAAACAAAATATTTCAGTATGTCATATTTATATTGACTTGATTCATTTATTCTTATAAGTAAGATAGATTTAAATTAATGGACCATAAAGTGGAACCCCTTATGTCCACAGTGATACACTGAGAACAGGAACATCGGGAGGGCACTCCTAGTCAAAGTAAAGGTTGAAATCTTTCCACACGTCTCTGGGTTTCGTAAAATGTGCTGAGGATATGGCTGTAGGATAACATAGCTTCAGGTAGTTTATGTTTATTGGGTTACTCCCATCACAGTGCTCCCATTCCTCTGTGTTTAGTTGTCACTTCTTTCTTTGTGTTCTGTTGACTTGTAGATATTGTTTTTCTCTTCCCCTTGAGTCCTTTACATAGATTATTCAGAGCCATGTCCTTTTGTATGGGCAAAGGAAGACTGTAGCAAATGCTATGCTTTCGTAACCTGGGAGTCATTTAACTCTACATGATATTTTCCTCCTGGGCATCTGTTCTCTCGACCTAAGCCTCAGCTGCCCTTACTTCCTAGCACCCCCAAAAGCAGGGTCCCAACGAGGGATGGGACGGACTCAGGGCAAGTGATGAGTTATGTGCTACCCTGGCATCGAGATGGGCCTGGCCAAAGTGCCTAATGCTTCACTATAAGTTAAGAGCTTGGTCATGGACAAATGCTGTCATGATCCAAAAAGTAATAACTAGATTCGGACCCTGCTAGGATTAGGAATGATTAATCTGGCCTGAGCGCTATAGTCCAAGTCTGCAAGATGTTGTCAGGAGAGCTGCCCTACAAACCTCAATGTATCTCTCACTGTGTCCATACAAAAATAACTAGTATTGAGATGTGCCTAAGTTCTTGGACTAAGGAAAGGAGAAAAACCTTAAGAGGCATTTTGCCTATTGGCAGTCAGGAAGGGCTTTGGAATGTCTGGCCCTCAGGAAGAGCTTTCTTATGTTGATTTTGCTACCTGACTGTGTGCAGCCCAGAGGGCCAGGTGGGAGAGGCAAGTAGGGTGGGGGGGAGACTAGTGAAGGAGAATCCAGCAACAGAATCCAGAGGGGGGAGAGATCAAGAGCCCAGAGAGAAGCAGAGAGAGACAGGAGAGAAAGGAATAAACGGCAACTGATTGAGCAACTAGCTTGGCCCTCGTTTCCTCCACCGTCTGCCCCATGGCCTGGGCTGCTCTGGCTGGGCAAGCGGCCCCGGATCGAACCCCTGAATCCCGGGGACAGTCTATGGGGAGATCTGCCGGGGCTCTTCCCTTGGTCGCCCCCTGGCAGATGTTTTTTGCATATGGCAAGGTTTTCTCAGAACAAAAGGACTCCGTATGACAATAATTTCCCTGCAGTTTTGTTTTATAAAACTGATTTCCAGTTTCAAAACTGTAGCTAAGAATGCTCCAGAGAGAGAGAGAGAGAGAGAGAGAGAGAGAGAGAGAGAGAGAGAGTAGTGAAGGTCGAGGCCTTGACCCCTGTACTATCTCTCTGGCCTGGGGTGAAGGTGCTTGCCTTCATGTGACCGACTCTGGTTCTATCCTGGCACCACATATGATCCCTGGAACCCCACCAGGAGTGATCTCTGAGTGCAGAGCCAAGAGTAGACCCTTGAGCATCTCTAGGTGTGATCCCCAAACTTAAACAAACCAAGAATTTATCTATACAACATACTCTAAAATAGATTCATGGGGACTGAGAGATAACACAGCGAGTAGAGTGCTTGCATTGCGTGCAGTCAATCCCAGCTTCAATCCCCGGAACCCTATATGGTCCCATGAGCTTTGCCAGGATGATCCCTGAGCACAGAGCCAGGAGTAAGCCCTGAGAAGTGCTGGGTGTAGCCCCCAAACAACAACTACAACAAAAGATTTCTGTAGTTTAATAGGCATTACTGGAAACAAACAAATCAGTAGTCACAAACGTTAAGGAAATGTTCTGTTTAAACATTCTATGGATCTCCAGAAAGGGACTATGGGAAATTGTCCCAAACTTCTTTTTTAACCAGAAGATTTTTTCTTCCTTCCTCCCTTCCTCCCTTCCTTCCTTCCTTCCTTCCTTCCTTCCTTCCTTCCTTCCTTCCTTCCTTCCTTCCTTCCTTCCTTCCTTCCTCCCTCCCTCCCTCCCTCCCTCCCTCCCTCCCTCCCTCCCTTCCTTCCTTCCTTCCTTCCTTCCTTCCTTCCTTCCTTCCTTCCTTACTTCCTTCCTTCCTTCCTTCCTTCCTTCCTCGCTCCCTTCCTCCCTCCTTCCCTCCTTCCCTTTCTTCCTTCCTCCCTTCCTTCCTTCCCTCCCTCCCTCCCTCCCTCCCTCCTTCCTTCCTTCCTTCCTTCCCTTCCTCCTCCCTCCCTCCCTCCCTCCCTTCCTCTTTCCCTCCCTCCCTTCCTCCCTCCCTCCCTCCCTCCCTCCCTTCCTCTTTCCCTTCCTTCCTTCCTTCCTTCCTTCCTTCCTTCCTTCCTTCCTTCCTTCCTTCCTTCCTTCCTTCCTTCCTTCCTTCCTCCCTCCCTCCCTTCCTCCCTCTCTCCCTTCCTTCCTTCCTTCCTTCCTTCCTTCCTTCCTCCCTCCCTCCCTCCCTCCCTCCCTCCCTCCCTTCCTCCCTCCCTCCCTCCCTCCCTCCCTCCCTCCCTTCCTCCCTCTCTCTCTTCCTTCCTTCCTTCCTTCCTTCCTTCCTTCCTTCCTTCCTTCCTTCCTTCCTTCCTCCCTCCCTCCCTTCCTTCCTTCCTTCCTTCCTTCCTTCCTTCCTTCCTTCCTTCCTTCCTTCCTTCCTTCCTTCCTTCCTCCCTCCCTCCCTCCCTCCCTTCCTTCCTTCCTTCCTTCCTTCCTTCCTTCCTTCCTTCCTTCCTTCCTCCCTCCCTCCCTCCCTCCCTCCCTCCCTCCCTCCCTCCCTCCCTCCCTCCCTCCTTCCTTCCTTCCTTCCTTCCTTCCTTCCTTCCTTCCTTCCTTCCTTCCTTCCTCCTCCCTCCCTCCCTCCCTCCTTCCCTCCTTCCTTTCTTCCTTCCTCCTTCCTTCCTTCCTTCCTTCCTTCCTTCCTCCCTCCCTCCCTCCCTTCCTTCCTCTTTCCCTCCCTTCCTTCCTTCCTTCCTTCCTTCCTTCCTTCCTTCCTTCCTTCCTTCCTTCCTTCCTTCCTTCCTCCCTCCCTCCCTCCCTCCCTCCCTCCCTCCCTCCCTCCCTCCCTTCCTTCCTTCCTTCCTTCCTTCCTTCCTTCCTTCCTTCCTTCCTTCCTTCCTTCCTTCCTTCCTTCCTTCCTTCCTTCCTGCCTTCCTCCCTCCCTCCCTTTCTCCCTCTCTCCCTTCCTTCCTTCCTTCCTTCCTTCCTTCCTTCCTTCCTTCCTTCCTTCCTTCCTTCCTTCCTTCCTTCCTTCCTTCCTTCCTTCCTTCCTCCCTCCCTCCCTCCCTCCCTCCCTCCCTCCCTCCCTCCCTCCCTCCTTCCTTCCTTCCTTCCTTCCTTCCTTCCTTCCTTCCTTCCTTCCTTCCTTCCTTCCTTCCTTCCTCCCTTCCCTCCCTCCCTCCCTCCCAACTAAATTCCTGGAGACTGTGACTTGGGTAATGGTTACTGAAATGATAGAACCAATGGAACTTGACTTACTGTTGAAGGCAAAAACGATGGTTTTAAATTGTCCTTCAATTCTATTCGAGCATGTTGACATGGAAATACTCTGGATGCAATGCAGCTTTTCTCTGGAGTTCTCTTCTGACTCAGCGACTAGAGTCCTCTAACTTGGGCCATGTCACTTTGAAGCGTTTTTCTGACTTCAGATACTGCCTGCTTTTTGAATGTTTGTGTTCCACCACTTGGCTTTTCGAAAAGGCTTGAGTTCCTGCCTTTTTGTCACTAACTGAAAGAAATCTGGAGAGGATTGTTGCTTTTATGACAAAAGACAAAAAGTGAAATAGGCCTTCGGTGTTTGTTTTGCAGCTGTCCTGCTGGAGAGAGGATTAGTTCCTTCCTGGGGAAGTACTTTATACAGGCTGTTTATTGATCAGACCATTCCGGATTTCACATATGTTAGTGCTATTTTAGGTTTTATGTGTTATCTGGTATGATTTATTCTTTGGAGTCTGGAAGTGTTCAAAATACTTCTTCGCTTTATGCCATTTCAGGTTTCTCAGAGCCCCGGGGGATCAGACAGCTTTCAGACAGCCCAGGAAACCTGCGCCTCCTATTCCGTGGGGCCTGGGCGATGCTTTGTCTGGCTTACATAACACGGGCCTGAGAAAGCGAGCGTGGCTTCCCCACTTCATTTTCAGACGGGGAAGATGCTGTGTGTGTGGCTGCGCTGAGCTGCTGTGCCACTGTGTGCTCGGCATCCCAGCGTGGAAAACAGAATTTAGGCTTATGAATCCGTGGAGCACGTGGGATCAATGAATGAAACGAGAAGATCCCCAGGTGTTGTTCCCACTAAGCTTGGCATATTGGAAAGCCCTGGTGTTTGCGGGTAGGAAGATTGGAAGTCCAAAACTTTTCATCTTTAGCAGGTAGAGCTGGGTGATTTATATTGATTGCTTTTCCAAGCCCCCACCTCCTCATTCGTTACAAGAGAGTGCTGCCAGTTCTGTATACTTAGAAGATTAAATAACGTCACTTCATATCAAAGATTCTGGTGTGTGTTTATTTGGGGGGCACTCCTGGTAATGCTCAGGGGTTACTCCTGGATCTGCAGTCAGGAATTACTCCTAGGCGGTGCTCCAGGGACCATGTGGGATGCTGGGGATCGAACTTGGGTCAACTGGGATCAAACCCCTGGTGGGCCGCATGCAAGGCAAGAGAGCTTCAGTACTGTAGCTTCATGTACTCTGTCCTGTGTCTCTGACCCCTAGATCCTGGTGTACATTAAATATTAAATGGTATCATTATTGATGAGGTATAAGGCAAACATTTTCTTTGACATCCTCTTGCCCCTGCTTAAGTCCTTTGAACTTGCTTCTTTCCTCCCCTTCTCATTCTGCAACGCACTCCAGAGTGTTTTCTCGGGTCCCCTTCCAACCTCATTTTGGTCATGTGGCCCCTGTGTCCTACTGGTTGCTTCTCAAGTCTCATGTCATGCCTCCCACCCCTTTTATTTGTCGTCCTCTTGGGTTATCCTGAGGGTCCTGGGTGTGTGTGGGGGGGGGATATGGTCACTGGGTGAGAAATGCCGCCTAGATTAAATAACATGACATGTTATTTTTTGTTTCCACTGATACTTTCTGTTACATAGGGAGTATATATGATTACAAATATTTGTAAATGACTAAGGTACTTCTACATAATGGAATACTATGCAGCCACCAGGAAAAAATGAAGTCATGAAATACTATAAAGAATGGATGAACATGGAGAGTATCATGCTGAGTGAAATGAGTCAGGAGAGGGACAGGCATAGAATTATTGCAATCATTTGTGAGAAAGAAAAAAACATAGTATGAGACTAATACCCAAGGACAATAGAAACAATGGAGCCAGGAGGATTGGCCCATGCTTGGAAGCCTAACACAAATACTGGGGAGAGGCAGTTGGGATAGAGAAAGGGCCACTCTGACAATCACTGTCACTGTCATCCCATTGCTCATCGATTTGTTCGAGCGGGCACCAGTGACATCTCTCATTGAGGGACTTATTGTTACTGTTTTTGGCATATCCAATACACATGATAGTTGGAAATGATAACTCTGAGTAAGAATTTTGTGCTGAAAGTAGGTAAGGAACAAACATGATCACCTCTCCGTATCTGTATTGCAAACCAAAATGCCTGAAAGGGGGTGGGAAGAGTGAGAGAGAGAGTGATAGAGAGAACGAGAGAGAGAGAACAAGAGAGAAAGAAAGAGCGAGTGAGCGAAAGAGAGCACCTGCCATAAAGGCAGGCTGGGTGGACTGGGTGGAGGGTGAGTGGAGGGAAAGGTGAATGTGGGGAGGGAAACTAGGGCTATTGGTGGTGGGAAATGTACACTGGTGGAGAATCAGGTGTTGGAACAGGATATAATTATATATGATTGAAATCCAGTCATGAGCAGTTTTGTAACTGTGAATCTCATAGTGATTCAATTTTTAAAAATAATTATAAATGGAGGTACATTTTTTATGATGGACTTTGAGAGAATAATGTAGACAATCCCCTTTCCGTGACCTTTCCGGAATCCAAGCAGTATCAGCATCTTTGTGGGTGACTAAGTCCTCCTAAACCCAGCCCTCACCCTCGGTATTTCCACATCTACATACCTTCAGTGCTTTACATGACAAAGTAGCAGCCTCTGCTGTTTTCTTAGGTACTTCTCATTACCTGGAAAAATAGTCTTACTTGAACCAATCATGCTTTGAAAACAATTTCTAAATTTTAGTATTATTTTTCACATCGTTTCTTTCATCTATCTCCTTACAACACTGTAAATTCAAGTGACTCATGTGATATTAGCACTATTGTGAACGGCAGAAATAAGTGTGAAATTTAGGTCTACCACTAAATTCACCCAGTGATTGCTCATACTGAAATTTTATGTAAATGCTACAAGTTTAAAAACAAGAGCATTTAGTGCCACTTTATATATTGCAAAATTGCTTATATTCAGTGCCCCCTACTGTTTGAAGTTGTTTATGTGCTATGAAATAGCTGAGTGATTTTCCTCTGTCACTGGTCAAAGATGAAGTCATATGAGATTTTTCTCACAGCTCCACTGAGAGACACTTCCACTTGTGTGTGTGTGTGTGTGTGTGTGTGTTTGACTTATGTTATGTTTGTGAGTATTTGTAGTTGTTTGCTACTTACATTTTCCCAAGTGTATTGTATTGTGCAATTGTGGAATCTTCATTTCTGCTGCTACTTCTAACGAGTGTACTTTTTCTCCAGCTTCTTTTACTGTTTGGATAAATTAACTGTTAACCTCAGAACCTTCTCCAGGAAACTTTCTTGATTCTTTCAGCCTGGATTGAATACTGTCTCATGTACTTCTGCTGTTTAGTACATACTTGTATCGTGGCTCTCACATTTCTCTAGAATTTGTTTTCTGGTCTCTAGATCCCCATATCTAAATACTTCAAAGGAAGAAATCATCTCATCTCCACTAGTGAATCTTCAAAGTCTGTTGTAACTGGCTCATCGGAAATGCTTGAAATATGTTTGATCCATGAATGCAAGTGAGACTGAACATTGCATGATGCGAGGTTTCATATTTTATATCCAAACAGAAGTAGAATTCACTATAGTGTACCCTGGTGCTGGGATATATAATTTCTGGCACAACGGTTTTAGTAATTTTGAATTTTTTAAGGAGTCATTGAATTGCTAAAAAGGTCAAATTATTAGGAATATGGAAGTTTTAGTCATTCTCATCCCAAATCTAACTAATTAATATCTGAAAATACCATGTTATTCTGTCTTTTGCTAAAGGAAAAAGCAAATGTATCTTTATTTTCATTTATTCTTTTTTCATATCTTCACAGAGTAATTCCTGATATTTTATCTTGCTTTGAACTAAGTCTCATCAGATATTTTAATAATTCTTGCATGGTCTAAGGTCCTAAGTCAAGTTTCATGGGACTTGAATTCTAGCCCTTTTACTCAGAGAAAAATCAGATGGTAAAAACACCAGAAATGATAAGAATTAGCTTTCAAATTTCCATCCAGAATTCAGTCCCTATGTCTGTTTTTATAGACAAAAGAAGAATGATGAAAATGAAAAGACTAGGGCTTCCTTGCCATTTAACAGAGACCAGAGAAAACTTGTCTGTGGAAACTTTGAATTGCAGATCAAATAAAGACAATATCAAGTAAGAAAACTAAGGCTAATATGCAAAATCTGACCAAAAAAGATACATAAGAAACAGTTACAGTCAGAAAAGACCATTTAATTTGCTACTTTAGGAGACCTATAAACTGTCTTCTCCCTTGAGGATTTATTTTTTTTGTAACATAATACTCATAATATCTCATCTTCCACACTTTCCAAATGGAAAAATATACATATAATAAAATAAGTTTTGGTGTTGACTCCTGTTAGTGTTATGTAACTTGTTCCTCGCACTTGTATAACCTCTTTGATTATCACTCATCAGCTTTCCTATTAATGATTAAGCTGTGGAAACATGTACATGATATGAAACTTCTGGGTTTTTATTTTTATTTTTTGTTTGTTTGTCTTGAGGCCACATATGGGGCTACTCAGGACTTACTCTGAGCCTACTGGCTCTGAGCTCAGGGATCACTCTCACCCTGACGTGAAAAGTATTCCACAGTATACTTGGGTGAGATATACTCTTATGGTAGAAATTCAAAGTCTAAGGAAATATTTTCTTACTAAAGTTTACAAATGTGAACACTTCTCTAATAATCAAGAAGTAGAACAAGTTAAACTGATACATATAGGCCCCCCAAATATATTAAACATATGGTACCAAAAAAAGTCCCAAAACAGCAGTTCATAGTTATAAAATATAAAACAATAGAAAGAGCTTAAGGTACTCCTAAACCAGCTTGAAAAATTGTTTTATTACAGACTACACCTTATTTTGGAGATATTTTTATTGTGACAGTTTTAATATTTGTACAAAATTCATGAAAACAATTTGTAGAATTTTTATTAACTTTATCTGTTCGGTGACTTTGTATTCATTTACCTGTATTTTGTATTCATTTAACTTCTCTAGCATATATTTTCATCTATTTTTGAAATCTATAAGCACAGTAAAGTTAATCTTTTAACTTGAACAAAGCTATTCATAGCTAATGGTGTTTACATTTTGCACTACACCAAGTATTCATATTTAAAAGGTGAATGCTAAAACAGACTATAAAGAAAAAGTGTGGGGAAAAATGCAAAGTACTTTTCTTTGACTTTAAAAAAAATCTTTTTACTTACTTTGGAAGCCTAAGTTTGAAGTGACATGTTGTTGCTTAGTTAGACCCTGAATGACCAATAGAAATGAAAATATTTGAAATGAAAATGGTTTTTAAGTCACTGTTGTGAGTCAACTGAAATGGTTTCTTATATCTTAAGAATTAAAGAATGGAAGGAGTTTTCTGGTCACAAAATAGTAGTTGGGCTAGACTTGAAACCTGTATCAAAAGTTGTTCATATTTAAGACATAATTAAGGCAGTTGTTTCGTGAGGAGATAAATGAAAAAAGGAGTCCGTGTAGCACAAGCAGCTCATGGGTTTGGCATATGTCTCCTTTTATATCCAGTGACACATTACTGGGGAACGTTCCTTACTTAGTTCAACCTGACTTCCTACCAACAAACAACATGTAATTGGGATGTTCATAGATTGATACTGGATGAGCTTAATGAAGGGTTCTACTTCTGCACATCTCTGGAATTAAAACAAAAGGCACCAAACCTACAATTAACAGCTGGAGATAACATATAATTTACCAGAACCCAATAGCAGTTTTTATGTTACTCCATTGTGCCTCAGATATTGGCCTATTTGCTGTGGATTCTGCCCTGGGAAAAGAGGAGAATTTGTACATGCTGAATTGAGATGTCATTTTCTGTGACCTCTGAGTGTTAGTGATAAAAGCCTTACTGTCGCGAAACATAGGCACCATGTTGCTTTTTTTTTGCCACTCGAGCTGTAGTCGTTTCTTCTCACAACAGAAATGCCTGTGGGTTGCACCACAGCTGAGACACAGTTTGTCAAACATCCTTAATCAGCAAACACATCTGAGAACATAGTCACGCAGAAGTATTCATTCCATCACTCTGAATCATACTTTATTTAGTAAAACATGCTGCCAAAGACATCACTGAAATAATTTGATGTGGTAAAAAGAACGATAACACATAAATCAATTTTTTCAAAAAGGAGGAAAAATGTTTAGGTTTGTTCCAGCAGCCTATAGAACATAATAAGTAACTTGTAGGCACATTTTTTTGTTTTCTTGAAAAATACAGAAGTAGCGAGTAAATGACATGATTGCATTGAATTGCATATAGTGTAGGACTGTAAAAATTGGAACTGTAGAGTCAAAAGACTAAGCTATAATGTCAAAAGCCACTCTTCACTACATGAAAATAACTCTTATAAAAAAAAAATCCCAGATGGGACATAGTACAGCGGGTAGGGTTCTTATCTTTCATGTGGCCAACCTGGGTTCAATCCCCAGCACCCTATATGGTTCCCCACCCTCACCAAAATGATCCTTGAGGACAGATCCAGGAGTAAGCTGTGAGCACTGTAAGATATGAACCCAACTCCCTCCCCCCTCAAAAAATACCAAAAAACAAAAATGCTTATGTGTCCATATGTGATTTTCAAGCAGAAGTTTTAGTATTTACATGTTAATAAAGGTAAAGAAATGTACAAGTAAACTAAAACGTTGAAAGTTTGCTAAGTAAAAATAAAAACAAAACCTCAGATCATGTACTAAGGTCCCAGGCTTAGTAGATTAAAAATTGTATCCAATTTTTTTCATATATGACTCTAAGTTTTTCCTGTTTTTGCTAGATGACTGGGTATGAGGCTGTACTTTATACTTTTTTACTTCAAGTGCTACTTATGAGCTACAATAATAATGATAATATACATATATAATAGATAGTAGGAGAAACATTGTGTATATGTATGTATATATCTACACACATGAAAATGTATATGTGACAAAATATTATGGGACAATCAGATATCAAGTTACTCTAGAGAAGTACACATCATAATGTCTTTGCAATACTAAAGTTGAATTCAAATATAGTTCTGAAATTCCTGAAGATTAAGACAAAAAGTAAAGTGTGCTAGGCTACAGCTCTACGAACATCAGCTAAATTTCAGGCCACAACTTCATAGCAAGGAAATATAAAAACAACGTGAGAAATTTCAAATATATGTAAATGTAATAAGTTCATCATGTCAAACAGACTAAACAAAATATAAAGGGTTCTTTTGCATTTCATGACAAACTTTATCTTGCTTATGTGCAGTTAATGAAATGATGTTCAGGGATGAAAGGGCTGAAGTGTGATATATAGGCATGAATATATTACCAGGAGTGAATATACACTGAAAATTAAGTTACTGAAATTATAAACTAAATGATCCTTTTTCAAGTTAAAAAAAAAAGTGGAGTAGCAGGTAAGGCATTTGCCTTGCACGAGGCCAACCTGGGTTCGATTCCCAGCATCCCATATGGTCTGCTGAGCACCTCCATGAGTAATTCCTGAGTGAAGAGCCAGGAGTAACCCTTGTGCATTGCCTGGTGTGACCCAAAAAGCAAAAATAAATAAATAAATAAATAAATAAATAAATAAATAAATAATAAAAACAAGTGTTGCATAATTCTCTAGGACAGAAGAGCTGGAAGCTGTTTGTGATAGAGAAGTATAGTTTGAATTGAGGGTACAAAATAATTCTGTTTCATAACTGATGAAGTTTTCTATGTTTAATTTAGAATCACTATGGAATCAATAATTATTTTGTAAGATAGTTTCCATTTTCCCTAAATTTGCATATTGACTAGCATGCTGTTCATTTATTATATCATCTAATTTTTTTTTTAACATCAAAGATCATATTGCCAGTCTGGCCTTGTAGAAGAACGCCAAGTTCACCACCAGTCTCATGCTTTAAAAAAAATAGATGCCTAGAACTATTAAGTATCGAGAGAAAAGAGTGCGAAAAGAGAAAGGAACCAATGGAAACTAACAAAAAAGGGGGAAACTAGACAGTTGGAATAACAGAACATCTTTTAGATGAATAGCAATACCAGGGAAATGCAGCGCAGGAGTCATTGCAGAGTGCATAGGGAGTTTGCCTTGCATGTGGCTGACCTGGGCTCAATTCCTGGCATTTCACATGGTCTCCCAAACACTGCCAGGAGTAACTCCTGGCTGCAGAGACAGGAGAAACGGAGAAACATCGCTGGGTGTGCCCTCCCCCCTCCCATAAAACCAAGCCAAACAAAAAAGAAAAATGCATTAATTGTCTTTTCTTCAATCAGTGGATTGCACACACACACACACAAATTGAAATTGTTAAAAGGAACCAATGATAGAAAACTGAAAGCGACTTTCAGGAAAAATGGCTCAAAAAGTAAAATTCTGTAGTAGGTGGGGGATTAGATAGTACAGCAGGTAGGGCCCTTGCCTCACATGTGGCTGACACACGTTAGATCCCTGGCACCCCATGGGGTCCCCCAAACCCTGGCAGGAGTCACTCTTGAGCACAGTCAGGTGTGTCCTCAAAACAAAACAAAATGAAAATCTGTGGTAGGTGATAAAAGATCCAAGAAGCAGTAATATAAACATGAAATTCATAGTAGTTTCATGCAGGGTGATATAAAAGGAAAAGAAGTCATTAAGCATTAATAATAAAATTTCTATGACCTGAATAGATGAAGGAATATTCAAATTGAAAATGAATAACTTTTAAGATTTAGTCTCTTAGCAACGCTGATGTACATAATAGTGCATTGTTGACTATAATCATACTATGCATCAGATCTTCACACATTATTCATCTTCTAATTGCAAAATTGTGCCCTTTGACCAACAGCTCCCCAGTTTCCCTGTTAACTACCATTCTCCTTTCTGTTTCTAGGAGTTTGGCGGGGGGCAGGTACAAAATAGCAGAACAATGACCTAGAAGAGTGAAAAAAAAGATGACATGCAATGAGATGCAATAAATGTACTTTCAGAAGCCAGCATAGACTTGACAATATAAACACAATAAAATAAGATGAAAAATAACCTCAAATAAATTTTTCTCTTCCTTGTTATTTTTTTTTTTTAAATATCAAGGTAGAGTTTACATGCAAAATTCACCACTGTTTGAGGTCCACATTTTCATGAAACTTGACAACCTTATGGTCGTGTAACTGTCATCCAAATCAATGCATCTGAAAAAGTACCTTTATGTTACTCTGTACTCAATCCCTCTGATCCGTGCAAAATCTGCAAGTATCTCAAGAGTGAGGTGGAGAATAGTTCTTTTTTTTTTTCCCTATAGAATAGAGTTCTTGTTTTTTTTTCCCTATAGAAATCTTGTTTGATCAGATAGACCCTGAGACTAACCTCTTTCCTGGAGGGGGCAATACTCGGCTGTTAAGTGGGTCAGAATTCAGGGGCAAGAGAAATGATGAAAATTCCTATTTAATTCCTATTTAATTCCTATTATTCACTAAGCAAGAAGTTCAGCTAGTTATCTGAGACCAAGGAAAAAGGAGGACACTGGAGAGTTAATACTGTGGGTAAGGTACTTGCTTTGCATAGAGCAGACCTGGGTTCAGTCTCCAGCATCTCATATGGTCCCCCAAGCGTGCCAGGAGTGATTCCTAAGCACAGAGTGCTGCTTGCTGTGCCCCCCACCCCCAAAGGGAGGAAAATGAATTTGGACAGCCTACATCTGGCCTTGTCTTAGGTAGAAACGTGCAAACAGGGAACTGTTTTTGGTTTCATTTCTGAAAAATTAGAGGAGCCATCTGTTGAAGGATGATAGCAATGATCAGTTATTTCCGTGTCAGGCATTTGAAAAGCGGGATACCTAAAATGAGAAAGAGAGGTGTTACTATCAAATGTATTAAATATTAATACATTAAACTGTAGGATAACATAGCCTCAGGTAGTTAAGGTTTATTGGGTTACTCCCATCACAGTGCTCCCATTCCTCTGTGTTTAGTTGTCACTTCTTTCTTTGTGTTCTGTTGACATGTAAATATTGTTTTTCTCTTCTCCTTGAGTCCTTAGCAAAGTTTATTCAGAGCCATGTCCTTTTGTATGGGCACAGGAAGACTGTAGCAAATGCTATGCTTTGGTAAACTGGGAGTCATTTGACTCTAAATGATACTTTCCTCCTGGGCATCTGTTCTCTCGACCTAAGCCTCAGCTGCCCTTACTTCCTAGCACCCCCAAAAGCAGGGTACCGACGAGGGACGAGATGGACTCAGGGCAAGTGGTGAGTTGTGTGCTACCCTGGCATCGAGATGGGCCTGGCCAAAGTGCCTAATGCTCAACTATAAGTTAAGAGCTTGGTCATGGACAAATGCTGTCATGATCCAAAAAGTTAAAACTATATTTGGACCCTGCTAGGTTGAGGAATGATTAATCTGGCCTGAGCACTGTAGTTTGAGTCTATGGCAAGATGTTGCCAGCAGAGCTGCCCTACAAGCCTCAATGTGTCCATACAAAAATAACTAGTATTAAGATGTTTATGGCATTTTTGGATTGAGGAAAGGAGAAAAACACCTTAAGAGGTATTTTGCCTGCTGGCAGTCAGGAAGGGCTTTGGAATGCCCCTAGGTGGTGTTTCCTTTGAACCTGGTGGGCCCTCAGGAAGGGTTTTCTTATGTTGATTTTGCTACCAGACTGTGTGTAGCCTAGAGGGCTAGGTGGAGAGAGACAAGTAGGGGGGAGAATAGTGAAGAAGAGCAGAATCCAGAGAGTGGGGATGGCAGAGTGAGGGGCTAGGAAGGAAGAGTTCGTGAGATGACAGAGACAAAAGATTGAATAAACAGTAACTAATCAACAACCAACTTGGTCCTCGTTCTTCCTTTGCCTGTCCTTGGCCAACGGCCATACACAGCCGTGAGACAGAGCCGCCCTGAGAGCCCGCAAGCACACACCCTTCGGCGTGCAAAGTTTTTTCCATTAAACCATCCAATAGTGATAGAAATAATTTGAATGCGCTACGTTGTTCATGGGAGAAAGGGTCAACTTCAAGGCTTCTGAGAATGTCCATCAGGATTTGGTCGGTTAAGTTTCACTTCTCGGTGGTGCCAAGTTTGAAGGTGATGTAGGCAGGTAGTTAGGGAAAGGCCCTTGGCAATGAAACTTAGATTAACAAAGTCTCTGGGAAGGAGAATCCTAAAACTGACCCACCCTGTGGATAAGGCCTTCAGCGGACCCTGAGGAGGTTGGACCCCACCCCATGAAGTTCCTCGAATTCCCTTGACCTCTCCCTTAATCTGATTAAAATGTGATCCAGCCTAAAGAAGACCGTCACCACTCCCAACCTCCCTGGTAACCTCCTTAGCAACGGACTTTTACCTGGGAAGAAGCCCCACGTGGGGGCAGGTTGAAGAGACCCTATAAAAGACACCTTGAACAAAGGAAGCGCGCGTATATGCTGCCTGAGCCCATGAGCTGCTTGTGCCCACGTGGCTGAGCACATGCGGTGCCTGAGCACATGTGTCTCCCGCATCTCCCCTCTTGAGATGTGTACTCTCATACTTTCGTGTCCAGTGCTAGGATGTGTGTAGAGCTCTCTCCACCCTTAGAGAAGCCCGCATTCTCTCTTGAGCGAGTTATTCTTACTATTCTCTCTCCCACTTATCCCTTCCTCCTTCCCTCAGAACACTCTAAATAAAATCTGTTTACTTCACTACTTGTCTACTCCTGAAATTCTTTTCCGCGAGCAAGACAAGAACCCAGTAACCCTGGGTCCCGGGTGGTAGAGGCAGTTGGGGAGAAAGTGACCATCTTTCTCCTCCCCACTTCACGGAAGTTACCCGTGGGGCCCACCGACATCATTTGCCTGCCTACATCAAAGGGAGAAAAGAAAAACTGAATACGTTCGTTTGAAGAGTGGGAGCCAGAACTAAAAGGAAATGATAAGACCCGAATGTTTCCTAAGGGTTGGCAATGTGTGCAAGATGATGGGCTCTAGTTCAATTTTCAGGGAGGCAATAAGACCATGCGGTTTACAAAGAGGCACAAAAGAGCTCAAGTACAATGAGTAGGACCAGAATAGTGTGCGGTAGTTTTCAACTGATGTATAATATTTCTTCCTTATCGACATGCCCCTTTTTGTCCAAGAGAATCATGGAGAAAAATTATATACCATATATAAAATTATATAATTTTATAGATTATATAGTATATATTATAGCATTATAATTATAGATAATATACACACAAATACATGTATACAGCTATATCCAGTGGTACTTCGGGGGCCATGTGGTGCTGGGTATTAAACTTGGGGCTCCTGCATGCAAAAGATATATTCCAGTCTTTGAACTCTCCCTGGCCCAGAAACATTACTCTTGATCACAAGCGTATTTCACTGGATTTGGTCTGATAATTCACATAGGAGTAACAAGAAAAGTAATTCATTAAATACACCTTTAGAAATTTCCTTTGCTAGAATTTTTTGTTGTTCTTTGTTTTGGAGCTACAACTAATGGTGCTCAGGGCTTTCTCCTGACTCTGTGCTCAGGATTCACCCCTGGCAGAGCTCAGAGGACGATACGTGGTGCTGGGGATCAAAGCTAAGTAGACACCCTACTCTCTGTACTATCTCTCAGCCTATCACTGTAATGTTTACAAATGTTAGATCAAACTTTTAAAAGACTATTGATTTGGTTATGTAGCCAAATTAAGTATTCACCACCAGATTTTATCTGTAGTACTTATAAATTGGGATAACATTCTCTCTTCTTGACGTTCCCTGAAAGCGATAGCACAGTGGATAAGGCATTTGCTTTGGCACGTGGCCAACCCAGGTTCGATTCCTCTGTCCCTCTCGGAGAGCCCGGCAAGCTACTGAGAGTATCCTGCCCGTATGACAGAGCCTGGCAAGCTACCCATGGCATATTCAATATGCCAAAAACAGTAACAACAAGTCTCACAACTAAGATGTTACTGATGCCCACTAGAGCAAATTGATGAACAACAGGACGCCAGTGCTACAGTGCAGTGCTTCTTGAAGTTGCCCCTAAATCCTAAAGCTAGACTTGCTAGGAAACAGCTTTCCTAACTCACCTGAAAAAAACAGGTAGTCTGTAATCCTGGGGCCAGACTGGCTTTCCCAAGAATGTTTTGTACAAGGATAATTGATTGTTATTCAACCTAAACAAGAATTATTTTTCAAGAAAAATGAGAATACTCAATAGGATTTCTTGAAAGATCAGGCCTGGAGAAAAAGAGAAATGTTTTATCTATGTTTACAAAATTAGAATCTATTAAATTGCCATAAATAATAGCTGACTTAAGAGAAAACAGGGCATTAAAACATCAATATTTCAAACACAACCTATAATCAGCCTTCATAAATTCATTCAATCCCATGCAATTACTTATTGATCTTGGATCAGCGATCCTGTGAACTCATCAGCTAGGGTTCTGCAAACCCAAACTCCACCCAGGGATATTGTTGCAGTGAAAGGGGTTGGGTTCCAGAGCAGGTCCCTGAGTTTGTTTCTTTTTTTTTCTTTGCTTTTTGGGTCACACCCGGTGATGCACAGGGGTCACTCCTGGCTCTGCACTCAGGAATTACCCCTGGCGGTGCTCAGGGGACCATATGGGATGCTGGGAAGCGAACCCGGGTCAGCTGCCTGCAAGGTAAACACCCTACCCGCTGTGCTATTGCTCCAGTCCCAGGTCCCTGAGTTTTGTCTGTAAAATTAATGTAACAAAAACTTCCTGATGATTATGAAATTGTTATTTATTCAACAGCGTTCAGCAAGTTGCTTTGCATCTCCTGGTCTGTCATCAGGCCTCACCTGGTTCCTGTGTATGTAGCCCTTGGCCGAAACTGGCATCTCACTGGTTCTATCCATTACAGGCCACGCTGGGCTCTGATTCTGTCTCTGGAAGTCCAGCGCTGTTTTGTCTTGGACTCTTTCTGCCTCTCAGGGCCCCGAGCCCAGAATCTCTTTGTCCTTGTGACTTACCTTTGTTCGGAGGGGTTGGGCGGTGGAGGGCGTGGGGCGGAACTGCTGGTTTCTTGCCAATAGCTGGGGGGCACAGGTGAGGGGTCAGAGTGTGGCTGCTGTGCCTCTGGACGCCAAGTGTAGGGTCCGAGTAAGTGGTTGAACCTGTGTTTCCCGTTGAAGTGGTGCTATTCTGGGGAACGCCTATTTGCATTATTCATCTGGCTATCTACCCCTCTTGTTGGAGAGATTTAAGATGAGATAGAGGGCTGGAGCAATAGCACAGTGGGTAGGGCGCTTGCCTTGCACGCCGCCGACCCAGGTTCGATTCCCAGCATCCCATATGGTCCCCTGAGCAGGGCCAGGGGTAATTCCTGAGTGCAGAGCCAGGAGTGACCCCTGAACATCACTGGGTGTGACCCAAAAAGCAAAATAAAAGATGAGCTGAGGCCACTCTCTTCTCCCCGACATGGCTCCCATGCACCTGTTTGATTTCAGCGTTATCTAAGCAGCTTATCAGCTGGCTGTGCCCCAGAGTATATTGGCATGGCCCTTTCGAATGGTCTCAGAGACAGAACTTTTTGTTAAAAACAAGCTCACTGCTTTCAAGCTCCCTGCGAGCATTTCCAAGGAAACTCAGAGTGGAATAGGAAACTTTCTGAAGATGATAAAAGACAAAGTAGACACAGTTAACTAGTGAAACAAAATTTAAAAAATGATGCAAGGCAATTTGATTGCTTCTGTGTTCTACATCATTACAAAAAAAAATAATAACTGAAAGTATGACGGTAACTGTTGCCCTGTATCAGGCAAAACAGAGCTTATCATGGAGAAGCCCTGTCATTAACAAACCTCTAGGAACTTTATACCGTTTTGAAATATTGTTTAATAACCTCGTCCCCATGCAAATTGAAACTAGAGAATGTTAAGCATCTCCTCAGATTTGAAAAACCTTCCCACGCTACCCATAACATATTGAATGTACCTAATTAATAGTTCCTAGTTCCTCTCCTTTTACAAGGTGACTATCCTTTGTGATATCCCCTGGATCCTCTGGGAAATCTCAAAAACAGTTTGTAATCGAGAAAATAACATTTATGATCTGGTTTCATAATGCAAAATGTTAAATATCAGAAGGCGTGAACACTGGTTTAAATAGGATACCGTGTCACTGAGAAGAATACTTGACTTTCTATTTTACCAAAGTGACTATAAGAGATTTCAAAAGTATATATAGGAGAAGCATGATTTTACAAAATCCCTGCTCTTTCAAAAATGAGAAACCTGGTTTTCTTTCCCAGTCAGGGCCATGAATAAGTCAACAAAAAGCACAGGCTATTATTCTGATAAAACACAGAAGAATCTTTGTCTCTGAGGCAGATTATTCAGAAGGTACTGAATAACCTTTTACAACCTCTTATTAAGAGAAGACCAGTAGTTTTTTGACAAAAAACCAACAAGGTAATTTTAACAGAACAAATACTAAGTTGTAGTTTTCTACCCAATATTTGATGCTAAAGTGCTGTTAAAAAACTTATCACTAAATCATTCAAATGTTTTCATTGTATCACTGTATTACTGTCATCCCGTTGCTAATCGATTTGCTCGTGCAGGCGCCAGTAACGTCTCCATTGTGAGACTTGTTACTGTTTTGGGCATATCAAATATGCCACGGGTAGCTTGCCAGGCTCTGCCGTGCAGGCGGGATACTCTCAGTAGCTTGCTGGGCTCTCCGAGAGGGATGGAGGAATCGAACCCGGGTTGGCCACATGCAAGGCAAATACCCTACCTTTTGTGCTATTGGTCCAGTCCAAATGTTTAATCATGACAAATAAATTTCCTTTTCTATCAGCCTTATCCAGTTTCGCATTCCATTCAGCTTTTGTTTGATACTCCTCTTGCTCATTTGTGAACCACCAATTACTTTTTGTTGAACAAGAAGGTATCATATTACATAGCTCACATACCTAACTTCTCCAAGGTTTAAGAGATGCACAATTAGTTAAATTTTTTAGGCAAAATATCATACATTATCATTTACTTTAGAAACTATAGAGTGAAGTGGTCTCATAAAGGGGGAGGGAGGAAAAACGTATATCACAAGGAGATTGTTGTTAAATTTAGATGAGTTGACAAAATCCAGACAAAGTAATTATAAACTGATTTTGGAGTTCACTTATATTTTTTCCCAAAATTTAATTCAAAAATGGTGCTCTCTTCTCACATTGTTATACATTTCTTTTTGTTTTGGTGTTTTAGTGAATTAGGAAAATCAAAAGTCTTCACTGAAATATCATTTTATCACTTACTAAGCAAAGAAATATTTAACTGTGTTATGAAAAATTGAATCTATACATACTTCAGATTTGTCTGTCTCAAATTTACTTATACCAATAGAATTTTTCAACGTCTTTGTAAGAAGGTTGCATTTACTGTGCCATTTCCACATTTTTAAATTTATTTTCTCTTTTGTCCTTTTATCATTAAACATTTTCTAGCTGATCATTTTCTAAGGAAAGTTTTTTAAAACTGAATTTGAGTATGTTTATGATGTTTAAGAGCATATGCAAAACCTCCTTTGTTTTACTTTTCAGATATTTATTTTTATTTTAAAATGTGCATGACATTTATCACTTTCTATACTACTAATCTTTCTCAAATAAATTACAAAGTCAGTTTTGGATTACAGTAAATATTATAAAGTATCTTGGCATGCTGCACAAAGATACCTCTTGTTCCAGTTGTCCTTTATTTTATTTTATTGCTTTTTGGGTCACACCCAGCAATGTACAGGGGTTGGTTACTCCTGGCTCTGCACTCAGGAATTACTCCTGGCAGTGCTTAGGGAACCACATAGGATGCTGGGAATCGAACCCGGGTCAGTCCCTTGCAAAGCAAACACTACCCACTGTACTATAGCTCCAGCCCCTGTCCTTTATTTTAACATAATTTTTCAAGTGGTTCAAACTCCTTTAAGAAAAAAAAAAACCTTTTGTGCATTTAAAAAACATGAATAAAACCAAATTCTCTGTTGCAGTTGTAACTTTGAATTGTGAATCTTTCTTTTAAAGCCTTGTCATTGTATTTTTGTATTTTTAAGTGAAAAATCAAAGAAATGCTATTCTCTTTCTCAAGCAATCCAAATGTGAAGAGTAAAAGAGTAGCTACAAAAAGGAATACAGTAGAGATTGTTTTTGCCCTGTCAAACTCAAAGGTTAGAGTGACACGTCATTATTGGAATGTTGGCAATTCTGAGTGTGACACGGGACCCAGGTGAAATTCAGCTTTTAGTTTAAAAAAGGACAAAAGCAGCTACTGTCCTTTCATGATTGAAAATTAAAAACAGAAATTGGCATTGAGTGAAGGAGACAAAGTATTTTTAATCCCAGTGTATCTAGGAGCTGTTGACTTCAATCAAACACCCTGAATTACTGGAGTGTCGTTACCCAGGAAATGGGGCCTCCCAGTTCTTGATTTTGCTGCAGATCCTTCTTCCCTTGCTAGATAATGAAGGAGGCATTAATGATGGGTGCTGCGGAATCAGATAAAAGAAATCTTTTCCACCGAGAATCACTTTCCTCCTCAAATTAACAAGGTAGAGGTTGAAAAAAAATTATTTGAGGCAATTATAGCTTAAGCCCTTGGTTTTGCAGTAAGATTCTCTAGGGGCTGGAGACATATGGCAAGGGTTAAGGTGCTGATTCCTGTTTGATCTCCTGTACCACAAGGGATCCCCTGAGCACTGTCAGGAGTGATCCCTAAGCCTAGAGCTAGGAGTAGCCCTTAAGCACCAGGGGTCCAAAAGATTCTCTTTCTTCCCTATTGATTTGCCCAAACTTACAGAGTTATATAGCATTTCTTCTTCTTTTTCCCTCTTTTTTTTTCTTTCTGGTTTTGGGCCACAGCTGGCAATACTCAGAAATTATTCCTTGCTCGACATTCAGGAGTCACTCCTGGCAGTGCTCAGGGGACCATATAGGATGTCAGGGATTGAACTCAGGTCAGCCACACGCAAGGCAAGTGCCTTACCTGCTGTACTATTTCTCTGGCCTCAGTTATAGCATTATTTAGCACTGGATTGATGAAATGACATACCCTTGTCCTAGGTTCAAATACAAAAAAAATCCTTATTAGCAAAAATAATTAAAAATGCATTGGTATTTTTATTTTTATTTTATTTTATTTTTTTTGCTTTTTGGGTCACACCCGGTGATGCACAGGGGTCACTCCTGGCTCATGCACTCAGGAATCACCCCTGGCGGTGCTCAGGGGACCATATGGGATGCTGGGATTCGAACCCGGGTTGGCCGCGTGCAAGGCAAATGCCCTACCCGCTGTGGTATCACTCCAGCCCCAGCATTGGTATTTTTAAACAACAAGAAATAGAGATGGATAGATAATAGATGAACATTTCACTTTAAATACTACTGAGGATATACTCTTCTTAGAATTTTATCAATACCTCTTGTATTAAGAAAATTTTCTTTGATTTTATTATTGAGCAATATAGACTGTTCCTGGTTCTCTTAAGTTTGGGTATAGAAGTTTGTTTATTTATTTGTTTGATTTTGCTTTTATTTGGGGGCCACACCTGGCAGTGGTCAGGGGATATTTCTGGCATTGGGGCAATTCCTGCCAAGGTTTGAACCCAGATCAGTGGAGTACAGCAAGTGCCTTAACCCCTGTACTGTGTCTCAGGATCCTCTTTCTAGAAATTATAGGGCTCATCTGACTAGTTTTCTGCCTCTCAAAAATCATTATTCTGTGCCGGGAGTTTTCTAATAGTATATCTTGCTCATATCTTGTGGTATTTAAAGTGGAGTGCTTATATTGGCCCCTGTTGCTACTTCATGGATCACTGTATCACACTATCACTGTCGTCCCGTTGTTTATCGATTTGCTCGAGCAGGCACCAGTAATGTCTCCATTGTGAGACTTGTTACTGTTTTTGGCATATCGAATATGCCACGGGTACCTTGCCAGGCTCTGCTGTGCGGGCGGGATACTCTCAGTAGCTTATTGGGCAGAAATTGACCTAATAATTTACCTGCTTTTCTTTTGTTATCCCACTGGTCTACATATTATTTTCTCAGCTTTACTGTGGTATAACTACAAATAAAACTTGTATAAAACATTTAAATGAACAAATTCATGTTTCCATATACATTGTGAAATAATCGCCAAAGGCAGCTGATTATCCCGCCCCTTACATTATCTCACAGGATTGCTGTCAGTAGTGTTTCAGGGAAAAATGTCCCCTCTGGGTGCTTCTCAGGATAAATCCTTCTTCTGGGTGCTCTAAGAATGAGTAGGTAATTAAACAAGATTAAACAGATTAGCAAAGGAAAAAAATAATTTAACAACAGATAATTTGGAGAATTTGCATGACCCAAAATTCCTTTTCTTTCTTTTTGTTTGTTTGTGGGCCACACTCAGCAGTGCTCAGGGATTACTCCTGGCTCTGTGCTCAGGGATCACTCCTAACAGGCGGGCTTGGGAGATCATATGAGATGCCAAGGATCAACCCAGGTCGGCCACATGCAAAGCAAGTGCCCTACCCACTGTGCGGTCTCTCTGGCCCTGCATGGCCAAACATTCTAAAGAAAAAAACAAGAATGACCTGGTGTATTTATCCTGTTTCAGAGGACTGGGACTTCAATGGTAGAGGGAGTTTTATACCAAGAAGGGCTGACTTCTTTACTCAGAGAGCAGTGCTCGTTGCCAGGGACTAGTGATGGAGGACATGAGCAGATGTTGGTCAAGGTGTACAAACTTCTGATTATACATACACCATGAAGTTATGGAGATTTATTAATGTGTGACAGAATGATTATAGTCAGCAATACTGCGTTATATATGTTCTTGAAATGTGTTAACAAAGTAGATCTTTGGGCTGGAGCAAAAGTATACCAGTCAAGGAAGGCACTTTCGTTGCATGTGGCAGACCTAAGTTCAATCCTTGGCTTCCCATAGTATCCCTGAACCCCACCAAGAGTACACCCTGAGCATCACCATGTGTGACCCTCACACAAAACAAAACAAAACAAACAAACCTTCCCTTCCCCAAAATAAAGACAAAAGAAAAAAGTATATCTTGAATGTTCTTTTTGTATTGTTTTGTTTTTACCCAGCAGTGCTCAAAGGGCTACCCCTGGCTCTGTGCTCAGGTATCACCCCCGGAAGTGTTCAGGGGACCATATTTGAAATTAGGGATTTGAACTAGGTTCTCAGCCACCAGCGCCATCACCTCTCTGTCCCATTAATGTTCTTATAACATGAAAGAAAGGGAAATAATTTCAATAGGTAGATTAAAGGATGGTATTTTGGTAATTATTTTACAATATGTAAAGATATCAAATCATCACATTGTATGCCTGAAAATTATGCAATGTAATATTTCAACTGTGCCTCAAGAAAACTGAAAACTTTAGCTTAGTAATCTGATGTGTTAATATATTTTACTTTATTGATTTGAAAAATGTTGCATAGGTTCACTTTTCAAAATTAAGTCTTTGCAAATACCATATCATTGCACTAATATGTGGAAGATAAACAAAAAAAAAAATAAAGCAACCCAAACGCATACTGTGAGAATAGTGATTTGTCAGAAAGGAAAAGAGAAGGGGATGGGTAAATCAGGTAAAAGAGATTAACTGTATGGTGAAGGGACAAAGACTTTTATTGGTGACCATATTAAAGTATATGTAGATGTTGTATTAGACTACTATAAACTTGCAGCATATATAATATTATAGAACATTGTGACTTCCATTAAAATTTAAAAAAATAAACTCCAAGTATGTCTTTAATAATGATTAAATTATTTTTTAATGGGATCAAATTGCTTTTCTTCATCTGGGTCACCAATTATTCCCACATTTCCTCAAAGATATTAAAATGCATACTCTGGCTTAAATCAACTTTCGATATAAAATGTATCTGTTTGAGGGGCTGGAGCAATAGCACAGGGGGTAGGGCATTTTCCTTCTGTGCGGCTGACAGGGGTTCAATTCCCAGCATCCCATATGGTCCCCTGAGCACCGCCAGGGGTGATTCCTGAGTGCAGAACCAGGAGTAACCCCTGTGCATCACCAAGTGTGACCCAAAAAGAAAAAACATTTTATCTGTTTGAAGGTTGTTTGCTTCCATAATACCAATGCTACATAATCTTTGTTATGGTCGCTCTACAAATATTTTAGATTTACAAAAGGTTATATCTTCACATTTATTCCTCTCGGAGGAATGACTTAGTCATTCCTAAGCCTTTTAGTTCTGTATAAATTTTAAAAACAACTGTTCATTTTCACTGAAGAATCCTGTGGGAATTTGTGCTGAAATTATATTGACTCTGTGGAATAATTAGGGAGTGATTGACACCTCTGATATGGAGTCTTCTTGGCTATGGAAGTAATTGATACATCACATTATTTATTATTATTTAATGCGTTTTGTTTAAAAATTACAATATGGTCAGCCAACTTTTACTCATTGTAAATCACATATTTTTCAGCCAACTTATCACGCATTAGAAATTTCACATGGAGGCCAGGAACGTGACTTCATAGTAGAGTACTTGCATGGGTAGAGCCTGAATTGAATTCCTAGCACCACACCAAAAAAATTGACATTGAAGAGAAGTTGGGGGACAGGGGTGTGGACCACACTTAAAGTGCTCGAAAGCTACTTCCAGCTCAGTGATATTCAGGGGACGATGCAGTGCATGGGGTTAATGCTTGCAAGACAAGTACCTTAATACCTGTGTTATCACTAAAGCCCAACACTAAAAAATACTCATCATCATCATCATCATCATCATCATCATCATCATCATCATCATCATTATCATCATCATCATCCCATTGATCATCGAATTTCTTGAGCAGTCTCAGTAACATCTCCATTTGTCCTAGCCCTGAGATTTTAGAATCCTCTCTTTACTCATTCTTCCCAAGGATGCCGCATTGGAGGCTCTTTTAGGGTCAGGGGAATGAGACCAAGCATTGTTACTGGTTTTGGCATATGAATACACCATGGGGAGTTTTCCAGGCTCTCCCATGTGGGCAGGAAACTCCAGCTTGCCAGGTTCTCCCAGATGGAGAAGTAGTCTATAAGATGTCATGCACTTCCGGGACCTTGGTTTGTTTGTTTGTTTGTTTATTTATTTATTTATTTATTCATTGCTTTTTGGATCACACCCGGCATTGAGCACAGGGGTACTCCTGGCTCTGCACTCAGGAATTACTCAGGACTGCCACCGGCGCCATGTAATCCCACCAAAAAATATTAAAGATTAATAATCACCTTCATATTATCCACATAACATTTTTTGTATTTTTCTAGAAAATGAAAGAGTAGAAATATAATTTTATTCTAAATATGTATTTGATTTTATAATTATTGAAGCAAGATAGTTATAATAGTGTTAACATTGATGCTTTGGGTTTACAAATTTTACTGCACCTCCACCACTACAAAAATGTTAAAATTCCTCTATCACTGTCCTTATGTCACTTCTAGTCCATCCTTTGCCCCTGCCCCACTTGACTTGCTAGCCTCAAGTCTGCTGTACAGGGATATGTCTTCATAGCCCATTATGCTTTTTCTCATTTTCATTCTTCACATTCCAACATCTCTCAGTTTTTCTCTGACTGACTTAATGTGACATCATCTTATTCATTCCAAAGGTAAGGCTTCATCTTTTCTTATACTGCATTTTGGAAAAAAAAATCCATTCATCCATTATTGGTCTTTTGGGCTATTCCCATCTTGGCCATTGTAAATAGGACTGCAGCAAACATAAGGCGCACATACCTTTTCTAATTAATGCTTTTTTGTTCTCGGGATGAATGTCAAGTAATGGAATTGTCGGATCATATGGTAGTTCTAGTTTTACTTCTTGAGAAATCTCTATATTGTTTTGCATAGAGACTGAACCAGTCAGAATTTCCACCAACAGTGGATGGGGTTCCATTTTCATGAAAATATACTTTTAAGATGAATTTTTGTGTGTGTTGTGTGTGTGTGACTATCGCTTACATTGGGGGGGATAGGCCTAGCAACATTTAACCTAGTGATTTATCATTCTTTGATAATCTTTGCGTAAAGAATTATGAAAGTGTGACCTTCCCAATTTTATCATTCTTTTTACATTTTTAAAAGCATTCTTGTTCTACAAAGAAGAACTTTTGGGACTGGAGTGATAGTACAGTAGGACATTTACCTTGCACAGGGCCGACCTGGGTTCAATCTCTGGCATCCCATATGGTCCCTGAGCCAGGAGTAGTTCCTGAGCGCAGAGTTAGGAGGAAGCCCTGAACATAACTGGCTGGGGTTACTGCGGAAACAAAAACAAAAGCAAAAGAAGAGCTTTCAATCCTTCTCTCTCTCTTGTTTGTGCGGTATTATGTGCATCATTGTACTCATCTCTTCAACATATTAGAATTTAATTTCAACAAATTAAAGTCATTCCTATAGACGCTCTGATTGGTTTTACCAATTTTATCTTTCTAAACTCTCTAAGCTGGTCCTTGTGGTCTGCTGATTTGATTCCGCTCGTCTCTTTTGAGCTTTCTTGCATAGAGACCCATTAAAATAACTCAGGCTTACTTTGACATTTCCCATTCCCAAACTAGAAAAGATTTTCCAAAGAGTTCTCTGCAGTACATGCATTGTTATTTCCTCTTGGGCCTTTTAGGGGACAGATTAGAAATTGTTTATATATTGTTCAAAATGTGTGTTCTTGTGGCTATTTCCCATTCTAGTTTATCATTACAGGATTTTCTTTCAAATGTGTTATTTTATGTCTGCATTTCTTTTCCCCTGCAGTAAAAATCTTATTTATAATATATTCATCTGCTTGTTTTCTGCTGTAATAAATATAAAATTGTTTCAAAATTGCTACATTACTAGTAACACAATTTTTCAGGTTTTTTTTTAATGCTTAGGCAACTGTGCTAAAATTATAGGAAATAATTATTTTCTCTGTGCTTATGTTATCAATGTGATTTATGCTCAATTTTATTTTTCTTTCCTATTTGACTGTTTATTTACTTTTAGATTTCAATACATGAACTAGTTAGATGATTCAAAAATCTAAGGCCATAAAAATTTACATTCATATGTCATATTCCTGTTCTATTAGGTGAAATCTGTGATACTTCCATTAAGTCATGATTTTCCTTTCCAGTTTTTCTGCAAAAAATAAGTAGAACAATATTAGTTTCCTAATTTTTCTTTAAAATTATTCCATTAACATTGATTTATACATTATAAATGATATATTCCTTATTCCTATTTTTTTAGGGATCTAAGCTATTTTGTGACACTTTAATATGCACCATCAGAAAGAAAACTTGCACACAGCAAACTGCTCTGTCCCTAGCTTCTTCACCCTGCCCGCATTGAGCCTTCTATAAATTAATAATCCTTATGCCAAGGAGACATATTTTAATATGGACATTTTTCTCCCCTTACAAAATCATTTCCAAAATCATTTTGTGAGATTGACCCTTACAAAGCTATTCATGATTAGGTTTCAGTCATACAGTGTCCCAACACGCATTCCTCGGACAGTGTCCTTTTCCCAGCACCAGTGTCCCCAGCTTCCCCCCCGTCATCCCTCACTCCCCATCCCGCAGCTTGCATCTATGGCAACCACTTTTCTTCTCTGTCTCTTTCTCTGTTTCTCTGTCTCTCTATCTCTGTGTCTCTCTGCGCGCTCTCTCTCTCTCTCTCACTCACTCTTGCTCTCTCTCTCATTTTGAGCATTGTGGTTTGCAATATTGACACTGAAAGGTTATCAGGAATATCCCTTTACCTACTTTTAACACTCGGTTCTCATGAAGCTTGATGATTCCCAGCCATTATTGTCACTGGTCTCTTCTCTACCTTACAAACCCTCTGCCCCCAGACACTTGTGGTTGATCCCAACCATTGACCAGTCCTCCTATCCCCTGTTTTCTCTGGCCATGGATATTAGTCTCCTACTATATATTTTTATATACCACAAATGAGAGCTGGAGCGATAGCACAGCAGGTAGGGCGTTTGCCTTGCACGCGGCCGACCCGACCCGGGTTCAATTCCTCCGCCCCTCTCGGAGAGCCCGGCAAGCTATCGAAAGTGTCTCGCCCACACGGCAGGGCCTGGCAAGCTACCTGTGGCATATTCGATATGCCAAAAACAGTAACAGAAAGTCTCACAATGGAGACGTTACTGGTGCCCACTCGAGCAAATTGATGAGCAATGGGATGACAGTGACAGTGATACAGTGATACCACAAATGAATGCAGTCATTCTATATCTCTCCCACTCCTTCTGATTCATTTCACTGAGCATGATACTCTCCATGTCCCTCCATTTATAGGCAAATTTCATGTCTTCACTTTTCCTAACAGCTGTGTCATGTTCCATTGTGCAGATGTGCCTTAGTTTCTTTATCCATTCAGCTGTTCCTGGGCACTGCATGTTTATTTCTTTACTAGAGAGATATGTTTTAGTAAGTGTATCCATTTCACAGGTTTTCACATTTATATTAAAAAGTATCATTAATGATTTCTCTGTTTCAGTGGTTGTTTCATATGTGAATTCTGTTCTTATATGGGTGAGTTTGGCTGAGGATATCTAATGCATACATTTTACAAAGGAGTAAGACTTTCATCTTTGTTTCATTATTATTTTTTTCTTTTTGGGTCACACTCAGAAATGCAGAGGGGTTACTCCTGGCTCTGCACTCAGGAATTACTCCTGGCGATGCTCAGGGGACCATATGGGATGCTTGGAATCAGACCTGGGTTGGCTGTGTGCAAGGCAAATGCCCCACCTACTGTGCTATCACTCCAGCCCCATTATATTTTTATAATTATTTAATTTATGTAGCAATTCCTATCATTTCCTTCCTATTTTTAGTTTATTGCTTTTAGCTTTATGAGTTGGATGTTTAAATCATGTATTTTCTTCTTTTTCACATTATTAATATGAATATTTAAGGATATGCCTATTCTATTATTTAGTTCTGTCTCATAGACCCTAAACTGCAATATTGGATTTTAAAGTCTTCACATAAATTGATTTTTAAAAATTATTGATTTCTAACATACATAATTTTAAAACAAGTATGTTGTTTGTATTATGTGCAATCATTGAGGTTTTCCTTGTGACCCAATTAATCTTTTGAATGTCCCAAGTGCACTTGAGAAAACTTGCACTTGGGAGTGCAAATTTAGTTTGAGGTATACTCCATCTGATAGACTTCAATAATTAATACGCTTAGGCATTATGTATCTCTTAGCATTTTTACTGAAAGTATAAGTTGCACAGTCATATTTATTAGTATTTTTCTATTATTCCTAGCATCTCAGGTAATTTCTGTTTTTAATTTCATTCAATCCAACCCAGGTCAGCCGCATGCAAGGCGAATGCCCTACCCACTGGGCTGCCGACCGGGGTTCGATTCCTCCGCCTCTCTTGGAGAGCCAGGCAACCTATCGAGAGTATCTCGCCCCCACAACAGAGCCTGGCAAGCTAACCATGGTGTATTCAATATGCCAAAGAAAACAGTAACAAGTCTCCCAATGGAGACATTACTGGTGCCTGGTCGCAAATCAATGAGCAAGGGGATGACAGTGACAGTAACAGTGACAGTGAATTTCATTTAATGCAGATACTCATAGTTTTTTTTATCAACATGTAAATTTACTTTAAAATTATAACATTTTTGGCTATTTTGTGTGTGGGCAGGGGTATTTGGGGTACTTTTGTCTTGTGTTCTGCCTTACCAAACATCAAAATTTCAACCACTGATTTCAACCACTAATTTTCTATTTTTGCAGATATTATTTTCCTTATCCCTTTATATTTAGCCTTTCTGAATCAGATTTCAGCATAGTCTTAGGTTTTGCTTAGGAGTCTCTCAAAATACTTTCTTTTTAATATGTGAGTCACCTATTTGCTTTTTGGGGGATGGCTGATATGACTGATGTCATGAGATGCAGCTCTGGTAATATTTGCTGTGTATTATATTTTACATGTATTACTTTACTCTCCGCTTTTTTGTTTTTGGATTTATGGAAGTTTTGCTATTAGTGGTTTAACCTTTAAATGAATACTTTAATATGATGATACTGTCTTTGATTTTCTTATCTTCATCACCATCATCATCATCATCATCATCATCATCATCATCCCGTTGATTGTCAATTTTCCTGAGTGGTCTCAGTAATGTCTCCATTCGTCCTAGCCCTGAGATTTTATAAGTCTCTCTTTACTCATCCTTCCCAACATGCCACATTGGAGGCTCTTTCAGGGTCAGGGGAATGAGACCCATAATTGTTACTGGTTTTGGCATATGAATATGCCACGGGGAGCTTGCCAGGCTCTCCCATGTGGGTAGGAAATTCTCAGTAGCTTGCCAGGTTCTCCCAGAGGGAGAAGTAGGCTAAAAGATGTCGCTTCCGGGAGCTTGGTTTTATAGTCTCTGGATGTTGGCCGTTGATGGGATTACATGGCGCCGGGGGCAGTTTCTGGGTGTAACCTCCTAGCTACTGGTAAATGGGGGGTCTGGGCGGAAGAGGCCCAGTCTCAATCTGAGCAGGCTTGGGGATCTCAGCCCTGGGTCTTTCACACCTGGGTTCCTCTGCCGGTTCCTTCATGTGTGAGGCTTGTCCGAACATGTGGAGAGGGGCCTTGACCATGGCTGTGGCTGGGTTCCGGAGGTCTTCGACTGCCAGGGCTCTGTTGGGGCGGGGGAAGGGAAACTCATCTCACCCCCTCCAAGGGGCCCTAGTAAAGACAGCCAGTCAAGGGGGCAAGAGACTCTGCCTTTTCTTAGTCATTTCTTGTCTTAGCCATATAATTAGGTTATAAGTCAATAAAAAGTTAAAAAAGTCTTACCTCTTGATTCTCACATATTATCTAGGTGTCAAATGATGCCTTATTCTACATTTCAGTTGTTATTAAATTTAAAATTCCTTTATCTCAATTTGACAAAACAAATAACATCTGTATTTCATTCTTTAACTTTGTGCTTGAGCTAAATCAACCTTAAAATTTTGCTATCAATCACCTTTCTGAAGTTTTTCCTGTCATCGATGGGTCAGTATAATTTATCTCTTAGTTTCATGAGTGTAATAGATTCAGAAGGGTTTATAAAGACAATTTAATGTCCTTAGAGATCTGCTCTCTATAATGGTATTTTCTCTTTTACTTTCCCCTCCCTTCCCTTTTGTTGTTGCCATGTGAAGGGGTGGCATGCTTGATTGAGATGCTCACACATACTAAGTTGTGGTACGGCAGAAATCTTACACTTGTGGGGTAGTGGATCACACTTGTTCTTCCAGGCAGCCTATCAGTACTGCCAGAAATTGTACTCAGGGATATGCTGCTGGGGACCAAACTCACAGTCTCTCAGTTACAAGGCATGTGTTCTGCCGTGACACTACATACCCCTGGACCATGTAGTAATGTTTCCTTTTTCTTTATTTTAGTGAAGTAAAGGGCTGGAGCGATAGCACAGCGGTTGGGCGTTCGCCTTTCACGTGGCGGACCTGTGTTCGATTCCTCCGCCCATCTCAGAGAGCCCGGCAAGCTACCGAGAGTATGGAGCCTGCAGAACAGAGCCTGGCAAGCTCCCCATGGCATCCTTGATATGCCATAAACAGTAACAATAAGTCTCTCAATGACAGATGTTACTGGTGCCCGCTCGAACAAATCGA
Source organism: Sorex araneus (assembly GCF_027595985.1). Lineage (NCBI taxonomy): Eukaryota > Metazoa > Chordata > Mammalia > Eulipotyphla > Soricidae > Sorex > Sorex araneus. The sequence continues at coordinate 27,137,050 of NC_073313.1, read as the reverse complement.
TGAGCAACAGGATGACAGTGACAGTGACAGTGAAGTAAAATAGTTTTATTTAGAGAAATATGTATATCTACACATATGTAGGGGGCAGACAGAGAGAGAGCAAGAGAGAGCGCAACATGGTTTCTTTGGCAGAAGGGGAAAAGCTGAGCATACCCATCTCAGGTTGAGATGTGGGTGAATCTCTAATATAGAGATGCACTGTAGTAACATTTACTTTAGCCTTAGATGTGAAGGAGACGTTAGCCAAAGAGGACACCCTTAATTCCTACCATATTACCTGTTGTTTCTGGAAAATCTTGCCTCTCTCAGGCTTTGTGTACCTTTCGGTGAAGAAGCTAAATTTTAGATTTGGTTTGTGAAGATCAAAATCTCCGTTCTCTTCCCTTCATTGCGGTGCTAATGAGGGGAGCACAGACTCCAGGCCTCTGGGGCGAGCATGCTTGGTTGCTTGTTCATCAGGGGTCCCTAGTTTGGGTTGTAGAGCTCCGAGGCTTACAAAAGAGATTGTTGCACCAGGGAATCCAAACAACAGGACTGCTGGATCACACTTGGAACTGTGGGGTGCATCCAGGATAGAACACAGGGCCTCATGCCTACAAGGCGTGTGAGCTGACTCCGGCCTCTTTTCAATTTGCTCTTTCTTCTTTGTGAGTGATATCTTTTCACCTAGATGCCCAGAGAAGGTTTTCTTTATTAAGTTTAATCATTTAATAGCCTGTGTTTTAGAATTGACCAATTTGAATTTTTTTTTTTTTTGGCTGATGTACATGACTCCTATTACTTTTTCAGTAATTGCATCTGCCCCTTTAGCTGCATCCTGAATCCCTGTGATGTAGCTTTCTGTTCGCTGGTGCTCTCCTGTGGAGTCTAATGCGTTGCGTTCTCTTTTATGCTTGGTTATGTTTTATTTAGTAGTGCACATTGCATATGAAATAATGTGGAAATAATCGGAGGATCTAGATAATTAGGCCCCCTCTGAAGATTTATTTGTGTTTGTTGGCTTCCCTCAGCAGCTGGGCTTTGTCTCCTTTCTGGATGTTTCCTAGGGCACCTCCTTTGGCAGGTCCTGAATTTCATTGTTGTTTACCAATCCCTAGGAGTCTGAAATCACAGTTTCTCAACCTCTTAGCTTCATCTTTAAGTATGAGCCGCAGTCTCAATGGGCAAATCTACACTAAATCTGGGATTATCTCCCCAGAGCGTCCCTTTTTGTTGGGATGTTTCCTGAAAATCCTCTTTCTCACTGGTAATCAACAAGGTCTTCTACCAGATATTTATGCTTTGTAATATCTCCAGCTTCCCTAGATATTCTCAGCAGCAGGTATAAAACAAAACAATTTAGTTCTCATTAGAAAAACGAAGTATTTTATTTCTCACTCACTACTTCGGAATGGTTCCCTTCGCTGAGTTTATAGTGAGTTGTTGATACTTTGGAACAAGATTAAGTGGCCAAGGTAAGTGGTATTCTTTCTAGTATTTATAGTAATCTATATCTTTTTAGAAAATACGATAGCAGAGAAGTGGTATTTGCCTTCTTGTGTGAATATTGACAGTATGAAATGAAGTCTTGGGCTGTACTAGGTAGAAAATCCACTAGAGGTAAAGAAGGACCAATTCACCATAAAGCAAGAAAAAATGTGGATTTTTCTACAAACCACTAATTCCAAAGATATATCATAATAACGTTTCGTTTATTTTTACTTAGTGCCTAGTTTGTGAACCTTTCCTGGTTTTGTCGTTGAAAGTAAATCTCACTGCTTTTTATTTCTTTGCTGTTTTCCCTTAAGTGAGGCTTGCATGCATTGTGTCAGTTGTCTGCCATTTTAAACAGTCAAAATTTGGCATTGTTCAACAGTTATCTTCATGTTTGTAGACTTATGATTTCTTGATAATTGCTTGCATTTGATGATTAGTTCATTCATTGTCAGCCTGCCTTATTCTAATATGAGCATTTAAGACAGTCATTTCTCAGTTCTAGTTTGTGACCTTCAATTTTTTTTTCATTTTTGGGTCACACCTGGTGATGTTCAGGGGCTACTCCTGGCTCGGCACTCAGGAATCATTCCTGGCAGTGCTCGAGGGACCATATGCGATGCTGGGAATCCAACCGGCATCCACCATGTGCAAGGCAAACACCACACCCGCTGTGCTATCGCTCCAGCCCCATGTGACCTTCAAATTTTGATGTGGACCTCTTTAAAAAAAAATTCTCTCGGGGCTGGAATGATAGCACAGTGGGTAGGGCGTTTGCCTTGCATGCAGCTGACCCAGATTCGATCCTCAGCATCCCATATGGTCCCCAAATACTGCCAGGAGAAATTCCTGAGTGCAGAGCCAGGAGTAACCACTGTGCATCACTGGGTGTGACCCAAAAAGAAAAAAAATATCTCTTCAGTGTTATCTTCAGTAGTTTAGATATCTGCATTTATCGATATTTTGTAGGTTTCAGATGGCCTTTTCATTTTCCCCAAATTTGATTCTAGTTCAATTTTTGGGGGGAGGGTGGGCTGTATGGTGGCAGTGGCCTCCCAAGTGGCACTGGGAGCCTTAGATACCCCTCAGCCAATCAGGCAGTTCATGCTCAAGAGAGCTTTGAGAATGCAGTGCCACTCCGTCCTGTGGTGAGGGGGATTACCTGGGTTACTTCAGTGATCACTGGGGACTTCCAGCGCTGCATCAGTGTGTAAAAATAAAAATAAAAAGAAGGGGCACACAGGCGAGCGAGGCAGGCGAAGGGAGGAAGAAGGCCAAACTGGTTGCTCGATCGGTTTATTTCATGTCCATCTCCATTCTCCTCTGATTCTCCTCCTGCTTCTTTCTCCCCCATCCTACTTCATTCTCTCTCTCTCTGCCTCTCTCCCGGCTCTCGGTCTCTCTCTCGATCTGTGGATCTGGCCCCGTGGATCTGGCCCCCGTGGATCTGGCTCCCATGGATCTGGCCCCGGTGGATCTGGCGCCGTGGATCTGGCCCCCAACCCACTCTTACAGCCTAGTTAAATCTCCCCCGCATGAGGGGGTTGGGGCATACACATAGGTGTGGTCAGCAATAGGGTAAGGTTCTTTTCCCTCAGGGGATGCTTCTCCTAGGACTTAATTCTCTATCAGCAGGAGGATCCACCCAAGGGCAGAATCCCATGAATGTGTTTCTCTTCTCCTCAGCCAGCAAACATATAAGAATTCATAATATTAATTATTTTGTATGGACACAATAAGAGATGCATTAAAGCTTATAGAATTGCTCTCCTGGGGCCATCTCAATCTCAGACTACAGTGCTCAGGCCAGATCAGTCTTTCCTATCCCTGGCAGGGTCCCAGTCTCATAATTACTATTGGATCATGACAGCATTTGTCTATGATCAAGCTCTTAACTTATAGTTAAGAATTAGGCACTTTGGCCAGGCCCATCTCGATGCCAGGGTAGCACATAACTCACCGCTTGCCCTGGATCCTTCCCGTCCCACGTCGGGGACCCTACTTTGGGGTGCTAGGAACTGAGGGCAACTGAGGCTTAAGTGGAGAAAGCAGATGCCCAGGAGGGAATATCGAGGCCAATTAAGTCTTAAGTTATAAAAACATAATATTGTCTTCTTGTGTCTATACAAAAAAGACATAGCTTTAAAGTAAATTATTCAAAAGGCATAAAGAGGAGAGAAAGGCAATGTTATAATATTCAGTGTCCTAGGAAGTTCTGACCTTACCAATTAACAGAGTTTGATTAAGGGAAGAGCAGATAAACTGGTAGAATTGGTTACAGATAAACAAAAGAATGGGAGTGACTCGGGAGCACTTTGATGGGTGTGACTGATAAACCTAAGCTCCTAGTGGCAAGGGGAAAGGACAAACCAATGATATCCAACACATCAGAAAGGTTAGGAGAGGATGAGATGTCAGGAATCATCTAACAGGGGTTGATGGTATGTGAGACAAGTTCCATCTCTCTGGCATTTTAATGTAATTTTAACTGCATATTAAATATTGATATTAATTTTTAATTTATTAATTTTGGAACAATTATGTTTAAAACTCCAATGATAATACTTTCTTTGTTAAGTTTCCCATCTTGGGGCCGGAGAGGTAGTTTAAGGGTAAAAGCTGTTGCCTTGCATTCCTGTAACCTTGGTTTGAATTCCCAGCATTGCACATGGTCTCCTGAGCATCACTTGGGTTCACTCCTGAGCACAGAGCCAAGAGTCCCTGAGCACTGCTGGGTGTGGGCCCTAAGCAGAAGTAAAGTTTCCCTTGAGAGCTTGTTTGGAGGTTCTAGCAGGGGACCGCAGTTACTCGTATACCCTCAACTGAAGACCAGTCTGACTCTATTCAGGGAAGGCTTTCCTCTTCGACCAAGGGTGCAGTTTCGGGAGGGACATACATGGAGTGGTGAGGGAAGAAGGGGACACCTGCCTAGCCAGCCAGATCAGCCGAATCAACCCTGGTGATCAATGGGGTGACAGATGTTGCAGCCAGATTATTTGTGGAATATAAAGAAACATAATAGGAGACTAACACCTAAGAATAGTTAAAATAAGAGTCAGGAGGACTGCCCCACAGTTTGAGAGCTGATCTCATAGGCTGGGGGAAAAGGTAGCTGGGATGGAGACAGGAGCACTAAATAAATGATGATTGGAGAGATGGCTCGGGATAGTAGGTGCATGTTGAAGTAGACTATGGACCAAACATGATGGCTGCTTGTTACCTGTATTGCAAACCATAACACCCAAAGGACAGAGAGAGTAAGAGGGAAAGAGGGATTGTGCCTGCCACAGAGGTAGGAGGTAGAAAGGAGTGGAATGGGGGGAGGGATACTGGGAACATTGTGGGTAGAGAATGGGCACTGGTGGAGGGATGGGTACTTGAACATTTGACTGAATCACAATCATGAAAGTCTGTAAGTCTGTAAATGTATCTCACGATGATTCATCAAAGTTTAAAAAAGTTTCCCTTGCTGCTCTTTTATAATTCTTTGCTTAATTATCATGAGTCAAGCATTCAGATCTACACAAATTTGGAATGGAAATATGTGTTGTGTATGAAGTAACAATTGTAACTTCAGCAATGACGATATTTATTATAGGGTCATGTAATAAATGTGCCATCTGGGATCAAACCCCAGACCTCACTCATGTATGGCATGTGCTCTAGCACTTGAGCCACATCCTTGACACTATTTGATTTTCAACTTCTACCAGAGATTCTGCCCAGTTGAACAAGTTTCCTAGGGGTGCACTTCCCTATAGCAAGGTTAGTGTGCATTTATGGCATACGAATGCATTTGGCCGCTGTAGTACACCTGATGCTGTTGGGTGCCACAAATCATGTGAGGACCATGTGGTGCTGGGAATCAAACTGAGGGCTCCCATATGCAAAGCACATGTTCTAGTCTTTGGACCCTTTACTTCACCCCCTACAGTTCTATTTTTGATCCCTATAGAACTGCTATTGGTTTACCCCAAAGGAACAGGCCCTAGGTTTAATTTTACATTTCAATTCGTTTATTTTAGGTTTGGGGCCAGCCCCAGCAGTGCTGAGGCGTCACTCCTTGGGTGTTTGGGAGATGATATATTGCTAGGGATCAGATGCAGGCCTCCTGATGAAAAGCAGGTGCTCTAGTCTGTTGAGCATCTCTATTTCTAGTCTTCAATTTTGCTTTAAGATTTAATTTTTTTTAATTGAATCACAGTGAGATACACAATTGCAAGGTTGTTCATGATTTGGTTTCAGTTATATAATGTTCCAACACCCATCCCCTCCACCAGTGTACGTTTCCCACCACCAATACCCCCAGTTTCCCTCCTCCCCACCCAGCCTGCCTCTATGCAAGCTCTCTCTCTCTTTCTCTCTCTCTCTCTCTTTTTCTCCCTCTCTCCCTCCTTCCCTCCGTCCCTCCCTCTCTCCGTCCTCCTCACCATTTTTAGCTTTAAATTCTTGCCATGACACCCTGTGTAAAACCTCTAGTTAACAAGTATTAACTGAGAGATAAACTCAAGTTGAAAGCAAGCTTTGACTCTTCCTAACTGCTCTTTTCCCTACCTATGCCTCACTCGGAGAAATCTAGAAAATTTTTGTAATTATTTTAGTGACCTGTATACAATTATTTTAGTGACCGGTATACAATTTTGCCTTTGTTGTTTCAGTCATGCACCGTTTTTTTTTAAAATCTCATCTAACTCATTTTTTTTATTTTAGTCTTTTATTTTACTTGGGATGACAATTTTCTTTTCTAACATTTTGTCATTTTCTTGTTATTAATTTATCATAAAATGCTCATTTTGTGTATGTTTTCTAAATTTTTATAGTGTCTGAAGTCAAAGTAATCTGATGCAATGGTGTTGACATTTGTGGTCTTGGTGGGTGTACACAGTTACTTCATATGAGTGCCACCAAGGTGCCCAAGCCTCCACCCATTCCCCTGTTCACCTACTCACCCATCCACCTGTCCCCAATCTGGAGTTCTCAGTTTGTATTCCAGTACCCAGAGTTTTTTGTTTTTTTTTTATCAAGTGTTACTGTCTATTCCTTTGTTTTGTTTCTCTACCCACCACAAACGAGTGAGATCAGTAGAGCTTGACAGAGGCTTATCTTATTCTGAGATTGTTCCCATTTTTTCCTTAGTTAGATAGAGACTCTTCCTGTAGCCTTCTACAAACTACTAATTAAAATTTTTTAAATATATATTTTAAAAACAATTTTTTAATGCAAGTCGTGGGGAAGGTACTGCTATTTCTCATGTGGTCTCTGTTCCCATACAAGGAAAGCCATCCCCAATACCAACAACCTCCATCAGAGTAGCACATTTGTTACCAATTTGTGATGACTTCATCATCACATCCTAAATACACAAGGCCCCATAGTTCACCATAGCATTCACATTGCATATTACATTCCGGGATTGGGAAAGATGTATGGTATCACATACAGTCTACTGACTGCCCTAAATATCCTGTTTGGTCTACTCATCTTTTCCCTTCTCGCACCCATAGTGACCACTGATTTGTGTGTTTTTTTAATTTTTTATTTTATAAAGTAGCTCACAATATTTGATGACATTTAACTTTCAAACACCAATCCCAGCACCATTGCACCTTCCCCCCACCATATTTTGGGTGTTTCCATCTCAACCCCCAATCCCTACCCCAAAGCAGAACTGAAATAATATATTTTCCTCTAAGGCTGGTTGCCTCCTACTTTGAATGCCATCAAATGTGATGCAGTATCCTTGGAGTATGGGTAGCGTGTGTCCGATGAAGTCCAGGAATAATTTTACTCGTGGGTGAGGCTCGGCCAGAGCATGAGGAGAGCGGCCGTGAGCGTGGCAGGGGTTGAGTTCTGGAGGTTTTCAGCTGCCAGGGGTTGGTCCTTTGGGGCGGGGAGGGATCTCACCCACCCCCCTCTGGCACCTTGAGTGAAACAGCCTGGCTGGGGGTCCAGCAGCATGGTTATGGTGAGTGTTGTGTTATGCTCCGTTCTGGGAGAGAAGGACCTGCGATATGGATGGTGGCCGATGATGAGATAAACTGGCGCCAGCTGTGACCACTGGTTTTAATACTGTCTTTGTGATTCAGACTTCTCCAGAATAACATGTGGTTAGAATTGTACCGGCACCTTCAGAGACAGGTTCCTCTCACATGGAATGGGTCCTCCACATCATTTCATGACTTGCTACTTTACTTCTTTGTAGCACTGAATAAGGTTCCATTATCTGAACATAACATAATTTATTAGTTTACCAATCAGGAGAGACCTCCTGGTTGACTCCAATTTTAGGTCATTACGAATAAATATGCTATAAATTTCTATGTGTGGGCTTTATGTTGATATGGTTTTAGCTTCTTTGGGTTTTTACCATGGAGCATGATAGCTGGATCATATTATAATGTTCACTTTTGTGAGAAACTTGAATATTTAGTTTTGTAATAAACTCCAAACTGTCTTCCAAAGTAGCGTGCCAGTTCACATTCCCAGTAGCAGATCTGAGAATCCCCGCCTCTACACTTCCTCATCAGCACTTGGTATTGTCAGTGCCTTGGATATTTTGCCTTTTTAATAAGTTTGTAATGGCATCTCATTATTTAAAAGAATTTCCACTCTCCTAATGGCATAAGATGTTGAGTAGCTTTTCATGTGTTTTTTTGCCCTATATGGTGAGTCATCAAAATATTTTTCTCATTTTAAAATGACTTGCTTTGGGGCTTCAGAGATAATATAAAGCTCTTGCCTTGCACATGCCTGGCCTCCTGTCAATCCCCAGCACCTTGTATTGTTCCCCAAGCCCTGCCAGGAGTGATCCCTGCACACAGAGCCAGGAGTAAGCTCTAAGCACTGTTGGACATGGTCCCCAAACAAAACAAAGCAAAAAAAAATTAACACCCACAAAACTGTAGCACTGTCATCCCATGGTTCATCAATTTGCTCGAGTGGGCACCAGTAACATCTCCATTGTGAGACTTGTTGTTACTGTCTTTGGCATATCCAGTATGCCACAGGGAGCTTGCCAGGCTCTGCCATGTGGGCAGGATACTCTCGGGAGCTTGCCGGGCTCTCAGAGAGGGATGGAGGAATCGAACCCAGGTCGGCCTCGTGCAAGGCAAATGCCCTACCCTCTGTGCTAACACTCCAGCCCCAAAACAAAAACAAAAAAAATTTAAATTAAAGGGCTTGCTTGCAAGCTTGAGACTACCCTGAGTTCCATCCACTTGCACCTCCCATAGGCAGTTCAGCACAGTCCCCATGGCTTTGCTGTTCGGGATCCGCAGTGCTGCAACAAAGCCTGAAATCTCCAGCTCGCCACAGCCAGGGGATATACACACTGCAACTACAGTGTGTGACCCCACAAATACTGCAAGTGAAAGATACGTGAGCATCCAGTGAGTGCTATAACTAAAGGAGTGTGTCCCACAGCAAGCATGTGGGCGAGGGCTAGGACTTAGTATTCAAGAACCCAAAACAGATGTACACCCCCTGGCAAGTAACACAAACAAGTGTGCAAGCAACACAACCAAATATATGTCTGAGCCTCCCATCACCACCATAACTATGACAAAGGAAGGAAAAGGGAAAAGATTTCTTCCCATTTTGAATTAGAGAAAAAAAGTTATCTCATTCAGCTTAAGAGTTCTTTGTCTGGGGCTAGAGCAATAGCACAGCGGGTAGGGCGTTTGCCTTGCATGAAGCCGACCCAGGTTCAATTCCCACCATCCCATATTGATGAGGAAATCCTGAGCACTGCCAGGAGTAATTTCTGAGTGCATGAGCCAGGAGTAACCACTGTGCATCACCAGGTGTGACCCAAAAAGCAAAAAAAAAAAAAAAAAAAGCATTCTTTGTTCATTTTGGTGACAATCCTTTATGAGATAAGTCTCCTGCAAATATTTATTCCCAGTATCTGGCTTGTCTTTTCATTCTCTTGATGGTGGCTTTGACAGAAAATGGTTTTCAGTTTTAATGAAGTCTTATATCTAAAGTTTAGTCTTATATCTAAACTTGATTGTGTCCTTTATGTTGTATTTGGAAACTTATCACCATACTCGAGATAATCTGAATTTTCTCTGATTTTCTTCTTAGGAGTTTTATAGTTTTGCATTTTTCATCTATAACCTAGTCTGAATTAATTTTGTTATTTTAATTTTTCTTTAGATACTGTGGTTGATTTTGCTTTTATTTATTTTCCTTGTTTGGTTTGGGAGCCACACCTGGTGGTGCTCAGGACTTACTCCTGGTTCTGTGCTCAGGAATCACTCCTAGTTCTCAAGGAGCCATATGTGGTGCATGGAATTGAACACACATTTGCTGAGCGAAAAATGGGAAATTTAATCTGTAGACTATCTGACCCGATTTTTAATTCCTTCTGTGAAAGGTATAAGATCTGTGTCTAGATTCTGTGTTCATTTGTGTATGAGATATCCAACTATTCCAGCAACATTTTTAAAGAGAATATCTTTTTTTTCTACTATATTTCCTTTATGCTTTTGGGAGAAATCAGTTGATTCTATTTGTGGGTGGATGTAGTCCTACTTGACTCTGTTTTATCCTTTGATCTATTTGTCTATTCTTTTGCCAATACCACACTGTCATTACTATAATTTTATATTGATTTGGTCTTAAGGTCAAATGGCATCATTTATCTCATTTTTTTCTTCAATATCATAATGCTATTCAGATGTTTTTGCCCATCCTTATAAACATTAGAGTTAGCTTGTTTATATCCATAAAATTACTTAAATTGCATAAAATTACTTTGTGGAGTTTTGAATGGGATTGTGTTGCCTCTACAATCTCGACAATATTGAGTTTCTCTACCTGTTAATATTAATATCTATTTAGTTTTAAATTCCTTCATAAGATTTCTGTAGTTTTCCTCATCAATATCTTGTTATATTTTATTTATACATAGGTACTTAATTTTTCACTGCAGGGCATCAAACCCAGAATATGTGCTAGACATGTGCTCTACTAATAAGTCCTATCCCTGGCCCCTGATTATTTAATTTTAGAAAATAGTGCAATTCAGAGGGCAGTTTTAATTTGCTAATGTAGATGGGTGGAAGAAGTCCCGATCCAACCAGGCTTGGAGATCTCAGCCCCAGGTTCCACACACCTGCATTCCTCTGCCAGTTCCTTCTTGTGTGAGGCTCGTCTGAGCGTCTGAGCGTGCGGAGAGTGGCCTTGAGCATGGCTGTGGCCCAGATCCCCCATTTTCCAGTAGCTACGCAGTCACACCCAGAAACTGCCCCTGGTGCCATGTAATCCTATCAATGGCCAACATTCAGAGACTATAAAAGCAAGCTCCCAGAAGCAAATGTGGCCACGAGACCTCTTATCACCTAGTTCTCCCTCTCGGAGAACCTGGCAAGCTACCAAGAGTTTACTGCTACTGCCCGCACAGGAGAGCCTAGCAAGGTCCCCATGGCATATTCATATGCCAAAAACAGTAATGATGATGGGTCTCATTCTCCTGACCCTGAAGAGCCTCTAATGTGGCACCATTGGGAAGGATGAGTAAAGAAAGGCTACTAAAAAAATCTCAGGGCTAGGACGAATGGAGACGTTATTGGGCCCGCTCAAGCAAATCGACCATCAATGGGATGACAGTGATACAGTGAATGTAGATGGGAATGTGCTGTTTATTTCAACTTTCATTATATTCATTGCAAATATATAAGAAAATAACTCTTTCCATATTAATTTTGTTAACATATTTTATATGTACAACATTGCAACATTGCTATCATCACTAATTAGTTCCAGGAGGTTTTGGTTGGTTCCTTCAGATTTTCTATATATGTTGTCATGTTGCCTATAAGCAAAGACAGTTTTATTTTTTCCAAATCTATATTTATTTCCCTTTCTTGTCTTTACTACATTAGCTTGGAATTCCAGTAGGATTTGGAAAGAAAGTGGTAAGAGGAGAAATCCTGTCTTGTTCCTGAGGTCAAAGAGAAGATTTTCTATATTCTCATGATTTAGTATAATGATTGCTGTAAGTTTTTGGAGATGTCTTTATCAGATATCTATTCCTAGTTTGCTTCAGATTTTTATGATGAATTAATGGTGAGTTTTGCCAATTGCTTCTAATGTGATTGTGTGCTTTTGTTCTTCTTTAGTGGATTACATGAATTGATTTTCAAATGTTGTATCAGAGTTGCATTCCTGGGTTAAGTCCTACTTAAACAAGATATACAATTTTTTTATACGTTGTTGGATTGGATTTATTATTTCATGAAAATGTTTATATTTATATTGCTCTATAGTTTTTTTTTCTTATAATCTGTTTTCCTGGCTGTGGTATTAGGGAATGCCGACCACAGTTAATTTGAAAATATTCCTTCTTTCTTTATCTTTTGAAAGAGATTGTAGAGAATTAGTATGATTCCTTCCTTAAATATTTGGTATAATTCACCTGTGACCCATCTGGACCTGGTGCACTTCTGTTTTGAAAGGTTGCAATTTATTTTATTTATTTCATATATATAAACTTATTCAAATTTCAATTTTTGTATGAGTTATTCAGATTATATTTTTCACTAAATTGGTATATTTCATCTTATTATAAATTTTTTGCACAGTTGTTTCTGTTAAAGTCCAGAGTATCTGAACATTTTTTTCATTTTTAATCTTTTAAATTTAAATTTAATTTAAAAAATTTAAATAATTTTTTTAAAAAATTTTAAATTTAAATTTTATTTAAATTTTTTTGCACAGTTGTTTCTGTTAAAGTCCATAGTCTCCTCTCAGTTCCGTTGGTTTCTATTTCAGATATGTTAACAATCTTATTAAATGCATGCACATGCACATTAAGAATTTTTATGTCTTCTTAGAGTATTGGCCCCTTTACTATTATACAATATAATTAAGTAATATTCCTTATACCTGATACTTTTGCTACCTCTCATCTTCTCTGCCTGAAATTAATGTAAATACTCATTTCTCTACTTATTTTATAAATGTATTTCTTTTCTTTTCTTTTCTTTTCTTTTTTTTTTTTGCTTCTTGGGTCACACCCAGCTATGCTCAGGAGTTACTCCTGACTCTGCCAGTCAGGAATTACTCCTGGCGGTGCTTGGGGAACCATAAGGGATGTTGGGGATTGAACTTGGGTCAGCTGCATGCAAAGCAAATGCCCTATCCACTGTACTATCGCTCTGGCCTCTCCTTTTTCTTTTTAAAATAGGGGCTACTTGCCATAGTTGCAGTGTGGGGTGGGGGGGAGACAGGACTGGGGAGGGTGGGAGAGATGTTGGGTTTACTGGTGGTAGAGGATGGGCACTGGTGAAGGGATGGGTTCTCAAACTTTGTATGGGGGAAACATATACACAATAATGTATAATTCATTTCAATTCTTAATGTAATTTTATTAGATCAATAAAGTCCAGATGAAAAAAATAAAAATAAAATAAAATAGGGGCTACTCTTAGCAAAACTTGGCCAGGCCCTGGCTGGTTATGGCACTAAGGGATCACTAAGGGCCACACCCAGCAGTGTTGGGGCCCATGTGGACCTAGGGCTGCAATTGAGGGTAGTGTCCATACTTGTAGGTGCTCTATCATTGGAGCTATCTCCTGGTAACTCTTTCAGTGTTAGTATGATTTAACTCTTCATCCTTTTGCTTTCAATCTACATGTGCCTTTATATAATAATATTTGTTTTTTGTAAGACAGCACACAGTTAACAATACTTATGTTTTATTTACCTGGCAATCTGTTTTTAATTGATTTATCTATCTCCATTGACTTGAACTGATTGTTGCTATATTAGACTAATATCTACTATACGGCATTCCTGTTTGCTCTTTGTTGCTCTTGTTGTTTCCATTTTTATCTTCCAATACTTTTCTGCCCATTGTAATTTTAACAAGCATATTATAGGATTCAATTTTCTCTCCTTTCTTGCCTTATCAGTTTTTCTTTATAATTTTTTATACATATGCTGACTTCATCAATTTGGGCTACTATCACCAAGTAACAGATTTGGTGGCTTGAAGCTGAGAAATCCATGTTAAGATCGCTAGCACATTTTGTTCCTCTTTCTACTTCAAGAGGTCATCTTTTCTTTATGTTTTCACATAGTAATGAAAGAGTTATCACTGTGGTCTCTTTTTCTTTTTAAAGGACTCTTGTCCCTTCAGTGCGATATATGTTCATGATCTCATATTAACTTATTTACTCCACAAAGCATGCATCTCTAAATGCCATCACACTCAGGGTTGGGGCTCAACATATGAATTTGGGGGGGAGTATAAATGTCCAATCCAGAAGAGTTGCCCTTCTGTTTTCAGTAGGTATTTGTTAACTACTCCAACACTATTTAAAATAGAACTATACTTGACAGGTAGTACAAGTACCAATGCTCCAAGATTTTATCATGAGATACTAGGAGTTATAGTTTAAATAACTTCCAAGTATTTGCTGAATTTATCTATAAGTGAGCATTACTGTATTTTATAGAAGGAAAAATTCTTGGCAGCTTCATCAGCTCTCTTTCCACCTCCAGAGTCGGTCCTCCAGGGCAATATTATATCCAAACACTGTCCTAGATGGCAATGTTCTATGTCCTAGCTTAGCCATGACCTGCTACTCTCTGTTTCATCAATATCAAGCTTCTTTCACTGAATTTTCTTCCAGAAAATGTTTCACATTTTCCTCTGAACCACATTATCCTCTGAACCACATTATCTAATAGTTTTGTGGACTTTTATTTTGTATATTTACTATAAAGAACCTGAAAGGTCAAGGAGAAGAAAGAAATGTATGTATTTATTTGAACACCTAGAAAGTTTAAGCATATTACATTTTGTCATTATTTGACATTTTAAAAGAATAATAAAGCATTATTTTGCAAATTTTTCAATTAAAATATATAATATATAAAAATATAAATATATATATTTAATTCAGGAATAGATGAATGTAAAAAACATAAAAAATAATTAAAGTACCACCAATAGTTTTTCAGACTTTGTGTGTAAATTTCTGAAACTCTCTATAAGTATATACACATAAAGATAAGTAAAAGAATAAATGAAAGAACTTGCTATAATAATATAGCTTTATTAAATTAATTTAATCACGTTAAATCTTCTGTAGATACAGAAGTGAGGCAAAAATATAAATAAAGCATAAGCTGATATTCATATATGAAATTTTGTTGAAACTGAGATATTAGTTTATAAAACATATTCTAAAATTAAGAAAATTTTAAGGCATTAATGCATAACATTTTAGCTCATATAGTTTGTGACAAAGAAATAAATGGACACAATACTATCCTCTTCTAATTAATGCCCCAAAATGTTCAGTAGCTATGCCTTAACATGCCTATGTCCATATTATTTATATCATTTTTTAATAAGAATTCCTCTATTATGGGGACTGGACCAATAGTATAGCAGATAAGGCACATTGCCTTACATGCAGCCAAACTGGGTTCAATCTCTGAACACAGCCAGAATGATCCCTGAGCTCAGAGCCAGGAGTAAGCCTAGAGCATCAGTGGGTGTGGTCAAAACAAACAAACAAAAAGAATTTCTCCTTTATTTCATCTTGAATACACAATAGAATTGTTTCTGGGTCTCCAGGCTTTTTTTGTTTGTTTGTTTAGCCTCCAGCCTTTTAAAATGTTTTCCTTTATTAGATTCCTCCACCCCTCTCGGAGAGCCCGGCAAGCTACAGAGACTATCGAGCCTGCACGGCAAAGCCTGGCAAGCTACCGATGGCGTATTGGATATGCCAAAAACAGTAACAATAAGTCTCACAATGAGAGACGTTACTGGTGCACGCTTGAACAAATCGATGAGCAACAGGATGACAGTGACAGTGACAGTGATAAATTTATCTATTTATTTATTTATTTATGTGGTACCATGGAGCAAACTCAGGGCCTCACACATGCAAGGTAAGTGCTTCACTGCTAGGTCCCAGTCTCAGACCCCCAAGTAGCTTACTTAAATTCATTTCTTGATTCACCTCTTGAGGCATATTTACTACATTGATGTGTCTTCTTATTTGATTCTTCCCTAACAGCTAACAGATTGTTCCCTGAATTCTGAGGATTCATGTAGTCTTTGTGATTTGGAGAGTGGACTTTCTATTGTTGAACCAAGTGGGACAGTTATCTGGAGTGAGTTGTCCAATACTCACTCCTCTCATGGACACGATAGACCTGAAAGATTCTTGAGACGTGATCCATGGATCTCTGAGATATTTTAGGATATTCCCTGGGGAGATTTTGGGAAGTCACAACTATTTTTATAATAACCATCAAGCATTGTACTCTTCAATCTCATTCTCACATTGTACGCTGGAGTTACCCAGATTGCTACATGGCATGAGCTATGATAATTCATGTAAGGCTATGATTCCTAAAAATCTAGTATCTTTGTTTTTATTCTTTTGATTTTTGGTTTGGGTCCATGCTTGGTGGTTTTTAGAGGTTACTCCTGACTCTGTGCTCAGGGATGACTCCTGGCTGTACAGGAAATGTTGTGCCAGGGATTGAACTCAAGTTGACCACATGCAAGGCAAGCATCCTGCGCATTGTACTATTTCTGGCCTCAAGCCTGATGTGTTTAATTAAACCAGACATATAATGGTTTGCAAAGTTTTAGAACAATAGCATGGTTTTCATTGATTTTGTTTTGCAAAATATAATTCTTTTTTAAATGTTACTGATTTGGGAGGTTGCAAAAGTACAGTGGGTAGGACTTGGTTTTTTAAAATTATTTTTGTCTTTTATTTTATTTAAGAAATTAAAAACTTACAATAATTTAAAATAACAACTGTCTATGAGTCACCTTGCATGTGGCTAACCTGGGTTCAATTCCTGGCACCCTATTAAAATCCCAGAGTCCTGCCAGGAGTAATTCTTGAGCCAGGAGAAAGCCCTGAGCATAGCCAGGTGTGGCACACAAACACAAAATAACAACAAATAAGAGTTACTGATTTTAACTTGTAATGGGTTCCTTTAGTTTTTAACAAATCATGAAATTACAATAGGTTATTAAGCCGAAAGTTCTGATTATTGAAATTGTCTTACCTAAGAGAAAAGTTAGAGAACTAGTAATAGTAAGACTGTGGCAGAGTTGAATATGGAAGCTCAAATCTTTGGTTCTAGGACATATTCCTAAATCATTAATTAGCAATGCTTTCAGAATTTTACTGCTGATGGAAACATATGGTTACATGTGTTTTCTGCTCTTATGTTTCATAATCTATGTAATGGATATTGACATGACATATATCTACATTTTCTCTTAATTCCAATTACAACTATGTATGTTAAAGAAATTCGCAACAAAAAACCCTACTCATAAGCTTGTTTATTTTTGTTTTTAAAGTCATAACAAAATCAAGTTACATCAGGAATAGAAGATATATAGTTGCCATCATGTTTTTAGCACATGTGTTTCATGAATTTATGATTGTTGAAAGTGTTTCTTGGAAACTAAATATGAATTATGAAGTTTGTTTAACTTTTAATAACCATGTGCAGCACTTTCTCATTTAAAGTAACAAGTATTGAAAATAATTTTTGTAAAACCTGGTATTAGAATGGGAAACTTTTTCCTATCATCTTTTTCACTCTAGTTATTCAAGTTGTTTTTAATTTGACATCTTTAAGTTTACTAACAAAAACAGTTTAGACAATCATTATCCATAAACTGTGTATGTATGTTCTTAAGTTTTAACTAAGGCTGCCCTGAAATTAGAACTAAAGATGGAAAAGCACATGGCTATGAGCTCAACACACTATAATGAGATGGGTCTCAGAGATTGCAAAGTGCTTTACTTCCACAATATGCAAATTGTGTGCAATGCCAGATGTAGAAGCACTCATCCAATTGCCACGTTCTATGGAGGGCATGGTGATTCATTCACAAATAAACACAAATTTAGCTACTCAGAACTAGCAGCCTGTTTGGGGCTGCCTCCATACATGGTTACCATGGACTCTTGTATGACTTTTCTATGCCTGTAAGGAGAACTCACCTCAAATTCTGCCAAAGTCTACCTCAAGGTTTAACCTCCCCCACTCTCACACATATTAATGCTGTTAATGTGCCTGTGAGTATTGGCTATGGATGTTCATGACAGAGACACCATCTGATTCAAAGAGAAAGACCCTCAAAGGAAATCAGTTCCTCTGCACACATTCAGATTTAAAGATTCATCCTTGAAACATTCATTTATTAAAATTTAAACAAAGGTTGGGAGCCATACTCAGCTGTGCCTAGGGTTTACTCCTGGTTCTGTGCTCAGGGATCATTCCTAGGGGAATGAGTGATTATATGCAATGTTGGGGATCAAGTCTGGGTTGGCTGCGGACAAGACAAGCACCTTGCTTGCTGTTTGTACTAACATTAATTTTTGTTCAACCAAACCAACTTTTCTTTTTCTATATTTTTTACTAATGATTGGAATTAAACCCAGGGTCTCCCACATGCAAGGCATGTGCTCTACTACTGAGCTGCATCCATGATTCACACATAAGCCATTGGATTTGCACAGAAGCCATTGTCAAAAACTTGTACATGGGCTCTACATGATATACTACAATCCATATCTCACCTTTTTAGAATAATATGCTCGTTTGTTCATCAAATATCATTTGATGACTTTCCAAGATCCAGAAGTTAAGTTGGATACTAGTAATTAGACCAGCTAGAGTGTCTTTAAAATATCTGTCTGGATTCCCATAAAGATAGCACACAGGAAAATGTAAATGCTAGATTTACTATAATTATAGTTTATTACCTACATATATTAAGAGATTAGTTTTTAAACTTTAAAAACTAAAAAATATTTTTAAAAACTCAAAGGAAATCTAAGTCTAGCAGAAATATATTTTAGTCATATATGCTTTGATATTTATCTGTGATCAAAAATATTTATTGTTTCTTGTACTTCATTTTGTTTGGGTAGGTGTTTAAGAATGGAATGAACATTTGATACTAAAAAATATAAATCTTGGCCAGTTGTTGCGATGTTATTCATTTCTCTTGGTTTGTTCACTCAATCAATTTTCTTGGCTTTATCCTGGAGGTCTAATGTTTTGGCCTAACAACACTTTTTAGGGTATCAATCTTTTGAGGAGTGAAATGCTGGGAGAGAGGAAAGGCTAACAAGTGTTTGAAAAATAGACTTTGTTAAGGGAAAGAAATGATTTTATTCTGTATATAATATGCTACAGATGCCTGTATTATGTATATGAGATATCAAAAGCAATGCCAGTAAAATACTGCCTGTGGAACAAATCAGGCCCATCACTTTTCTTTGTAAATAAAATTTTATTGAAACACAACTATGCTCACTTATTTACATATTGCCTACTACATGCTATAGCTGCAGATTGGAGTAGTTGTGGTAGAAACCATACACCTCCAAATGTTAAACTATTTACTAACTGCTTTGTTATAGAAAATGTTTGCAGAACTTTGGTTTTTAGTGTTCTGTTATGTTCCTATGAAAGTTAGTGTTTCATTTGCTAATTCACTCATGATTGCAAAGTAGTGCCCAAACATAAAGTGTTAAGTGATAGGGTTGTGAAGATTATATTTTTAAATCCTATTTCACCCCAGAATGCGAAATATTCAATCGAATCAAAAGAAACCTTTTGTGTAGAGGCCGGCTCATACACTGAATTTAACTGAGAAATTAAAAGAAGCATCAGTACCCAAAGAGCAAATATTTTCTACCAAAAACATGAAATTTGGTATTATATTTTTCTTGTGTGTATGCATTGAGTAAAAACAAAGCATTCAGAGGTGTTTTAAGTAGAGGGACCACTTAAAAAGTCTGTAGAATAATTAGAAGAGTGGATGGGAAGCCAATTCAGTTTTTCAACAATGTATATGGTGCCACTGTCATTGGTAGGGCTGAAAGCATAAAAGGACACCAAGGTGAAGAGCTAGGGCTTCCACGCAGAGAAACTGCAAGCACAGCTGATGTCACTCACTGTGAACTAGACCTGTGGAGCAGTGGTGTTTTTGTTTCCTCAGGGTGACATAACAACTTATCATAAATGGAGTGGATTTAAAGCAACAAAAATCTATTCAATTACAATTCAGGAGTTCTGATGTCTGAAATCAAGTTGTCAGGAGGGGCCCACAGCAGAAGAGTTCTCCTTGCTTCTTATTTTCTAGTGGTTGCCTGCTATCTTGGGCATTCCTTGCTTTGCTGTTATATTGCTTCAGCTTCTGCCTCCACCTTTACGTGACCATCTTCCCTCTGTTTTTTTTTTTTTGGTTTTTTGTTTTTTTACTTTTTGGGTCACACCTGCTGATGCACAGGAGTTACTCCTGGCTCTGCACTCAGGAACTACTCCTGGCAGTGCTCAGAGGACCATATGGGATGCTGGGAATCGAACCCTGGTCGGCCGCGTGCAAGGCAAACTCCCTACCTGCTGTGCTATTGCTCCAGCCTTCACCTCCCATCCCGGCCCCGCCTCCCCGTATCTTTTTCCTCTTGGAAAGAAACCAGTTCTTGAATTTGGGGCCAGCTCTGGTCCAACATAATCTCACCTTAAATTAATTCCATCTGCAAATGCCCTAGATGTGAATAAGGTCACATTCACAGATCCCAGATGTATGCGCACGTGAATTGGTGGAGGTGCGTGACTCAGCGAGATACAGGGGGATTTCAGACAGTGAGTGGATCCACTCAGGATATTATTGACTCTGGGTATGCCACCTTCTAGTACATTCCATTTATCCAAATAAGAAGTAACCAGTTGGCAACAGATACTAGAAAATGTGGTTTGCATAGGACAGCTCTTTGAGGTTCAAGGAAACAACCTAATTGCTGCATTTTCAAAATTCTTCAGAAGTTAAATGAGGCTTGTGGTTTGCTTCATAATAACGCAGAACAGAGACAGAGTGCATTAGGATATAGAAAAAGATATTTTGACACCAACGCTACTGACATTTTATACTAATTCTTTGTCAGGGAGGGTTGTGCATTGTAGAATATTTAGCACCATGTCTGACTTTTACCTACTTTATGCCAGTAGTGCCATTTCCCCTGACCTGCTGTGATAATCACAAGTGGTTTTAGACAATGATAGATTGCCACTTGGGGAAAAATCTGAGCATATTTGCTGAAGCTGGTTACATTGTGGTTTATTATATGATTTTCTCTTATTAAGTATATTTTAAATATTTCCCTAACAAAAACTGAGCACAAAATAAACTACCTCAGAGAGTGTTCTGCTTCTGCTAGGTTTAGTATTTGAATTATTGCTGTTACTAAAGGTCACACAAGTCAATACTTGAGTCAATTAGTAATGATGTTAATGAATTCTGAAGGTCAACTTCTGAAATGACTTTGCTCAGAAGAAATTGAGCGATTTTACATGCTCTATATCTTCATCATTAATATTCATGTCTTAAGTATATAAATATAGACAATACCACATTAGATATTTATTTTTTAAATATACTTACACATATACAAGGTAAGTTTCTAGAAACTTTAAGTCAAATACTGTGGCTTTTTTGCATATAAATAAAGGTCATTATCTTGGTTTTGCATTTGCCAATGCGAATAGATGATCCCATATTACACAAAATAATATAACTACATTCTATATGAACCAGTAATGTGTCTGATCAGTTTGAATTTCAGCTTTGATATCACCTTAGTTCTTGTTGTGGAAATGTGATGTTCGTAGTCCTCAGTCTTCTAAGGACCAAAGTATCATATTGCAATTCATATGACCCATCCTCTTGATTTCCTTCTTAGACTTTCAGGATGAAATGCAAAACCTAAACCCAGTATATATGTCCCTTTAAAATATAGGTTGTCTACCTAATCAGAGAGAGAGAACAAAAGGGAATACCCTGCCATAGTGGCAGTGTGGGGTGGGGGGAGATGGGACTGGGGAAGGGGGGAGGGATGTTGGGTTTACTGGTGGTGGAGAATGGGCACTGGTGAAGGGATGGGTTATCAAACTTTGTAAGGGAGAAACATGAGCACAAAAATGTATAAATCTGTAACTGTACCCTCACGTTGACTCACTAATTAAAAATAAACTATTAATTAAAAAATAAAATATAGGTTGTCTTTCTTGTTATGTCTTTCTGTTTCTCACATCATTTGCTCTATTCCTGGTAAGCCACCAACAGTTTTGTGTGCGTGGCATGGTTCTGATATCTCCGTTTCTCCACAAAAACACTGACAGCGCAGCTTCCACTGGCCCATTCCACCAGCTCATTTCACTGTTTTGCAATACTGACCTGACCCATTTCAATTGTGATGCCGGCTTAAGTGCTTCGCCCCATTGCATGATACAAACCATTTATCCAAATATTCTGCAAATGGTTCAAGTTTAGAACATACCTTATTTACATGATCTTGTCAGCTTATATTTGAATATGTAACTATGCAACCTATTGTTTTTTTTTCCTGAGGCAAATTTTAGTAATGATAATGAAATTTCCCAAAAGTCTAGCTCTTTTTTGCATTTTTTTTTCATGTCTCACTTCCTTTTCCTCTGCTTCCTTCCCTTCGATGAAGTATTCTCTGAGAAACTTCTCTTCCTAACGACTTCCTTTCTGTGATTTACTTTTATCATTTCTGGCCTTCCTTCCCTAGGTAACGATGAAGTGAGACCTAAGTTTGTGTCACTTCCTTCCATGCCCTCTCCCCCAAAAAAGTATTATTGCTAGAACCAAGTAACTATAGACAACTTTCCACTTATTTTAGTCTTCAGGTAACTCTGGAATGATCTTCACCATCTTTTAAGGTTTCACATGAATTACCATTGCAAACACAAATGTCAAAACGCCACAATCTGGCCAGATAATCTCATTGGCCACCTTCAAGAATTCACGGCTGCTTCTCCCAGAATGGAGCATAAAATGAGGCACCCATAACCATGCCACTGGACTCTGTGCCAAGCTGTTTCCACTCAGGGCACCACAGAGGGGGGTGGGCTAGAGCTCTCCCCACCCAGAGGGATCCAGCCCAGGCAGCCGACCTCCACAACCCGACCGCCACCAAGCTCCGAGCCACTTAATGCACGCTTGGGCTGAGCTTCACATATGAGTGAACATATTCCATATTGGCTGTCTGTGTTTGTCCACACTTCCCAGGTTCTTGAAAATATTGTGTGATAAACATGTTTGTACTCAGAATTTGCAAAACTTGTTTATTTAAAAATAGAAGAGAAAGTGACTCTCCATTCAGGGAAGAGCTTTGTATAGGACTAAATATGACTCAGTTTTATGGAGTTTTATCAGAAAACAGTCTTTGTGTTACTTGTCCAGTGACAAGAATGTCACAGACTATGCGAGGATTTTACAGTGACCAGTCTAGTTTGGGGTGTTTTAGGTTGTATATTTGGCCATTTGTCTATGTAATCCCCATTATCTCTTAGTTTCCTTTGAACCCAAGGCCTGGGGTAGAATCTACATCTTGGGAAATTGTGAACCACCTGCTCTCAGAAAGATTCCAGAAATCTACAGAAATGTTTAAAATGTGGAATGGAGCCTGCTAAGATGGAGGGGCTTCCTCTTTCATTATTGCAGAAGGAAAATGTGTTTTCTCACTTTCTTTTCCTACTTACATTCTACTGGCAGAGCTTGGCCATTGTTTTGTATGTAAACTACAGAAAACTCATTTATTTATTACTCTTTTTGGGTTACACTCAGCAGTAGTCACGGGTTACTCCTGGCTCTGCACTCAGGAATTACTCCTGGTGGTGCTCGAGGGACAATACGGAATGCAGGGGATCGAACGCTGGTCAGTCGCATACAAGGCAAATGCCTTCCCCACTGTGCAATTGCTCCGGCCTCTAGAAAACTCATTTTAAAAATGAATAAAATATAATAATTATATCACATATAATAATAGTCGTTACTATGGTCTGGGGACCACACCCAACTGTGCTCAGGACTTAAACTAGGCTCTGTGTCCAGTGCTCACTCCTAGGGTTGCTGAGGGAACTGTATGTGGTACGAGGGATCAAAGTGGGTTGTCTACATGCAAGCACCTAACCCTCTGTGTCATCTTACTGACCGTAGTAGTAGTAGTAGTAGTAGTAGTAGTAGTAGTAGTAGTAGTAGTAGTAGTAGTAGTAATATTTGGGACACCCAGAGGTGCTCTGGGGGTCATTCATGGCAATACTGGGAAATCTTGTACTTGCAAAGCATGTGCTCCAGCCCTTGGAGCCGCCTGTCTCTTGGGACCCTGAAATATAATTTTTAAACCTATCTCATTATTTACTTTTAGCTCCTTAGTAGCAATTGTGCTTCGCCACAGATTAAAGAGATTTACTTGTGCACGAAAAGGCAAAGCATTAGGAAGGAAAGAAAAGCTTCCTGGTGAACAAATTTTTAAGCAACAGATCTTTTTCTTTGATGGGCAACCTCAAAATACTGCTACATAAGAATATCTAAGAGTTCTTTCCGGCAAATCGTCTGTCTCGGATTTGACAATTAAAAGGGAAGGAGAACTCAGAAACATCTTTCACTGCAGCATGGCAAGTGTGTCTGGGGCTTGACCTTGGCAGAGCTCCGTGCCCACATGTTAACAAAGCAAGTGCCCAGCTGCATACCTGGGAAGGTACTGGTTTGGTGAGTCACTCAACCCCAGAGGACATTTTTGCAAATAGAGGTAAAACGTCAAGACCTTTCACCAAAATTAAATCAGCAAGTTTCCTAGTTATCCTTCCAGCTTCAGCAGAGGGAGTAATTCCTATTCCCCGAAGCACTCTGTAAGAGCCGAGCTGCGGGAACTCACTCCAGGGCTGCCTTAGCTTGAATGGGAACAGGAGAGAACTGTCTTTGCAGAATATAAAGCAGCACGACTTGGCTTTTCCCAAGAACCTTCATGTAATGCTTTCAGAAAAAATATATATATACTCTGTGGGATCTGTGCATTGAAGTTGCACTAGTGATTTGTTAGCAAGCTCAGGATTTTAAGAAGTATTTTTTTATGACGTGCTTTATGTGAAGATGTATAAATATATGTTTCCATGGGTATCTGTTTCAGCTATGACAACTCTCTTCGGCTTTATAGATCTATTTTAAATTTGGCTTTGCTCAATGACCGCCCGTACAAGCAGGTCACACTCTCAGCAGTATTGTGTAGTGAAATTTATGCTGTGAGGAAAATGTTCTGTATCTACATTGCCTGGTGTAGTAACCTCTGCCCACATGTGAAAATTAAGCACTGGAAATGTGGCTAGTGACATTGGTGAACTAAAGCTTCTATTTATTTTTTTTATGGTATTGGGGGTTGAACTGAGGTCTCATTCATGTGAGACAAGTGCTTTGCCTCTGGGTCACTTCTGTAGTCGTGAAGCTTTAATTCTTTAATTATAATTAAATTGAAGTCACAAAGTGTGGCTAATAACTTTTCAAACGGTATCAAACATCATAGCTTTAGAATAGTACCCTCAGTCTTCACATCTGCAATGGCCTTCTTTTCAGATTTTGTTATATTTTGGGTTTACGTGGCACTTAGATCGGAGTAGGGTGGTGAGAGACATTATTCAATTTAGTACAAACTCTGCTTCCAATAAGGGGATACAGATTTTGTTAAAAGGTATTCCTACCTTTTACTTTTAATTGGTTATTTGCTTATTAACTATTAATTGGTTATTTGCTTATTCATTTTGTCTATCATATAATTTACCCAGTAACATTATGAAGTAGGTAACACTATGTCTATTTCACAAATGATGAACAAAATAAGATTGAAGCAGAGTAGTTTGATCTGTACCTATATATTCATTGCAGCACTGTTCATAATAGCCAAAATATGGAAACAACCCAAGTGCCCTAAAACAGATGACTGGTTAAAGAAACTTTGGTACATCTACACAACGGAATACTATGCAGCTGTTAGGAGAGATGAAGTCATGAAATTTGCTTATAAATGGATAAACATGGAGAGTATCATGCTAAGTGAAATGAGTCAGAAAGAGAGGGACAAACATAGAAGGACTGCACTCATTTGTGGAACGTAGGGTAGCATCACCTGAGGCTGACACCCAAGGACCGTAGATATAAGGGCTAGGGAGATTGCCCCATAGCTGGAAGAGTGCTTCATGAGCGGAGGGAAGAAAGCAGATGGAATAGAGAAGGGATCACTAAGAAAATGATGGCTAGAGGAACCAGTTGGGATGGGAGATGCATGCCGAAAGTAGATAATGGACCAAACGTGATGACCTCTCAGTGTCTGTGTTGCAAGCCATAATGCCCAAAAGTAGAGAGAGAGTATGAGGAATATGGTCTGCCTTAGAGGCAGGGGGAGGGTGGGAAAGGGGGAGGGGTATACCTGGGATACTGGTGGTGGGGAATGTGCACTGGTGGAGGGATGGGTGTTTGATCATTGTGAGATTGTAACCCAAACATGAAAGCTTGTAACTATTTCACGGTGATTCAATAAAATTTAAATTTTTTTTAAAAAAGAAACAGGGTTAGGCAATTCCCAAATCAGCTGTTATGGGAGGGAATGAGTGGGGGGATTGCATGAGAAGGGCTGTTGGACGAACATGGAAGGACCATGCTCTCTGACAGTGGGCATGGCAGACCCAATTCTAGTGGCAGGTACGGTGGAGCAGCATAACACTTGAAAGGTAATAATGTTGGCTCTATGGCTAAAAGCAGAAATAAAGAAATTGTTTAAAGAACAAAGGGAACTATTCTATATTGCAGCAATTTTTAATTTTGTTTTTTTTTAATCACATCTTGCAATGCTCAAGAATTACTCCCAGCTCAGTGCTACCACATGTAAGCCATGCTCTCAGTCTTTGAGTTCTCTCTGGAGCTCCCACACATTATTTTTCCATTCTAATGCACATTCCAAAACAGATTTATATGAACCCCAAGCCTAATCTGTGAGTAAGATGGTTTGGAGGGACCAATATGTCAATTTATTAGGTTGTTGGTAGCTTAGCAAACCTAGATTTTTATTTTTCATCAAAAACAAAAGTTTTTTTTTTTTTAACGGGAGTGGTACATGTCACTTCCATTCCCTTTTGATTTGCAAAATAATCCACTTGGTTTATATTTCAGGGGAAGGAGTAGTGGTCGGGAGACAGTACAGTGGTTAAGGTACTTACTTTGAGAATGGCCAACCCAGGTTCAATCTTTGGCATTCCAGAAGATTCCCTAAGGACCTCCAGGATTGATTCCTGAGTGCAGAGAGCCAGGAGTAACCCCTGAGTATAGCTGTGTATGGCCCAATAACCAAATATAAATGAATAAAATAATTTTCAAGAGGATGGATAAATAATCTGAACATATAACTAGAAAGAGAAGGAGGAATATTAATGAGGTATATGAGTGATTTATCACAGTTTGCACTGATTTTACCAAATATTTGGGGTTTTATTCTTTTTGCATGAAAATCTCATCATGGGGTCAGAGAGATAGTATAGTGGGTACAGTTTTGGGCTTGCCTGCAACCAATCTGGATTCAATCCCCCCTGGAACACCATATGGTCCACTGAGCTCTGCCAAGAGTGATCCTTGAGCCCAGAGCCAGGAGTAAGCCCTGAGCACTGCAAGGTGTGGCTCCAAAACAACAACAAAGAAAGAAGAATCGCATGCTTCTTGACATCTTTCTAAGAAATAAAATCCAAAAGTTACGTTATCATAAAGTTGAGTGAAATTGAGAATTTTTGAGTAATAGGTGAGAATCTTCATATCAAATCCATACATGTCTAGTCTATATTGAGTCAGTGATCTATGAGCTATTGAACTAATAAAACAAATGAATAAATTATATGTCCTTCATCAACACTATACACATACTTGTAAATGTCATAGGATAGAAACTAAAAGACTTGTTAGTGGACTGAATGTTTTGTCACTAGACACTCACATACCACATGGTAAATATATTGAGTTTCAGTGCTTTTCATGGTCACTAAGTACACGCCTTGAAGATGTTTCTTTTTCCATTATTCCTTGTGGACCCATATGAAATAAGCAGTAGATAATATGTCTACTTGGGGTCTTTGCCATCTTTCATTCTGTGACCTCAGGAAAGGTTGATACTCTAGGGTGACTTGGCATCATTAACTCATACCTTTTTCCAGTTAGTTTTATGGTAATATTCTCTAAAGAAAACTAGTAGACTTATAATGCATTTACTTGTTCATTTGGATTTTCTTTTAGTTTTCACATTTTATTGTTTCAATCTCCATTAGATACAAAGTTACAAAGTTGTTCGTGATTGAGTTTCAGTTATGTAGTGTTTGAAGGCCCATTCTTCAACAGCGTCCATTTCCTTCCATCGATGTCCCCTGTTTCCCTCCTGTCTCTCAGTGTGCCTCTATGGCAAATACTCTTCTTTCTAAAAGGAAAAAAGAAAAGTACTTCTTTCTTTTGGGGCCACATCCAGCAATGCTCAGGGATTACTCCTGGCTCTGCATTCAGGAATTACTGCTGGCAGTGCTTGGGGGACCCTATGGAGTGTGGGTCAACCATGTGCAAGGCAGACACCCTATCCACTGTACTATCACTCTGGCATCTCTAATGTATTTAATCCTAGTTAATTCCATGCTCTAAAATCCATACATATCATCTCTTTCTACTTGTTTATTGGATGTGCTATATTTCTCTACTTTCTCATCTTCCCATCTTTCCCTTTCTACTTAATTGCTTATTTTTTGAACTTCTCAAGTTCCTATAGGCAAGGCATAACTTTATTCTTCTCTTTTATAAGCTATTTTACCCATTGAAAAGACTTACTGAGTGTCAAAACCTTAATTGGCCCTTTACTCTGAAAAATCTTAATTGTTCTGAAATTTTAATAGTGGATATAGAGGGAATACACTTGATTAGATTTCTGTCACAGGGCTGGGTTTTAATTGCCCTTGGTCTCTCAAAGCTCTTCTTAGATGTATGCTTTACCAATTAGTGTTTTTTTTTTTCTAAAGTGCTTGCTGCTTCTAATCCTACCAGTGCCCAATTTTCTGGACTCACATTCTTCCTTTTATTTCTATTTGCAAACCCATCAAGTCTTTTCAGAGCCAGTCTCTTTCATGTAGTTTATGAAGGTAGCAAGCAATAATCAATACAAACACTTGCATATTTTTTCAAATTTTAATTTCCAATTTATAAATTCACAAGTTTTGTCATATGTTTTTCAGATTATCTCTGTCAACAATGTAATCAAGTGAACTAATGCCGCACAATGTATTATTCTTAGAGCTTCTGAGAATAATTTCCTCACCACCTACTTGCCAGTTTATTTTAAGGCTTCATTACAACAGTATGAGTCTAGGTACATATTACTGTAGTAATCAAAATAAATGATCTGATGTAGGTTCTTCTGAAGTTAAAACATTATTACTGGCTTCTGTCAAGCTGTATTTCTTGTTACCAGTTAGTACATGGGAGAACTAGAATCTCTCCTCATTCTAAGGATGAAACAATGGTACAGAGACAGGGCGAGGATGGTGAAGTAGCCTGGAAATGAATGGCACATCATGTTCTTCTCAAATGTCTTCAGCTAAAATTGATTTGTTCAGTTACAAATTCAATGGTAGGGACATAGCTACCTTCTGTATGCCTCAAAAGAGAAACTAACAAATTTTGCAGATTACACAAATGACTATCCTAACAAATAATCAACATTAGAAGGAAATTTGTCATGATTTCATGGTTTGACTAATGCCCCACAATAGTAAAAAAGTATGTATTTCCTAATATATAATGTTTAACATTTATATTACATGCATTTGTTATTATATTGTCCTCATATTTTTATTACTTAAAGTTATAAAAATAATCATTAAAAAAGGGATCTTGGCACTTGGTACGTGCTGGTTCATTTTATTCTTACAATTACTGTGTGAAGATGTGATTATTCTTATTTTAGAGATGTAGAGGTTTAAATATTAAATAATCATGTCCAGGAAGTGCACTCATCAGATGGTAATAAGTGAAGATGTGCAAAAGTCACGTTTTATATCACTTTTTGGACAGCTCATCTAATTGTGATATGGGCATTTTGAAATTAACACATTCTAAAGCAACTATAATACTTCTACTACTACCACAATGATGTCAAGGGTGACTCTACTGCTATTACTACTATTAGGAGGCAACTGCTACTCTAACTGGAAAGTTTTGAAATCTTGTGGCTAATGTATTAACACCATGGAGATGTAATAATTCAGCTTTTCTTTTCAGTCTTTCCATCACCACTCCTCGTACTAATTTTATCTCTTTAGTTGTTCTTAAGTAGTCTCAAAGGAGTTTTATATCAGGTTTTCAAATGAGTTCTACTTGATACCAAAGAGTAAAATAATGCATAATAAGATGAAATTTTTAAGAATGAAAAACATGTAACAAACAAGGGAATTCTCATTGCAACAGTAACAATAAGTCTCTCAATGAGAGATGTTACTGGTGCCCACTCGAACAAATCGATGAGCAATGGGATGACAGTGACAGTGACAGTGACAGTGGCATTCCTTAATAACATTCTAAGCTGAAATATGGGGTCAAATCAATTAAGTAAACTACAAAATAGTTCTGAAATCAAAGTCTATGTTTATAATGTACTTAAAAAGTCCCATTTTTTTCTTTCTTTCATATTGCTAAATCTTCTTTTAATAGAAATCATGGTATCTACATTATGAAATTTGGGCTTTGCCTCCAAGTTACCTAACTTTATTTTTATCTAGGAAATCATTCTCATGTGCTCCTACTTCTTCCACACTCTTGACTGACATCACAGTGCTCTCTACTACCACATCTCTTCCTACTTCCTAGTTTTCGCATTCTAACTTGCAACTCTTCAAGTACATCAGACGACCTCGGCTAGTTGTTCTGCTGTAAACCATAATATCATCTTAATATGTGCTGGATACATTTTTTAAAAAAAGTTTTCTTTAATGTACTATAAGCAGCAACTATTCTAGGATTAAAATGGACTAGATAACAACATTGCAATATTAATATCAATAGACCTAAAAAGTAAATTTTTGTGAACATTATTATATCTTATTGCTGGGTTGGTAAGTATTTGTTTAAGAATTGTAAGTATTTGTTTAAAAATTTATTAAGATTTTTTTTTTTTGCTTCAGGAGGTGTCATGTATGAGGTTGTGCGGTCCAGACATTTCCAGATCTATGGTCTGTGCCAGAGTCAGCAAGGCAGCTGATATGGGTGGTGCATGGGGCTGCTGAGATTTCCAGAAGTATGGAGGGGGTGGGGCAGAGGCTATCCACCCCAATTGCAAAACAACACTCGAATTCTGAGGCCAGGTGCCCTTACCTGAAATTATTTGGAGATTGGTGTCACTGCAGAGTATTCATGGGGTGGTGGAGTTGAGCCCTTAGCGTAGCTGTCGTGGTGGGGATGGGTGCTGCCACCAGGGCCTTCATTTGGCTGGCATTCACCCGACTGCCTCCCAGGGGCACTGAGGGATTTTGTCTTGAACATCTTTTGATAAGTCCCAACCATAAAAATATTTAGCAAACTAGGAAGTTCTTTTGGGGAACTTCCATCCTGATAAAGGGCATCTGTGAAAAATTCTACAGCTACAATAATTTTGGTGAAGTACTAAAGTTTTTGTTGTTTGAGGACACACTTGGTGGTACTCAGGGCTCACTCCTAGCGCTGTGCTCAGGGATCTTTCCTGGCAGGCTAAGGATGCCAGAGATCAAGCCCTGTGCGCTGTGTGCAAGGCAAGAGCCCTACCCACTATACTATCTCTCCAGCCCGGAAATACCAAACCTTTACGTTTAAAAACCAGGAACTAAGCTAAAGCTGTTGACTTCTCCATTCTATTTAACCTTTTATTGGAGGGACCTGGTCAACTAAAAAGGTAAAGAAGAGCAAGAAAAGTCAGAGATTACAAATGATGAAAAATAAAAAATTTGTTTTATCTTTTGTGTGGGGTCCACTTCCGGCAGGCTCAGAGTTTCCTCCTGACTCCACTCAGAGGTCACTCCTGAAGACCTAGGGGGACAACATGCGGTACTGGGCACAAAACCTAGGTTAACATTGTGCAAGGAATATGCCTTACCTGCTATATACTATTGCTCCCGCCCCCTAAAAGTTTGTTTTAGACATATACAAGTATTATTGTATACAGTATATTGTATATTATATATTGTGTATAGACTGGAATATATTGTATATTGTGTATAGACTGGAGCAATAGCACAGAGGGTAGGGCGTTTGCCTTGCACACGGCCAACCTGGGTTTGATTCCTCCATCCACCTCGGAGAGCCTGGCAAGCTACCGAGAGTATCCCGCCTGCATGGCAGAGCCTGGCTAGCTACTCATGGCATATTCGATATGCCAAAAACAGAAACCAACAAGTTTCACAATGGAGATGTTACTGGTGCGCGTTTGAGCAAATCGATGAACAATGGGATGACAGTGCTACAGTGCTACAAGTATTGTTATAAACTTAGAAAATCCTAAGGAATCTCCAAAAAGATATTAGAATTGAAAGTAAGCTGAGCAAGACTACAGGATATAAGAGCATATATAAATTAAACTCATTTATCTAAATGCATAATGAAAAATCGAGAATTTAAGAAATACATCTCAGGGCTGGAGCAATAGCATAGCAGGTAATGTTTGTCTTGGACATGGCTGACCTGGGTTTGATTCCCAGCATCCCATATGGTCCTTTGGGCACTACCAGGGTTGATTCTTGATGCAGAGCCAGGAGCAACCCCTGTGCATCGCCAAATGTGACCCAAAAAGAAAAAATAAATCTCAAAATGTGAGAATGTGAGACGCTTAAATAAAACATCTAAAATATGGGTGTACAATTTTGATATTAAAAACCTCGAAGATGTTTTTTAGAGGAGGAATGTTTTAAAATTAAGTACTTTGAGAATATATATGTACATAGACTTGAAGATTTGTTTATAAATTGAGTGCAATTTCAGTAAAAGTTATGGTAGATATACTCCTGAATGTGACAAGATGATTTCAAATGAATGTGTAAATGCAAAACACACAACCAAAATTATTTGAAGATAGTTTACCATGGTAATTTAAGTTCATCCATGTAGCGTCTATCAGATTATTCCTTTTTATTTTTATTTACTTGGGGGAATTTGAGGCCATTCCTGGTTATACTCAGGACTTACTCCCATTTTTTAACTTAGGAATCACTCCTAGGTGTGCTAGGGGATCATATATCATGTAGGTTGGGGTGAATCTGAGTTTGGAGCATGCAAGGCAGACTCCCTACCCATTGTACTACCTTTCTGGCCCATTTTTATCCCTTTTAAAGTTGAATAGTATTCTAGTATCTGTATATGTCACATTTCAGTTATCCATTTATCTCTCAATGGATACTTTGTTTGTCCTTACCTTTTCTTTTTTTTTATTTTATTGAATTACCGTGAGATAGTTACAAGCTTTTATGTTTGGGTTACAATCACACAATGATCAAACAACCATCCCTCCACCAGTGCACATTCCCCAACACCTATATTCCTGGTATAACCCCCCTTTCCCACCTCCCCCTGCCTCCATGGCAGACAATATTCCCCATACTCTCTCTCTACTTTTGGGCATTATGGCTTGCAACGGGTCTCACGCATGAAGGAACCAGCAGAGGAACCCAGGTATGAGGGACCCGGGGCTGAGATCTACAAGTATCTAGTAGATCTTGTATCTAGTGTCCTGCCAGGATTGGGACTGGATCTTCTCCATCCAGACCCCCCATTTTCCAGTAGCTTGGCAGTCATACCCACAAACTGCCCACGGCACTGTGTAATCCCACCAATGGCCAACATCCAGAAACTTTAAGACCAAGCTCCTGGAAGCTAATAGCTTTGTTCTCCATCTCAGAGAACCTGACAAGCTACCAAGAGTCTATTGCCCACACAGGGGAGCCTTGCAAGCTCCCCATGGCGTAGTCATATCCCCAATACAGTAAAAGATATATACATACCTCTCAGAGAGCCTGACAATCTACCGAGAGTATCCCACCCACCTGCATGGCAGAGCCTGGCAAGCTACCCATGGTGTATTCGATATGCCAAAAACAGTTCCGTTAGGTCTCATTCCCCTGACTCTGAAAGAGCCTGCAATCATTGGGAAAGATAAGTAAAGAGAGGCTGCTAAAATCTCAGAGCTAAGTGTAATAGAGACACTACTGGTGCCCGCTCAAGTAAACCCACGAACAACGGGATGACAGTGATACAGTGATACAGTGATACAGTGATGGCTTGCAACACAGACATTGAGAGGTCATCATGTTTTGGTCCATTATCTACTCTCAGCACACATCTCCCATCCCAACTGATTTCTCCAGCCATCATTTTCTTAATGATCCCTTCTCTGTTCTATCTGCCTTCTCCCCTCCGCTCATGAAGCAGTCTTTCAGCTATGGGGCAATACTCCTGGCCCCTGTATCTAGTGTCCTTCGGAAACAACCCAAGTACCCTAGCACAGATGACTGGTTAAAGAAACTTTAGTACATCTACACAATGAAATACTATGCAGTTGTTAGGAGAGATGAAGTCATGAAATTTGTCCCAACATTTTGCTGCCATGAGATCAGTGTGTACATAACTATTCAAATCTGTTCTTTCCATTCCTTTGTGTATATAACTAGAGCAAAGATTATTTCTGTTGGCTTGGAGGATTTAGGGTAACTTGTGACAGTTATTATCTCAAGCTCATCTACCTTATACCCCCTTTTCCAGGACCTCACTTTATTTCCATTAGATTAATTTTGTCATACAGTCCTGTTGATACCACCTATCTCATATATATAGGACAATATATTAAAATATATTTTATCTATTATAAATATAATACAAATATTTCATATAATATAAATATATATTTTAATCTGTGCTATACTTAGAATAAAATAAATATATAAAATATATGGACTGGAGCAATAGGACAGCGGGTAGGGCGTTTGCCTTGTACACGGCCGACCCAGGTTCAATATCTCCACCCCTCTCGGAGAGCCCAGCAAGCTTCTTAGAGTATCCTGCCCAAACGGCAGAGCCTGGCAAGCTCCCCATGGCATATTTGATATGCCAAAAACAGTAACAAACAAGTCTCACAATGGAGATGTTACTGGTGCCCGCTTGAGCAAATCGATGAACAATGGGATGACAGTGATAGTGATAAGATATATAAATTATAACAATACATATATTTTTAAAATAATCTGTGCTACACTTAAATCAAATTCTAGGTCTAAAGTTTAGAAATAATTGTGTGTCTTAGCTTTGTGCGTGGCAGTATCATAGCCAATGAAGTTTACCTGAGGTGAATTATAACTAATATAAATTATAGTGTGTCTTATGAAAATTTTTAAATATTTAGATATAATGATAAAATAAAGAAATATGCAGTTCTCAAATCAGCAATTGTCAATGCATGGTAAAACTGTGAAAAATTACTCCCCTCTT